>NC_081854.1:37379011-38041511 GCF_963259705.1 Myotis daubentonii
TCTCTGACCTTGCCCCACTAGACCCAATATCAGTTACCCACCCCAACTTCTGACAGCCGCAACCAATAGCATCTAGACATTGTCAACTGCTTCTCTGGGGCAAAATAGGCCCCAGTGAGGTCCACTTCTCTAGCCTTATCCCAGAGACTGTGACCAGAATTCATGGTTATGTATACTGGAGATTATCATTAGGATTATGATGTCCTTGCCGGTGTCCCATTTGCATTTGGGCAGGTACTGACTCAGGTGAGCTTCAACATAAAGGGTCCAAGCTAGGACCCTTTAGAGATGAAAGTGGTGACTAGTAATAGTTATGTCAGAATGCAGGCACCATCGCAGGCAAACTGGCATGAATGTCAGCTCTGCTTTGGTAATTCCTTTCACCTGATGTCCAGGTAAAATGGCCAGGTGTGTCACTTGGCACCTTTTTATCTGCTCAGTGCCTTCCGAAGGGGCTTTTCCTAACACAGTGGTCGGCCCGCACGTGGTATTTTGTGGAAGAGCCACACTCAAGGGGCCAAAGAGCCGCATGTGGCTCGCGAGCCGCAGTTTGCCCACCACTGTCCTAGTGTAAGGGCTCCTACCCCTCAGAAGGACCTCTAAGCCACACCCATAGACTAGTCTCTGATTTTCTTAAATTGGTTGGAAAATGGAAAATGACCCCAAGAAGCTGGTGCCAGGTGTTTTGTTTGTTTGTTTATTTTTATGGGGTATTTTGCCCTCTGGCTAACCTGAGTTCATCCATACTGTTAGGGTTTTCATTTTGTTTGCCTCAGTTATGGAGACCTGGAACCACACTTTGGGGAATACCTTTGCAGTCACCCTGCTGTCCTATCTTTAATCAGGAGAGAGTGAGTGTTCTCCATCCTCCCATGCCATGTGATGATGATGATTTAATAATGATTGAGCACTACTGTATGCTTGGTCTTGTCATGAGCACTTTTCATGGATTATTTCACTTCATCCTTACCACAGCCCATGATGTTTTCTTTATCCTGATTTCATGTATATAGGATCTGAGGTCCCAGGAAGATTAGTATTTGTCCAAGGATAGAGTTAGAATGTGAGGGCTGGTCTGTCAATTGCAAAGCCTGTTGTTGTCCTAAAAGTTTAGTCAAGTCCGTGATTGTCTCTCTATTGTTCACCTGCTCCAGGCTGAGCACTGAAGAATGGACTGACAGATGAGAGCCTCTCTCCCTGCCCTCCAGGGCCCACAGTCCAGTACAGGAGACACACAAGTCAGCAGGCACCGTGTATGTTCTCTCAGTGGGGGTACAGTGCCCTGGAAAGGAACATTATCTACCTCTGCCTTCCCATTCCTCTTCTACTATGGGCAGGATAATGCCCTTCTTCTCCCCAAAGTGCCCGCATGCTAATTCCTGGGCATTATGTGAATGTGAATGGGAATAATGTATGTTATGAATAGGTTATAGGGAAATTAAGGTTGCAGGTGGAATTAATTTTAGTAATCACTTGACCTTGAGATAGGGAGATTATTTTGAACTAGAGGCCCGATGCATGAAATTTGTGCAAAAGTAGTCCTTCCTTCCCCTGGCTGCTGGCACCGGCTTCCCTTTGGCACCTGGGACCTGGGCTTCCTTTGCAGCCCCGGCTTTGTCCAGAAGGTCATCGGAAGGAAATCTGGTCTAATTAGCATATTACACTTTTATTATTATAGACTAGTGGCCCGGTGCACGAAATTTGTGCACATTAAAGGGGAATTAATTAGAGGCAATATTTTAATGTTGCTATTTGCCCTTTTTCTATAATAGAAGTGTCAGAGATGAAAGAAAATTAGTAAAATGTATATGAAAATCTCCCTCCTGTCAGAGTCCGGGGCACACCGCGGGACACAGAGTCAAGTCCCTGCCCACCCGCACATGCCTTGAAATCATACCAGACCCAGACCCAGCTGGCCCTACCCCCGTCAAGCCCCGTCAGGCAGGGGGCATGGCCTCAGGTCCCCCGTCAAGCCCCACTGGGCGGGGGGTGCAGCCTCAGATACCGTGTCAAGCCCCACTCACTGGGCAGGGGCCGTGGCCTCAGGTCCACTGCCCTGGCCAACCACCATGCAGCCTCAGATCCCTGCTGATCAGTCATTACAGCATCATGGCGTGACAACCATTTGCATATTAGCCTTTTATTATTATGATTATCTGGGTAGGTCCAATGTAATCACAAGCCCTTATAAGAGGGATACAGGAGAGTTAGAGTCAGAGAAGGATATGTGATGAGAGCCAGAGGTTAGAGTAATGTGCTTTGAAGATGGAGAAAGGGGCCACAAGCCAAGGCAGGAGGGCAGCCTCTAGAAGCTAGAAAAGGCAAGAGAATAGGTTCTCCCTGGGGCCTCCAAAGGAATATAGTCCTGCTGACACCTTGATTTTATCCCAGTGAGACCCATGTCAGACACCTGACCTATAGAACTGAGAATACATTTGTGCTGTTTTAAGCTACTAAATTTGTGGTCATCTGTTATAGCATCTACAGGAAACTCATACTTCTTATTCTCCAGAACCAAGCCTGTTCTTCACCTCTATTAGGTGAATTGTAGTGTTCACCTAATACAGCCTGGCAGGTATACACTTTAGGCACTACAAGTTATGCTAAATTCTTGGAGTGCTAAAGAAAGTCCTTTCTCCACCTGGTAGAGCCTCAGACTGGGAGGTATGGTCCACTCCTAGATATAAAGAATGGGAATATCGCTTATCAGTGACCATAAACACACCCTGGAGAGCTTTGATAATCCTGGGGCCTGGAAGGGAAGGGAACCAGCAGGTTCTGGGGCCCAGGAATTCCACACATAGGTCTGTCATCCCTGGAAAGCGAGCCAGTAGCTTATACTCAGTCTGTTATAAGAACACAGTCCTTTCCTCTACTTTTTTTTAAAACAAAAACTACAATATTATATTTAGGCAGTTGAGTTTTTATTATTCATAGTCATTTCTAAAACGGAACATTCTGGCTTTAATTAGAATGAAAAAATATGAGCAGAAGAAATATTCAAATATCACACTGCTTCATTATTTACACCACTGATTTTGACAGGCAGATAAGCAAAGTAAGTCTGTGCACGGATGGCACTCTTTCAAGAACAAAGTGCCGTGAATATGCCTCTGACTCTTCACACAGTGACAGGACCCTGGGGTTCTCTTTCCAAGGACAAGAAAACTGGTACAGGCTCAGTGTTTGTGGAAGAGCCTGATAGCAGAATGATTCTAACTGAAGCAATGATTAATTTGAATTACACCCTTTATTTAATACTGTCAGACATTTCGTAAATGTCTTTCACCCATTTGCTCACTTACGCCTGGCAATTTACCTGTAAGAGATAAGCATGTTAGTCCCACCTTATAGATAAGTAAACTGACTTCAGAGAGGGTAAATGACTTATGTAGCCATGTGGCCACAGAGTGGCAGATACTGACAAGGCTGACTCGCCCCAGGGCACCATGCTCTTCCTCACTGGGGAGTGGAGGTAGGGCTGTGCCTGCCACACGAGCTGATGATCATGGGCCTTACCCTGTGTGAGTGCTTCAGGCCAGTGGTTCCCAAACTTCGCTGCACATTAGAATCACCAGGGACCTTTAAAAACCTAATGCCTGGGTCCACCCTAGACCTATAAAATCAGAATATCTGGGGGTGGCAGGCAGGCATCAGTGCTTTTTAAAGATCCCCAGGCGACCCCAGTGCACAGCCAAGATGGGCAACCACTGATTTCTAGGCGTTCTCTCACCAAAATCCCCTAAGCCCCCTACAAAGGAATTACTATTATTGACCCATTTTAAAGATGAGAGACGTGAGCCTCAGAGAGGTCGTCATATGACACCCATGGAGTTGGGATCTGAACCAGAACATTCTAGAATGCTCATTTTTAACTACTACATTAAAAACCTTCCTAGTGGGATATTGTTAGTGGGTCAAAAGAGGCTTCTTCCAGGAGAATGCATTGTGCCTTGGGGACGTATAAAAATTGAATCAAGCTTTTTCCCATCTTGTGGTTTGCACAACTGTGAAAGTGAAATTCCTTTTACTATGAGCATCCCCCTTTTCCTCTGGAGTTTAAAACCCCTAATTGAATTTGCTTAAACACATATCCTATATATTAAAGAGCTAATATGCTAATAAGACCAGAGGGCGGAATGACCTTCCGGACGACCTTCTGGAATGACCAGTGGGTGGAGGGCGGGGCTGTGAAGGCCATTATGAATTTCGTGCATCGGGCCTCATATATATACACACACACACACACACACACACATATATATATATACACACACACACATATATATACACACACATTTTTTTTTAACAGTGCAGCAACTTATAGGGCATGATACACGTGGACCTGAGCTGGGCCCAGGGGAACAAGAGGGCTTCTGCTTCCATGTCCCCAGAAGTGTGGCCTGCTGGTGCCCCCAGCTCTGACCTGCAGAACAAACACTTCTTTGGAGGAGCCCAGATTCTCAGAGCAGTGCCTAGGATCCTCTATGCATAGGAGATTTGGGCATTTCCTCTTTTCATCAGTAACTAAATAGAGATGTGGCTGGTATCACCAGGACTCCAGGACAATGAGGGAAGGCCTATTCTTGGAAGGTTTGGGCTGTGGAAATTACTCAGTCTGCAAACAACCAGGGAGCATTTGCAGCCCAGGCCTGATTCCCTTCTTCTCGCTCCCTCCCTCTGTCTCACTCACCCCTCTCATCTGTCTGGCTAGTTGTCTTTCTCACTCCCTCTCTCCCTCTCACCCATCATCTCCAAACCACACCTCCCTGGTGGTTAGTTTCCTCTTGCTGCTCTAACAAATTACTACATACTTCATGGGGTAAAACAACACAAATCTATTCTTTTATGGTTCTGGCGAGCAGAAGTCCGGGGTCACTGTCTTGGTGAGGTTGGATGCTTTTTGTAAAAAAATATATTTTATTGATTTTTACAGAGAGGAAGGGAGAGGGATAGAGAGTTAGAAACATCGATGAGAGAGAAACATCGATCAGCTGCCTCCTGCACACCCCCTACTGGAGATCTGCCTGCAACCAAGGTACATGTCCTTGACAGGAATCGAACCTGGGACCTTCATTCTGCAGGCCTATGCTCTATCCACTGAGCCAAACCAGTTAGAGCGGTTGGATGCTTTTTGGAGCCTCTGAGAAATAATCTGTGCCATGCCTTTCTCTGAGCTGCTGGTGGTGGTCGCCATCCTGGGCGTTCCTTGGTGTGCAGGGCCATCACTCCAATCTCTGCCTCCATGGTACATGGTGTTCTCCCTGCCCCCTCTGGGTCTTCATTAGGTTTCCTTATAATGACACTCCTTTTTGGATTGGGGCCCGCCCTAATCCAATATGATCTTACCTGACTAGTAAAAACAGCAAAGATCCTATTTCCAATAAGGTCACTTTCTGAGGTACCAGTGGACGTGACCTTTGGGAGGACACATTCCCCCAGTACACTTACTTTCCATCTTGCCAAACCAATGCTGCTCAGCTGTGTGATATTCTAAAGTACAGGTTGGATTATCACTCTGCCTATTGATAACCCTTTCCATTGCCCTCAGGATAAAATTTCATTGGCCTGGCCTAGTCTCCAGGCTCCCATAAGCTCAGGCTCAGGTGGGCTCTTCAACCTCCGCCCAAGGTACACTGCCCAGTGCCCACCACATTGGCCTCCATCCTGGGCTGTGTGCACAGCTCCAGGCTCTTGTCCTTCTGTCTTCTTTGCCAGGGCCCCTTCCTTCTAGCCCCACACAAAGGTGACTCCTCCTCTTGCAGGTCTCAAGTCCAGGGCCACCTCTTTGTAAATTTCTTCCCAGACTATTCTGTCTTATCAAACTGTATTTTTATTTTCTTCATAACACTCATCACCATGTGAAATGATCTTTTCCTCATCGTGCCATGTTTGTGGTCTGTCTCTGCCATGGTTTCTTTGGTTCAGGTCTTTAAGGCTCAGTCTAGCAGCCGGGAAAATACTGAATGAATTATAGCCTGGCTGCTGCAGGACTCTGCTGTGAGTGCCCTTTTTCCATCCATCCATCCATCCATCCATCCATCCATCCATCCATCCATCCATCCACTCAAAGTCTTTGACTCCTTACTCTGCACTGGGTGTTATCCTAGATGCTGGGTAAACAAAGCCCCCAGTCTCAGGGAGCTGGCATTCTAATGAGGGAATAGTAAAGATGCACATGTGTATATACTCACGACTTTCCCCTAAAGTTACAAATTGCACTCAGTTCCAACCTTGTTGCCATATCTCGTGTAGTCAACACATTTCTGGGCTCTTCAATGCCATTGGCACTGAGCACTTCTGGAAAGATGGTTGAGTGGACTTCCACCTGGGAGCTTACGTTTCTTTGGTCTACTCTCAGCCCCACTGCTGTCATTTTCTCTGGGTGAAGTGAGATCAGAAACAAGAGGTGACTATGGGGTGACAGAAGGAGCCCTGGGGTATGAGCTCCTGGCTTCTAGCCTGAGCCTCGAAGCCATTGTGCAGGTCTGCAAAGTGACCTGTGCCCTTCAGATGGAGCCCTCAGCCTCAGACTAGGTGAGCCCACATGCCCATGCCTTTTTCAAGCCTGAATTACCAATTTGTGACAATTGCTATTTTTACTCTAAATTGTAGTCGTGGCTAGAATTGGGGTCCTCAGGTTTGGCTGTGTGGTAGAATCACAGGGGCATCTTTTATAAATCAGGCCAGGTTGATTCTCAACCTTGAGGGTGAGATACAGGCAACAGCATGATTTTAAGTTTTCTAGATGATTCCAATGTGCAGAGAAGTTTGGGAACCACTGGCATAAAACAGGGTTCGGCACACTTGTACCATAAAGGCCTAGGATAAATATTTTCAGCTTTGAGGGCCATATGGTCTCTTTCACAATGCTCAATTCTGCTATTACAACATGAAAGTAGTCATAGAGAGCATTTTATTAGAACATGGCAGTGTTCCAATAAAACTTTATTCAAAACAGGCAGAGGGCCATATTTGGCCCATGGACCACAGTATGGCTTAGAATGATTCCTGGCACAATATATATTAGTTGGATGAATGAATGAATTCAATAAGCATTTCATAAGCACCTACTATATACTTGGCTTTATGCTGCGGGCTGGTTGAGGAAATGGAGCTGTAAAATAATCAAAACGCAGTGAGACAGAAGCAGTGAAAGATGCATGAGCCTGCTGTGAGGAAGGCCCAGGGGAGGGGTAACCAATTTGGCCTGTGGGAGAAGGAGAAAGTCAGGGACAGCCTCTCAGAAGAAAATACTTTTAAACAGAGTCTGGGAAGAAGATTTTCAGTCTGACTCGTGGCTGCCAGGAATAGAGAGCCAATCAAGTTACCGCAAGAATGGAAGCAGGCCGTTCTCCCTCCCGGACTGAGTCTAGACTGACGGTCTACGGCGCTCTGAGCGGGCCTTCTCCATCCCCGTCTATGGTGTGTCTCCCCACTGGAGTCCTGCTTTATTTTTCTCTCTTTATTGAGAACGTCATGGATGACCCTATTGAGAGCATGATGGTAAAGAACATGGGCTTTAGAATAAGACGCACTTGGTAACTTTATTTCTTTATCTGTGAATCAGGGAGGATCACAAACCTACTTCAGAGTGTTTTTATGAGGGCAAAATGAGGGGCTGTGCCGGCACCTCTGACGCTCAAAAATGTTTGCATTACCACAATTGTTATTAAGTTCATTATCACCAACCCCCTTCATCTTTGTGCTTATTGTTGTTATGTCCTGGCCCAGCATCCATGAAGCCCGTTGATAAACACCCCTTTTTACTTTAGAACCTGGAATTGCTGGCTTAGGCTTTTTAATGTCCTAGTTCAAATGGCTAGAAGAGAGAGAGGATCTGATTGGCCAGGCATCCACGGCCCAGGTCACCAGGTTGTCTCTGGATGTGGTTTCCCGTGATCTAGTCCCTTGGGGTGAAAGAAAGGAGCTGGCATGAATGTGACTTGGGCCCCTGAGTTGACGCTGGGTCTATGCAGAGAAAGGGCTGAGAGCAGGCAGTCCCCTGAAATCAGACTAGCACAGGGGACAAGTTGGGCAGAAGGTCTCCAAGGAAAACATATATAGAGGATGAAGTCCGTGGTCTATGCTATGGACTGCACTATCCTCTCCTTATGGATAGAGTCTGGGGGGATGGTCCTAATTCCATCAAGCACAGCAGAGGGGGCTCAGTGCCTCAGCCTCTGCAGCCCTGCCTATGAATCCTACGTCCTGGAAACCCAGCCAGCCCTGGATGTTGGCCAACCATGCCAACCAGCCCTGGCCCACTGGCCCAGGCCTGCAAGGGAATGGCTAGCCCCCCCAAAATCATTTCGGAGTCAAGTCTGAAGGTGCAGCCCAAGGACTGGAGAAGCCTTTGTTTGTTCCCATCTGTGAGCCCTGGCTGCCAAAACATATTGGGAGTATAATGAGAAATAACGGAATCAAAATAATGTAAAGGAAATAAGTGCTGAAGAGGATAATCAACATCCTTTCTGAATAGATTTCCTGCCAGGGAGACGGGAGCAAAGGGAATGTTTTCCCCCGGGGCCGAGGCAGACAGTGGTCCTGGAAAGGAGAAAAAAATCACTTCCTGGAAGAGAGTCTTTTAATTGTTCTTTTAAGAGGGAGACAGGAGCTGCCCAGGCCCAGAACAGTCCTCTATTATTGGGGTGTCTCCAAGCACTCAGTCACAAGAGAAGCTGAGACCTCCTCCCCCCGCCCCCCAGCCATGAGCATGGGCCATGGACCAGTGGTTTTCCTTGGGGCGTCACTCAGTTTGGGAACCTGTCAGGCTGTGTAGGCATCTTCGGGTCCCGTGTGCTGAAGGAGGGAGGGCAGGCTGTGGAGGCAGCCGTGTGGACGTGGGCTAAGGGCCCAGCTGTGTCATCTCTCTAGCACAAGGGCCTGGGTGGGTTTCAGACTTTCTCTAAGTCTTGCTTTCTTCCTAACAAATTTGAATCCTACTTTGTAAAGCTCATCAGTGAAATTCTTAGGCTTTGTCTAACTGTGGCTTAAATGAGATACTATATGAAAACAGAAGCATATCTTAGGTGTTTCAGCCTGTGCATATTAACTCTCTCTTGCTTACTGCATTTTCTCCCTCCCTCCCTCCCTCCCTCCCTCTCCCAGGCTCCTCCTGGCTTCTTTGTCAAGATTTTGTCTCGTTCCTAGGAATGGGGTCACATCAGCCCCCTAGAGAAGCCGATGTTATACTCTGGCACGAAGAATGGAAAACCTGAACGTCAAGGCTTTTCCATTCCGTCCTTCTGTTCACCTTCACTGAGCATCACTGGACGGAGGGGCTCGCCTAGGCTTTCACGTGGGAGCACCCATGGAGGGCACCAGTGCCGGGAGAGCAAGGGCGCCCCCCTCCAGAGCGCCCCCATTTCTCTCCCTGCTCTACTTCTCTTTGTGGTCTAACCACAGATGTTTCTTTGAATCTCGTGTTGAAAAGGCTGCCCCCAGCTTTCACACCATTTCCTGCCAACTCCCCATTATCATCTTAACTGCCACGAAATAAAACCTTTTCCCCTTCATAAAAATGGCAGGAAGGTACCCCTTGTGGAGGCCTCTTGTCCCTGGCTGTGCTTTGGACCTTACCTCTCAGCTCTGTGCTGATACCTAGGGAAAAAAACATAAATAAAACAACTAACTTAATGAAATAACTTACTGACTTTCTTCTAAGTGCTTTACATGGCTTATTTAATCCTCCAGCCATCCTTGAGAGGCATAAGATTCTTAAGCCCATTTTAGAGATGAGGAAACTGAGGTACAGAGAGGTAGAACAATTTGCTCAAGGTCTCAGAGCACTGGGTTTCAGGGCCAGGGTTTGTAGCAGCATTGTCTGTCTCTGGAGTCTACATGCTGAGCCACACACACAAGCGATGCTACAGTGAGGGGGCATGACACTTGCCCTCCATTAGCCCACAGGTGAGAGCAAGAGCAGGGATAAACCATTGAGCATCGTGGTCTGCTAAAAGTCAGAACAGTCTCAACAATGCTCCTCTGCCCCGCAGTCTTGCAAGTATTTGAGGCTGAAACTTGAACCCAGGGCCAGTCTTGTCCCCTCAGCATCTCAGGGCAAGCAGGTGGCCTTTGAAAGACAATACGGGATGCCCAGGTGTGAGCAAAGCCTCCCCAGCGAAGCAACACAGCCCGTGCAGCCCTGGAACAGCCCGTGGTCCAGTTATCAGATGATCTTACAGAATAAGCACAATTAATTTCCCTGCCCCTGTCTTATCTCCCGCATCTCACAGGCCATTTCCAAGTTTAGTCTCTGGTTCCCGGTTCCGAGCACCGGCAGCTCCATGGCAAGAGTTCAGAAATCTAGAGTTCCGAGTGGCACAGGCACACTCCGAGGCTGAATGCCGAGTCCATGCCGGTTTTTCATAATTGGTTTTCAGAGCAGCCTGTTATGTGATGTGTAATTGTTAGCAGTTGTAAAAAGATAACTCACATTTTTAAAAGCTTAAAGCTTGCTCTGTGCAGATAAAAACTGTGACAAATTATGTTCCGAAAAATCATAAAAGTAGAGAGAGACATGTTAATAACCAAAGGTGGCGTTTCATTTAGAGGTCAGCCAGAGCTATTAAAGTGGCCAGGAATTTCAAGCTTTGGCAGTAGTGATTTGACTATATCACTTATCTCCTCCAGCCCATGCCTAAGTATCTCCCTCCGTAAAAAAAATAATCCACACACAGTAATACACGAGGTCAGGGGGAACCGGGGAGAAAGGCGGGATTGCCAAAATAAACCCGGCTTTCAAGGCGAGCTGTTCAAATTGGCCAAGGCCACTTAATGCTTCAGCTCTGACAGTTTCACCCCAGTGTTGGGAAGATGCTCACACATGCGGCGCAGCACACGCCTAGGCACACATACCCCCCAAACATACCATGTGAAGATTTTTTTCTGCCAAAGTAAATGAGAAGAGGGATCTAAAGATTTGATGTCAAATGAGTGTGTGAAAGGCCATCACATTTCCCCAAACTTAAAAAAAAAGAAGGCCAAAACTGGTTTGGCTCAGTGGATAGAGCGTCAGCCTGCGGACTGAAAGGTCCCAGGTTCGATTCCGGTCAGGGGCATGTACCTGGGTTCCAGGCACATCCCCAGTAGGAGATGTGCAGGAGGCAGCTGATCGATGTTTCTCTCTCATCGATGTTTCTAGCTCTCTATCTCTCTCCCTTCCTCTCTGTAAAAAATCAATGAAATATATTAAAAAAAAGAAGAAGTTCTTTTTTCTCCTTTAGCCAAGATAGAGATAAACAACGTATGAACCACCTGTAGCCAGTGGGAGAGGCTCCCACAGTGGTGAAGTGATGAATGAGTGTAAATCTGACAGTTGGCCATTTTTGTTGTTGTTGTTAAACCTCACCTGAGGACATTTTTCCATTGATTTTTCAGAGAGAGTGAAAGGGAGGGGGAGAGACAGAGAGAGAAACATCCATGTGAGAGAGACACATCGATTGGTTGCCTCCCTGACTAGGGCTGGAGATCAAGCCTGCAACTGGGGTACATGCCCTTGACTGGAATCAAATCCGGGACCCTTTAATCCACAGGCTGATGTTCTATCCACTGAGCCAAATTGGCCAGGGCAGGTTGGCCATTTTGAAACTAGGAGGTTTTCAAGCTATTAGTTGTGTTCATTCAAATGTTTGCCACCCCAGCTTGTCCTACCATAACCAGACATATGTTACCGTCTTTTATGTGATCAATTTTCTAAGGTGAATCAGTGTTTCTAAAATAAATCCATATTCCATGTTCTTGAGACTCAGATTGCAAGGATCTCCGTATAGGACAGTAATAATAAGGCAGGGTAATCAAGTCATTCTAGAATATGGGACCTTAGAGGAAGCATGAATCATAAATCAAGCTAGCTGAGTTTTGGCTTTGTGACCAATTAGTTGGGTGCTCCTAAGCTAGTCATTTAACTTCTCTGGGCCTCAGTTTTCTCACCTGTGAAATGGACAGTTCCCGCTGCTGGTCTGTTGGGATGTTGTGAGAATGTGTGTAAAAGACTATGTGCCGTGCTCCACGTAGACACTGGATTCCTCCCTCCCTTGTCTTCAAAACACTCTAAATTATCCAGTATGTTTTTGTGTCTTTGTAGAAATCAGCAAATTTCAGTCCTTTCTAAAATCACTTATTTTTTATGCCATTTTTATTGGCTACTTCTTCGAAAGAGATAAGGAAGAACAAACAAAGACTTGTAGATGGAGAGCTCTGCTGTGATAAGCAGATTGCCCCATAGTCGTTTATTTGGTTTTTAAAAATAGATTTAATACACATTCAAGAAAAAAAAAAAGACAGAGTAGCCTCTACTTATTGAAGAGAAATATTGTGTCTTGTATGTGGTGGCAGGTGTGTCACTCCTAGAATCTTCCACTTGGGAAAGAGGTACTATGATGAGGAATTTATCAAAGAGCTGACAGCTGGCTTTTTACAAATCAAAACAGGCAGAATATGAACTTTCTGGAAAGGTTATAAAGTATATGCTATTTATCCACGAGGCCAGACCAGTATGCATAACTTGGTCAGATATATGTAGCTGAGTTGAATGCATTATAAATGAACATAATTATGCATTTATTTATTTCAGCTTCTCATAGGTCTTCTATGCCACTTAAGCATGAGAAAGGAGGAGAAGTGAAAACAGCACTAAAGAATTTAGCACGAAAGAATCCATTTTAGGATTCGTTAACAAAACACTGTAGAAGGTTTGAGACAATAATCTCACCACCTTTACAAGCTCACTGTGCTCTCACCAATTCATAAAGAAATTATTACTATTCATTATTTTTTCAATCTACAATGCACTCTGTTAACTGAGAGTCACTAAATAAAACTTCTGCCCTCTACCATTTAATGAATAAGAAATTGCATTTTTTTCATTGGAATCTTCCCATTCTCTAATTCTTTACCATTCTTAAATAGGTAGTTTTGTTTAAGTTACCAGAATTTCTTATAAGTGGCAAATGTTATAAGTGGTACAGTATGAATTGCAAGTATCCTTAATCTAGATATTAGAACTTCAGTTTGTTCTTTTTATTGTATTTAAATGTACTGCAGTCCTCAAGGTCTGGGTATATGAAGGTGATCAATAGGTGCCCATTATTGCATTACTTGTAACAAAGATCGCACAGGCACATGTGCACACACACATGCCCACAGCCTCAGAGTGAATGCACTGACAGCCACTGCCTTACCCAGCATGCACTGACTGCTCTTGTACAACGATGGAGCAGACTTAGAGTAATACCGAGATGACACTAATAACTTCCCAATGGGACTCATGTTCTGACCTGGTGGTTTTTGTTTTTCTCCTTTAGTAGTGGATATTGGGATCTTAAGGATGGATTTTCATCTAGCTCATACGGATATAAATAGATACCAAAAGGAGAGCCTCTCTTGGCCCTCTGTGCATTTAAATGACTATCTCTTAGACGTGCTTATGGGAAGGGTTAAAAGGGCAGAGGTATCTGATGGCCAATCGAATACCAATGCTCAGTAGCACACAGTGTCCATTATGGAAGGGCGACATGGTTCAGTGGGACACAGAGCAGAGTCCTGCCGGTGCCGGGTGCTGCTGGCACTGGAATGGTCAGAGGAAGGCGTGCTCACCATAACTGAAGGTAATAAGAACGCCAAAACCAGCCAGTGTGACATTTTTGAGCAGATATTTATGCTGGGAAAGTATGCACTTGAAGCTGTGGGACATACCTAGCTGTGGAGCCGTTTAACTCAAAGGCTAGGGTATTGCTTACAGAAATTAATGTGTGATTTGAGAAAGTGCTTCAGGCTCCCTGAGCCTCAGTATCCTCTTCTCTACAATGCAGCATATAATAATACCAACCAAATGGGGATTTTACTTATAATAATTCTCAATAATCTCTCTGATTGAAACACTGCCTTCTTTTGGCTCTTTGACATTTGCTGGCTTGTCCTTTGGCTCTCATCCATTAATGACCCCCTTACTGAATAGCACTTCCTTGTTTTCTGTTTCCCATTCCTACTCATTTCTATCATCTGTACTTCACAATCTGTGATTATATGTGTTGTACAATATATATATATATATATATATATACACAATATATATATATATGTATATATATGTATATATATATGTATATGTATGTGTATATATATATATATATATATATATATATACTTATTTATATTATTGGTTATTTTCATTCCTCTTCTCTTAGACTCTAAGGGCAAGCTCATGGTTTCAATCCTTGAGAGCATAATAAAGTGCGAGGCACTTAGTAGGTGCTTAAGAAGTATCTATAAGCCCTGGCCGGTGTTTCGCAATGGTTGGAGCATTAGCCAGTGTACCAAAGGGTCTCAGATTCCATTCCCGATCAAGGGCATGTACCTGGGTTACAGGTTCACTCCCTGCCCTAGGTCGGGGCACATGGGGGAGGCTCTCTCCTCTCTCTCTCTCATTTCCACTCTAAAAAAAGCAATGGAAAAAATATCCTCAGGTGGAAGATTTAAACAAAGAAATATCTGTTAGGTAAATTAATTAATGTTAAAACCAAGTTACAAGTATGGGATGTAAGGTATCATTTTATTTTTAAAGACATAAATAGATACATGCTTGCATATATTAAAAGAGAAGGTCTGGAATTTTTCATTTCATTTCTTCTCTCTCTCTCTCTCTCTCACACACACACACACATATAGAGTTTAAAATTTGGGGGGAAAACATAAGTAACAGAATTTTATGCCTAAAAATGAAATGAATTTTAAACCTTCACTTTGGCAGAGACAAAATTCATATTAGAACTGACAGTCTGTTAATCACTATTCTCAGTGTAATCCATTGAGCAACTCTGTTCCCTATATAAGTTAAATTGAATCATACATATTGGCACGCTATTAGTCATTTCCCTCAAAGGGAGTTGAATTTATTTGGGCTGTATATTAATATCTTATTATCCTTCTCATGCACTGGTGACATGATCGTTATTTCATCTCAGCATGTGTATTAAAGGCTTTTGGAAGAGGAAGTTGGGAAAAACCTACCTGTGCCCAGCAATCTTTCTAGGCAAGTACATATACGATTCCCCTCTGGCCCATGGCTGTACCTGGTCTCTGCAGATCTTTGCTGACCATGACTCTAAGTATGTTCCCAGCAATCCACAACCAGGACATACTATTTGACTCTGACTCCAGTGTGTTCTTCAGATATTTCTTCCGCTCCATTGTATAAGCTGGGATTTGCCTCAGATTTTGCTTGCAAGATCTACTGTCATTGATGAACAACTGGTCAACCCCTAGTTGGAAATATGCTCAAATAGTCTTTTAAGTGGGTGATGTTTGTGTTTGAAGTCAGGAGGATAGGCAGTGGGAATGGGTCGACCTTGGATGATTGCAACCCAGACAGATCTACCAAAGTTGGATTGACCTCATTAGCAAATAAAATGATGGTCAAATTCAGCTGGGCCCTTGTTAGGAGGTCAGTGTCCAAAGCAAAGGAACATCCCTCTGACCTGGAGATCTTTGAGCAGTAATGTCAGCCTTTACTGAAGCCATAGGTAGAAGAAGCCAGGGGAGAATTATTTTACCTACCACACAGCAAACTCTCTAAAAGACCCATTTAACCACTTTCCTTCCTATCATGCCAGCTGCCCTGCATTCCTCCTCCTCTGCTCCCTGTGAAAACTCTAGCCTACCTCTTCATCCTCTTTCCTGCCTTCTGATCTGTAGTGCCCTTCTGTATCCCCTCCATTGCCTTTATATGTAACCTTGCCTTGCTTTCTCCAATTCTGAAACTTCACTCAAACCAAAGAAGATTAAACACAGAATCGTCCTGGGAAGATGAGGAAAGAGGAGAGGCTGAGAATTTCAGCATCCATGTCCCTTTGATGATCACCATAGCTGCCCACCACCTGCACTGAGTAGTTGGACCCCCCTTCCCCATTTTACAGGTGAGGAAGCAAAGGCAGTAAGTAGTGCCTGCCCAAATCACAGTCAGGGGCTGAGTAGGGGGTAAGCTCTTTAGCCAGTGATCTCACATTGCCTCTCTGATGAAGCTAATCAAAAAGCAGGAAACCTCTCAGCCTGCACCAGGTGCCCAGCCAAGGCTTCCAGGCCTATCTCCAGCTGCTGAGCAAGAAACAAACAGGGAAATTATAAAAGTGACTTGGTTCCATGAAGACGGTCTGTTACAACAACCAACTTCAGAGTTAGAATTTGATCTTGAACTGCTGGGGAGACATTCTAGAGCTCCAAAATTCTCCCCTTGGGGGTTTAGATTCCCCCAAGCCTGGGGCTCATCTTTGCTTCCTGGGAGGGGGTTACATAGATGGATATGAAGGGGTCAGCTAGGTGGCTGTTTGAGAGCTGCGAGATAGGTAAGTCAGAGCCTTACGACAGAAGACATAAAACTAGAACAAATCTTTATTTAGTCTGACCCAAACTTCCACATGCAGGACATTCTACTACAAAACACCTGCCATTTCTTTCCCTCCAGTGATGGAGGGCTCACAGCCCTGTGAGGCGACCGCCCTCTCTATCAGAGTCAAAAACCTCTAGACTGCTAGTTTATCATTTCTTTCCTGAATAGGAACCATCTATTTAGCTTCTAAATGTTGGTTCTATCTCTGTTCTCCAGAACCCTTTAAAAATTAAAGTCTAGGCATTTAAAAAAGTCCCCATTCTCTTATGGAAGGGGACTGTTGACCCTCCCCTATTTCCTCCCCACCTCACCCTCCAGGAATCCTGCCAGAGCCTCAAGCTGGGGGAGGGGTCCAGGTTTTTGCCAGTGAGAATCCAAGGAGCAGTAGAGTCTGACCTTAGCACAGTGACTCTCAAACTTGAGCGAGCACCAGAATCATCACCGGGAAGGCTTAGTTACAAACCAGTGTGCCTGATTTAGTGGGTCTGGGGTGGGTGGGAGAATTTGCATCTCTAACAAGTTTCCAGGCAATGCTGACACCGCAGGTACAAGGACCACACTCTGAGAACCACCGCCTTAGCAGTTTCAGATCTAATTACATCATTGTGTACAATTGTTTCCTGCCATCAAATTCCTTCCACATGCAAGATGTCTATTAATTATATGAATAACTTCTGAATCTTCACTTCTCCAAGGTGAACTTCCCCAATCTTATCAAATAATGCTTATGTGTCACACTTTCCTGACCCTCTTTCTGCTCTGGGCATCCTCATCTGGATTACACAGCACACGAAGATCCCTTGTCCTTGAACGGAGCCTAAATAGATTTAGAAACATTATGTCTTGTTGTTATCTTACTCTTAGGGCTAACCTATGTCTATGGGTTTTTTCACGTGAGTAGCTTTTCAAGCAGGACTCTCTATATCTTATAATTTTGAGAAAAAATATTTTTAATCTAAATGCAAGACCTGAGATGTATAGATTTCATCTTGATAATCTTAGTGCATCGTTCTAAACTGTGAGTCTTTTTGAATCCTGATATTTCATCTAGCTTGCTCACTTTTTCCTCAGTTTTGTACCAACTGCAGATTTAATGAGCACATCTATAAGTCCTTGTTCAAAATAATGATGCTCTCAAGGAGAATCAGCTCAAACAGAGTCCTGTGGTATGCCTGCAGTCACTTATATAGAGGTAAAAAAAAAAATTAATCCATGCGCAGCCGGATTAATTAATCCATGGAGGCAGCCAATCTATGATGCTCTCTCATCATTGATCTCTCTCCCTCCCTGAAATTAAAAAGAAAATAAAAATTAAAATTATGGAAGGGGACTGTTGACCCTGTTAATCCATGAGGCCCTCCTTGAGGTAAATAGCTACACATTGCTGGTTATCCTCTCATTCTTTTCACATTTTTCCACCTTGTCTTTAGGTATTTCTTGAGAAACAGCATCGTATGCCTTCCTGAGATCAAACCAAACTTGTGCCGTGGCATTTCCTTGAGATACTAGATTTTCACTTTCCTTTTTCAAAATCAACTGGGTAATAATCCATTCTTAAATGGTGCCAATATGTAGTTTACCATCATGTAGTTTTTGAAATCTGTCCTTTTTTCATTTTTCTTTTGAAACCAAGACATTAAAAAAGATTATTTTCTTTCTTCCTCACCTTTGTCTTGACTCTTGAATTTCCACCATTTTTTCATTATATCAGGATATTATTTATCTGGATGCATAGATTGGAACCCTCTAAAATAATTATTTAAAATGGTAAGATGGATTCTTTATCTTTTATCCCCACTCCACTCCCACCCCTGAAATGTTCAGACTGAAATCAGTTGCAGTTTAAATGTCTTCCAGTCTGAACATTTCTTCCTAGTTGAGAATACTAAAGAAAATACCAATATACCAATGGTTAATTAAGTATACTACATACATTACCTATTTATGCATTATCTATTATTTCAATCCTTTTATAAATGAGGAAACTGAGACATTGTAGATGGTATGTAGTAGAGATTTAGTACATATTGAATGAAGGAATGAATGAATGAATGAATGCTGGAGCTTAGACCCTGGGTTCAGAATGCCAAATCCCCTCCTTTAGTACTATTTTGCAAAGTGTTCTCACTCTCTCTCATATGGTTGCATCCTATTACCTAACTCATGCACTGCCCAGTCCTTTTCTTGCTTTTTGTCTTGCTCCAAACCTCAACAGAAATGCACCATTTTATGAATTTCTCATTTTCTTCAACTTTAACTTTTTCTAAGTTATTGTGTTCAGGCCAAAAAAATAAGGTCATATGCAAATGGAGACATGCTCCCAGTGTTTGGGGCTGGAGAAAACAATTGAATGGATAAATGCAATTTTTAAAAAATCTTACCACTTCTCTATCAATAGCATAGTTCAGGGTCTGATGATTTCTACGTCTCTACTGTATGTTATTTGTATATCTAAATATAATCTTAAATTAAAATTAATTAAAATTAGCACAGCTTGAAATTCAATTTCTCTGTTTCAACAGCCACATTTCAGTTGCTCAATAGACCTATGTGGCTACCAGATGTGGGACATTGCCATCCTTGCAAAAAGTCCTATTGGGCAAATCCTGCATAAAATCTACACAAACGTATTCTTTGTTAAATCAATCAAAGCGGGGGGAGGGAAGAAGATTTCAGTGTGGCTTGGTGGTTGTTTTGAATTTCCATAGTACGATGAGACACTCATTTACTCCTATATGAACTGGAAGAAAAATGATTGAGTTGTGTCTAAAAAAATGAAAACCCTCTGACATGTTGATATTCTAGGCTGGCGACTTTGCTTGTGGCATTTTGGAACAAGATTCAGAATCAGGAAAGTGTCACCCAAGTTGAAGGCTTCCCTGTAAGAAATGTCTTAGTTTGACCTAAAGTAAGTGGAAGAGACAGGGGAGAGGAAAGGAAGCAGCGGAGGATGTCTAAGTGATAAATGGTGCCCTGTCATATCGCATTTGACGTCTTAACAGGAAAAGGGGCTGTGGAGCCAGATGTGGGTTAGGGAGGAAGTTCAAACCTTTCTCTCGTCTTCATTTTGTTTTTCAAGGCGCAGGTTGAGTTCAAGAGCTCTGAGTTCAATCACAGCATATCCACTGTTCGGAGTAACGAGCCAATCAGAGCAAATGTGTTCTCTGAGGCAGCCCCTGCCTTTCTCAAGAGAAAAATGATTGCAGGGCTTCCAAGCTGTAGAGAAAGAGCAAAACCGAGAGGGAATCTCTCCAAGAGAAGACTGTCATTAGCAACCATGTCATCTGTGTTGTAACTACTGTGACAGCCACCACAAACCTGTGAGCCAAGGGTGGTAGGGGCCTCATCTGTTAGAGTCCAGGGTCTCCCATCTTCCTAGGCTGCTCTTCTCCCATTTAAACACCCCGGGAAATGCTGTGCTCCATCTCTTAGGAATCCTTACTAGCCAGGCAGTCACTGCTGTCCGGAGATCGTTTCTCTCCCATTATATTTTCCCCGGATAACTTCCACATCACAAACACACTTATCTGGGTTTCATATCAGCCTTAAAGATTCGGAGTATGGATCTGTTTTCCAGACTGACCGTCTGACTGTCTGACCTATGGTTGTTCACTCTCACAGAAATGCATAATGTTATCCTTGTTAAAACCACAATTAGTCTAAACCCTTTACAGGAAATATCAGTTTGGTAAGACGAGAGATACCGTTAATAGGAAGTCACATGATTTGAAGGGAGTGCAGGCGAACACAGTTGATTTCTATTTATCATTGATCTCTAGCTGCAGCTGTGGCTACTGAATGCAAAGGGGAGCATGCACGCAGGCCTCCATTCTGTCCTTGGGCCAGAGCCAGGGTGGGCCCTGTGAGCCCTGAGGCCGGAGGATTTCCAAGGTATAGCTCAGGTCCCAGGGCCAGAGGGTTTCTGGGGAGAAGCTCTGTTCACCAATATTTCCACCTGAAAGGAAAGACCAGAGTGATCGCCCGGCTTAAGGCTATCCCTAGTCACACAGACTTACTAGGTAACTTTGGTTATGACAAAAGGAAGTTGCTGCACAGATTAAGAATCAGAATAATATAAGAGCTGCATGGCCAGTGGCTGGCAGGTGTGTGGCTTTGGATTGGAACTATGT
The DNA here is from genome assembly GCF_963259705.1 of Myotis daubentonii. NCBI lineage: Eukaryota > Metazoa > Chordata > Mammalia > Chiroptera > Vespertilionidae > Myotis > Myotis daubentonii. The sequence goes on from NC_081854.1 coordinate 37,399,529, forward strand.
GTGGCTCTGCCATGGGTTAGCATTGAGGCTTTGGCCTCAGTCTCCCTGTCTGTACAATGGGCCTGGTTATGGGGAATAAATCTGGTTATTGTTCTGTAGCAATGATGCTACTAATCATTATAATCTATCTATAATAATAAAAGTGTAATATGCTAATTAGACCAGGCAGCCAAATGACCTTCCAGATGTCCTTCTGTATGAAGCTGGGGCTGCGAGGGCCGAGGCAAGCCGCTGCAGCTGCGAGGGCCTGGCCCCTTGCATGAATTTTGTGCATCAGGCCTCTAGTGTGTGTGTGTGTGTGTGTGTGTGTGTGTGTGTGTCTAATATGCAAATTGTCCCCTTGGGTGTTTGACCAGGAGACCAGGAGTTTGATCACTCGCTATGACGTACGCTGACCATCAGGGGGCAGCGTGGAACGAAGGAAGACCCCCGCCAGCAGCCGGCATCTGGAGGAGGGAGGCCCTGGCCAGCAGCAGAAGGCCCCGATCGGCCCTGATCACCAGCCAGGCCTAGGGACCCTACCTGTGCACAGATTTCATGCACCAGGCCTCTAGTATTATAATAATAAGAGAAGACATAACATAACTTCATTTAAGATTACCTAGGAGCTAGTGTGCCTATATTTTAAAGCAGTTCTTGCTAAGTGTGTGTTGCATTTACTCCAGACCAAGAGACCATTGATTATTTATTCTGCCCCAGATATACTACTAAAGATGCAGCCATCATAAAATATGACTGTGGGAAAAGCATATCATAGCAGTTACTGCAAGAAGGAGAAATAGTCTAATTAGCCAGGAAGCCATGACAAAATTTTTTAATCCTTCCGAGTTTCTCTTTCTTCCTGTATAAATGAATAGATAATGATACCTCTCTCATACTGTTATTGGAAGAAATAAATAGGTAATGGTTAGTACAACTCCTGGTGCCTAAGAAACATTCCATAGAAGCCCCTGCTATTGTTAACTCACTATTACATTATCATCCCCCTGGATGATTACAACTACCCTTGGGGTAGGTGCTGTTCTTTGGTTTTGTAGAAAAGAAAATGGAGGCTCAGCAGTCAATACATAGCTATTTTAATTAATAGACTTAGAGTTTCAAGTAGAGCTCTACTGAAGAGCCCAAGTTGCATTTAGCCAATAGGGGACAGATTTCTGAAAGGCGTCAGCCATGAGGAAATGCACTGACAAAGCAAAACAATAAAGTGTCTAGTTGGGTCAAAGGAACACACGCTAGGGAACCCCTTGACTGCCTGCAGATAGAGTGTGCGTTCCTTAGACCTTGGAGCAAAGTCAGGACATCGGAACTGGTTTTGAAAAAACCATTTGTATTTTTAATCATATTATGATTGTTTTCCCTCTGGCTTTCTTACAACCTTGGAGGGACTGCCTCATCATGGACTCAGACTCTGTCCCAATGGCATCTCTGAGCTCAGACAAGTTGGCTCGTTGCCATTCGCTGGGGCCTCAGTGAGGCACCTCCCAGCTCAAGCTCAAAGCTCCTCAACTGGGAATAGTTGGTCTTTAGCTGTAGTTATGCACACAATATACAGTCAGACCCAAGGTGTGTCTCTCCTCTTTGCATCCCTCTCTCTCCAAAAGTGAAGCAGGTAGACATGGGCAAGACTCTTAGTTTCTTAGATTAGCCAGTTTCACTTACTGAAAGTGGTCTGTTACTTACATCCAGGATCTCAATCATTTGCTTCATAGAGTTGCTAAAACTCACTGAAGTTTAGCTGGAAAGTAAAAGAAAAGATAACATAATTTCATATAGGATTACTTGACTTGAGCTAGTGGGCTTATATTTTAAAGCAGTTCTTGCTAGGAGTGTGTGTGTATGTGTGTGTGTGTGTGTGTGTGTGTGTCTGGGTCTCTCTGTGTGTATATGTGTGTGTGTGTGTGTGCACATACACTTGTATTTACAGCATACCAAGAAACAGGCGACTTCTGATCCTACATTTTCTGCTTCTGCCCAGATCTTAGATATACTTTTTTGCCTGGCAGTTTCCATATTGATAACTTGTGCATAAAGGCAATGACAGTAGGCGACATCAGCAAAGTGGACTGTCATTATTCTGTAGAGGAGGCCCGGCTAGGATCCTGGCAGGCATCACCAATGGATTGGGACACTCCTGCTTCTCCAGCCAGGCACGGCCTCAGCGTTCTTCTCCATACAGTTCTCCAGACAGACAGGCCAGTCAGTGGGGTTGGCAGGGAGGATGAAAGCCGTTTACCCACCCTGAGAGAGGAGAACCTTCTCATGCCAGCATCTGTGATCCAGAGAAGCTCTTACTCAAATTATCTTAGAATCATTACCAATCATTTCGTTTTGTTGCAAGCTGAATCTGACTTTTAAAAAGCTCATGACTCCTCGCAAGGAGAAAATTGTATTCTATGGGACAAGGCCAGAGCAATCATCTTGAGAGAAGGTCCCACTTTAGTTTTATTCAAATTCAAATTAAAATAGGTATTGACTGTTTAAATAGCATCTAAAACATGTAGACCAGTTGACCTAGTAACTCCATTTCTGAGACTCTAAACTGAAGAAATCATGTTACTTCAGGAAATTCCTTGTTGGAAAACGCTGTTCACTGTGGCAGTATTTATAATACCAATGATAGTAATCTAAATGCTCAACAATAGGGAAAGAGATACGTAGTATATACTCATTTGATTTACTATTATGCAGCAGCTGAAATGATATGGTTATAAGATATACACATTAAAAATAACTTTAAAAATACTTGGAAGAGATAAGCAAATACAATAATCATCTCTGGTGGTCAGATTATGGATAAATATTTATTCCTTTGGTCTTATCACTTTTTCTATTTTTAATCATATATGATTATTTTTCATTAGAATTGTTATTGAAGTGTAACATACTGAAAAGCGCTCAGATCATGAATGAACAAGTCAATGAATTTTAACAGGGTGATTGTACCTCACGTGCTCCAGATCGAGGAACAGAGCAGCTTGGTTTTTCCTGGTTGTGAATTTTATAACAATGGAATCAGAAGTTAAGTGCTCTTTTACTATCGACCTCTTGCTCTTAACATGGTGCTTCCAATATCCATCCACGCAATTGCAGTTAGTTGTAATGTGTTCGTTTGCATTGCTGCGTAGTGTTCCATCGTGTGACTGCACCATTGCATAGTGGGTGGACTCTTTCACTTTGGGGTCATTCAAGTGCCAGTGCTGCTGAAGTGTTCTTGTCACTGGTTTCTGATGAACATTTCCATGGGGTGTTATCTACAAGTGTAATTCCTAGGCCGTAGGGTAATAACTTTTCCAATGGGAAAAAATAGCTTGTTTGGTGTGGCTCCATGGTTGAGCATCGACCTATGAACCAGGAGGTCATGTTTGATTCCTGGTCAGGGCACATGCCCAGGTTGTGGGCTGAATCCCTAATGTGGGGCATGCAGGAGGCAACTGGTCAGTGATTCTCTTTCACCATTGATGTTTCTATCTCTCTACCTCTCTCTTCCTCTCTGAAATCAATAAAAAAAATTTTAAAGTGCAAAAATATGTAAGTTAAAAATATAACAGACTCCATTTATCAAAGGAAAAGGCAGAAAAGTTTTGAGAAATCCAGATCAAGATAGATGCTACTACCCTATATTTTGTGTAACAGATACACACAAACCTTAGGATACAACTAAAGGACAAGAGCAAAAATACAAAAAAACAAAGCAAACTAAACCTAACTAAAACGAAAATTCTAATACAGATGAAGAAATAACATTTCTCTTTTTCTGTTTTTTTTGTTTGCTTGCTTTTTCCCCTCTTCACCAACACTTGAGTAATTGTGACTTCACTGTTCTCCCAGGAAATATCAATATTTTGAAAGAAGTCCGCTGACAGGTTTCTCAGGATACAGAAACTGAACGATAGCGTCGACTTGTTTTTCCATCCTGACGGGTTCATTGTTAACCCGTATTTCTTCTAACCCACATCTCTGGTGCCAGGTTTGATATATTCTGACTCTATCCACATTTCCATAATTGCTTATGGAGTCCCTCATCCTTCCACCATTATTTTGTGTTTCCCAGTAGATTTGGGCTCCAGAAGCTGGAAACCATGAGGGAGTAAACTAGGATTTACCAAAATGCCTGATTGTTTGATTGGGTGTGAACTACAGTAGTTTTTATTATATCACTGCTCTGAGCTTAAGCATCCCCATTTGTGATGTGATGTGGCGCTAATAATTACTTTTTTGCTTGGTTGCCAAAGCCAGGTGTAGTGCCTGGCACATAGTAGGTGTGTGATAAGTGGCTGCTATCATCATCAATCTTCATCATCCCCTCTGGGAAAGAACATCAAGTCCATATGGAATTATGGAGTCCAGTTTCTCTCTTTTCTGAAGAGCAATGAGGCCTCTATACCAACTACCTGGGCATCTGGGATTGCATGACAGAGGATGAGAACATGGACTTTAGGAGATAAGGAGGAATTCTCTTCCTTGCTGGACAGAATCAGTGCTGAGAACCTCTCGTGTAGGCAGAACTCTAGATATTCCTGTCTCTGGGTCAAAGGGAATTTCTACTCAACTTGACACATCAAAACTTTTCTGTTGGAAGAGACTGATTCTACTGAAAATACTTGTGTATTCATTCATTCATTCATTCATTCATTCACTTCATTCTATGTAAATTCTCAACAAGAACTTACGTTGTCCCAGCTCTATGGTATATGCTAGAGTTAGATGATAATACAAGTTTCTGGCCCTATAGGAACTCAACACCCTGGGCACAGTGTAGACATGGTTGCTCTTGTGTGTACACATGTATGTGCACTTAAGCACACTAAGAAGTCAGCTATTTAAGGGTTATTCCATATCATGTTCATTTCCATATACTTACTGCCCCCTTCCCAGTGTGTACATATCTCGTTTATCTTTTCTGTTACCAGATAGTGTTTTCTGAATGAATCATTCAGGCAGACAAATCCACAGTGGAAGAAAGGAAAAAATAAAGAAGAGAAAGAATGAATGACCTCCTCCAACTTCCTCTGTGATAGCAGGCTTCCCTTCCCCCTAGAATTCAGCCATTGCTTATACACCTGTCTCTTCTAGGAGGTCACAAGTGGCCTTATATCCCCAGTGCCTTCACAGTGGCTGTCCTGTAATAGCATCATCAATAAACAGGTGCTGAATGGATGCTTTGTAACTTAGAAATATTACCAGGTGTCACTGGAAAAAGGATAACCAGCGGGGGTTATTGTAAGAAGTAAGTAACTAGGCTGTTGTGGCAATTGCAGCAATTCAGGAGTGAAATGTAGAGGAGTGAACCAAAGCAGAGGCAAAGGCTGGAGGAAAGAGCAGGTAGTGAAGAGGTTGGGAGGAAAATTCAGCAGAGATCCTTGACCAGTTTGCTGCAGATGGTGAGAAAAGAGCCAAGGAGGACACTGGGCACCATTAATTTTAGTAGGTTTGGAGGAAAGACAATGAGGGTAATTGATGGATTAAGAGCTCTCAAAAAAGTGATGGAGCATGAGAGAGACATGCACCAAATTGACTGTAGGTCAACTTATGAGTTTGTACTGGCAAGGCAATGAAAAGGAAGGAAGATATCCTTCGCAGATCAAACCATAAGGTTAATCAGACATTGCATAGAATCCCCCCAACTCTCAGAATCATGAGGGTGAACTTGATTCGCTTGCTGTGTTGGACAGTTGTTCTGAATTTATTCATCTCTTCAGTTATTAATGGGTTCCCTACTCCATTGGATGCCTTTGATGCAATTGTGAGTAAAAAGAGATGTAATCTCGCCCTGGTCAGTGTACCCAGTGGTTAAAGTGTCTACCCATACAGCAAAGGGTTGCAGGTTCAATTCCTGGTCAAGGGCATGTACTTGGGTTGCAGGTTTGATCCTGACCCCAGTCAGGGTGCATGCAGGAGGCAAACAAACAATGTGTCTCTCTCACATCTCTCTCTCTCTCTCTCTCTTTCTCCTTCTCTTCCCTCCCCTCCACTCTCTCTAAATATCAATGGGAAAAATATCCTCAGTTGAGGATTAACAGCAACAAAAGCGATGTAATCCTGCCCTGACAGAATTTATAACAGAGGCTAGAGATGACTGTGTAGAGCTGCTTAATGTAAAAACAGCAAAGAGGTGGGGGGGAGGGGTGTGGGCTGGAGTCCTACATACAACTTCTAGGAAGTGTCTGGGATGCTCTGGAGGAAGCAACTCTCCAGCAAAGGTCCAGAGGAGGAGATAAGTTATGAGGGGAGAAAATAATGTTGTAGAAAGAGGCAGAGTGGGTTCAAGGTCCTGCAGTAGAAGGGAACCAGGTTAAGTATGAGAGTCTGGAAAGAAAATCTGTGGGGCTGGAGCTGAGAGGGTCCTGGTGGGAGAAGAGATCCACGAGACAGGCTGGAGCCCAACCACGTGGTCCTTTTGCGTAAAGGACGGCAGAACCTGCTAGAGGGAGTGAATCACAGCTTGAGGTCAAATCTGAAATTTCTCAATAATTCTGATTCACACAATGGAGCCTGCTGGGGGTTGCCCGCCAGACCGCAGCCTGCCCTGCTGAAGTGGATCCTGAGGTGCCCCAGTAAGTCGCCACTGCTAAGACATTACCATGTCTCTCCTCGTTCTTTCCAGTCTGATGTAATCTTTCTGAAGACTGGCAGCAGTTGCAAGAAAATTGTTTCAGATATCTATTAATATTTTAACATGCTTTTAAGAAAATTTGGCCTTTGGTCGAGCTGGTCTCAGAGCAGACATATATCACAGTTCATGATAGACATTACACTTATCCCTCTTTAGTGGGTGGATTTCTCTTGTTTGGATTCATTTTTAAACATCTATTATTAAAAAAATCTTTCTTGCCAGTTATGTGTTTGCTCCTACAGTTCCGAAGCTTGTTTACTCTGTGCAAGTTACCCCGTCCTCACCCTCCCCGCGAGGAACGGCGTGCACTGAATTCTCTGACCTGGGCTGGCTGAGATTGCTGCTCTCGAATTAAACAAAAAACCATCTGGAACTCAGAGGCCAACCCAGAATGTCCAGTAACAAGGAAATTATAGCCTGCAACTGGCCTTGCACTTGGGGAAAAAAACTTTTAACGAATTCTTATTGAAACTTTACCATGTCCAGGGGCTTTGTAGGGTGCTTACACATGGGCAATCTCATTTTTTCTTATGACAAAAGTTTGAGGTAAATGTTGTTTATCCATGTTTAACAGAGGAGCAAAGTGAAGCTTTTGGAGGGATGGTCAATTACTTACCAAGAGGCAGAATTTAAACTCACCTCTATCCAAGAACAAGATGTGTTCTCCTCCTTATAGCCACAGACTCATTCTTTCCTTCAATCTCTAAAGGGAAGCTGTTGACATTCTAGAACATTCTAGTCTAGAGGCTTTGCGTGATAGTGGTTCAGGGCCTCACTGGGAGAGTATGCTGGTGAGAGCAATTAGTGTAGGGGCACATGAGCTAAGACCTGAATCACAAAGAGATGCCAACATGGGAAGGGCGCAAGGAAGGTTATTTCAGGCAGGGAACAGCATGTGTGAAGTTTCTGAGATGAGAAGCAAGAACTTGCTGTGTTTTGCCCTCGCCAATTTTCTCAGTGGTTAGAGCCTCAGCCCACGGACCTAAGAGTCACAGGTTCCATGCCTGGTCAAGGGCATGTACCTCTGCTGCAGGCTCAATCTCCAGCCTGGGTCAGGGCTCATGCAGAAGGCAACCAACTGATGTGTCTCTCACATCAATGTTTCTCTCTCCCCCTCACCCCTCCCTTCTACTCTCTCTAAAAATCAATGGGAAAATATTCTAGGGTAAGGATTTAAAAGAAGAAGAAGAATTCACTGTGTTTTTAGAACCGGGAGGGGTCCAATGTGGCTGGAGGATTATGTGGGAGAAAGAAAGTGGTAGATGACTGTCAAGGGCTGGATCATGAGGGCCTTGTCGGTTACCCAAGAAGGTGGGTCTTTCTGAGTGTAATCATGTGGCAAACTAAAGAGAGCTACATCGTTCTAGATACTCTTCCCTTGGAGGGTGGCATCTGTGTCTCCTCCTCTGGATTCTGGGAGGCTCTCTGACTCCTTCGAGCAAGGCAATATGGCAGGAGTGATGATGCCAGTTTCCAACCCCTGGCCTCAAGGAAGGGGCAACTTGTACTTGTTTTGAAACACTTTTTGAGAGTCCTAAGTTATTTTGTAAGAAGCCAGAACACCTGAGATGGCCATGCTGGAGTAGTGACATGTATACTTCATTCACCGATCCCATCTGAGCCCAGCCCTCCAGCCACCCCCATCAAAGCACCAAAAAAAAAAAGTAAGAAAAACAATCTTGGACCCTCCAAGCAAGGCCATCCACCAGCTGACTGCCCCTGAGGGACCTCAGTTGACTGAGTGAAGCAGAAAAACCATCCAGCTAAGCCCTGTCGGAATTCTTGACCCCAAAATTGAGAGCTACAATACAATGGTAATTGTTTTGAATCACAACATTTTGGAGTAGGTTTTTACATAGCACATATCCAAAACAGATGGGAAGTTGTTGAAGGCATGTCAGGGAGTTTAGACTTGGTGACTTATACTGTGGGAAGATAGCTAGAGCCACTATGTAGAGACTGAGTTGTGGGGAGAGAGGGAGGAGCAGGAGTGGAACTGGGGAGATGGATTTTAGAGTGTATTTCAGTCATTCAGGCAAGACAGAAAAGTAGTGAGTCTGGTAAATGCTTTGAAAAAAAACACACAAAATTCAGAACTCACTGATAGATTGAAGATGAAATGACAAAGTGGAAGGAATGAAGGATGACCCCCTTAAGATCCTGGAGAGGTGGCCGTGACTTTCAGGTCCACAGACAAGACATTGGCCCAGCTTTGCTTATGCTCCTTCTAGATGCTCCTATCTCCAGGGAGGATAGACACGTACCCTTGCAAGAGGCAAAAGAATGGGTTGGCCACTGTTAAGCTAGTTTCATGAGCAGGATGAGATCTAATGAGGACCTCTGTGTGTCCAGAAAGACCAACATTGCCAGGTAGACCTCCCAGCACAGCAAGTGCTCTAGAGTTGGGGTGTCTTAGGGCTTCTGGTTTCTGACAACTAGCTGGTTACCTGTCCCCCTTTGTCCACTCTATCAACAGGTAATCTCTTATCTCCGTCTAAAGAGAAAGGACTCAAAACCAACCACCTTTCAACATCATTGTTCCAGTTAGTGCCAGCCCTGAGGGAAAGAATCAACACCATTCCTTTCCCCATGTAGAAATTCACCCCAAAGTATATCGCCAGGTAACTCCTGGGGAAGGAATCTTTTGGAGGACAGAGACTTCTCAGTCTTTTCTGGTTGATCCAGTAACTAGTATTGTGGGTGAGTCAGGCTCCTCTTATCAGCATTTATTCCAGCTCTTGGCTGAGTCACCCCCATGTCATTTCCAGTGAATGCCAATAAGAGAACAGCTTCAGGAGGTCGGGAGAGGTCGCCTGTGGAGGAGACCATCTTGGAGGATTTGGAGGCCTGGCATTTGCTGAATTTCAGTTCCCTTTCAAGTTGTTGCTTCACTCAGCTGGGGCTCGGGTCACAGCAATCTGCTCTTGTCCAAAGTGTTCAGGATTTGAGATTAGCTGCAGTGGCCCTGAGTGCCAAGCCTTGAATCCGCCACGGAGGATGGGAGCCTTTGCAGCGGGGGCTGAGATTTGTCCATTTGCCCTCTGACCTTGGACTTGGGGCTGTTTTCTGAAAGTTTACTTTTCCAAATGTTAGTGAGAGGCCAGGCTACGGTTTCTCCAAAGTCACTTCCATTCCAAGGCCAGTGTGGCTCAGTAGTTGACCATCAACTATGAACCAGGAGGTTATGATTCAATCCAGGTCAGGGCACATGCCCAGGTTGCAGGCCTGATCCCCAGTGTGGCATGAACAGGAGGCAGCTGATTAATTGGTGTCTCTCATCATTGGTGTTTCTATCTCTCTCTCCCTCTCCCTTCCTCTCAGAAATCTATCTATCTATCTATCTATCTATCTATCTATCTATCTATCTATTAAGTCATTTCCATCTACTCAAACTCTCAAGCTTTGGGTGTCACCATCCCAGGGGGCCAACGCAGGAAAAAGAAAGAAAAGGAAATATTTGCAAACACACCAGTCACAAGCTAAGTTTTGTGGAAATCCACGTCCTTTCTTTTAGGACCTGTGATATCAGAGCATCCTCCCACCTTCAAGAACAGCAAACTTCGTACGTATGCTCAGACACAACAGTGTTTACATAAATATCATAAATATAGAAGGCAGTGTCACACAGTAGGAAAATACGGCCTTGGGATGAAACGGACTTTAACTTGACTCCTAAGAATCACTGAAATCACTAGAATGTTAGTTTTATACGGACAGAGATCCTGTCTGTCTTCTCCATTCCTATAACCCAGAGCCAGTACAGAGGGAATGCTCCAAAAAGTATTTGTTGTAAGAATTTATGGACGAAGTTCTCCTACTTATTAGCTGTGATACTTCAGGCAGTTAGCTTTAGGTGCCTTATTTATAAATCTGTGCAGAGTCGATAATGAGGATTAAATGAGAGAATTCTTATGCATTCAACAAACTTTTCTTAAGTCCCTCCTACTGTTTGCTCCACACTGTTCTAGGTGCTGATGACATAGCAGAGAACAAAGTAGGTAGAACTGCCTGCCAGTCTTCATGGAAGCTGTAGAGGAGACAGACAATAAACAAACCAAAAAAAAACTATGATGCATTAAAAAGTGAGATGTCAGCCCTAGCAGATTTGGCTCAGTGGATAGAGCGTCGGCCTGTGAACTGAAAGGTCCCAGGTTTGATGCCGGTCAAGGGCATATGCCCGGGTTGTAGACTCGATCCCCAGTGGGGGACTTGCGGGAGGCAACCAATCCATGATTCTCTCTCATCATGGATGTTTCTATCTCTCTCATCTTTCCTCTCTGAAATCAATAAAAATATATGTATATATTTAAAAAAAAGTGAGATGTCAAATGGAGAAATGTAGAACAGGAAATAGGGTAGGAAGGCAGAGGTAGGGGTTCCAGTTTTAAATTGGAAGAGAAGGTCAAGGAAGGCTTGAGAGGAAGCTGACATTTAAGCAAAAACTAAAGATGTGAGGAGTCAGTCATGTAGATATGACTGGGCCATGCAGCTTGTGCAAAGGACCTGAGGTAGAAACTTGAATGGCATGCTCTAGGAACAAAAGTTAACCATTGTGACTGAAGTGAACAGAAGACAGGAGGAAAAAGTAGGGCAACCAAAGGGCCGCATTGGTGGGAACTTTAAGGCCATTTGGAAGAAGTCCTTAGCATCTATTGTGAGAACGGAGATAATGTTTTCAGTAACATGCCTGGTACATAGTATACACTTCACAAATACTTTTGTGTCTCAATTTTTATAAAATTGACCAGGATTACTCTTTTCATAGTCATGTGCTGAAAGCCACTGCTCTCAGAGGGATCGTTCTGTAAAACAGACTCTCCTAGACTCAGAGAACATGAGCTCCAGGAAAGGCCTCCAGACGTCTTGATTGTCCAAAATTAAATACCACCCTATTGTCTACTCCTAATGCCCACCATTCCCTTCTTTCAGGGATGCTTTTAAGCAGACAAAACCCGGAACCTCAAGAGCTGGGAATGTGGTTTATTCAGGAGTTGTTATAAAATGAGCTTCAGTGAGAAGGGTCAACTCCCAGACAAGACGGAAACTGGCCTGGCCCTCTCAGAGAGTCCCAGCCTGTGTGATCCTGGGCTTCATTCTGAGGCCACAGATCTCTTCCTCTGCCTCAGTCATGCCGACTGGGAAGCCTTTAGCCTGGGAGCAGGCTTGCAAGCAGCCCTGCAGCCAGGACCTTTCTGCACTTGACACTCATTGGACAAATGGAGAGTGTCTCGACTGGCCTGGTCTGGAGTCTGGTCAAACTGTCCTCGGCTGAAAACACTTAGGCACTGGCAAGGCCTGTGAGAGCCGGAGACCCTAAGAAGAATTTGGTTTGACAAAGGTCCTACAGAAACCGAGTAAAAGAATTAAGACGGGATAGCTGGTTGCTGAGTGCCCACGATGCACTAGCTTTTGTGTTCACTAGGTCTGTGCTGTCCCATAGGAGCACCCTAGGCATGTGTGGCTATTTCCATGGGAATTCAAATGAACTAGAATGGAAAGAAACTGAAAATCCAGTTTCTTGGCCACATTTCAAGCACATCATGGACAGCACAGATAGAACAATTTCCACCTCACAGAAAGTTCTTTCAGACAGTATTGCTCTACATCCTCCAGTCTTCCCAGGATCCTTAAAGGTGGGACCGAAACCACCATCTCACAGATGCAGAAGCTGAGCCTCGGGACAAGGGACGGAGCCACAGTGACACCGCTAGAAGGAGGTCAAGTTTCTGCGGGTCCTCCCTTGCAGGGCTCTGCACCTGCCAGGTGGCACTGCCCTGGTTGTTCAGGGAGTTGCAGAGCCCGACAGCACTTTCCCTGTAAGGCTGCTGGTACTTCTGGGGGATGCGCGCTTTCAGAACGTGGCACTTGTCTTTTTAAACCATTTTTCTCCCTCCCTCTCTTGTCCTTAGTGTGTGGCCCATCAGATTTGCACAATAACGTCATTCCTCTCTGCTTTTTCTGGGGTCACTGTAAAGAACCACTTCCTTTAGCAGGGAAATGGGGTGGGAAGAAAAGGGCTTCATACTTGTATGTCAGGCAGGGAGCGAGGTTACTTTTCACATCCCTTTGAATCTTAACAGCAATCATATGAGATAGGAATTGCCATGCTCTTTACCCAGGTGAGAAAACTGAGTCTCAGGCAGGAAAGACTGGTTCCAAGTGAAAGATACTGATTGGTCTGGGACTCAAGCCAATGGCTGACTTGTCACAACACACACACTCCGTGGACACTCTCTACCTCTGGCTTACTGATAAGGAGGGGGGTGGATGAAAGGAACTATGGGTTACCCCATCTTTCCTTCTCCTTCTCTGTCATCATTTTCAATGTACATAGTTGCCTCATACAGGGAAGTAACACGAGTAAGACAGGATATGATAGGGCTCCTTGGTCACTCGTGCTTCTTATAACCTTTTCTTCTGTATTCAAAGCAAGTTCTGGTTTGAAGGGAAGGAGGCCTCTCAGAGCTGACGACATTCAGTCGCAGATGTACTAGTGCTTGTTTTGTGTCTTGCTGAACTTGCATACATTGTGGGTGCGTCAGAATTCTGTGCTCACGGGGCAGTGAAAGTGCCATCTGCAGCCAGGGTGACAAAGATCAGTGGACACACACCTGGGTACCACTTCGGTTCCTGTGCCCGCTCCTTTTCCCACTTATGAGACACAAGTTCACAGATAAAACTATTAAGAATTTTAGAGTATGAAACCATACCCTGGGTCCTGCTGACCCTGAGCCCCAAGTGACCTCATAGTTTGGTTGCTCATCAAGCCAGTCCTGTGAGCAGTGACATCTACACTCACCTGACCATTAAATTACCAGGGGAATTACTTAAAAAGCTCTGGCCCTGCCATAGGTGCCCTGAATCACAATCTCTCAAGAAGAGCTTGAGGATTTTTCTTTAACTTTTACAAGCTCCCAGTGGTTATTATGATCAGGCTATCTGGGGAGAGTCAGAAGTGGACCTAGTAGATGGGGAATGGCTTTTGAGGTTGAGAAACCTAGTCTGGAATCTCAGCCCTGCGGATCACTGGTGGGGTGGCATTAACCCCTGTGAGCCCCCAATTTCTTTATTTGTAAAAGGCCTAAAATTGATGCTATATCTGGAACAGAGTTAGCGTGAGGAGTTAATGAGTTCACTTGTGTGTCAGCTTGGGGAAGGGGCCCACGCTCACTCAATAAATGATGGCTAAAGTTATTTTGATTCAGGGACTCCATTTCCCATAAGATGAGAAAACGTATACAACCTACACAGTGGTGCTTTATATGTAATCATCCTCTTTCTCCTTTCCCCCCGTGGTGACCATTTCACTGTTTCTGTCGATGGCAAGGCCCTCAGTCTCTGATATCCTCACACGCGGTAGTCTAAACCTTTACTTGCATTCATATAAGCACTTTGCTGGTAAAATAAGACTTCCTAAGGCCCTGGCTTGGCTTCAAAGCCTGGACCCCATCGAGTCTGTTCTGACTGTGACAAATAACCCTGTAACTATGTCCATTTGGCTTTCTTGCTCCCCTCAGCTCTGCTGATAACTACATTCCTCTAAGCCAAAGAGGGTAGGGCCCCTCCCACGGGCTTCAATGACACTGCTCTGAGGTAAGGCTCAACGAGTCAATAACAGGCTATCATTAGAGTGTCCAGGGCAGGGAAGCTAACTTCCTCAGGGAACCAGGTACTCAGCAAAGTTAAGCACTCACAGAATTGACGGAGGAAATGTAGAGGAGCTACTTGATTCCAGTGTCTAAGTGTGGAAGCTGGCAGTCTCTGCATGGCTGATGTTCACGCTCTCAAGGGGAATTAAGTGCAATGAAGAGCAAATGACTGGTCAGGGGAGAATTATTCCTTGTCAGAGAGAGGGGCAAAGTTGTTAGCATTTTCATGGGGAGTAACAACAATAGCAGCTAATATTTATGGAGCACTTACGATATGTTCTTTCTATATGTGATCTCAGTAAGTCTCTGTTATAGTCTGCATGGGCCGGGCTATGCTGCAATAACAAAAACTTCCACATCTCGGTGGTGTAAGTAAACATTGGCTTATTTCTTGCTCATGCTGCCTGTACATCACAGGTCAGGAGGTTCTTGGGTTCCACATCTTTCTCATTCCATGACTCCTCCTTTGACTGAGAACCTCGTTTGAAGGTTACCAATCATTATGGGAGATGGAAAGAAAGAATGGAAAATTGCATCCTGACTCTCAAAGCTTCCACCAGAAGAGCCACATCCTTTACTTCTCATATTTCATCCATCAAATCAAGTCACATGGTTTTACTTTCTTCAGGGGAGGGGAGGCATAATCTCACCATGTGTCTAGAAGGTCAGGAAAACTCAATATGTGTAAAAATCCCCAATGGTATTATTATTAATAATCCAGTTTCACTGCTAAAGAAACGTATACTTAGAAAAGTTCTGAGACCCAAAATCACAAAAGCAAATAAGAGGTCAACTTGTGATTTTTTTAACTTAGGACATAGGCAATCTCACTTCTGTTCATAGGCTGTACTCTGCCTATACTCTTAACTTCTATTTTCTTCATAAGTTTCCAAAAGATATTTGGTACCATGAGATTCTACCCTGCAGTTAGTTATTTTTTAAAGGTTGACTCCCTTACAGCTGATATTCTCCTTCCTTGAGGTTTCAAATGTCCTGACACTATTCCCAGGCTCGGGAAAAGCTTGCCACTATGAGAATGACAGCTGGTAAACCAAGGGTGTTCCTAGCAACAGTAAACAAATATTTACTTTGCTAAAGGAAAAACATAACAGAACCTTAAATGGTTTTGCAGAAAAACCAGGATGAAGAGATCTCAAAATGAAACATTTGTCTGTGGAAATGTCTGTGGTGAAAAAGTTGTTTTGGTTGGCAGAGTGGATCAAATCACAATTTTTGAGAGCTATTAAGTTCCCAAAGGTCAAATCTGCTCAGACTAATGAGTTCCTTAAACCCAGTGCAGGTGTTGTCCTGAAAAGCATCCCTTAGTGTTCGTGGTTGGAAAGAGTACATGCTGAGTAACTTGAAAGGAACATGCACCTCGCCAACACTTTCATGGTTCTAAGAAACTTCTCCCCTGTGAGATAATCGGGGAAATAAAGACATTTTTATCCCAATCAAGCACGCTTAGATCACTCAGCTTCCAACCAATCCACAGACATATGAGTGAGGACAGCTGAGATCAAATCACACCCTGACCCCCCATATAAATTACAGTAGACTCTCAAAGCCTACAGCCGTTCCAACAGGGAAGCTAGGACTCCTGATCACAAAGTGTAGTGAAGAGACCATCCACCATTAGACATTCCTTTAGCAGATATGGACCGAGTGCATCTCCATCCCAGGCACTGTACCAGGCTCTGGATGTTCAGCAAGAAGGATTAGATGTGTTACATTGAACTATACTGAACTACTTGCCTTTCTCCCTCCAGGTATTTATTCTTTCTGTTCCCTTGCTTAGATGCTCTTCCATCCAGTGAACTCCTAATTTCCCTGTACAACCATCTCAAATATCCTCTCTATGCCCCAGCAACCCTACATAGAATTAAACATTCCTTTCATTATGCTCCCACATATTTCATCAGACCTCCTTTTAAGCACCAATATCACTGTATTATAATTATTTTAATATGTCTCCTTCACTGGGCTGCAAGATCTACAGGAACAGGGACACCCTTACCCGCCTTGTTCATCTTTGTATCTCTAATGTCTTGAGTTAGGAACTTCCTAAGTCATTTTTAATGTTACTAAATGTTCAGTTAAACTCAACTGCACCCCTCTTCTTCCCTGCATGTCCCTCCCTCTTGTGAATTCAAACTGGGCAGCAATGGAAGATGCGGGGACAGTTCTTGAAACTGGAATGAATTTTCAGATGAACTACAAAGTCACTTATGCATGGCTAACATGATTAGGAGTGGGATTGTTCTCATAAAAGATAAAGAAGAGAATCATAATAACTGAAACACCAGAATATAATAAGCATTGTGCTTTAACCTAGAACATTCTGATGCAAGAACACTCTTTCACTGATCTTTTTTGTAAGAACAAGGCGTTTGCTTTGAGCGGGGCTGTGATGGAGAACCACATAAACCACACCCATGTGCATCATCTGTAACGTAGGAGCTCACGTTCTTTAAAGAGGACAACTTAAAGACATGCAGTCTAGAATTTTATCAGTGTTTTTTTTATACACTTCATCTAACTTGACCACCTCATCTGCCTTTGACAAGCCTTCCAGAACATTCTACATGTTTTACTGCACATATTTATGCTTGTAGTTTATCCAAAACTTCCTACATCAGTTTCCTTGTGGTAAGACTATTTCTGATGATGACTAATAAATAGCTATCATGTGCTGGGAAGTTGCCCTGTGTTGGGTGCTGAGTCAAACACTGGAAATGAAGGATCTCCATTTAACCCTCCTAACAAAAATCCATCTGGGCAAGCACTGTTATCTCCTCTGAAAGGTGGAGACAATTCATGTTGCAAGGAAGGCATCTGTGAGAATTAATGGGGGTGATAGATTTAGTAAAGAGCCTGAAAAATAGTAGTCACTAGATTCTACCCTCCAATAAGAGCCATATTTATGGGCCACTTACTTCGTTCAAGGCACTTGTCTAAATACTTCAATCGGATAACTCACTGAATTCTCCCAGTGACTTTATGATGAAATAGACACTATTAATATCACTATTTTGAAGATGCGAAAAGCAAGGTACAGGGCACAGTGAGGATGTGGCCCCCAAGTCAAGCTGGGATCAGAAACACAGAAAGTTTGATTCCAGAGTCCCCACTCTAGTTGGAATCATCTGCAAAGGGGCTAACAACCCCTGTCTGGCAGAATTTTGGGGAAAGGATTAAACAAAATAGTGATTATTTCAGTCAAATGCCTGCTACCCAATAGTTACAGGACAAATGTCCCTTCCGTTCAAGTCCTTTCCTTTCTACTGACAACAGGGATGTTTAACAATTATTTTATTTTTCCTAATTCTTTCACATTTTTCCTAAAATAAAAAGCAGAACAATGATTGTTTGTGGGGATTTAAGTGCCCACCTTCACCTTGGGAGATGAAAGACTACCAATATGTATATAAAACAACCAAAGAACACCCCCCCCCCAAAAAAAAAAAAACCACCAGTCAATCTTCTGTGCAGACACAATTTCTCTTGAAAGGTGACACAGTCCTTTAAAAATAGCTATGGGCTCCATTGTGCAAAGACAGTGACAGAGACGGACAGCTTTTAGAGAGGTGTCATGTTCCCAGGCAGCCAGCTAGCATGGCTCAACCAGATAGAGATCAGTAATTGGATCCGGGGGAGAGTGCTAAATGTTAGAGGTTAAGCTGCTATGTTCTTATTACTAATCAAACTTCAACACCATGCCTGGCCTCCTTGGTCCCTATAAGGAAATGGTAAATTATTGAGAGGTTCCAGTCCAGGCTTCAGAGGGGCTGCCTGTGCTCAGTTACTGACAAGTCCTGCATCCTTCCTGAGTACCCAGATGATGGGCTGCACATACTCTCCTAGGATGCTGGCAACTTAAGGTTGTGATGGCAGGTAGCCTCTGCTCCTCTAATGAGGAGACAACAGAGAGGACAGAGAGCCTTGGTGCCGTCTGTGCCTGACAAGTCCTTTGTGCACATCACCACGCGATAGAAAGAGCTGTTCCATGGTTTGGGGTTCGTCTGCACCACTAATTTCTTTTCCTCAGAAACACAAAGATTTTGAAGGTGAATCATTTTGAAGGCAACAGTGCGCTGGAAAATGTTTACTAATCAGCTCTCTTCAGGTGGAGGAGCCCTGATTTGGTGATTTGCCAATTGCTATGGTGTAAATGCTCCCACCATGGCTGATTGCAAGCTAACAATGTGATGACACTAAACACGGAGTTAGGAAGAGATTCACATAATCAGTTCTCCTGGAATGAGAAGCTCCAACACGCTGTTGGTTAAAAAGCTTATAAGTGGCTAGAGTCATTCCTGCTGGGTTGGCTATGATCTCATCTCCAGGGCAGACAGAGCCCTTGTTCCATGCCTCCTTAACACAGATCTTGCCTCTTCTCTGACATTTGATGGAAACGCCCACAGCACTTTGAAGAACAAGCAGAAAAGGCAAAACTTGCCCTACTTTGATCTTCTAAGGTTACCTCTGTTTAGTCCCCAAGCTCCTGGATCAAAAGTAAAAGAATTCAGTCAAATTGGTTAATTGCCCTTCTAAAAACTGAAAGTACATTGTTTCCCCAGAGGCTGTAGCTATCTACACACAGTCTCATCTAATGCCTCATAAAGTCTGAGCAGATGCTATCATTCCCACCTTCCTACTTCGCAGATGAGGAAACAGACTCAGGCCATTTGCAAAAGCCACATGACTTATGAGTAGTGGAACTGATAATTAATCTCATGTTTGTCTTGCTCCACAGCCCATATTTTTGGCCACCACCATGTTGCAACCAATCCCAGAAGAGCATCATCTAAAACCATCTGGGAGGCTACAGATGGGTGACAGGCCAGGTGAGATTGCCCAGGAAAGGTGAAACAGAGAAGTGAAGAAGAGGAGGCAGGAAAGAAATGAGGAACTTCAAGTGGATAGAATGAGTAATCAAAATATATGAAATACCTTTCTCATTGGAGCCAATCGCAAGCATGGGGGTAGGGAGCCCATAGAGATAGAAATGAGGCCAAATGCCTTGTGCAGGGATAGCTCTCTCTGCCCTAAGGCAGCCATTCCAGGAGTTAGGAGTAAGAAGTTCCTTGTGAGGATCTGAGAGTCACCCTCACCCCCTTTCACCCAATGTTCCATGTTCTTCTTTCTACCCCTTTACCTCTCCCATCAATAGCAACCCTTCATCAAAAGGGAAACCCAACTTCCCGGGCTTTCTCTTTGCCAGGCCCACGTCCCTCTGTTTCCAGCTGTCCCATGTGTGAAACAGTTGGTTGAGGCACCATCATCACTGCCACCTGCTTCTGGAATCTCTCCTGAATGCATGTCTCTTTTTCAGATGCAATATGAGAACTGGGCGCCTGGGGTATTAGTGTGGCCTTGCTCTGTAGCACTCATCCCAGGAGCAATTTGGGGATGAGCTGGGTGATGATTTAATTGCTCTCCGGATCCTCCTCCTTTGGCTGGATGCATCCTGAGGAAAAGAACTGTGGTTGGTTTTGTCCCCCATGGTAACCCCCCTCCTGGCATGATAGGGGCTCAATAAGCATTAGCTCCAGGTGGTTGAGTGGATGGTCTGATGAATTGACAGGATGGTATTATCCTCACTTCTACATGATTCTTTTGCAAGAAGTGGCCTCAAAACATCAACACCCTATCAAAGAAACTTCTTGGTGTAGCCCAGAGCTTCCTGTTAGGTTCCTATTAGCACACACGCCTGTCTGTGGGGTACTGGAACTGATACCACCATCACTTCCTGCGACTGCGTTCAAAGATTGATCAGCATACCCTTTTAGGACAGGGCAAGAAAATGACCTTGTTTAGGAGAGAAAGTAATGGCACCAAAAGCCTCCTGAGCCTCCTTTCGGGAGTGGTGGGGCGGGGGCACGTGTACAGGATGGTGTGTGGAGGGAGAGCACTAGGAACCTGCAGGGGGTTATAGTTCAGGACTCACACCAGCTCTGATTGTCCCCAGCTTCCAGGGATGCCTGTGGACCACGGGCACTGGCTCTGTTTCTGCCTCCATCCTGCCTTATTCAGGCCTCCCTGAAAAAGTGCATTTTGGCCCGACCTGCGTGGCTCAGTGGTTGAACGTCAACCTATGAACCAGGAGATCATGGTTCAATTTCTGGTCAGGGCACATGCCTGGGTTGTGGGCTGGGATCCCCAGTGTGGGGAGTGCAGGAGGCAGCTGATCAACTATATATACATATTTAAGTACATTTTGTAAAAGCCTTCCGTTCCTCCCAGCGCTGGGATCTGCAGCCTTCCTGGGCAGCAGGAGGTGGCCTGTCCTGATTCACGTGGCATTAGCCACTCCTGCTGGGAAAATGCCACTCATATCAGAGCAGCCTCCGGATCAACCTTCCAGCAAAAGCTGGGCCGGTGGGTGCTTCCTGGGCTGCCAAGACCTCGGGCTCTCCAGAAACACGTTCTGCAGCAAGCGTGTGAGAGAATGAGGTAGCAGACTTGAGCTTTATACTTGAGAGGCGTTCTTGTTTCATGAAGAAGCCAGCACACTTAAACGTTGACAGCAACATTGACTGCCTCTGTGTGTGCCAGGCATCTATAAACCCTCCATGTACATTGTTGCCTTTAATTCTTACTAAGAGGTAAAGGGACTGGTCCACATTCCATGAGCAGCCTTGGAGGGGATTCAGCACTGCACTCATGTGATGCCAGGGCTCCTGTCTGCCTGCCGCGTGAGAGGCCCAATGCTGGCGCACCTTTGTGGCTAGATGTGATCATGTAGCTGTGCTGGACTGCCTTCTCCCACATGGACGTCATTGAAATTAAAAATAATCACAGCTTAGGATCAGTGAGCAGAGAGGGGTTAAGGGTCAAGCTCCCTGTCACTTGAAGCTCTAACTGTTAAGTCTGGGACAACAGCCTGCTGGGGATGGGGGGACACTCTGCTATCCCCTTCCCATCCCGGGGTCCAAGCAGACAGTCAGGACCTGCCTCCTCCAAAAGCCTAGCTCTCATCTCACCGAACAGTTCGGCTAGCTGTTGGTGGAGAAGTCCCCCGGGCACTGGTCCTGTTGCCGCTTCCTCTGTGGCCAAGACCATAAAATGAGGCAGCTGCGCCCCAGAATGGCGCAGTTCCTTGCACATACCCAAGAGGTGTTGTTGGTGGTAAGTGACACTGTCCACAAATAGGCCATTTGCATTCCTTCGTGTGGTGTCCAAGAGGGATGCTGGGTGTTCTGTACTGAGACCAAGTGTCCTGCGGAGCAGCCCCAGCCCAGAGCAGGGTGGCCATGGAGGAGCTGGGTGCTGACCGCTGCCGAGGCCAGCAGAGCTCCATGCCAGGAGGACACTCCATCCCTCTGCTATGGAGCTTTACAGTCCTCCGATGTCAGATCCTGGAAGGAGAGGAGAACGGGTCTTTCCCTGCCGCTTACAGCTCAGCGTCCCGTAGGGGAGACCACACACTTGCTTGGCTGCTTTTTCCTGGGCGCTCACCTGGGCAGCGCCCAGCCCTGGTTCCTGCTGCAGACTCCACAGTGAGGATGACAGACGTGGCCCCCATCCTCATGGAGCTCAGAGACAGACTAAAAATCGCTCTCCTAACAGCAAACTCTCACATCCGCCAACCTCAGTGAAGGACCGACCCGGCAGGGGCCACAGAGCCATCAAACTGGGGGCACAGTGCACATGAAACGTTTAGGGGCTCACGAAAAAGTTTCTATTCTAATTTCTTTTAGAATCAAAAGAGAGAAGGAGTATAATAATTATGTATAATAACGAGCCCCATCTGGATCACATTCATCTTTATACCACTTAGGAAATCTATCTTCTATTGTTTTTTAGTGCAGGAAGGAGCCCACAGACATCAGAGTGCCAAGGGCCCAAGAATGTTGTGAGGTGGCCTTGGCCCCAAGTGCTGTGAGGATTTTTATGAGAGGGGCTGACTAAGTTCTGAGGTTCAGGAAGGCTTCTTTCCTGCAAAGGTAATAGTTAAGCCGAGAGCGATGGAAAACAGGAGTTATTAGCAGGGGAATAGAGTATTCCAGACACAGGGAACAGCACACGCAGAGGTCCTGCGGGGTGAGGAAGAAGAGTGGGTTTAAGGAGCTGAAAAATGCTACAGTGAAAGGGCGCATGCGTACTAGGACTGCTGAGGCAGGCAATGGTCTTGGTTCTTAATGTCAGAGCTACAGAGAAACAGGTGCATTTGATGATAGAAGGGGGTGGAGGGAGGCAGTAAAGGGTAAGTGGACATTAGCGATTTCAAAAAATTGCCCTGGCTGCTGTGAGATTAAATGACAGGAAACTGGGTGAGTGATTAAGAGTCTCCTGAGCAGCCCAAGCAAGAGATGGTGGCAGCTTAGGCTAGGATGAGGCGATGGAGATGGAGAGAAGTCACATCTGAGAGATGTTTGGGAGGTGACACCTTTAGAACTGGCAGTGATTGGAGGTAATGAAGGAAGGAGAGGGAGGAGGCACCAGGGGCTCGCAGGACTTGGTGGAACTGCCTTTAGCTTCCAGGGAGCACTGAAGAAGCATCAGTTAGGGGAGAAAATTATAAAATGGTCTGTAGTCGTGGGGGAAGCAGAGATCCATAAGAGGGGATGACAGCCTTCACCCAGGCAGGGAGAGAGGCCGTCATGGGAGGCTTCCAGGAAGAAGCCTGGCTTCAAGCTAAGCCATAAAGGGCAGTGATGTTTCTTTTATCAGCTCTGCCTCCCCGCTCCTACCCCTTTGCCACACACTCCTAGCTCCAAATCCGGCACATGGGAGGTACTCAGTGAATGACTGCTTAGCCAGTGGTGCAGGAATGAGATCTGGTTTGCCAGATGGACAGGGGAGAGACAGGAAAGCATGCTCAGACACCTAGACGTGTGGACCCACAGGGAGCATGGCCTGGGCTGCAGAAACTCGAGGCGCCAGGTTGAAGATGGGGAACGCAGGCTGGGAAGGCAGGGAGCAGGCCTCCAGCATCCTTCATATTAGGCCACAGAGGTTCTAAGAGTTGGTGAAAGACTGAGACCCAGGAAGGCTGCTTGCATTGGCTTCATAAAACCATGCAATTGGGCCGGCTGCTTCACACATCTGAAAAGATGATGGTGCCACCTGAGAGTTTCGTGCTCTTTAGTTAAAACTGAGAGCTTGCAAGAAGAATTGGGGTTTGGCGAAATGTGTGCATGTGCTTGTGTGCATGTGCACATTTGTGAGTGTCTGAGTGAGCATGCACATGTGTGAGTGTGTGTGTGACTGCATGTGTATGAATGTGCCTGTGGAGGTATGGCTAGAGAAAAGAGAGGTTTTCTAACACCCTAGAAATATTAGCTATGGAAAAGAAAACATTTAGAAGCTAATTGTTCAGGGTTCTTATCTGGAGTTTGTGTTAGTTTGATTCAGAACCTCATGTTTCTTTGGGATACTGACAGTAAGTACTCCCAAATACTCAAGACTTAGGACCCCATCCCGGTTCCCATCCCCACCCCAGGGCCACTCAGCTGGAGGCCAGGCTAGTGGACATGGCTCTAGCTCTCCCTGCAAAATACAGAAGCTCAGCATTGACTGCCACGGGCCAATTTCTTTCCGGCACAGTTTCCCAACTACTTCCTCTTGGGTACTAGAAACAACTTCAATTAGATTAAGACAAATCATGTGTGAGTCCCTACTGTGTGTTTTTTGCATTTAATTATTAAAACCACTCAGGGAGCTAAGACTTAGTTCGTGGAAGAGGAGGCTGGGGCTGTTCCTTTAAGGAACTCCAACAGAGTGGTAGTGTTGGGACTCAAACTCATGCCCTCCAACACCACATTCCTTCTCACTGCCCTGCGGTGTCAGAACCCCATAGTCATCGAAGGAGCACCTTGCTTATCACTGCACTCCACCTGGCTCATCCTGTTCCCCTGGGGCAAGGCTGGTTTAAATTCAGAGTCTTCTGAGGATTGGGGAGAACTGGGTGGGGAAGGAGAGTGATGGTGGGCATGTCCCTTGCAGCTGCCCCTCGTCTCCTCCATCTCTGGGGAAGCCCAGATCCCAGCCAGAGCCAGGCCTCAGGCAGCGGCCCTCATCTTCTTGGTGCTATGAGTTCAGCCCCTGCCCACCAACTTCAGCCAGAGGTCTGATTCTATTTAAAGAACGTGGGATGCATTTTTCAGGAGGGAAGGTTGTGAAATCGGGG
Organism: Myotis daubentonii; assembly: GCF_963259705.1. Lineage (NCBI taxonomy): Eukaryota > Metazoa > Chordata > Mammalia > Chiroptera > Vespertilionidae > Myotis > Myotis daubentonii. The sequence continues at coordinate 37,423,926 of NC_081854.1, forward strand.
AGACAGCTCCAGGCACTGCCAGCGCTTGCAGGAGTTTCAGTAAGGATTCTTCAAGAAGATAGACTGGATTAACTGTCCTAAAGCAAAGATTATTTTAGCACCTTAGAAATGGTGGAGGGGGGAAATAGGAATCTTATCAAAAAAGGAGAAATCTTTTCTATTTGAGCCAACTTTGGTTTTAAAATGTTATGAAACAACTCTGTTTCCCAAACAGGTTTTTTTTTTTTTTCTCTTTCTTTGGCAGCTCCGGGGTTCTCTTTCTTTCCTCCTCCCTTCCCTCCCCACCCAATCGGACGGACACTATCTTTTTGGATTCCTTATACACATGGTTTATTTTGTTGGGTTTCTTCCTTTATTTGTTTTTCTTTTTTCACTAGAAGAAAGTTAATTCCTGTTACTTTTTTTTTTTTTTGCCATTCCAAATTATATATTTATTTTTTAATTTACACATCCAGGTCTTATTATATTTGTAACATTTGACTAAGATATCAAATTGCATCCTACTTCTCTCCCTCCACACTCCCCTGCCAGGCCCTCCTCACCCCATTGCCTATGTCTACTATGGCTTATGCATATATGCATACAAGTTCATTGCTTGATCTCTTTTAAGACCGCTTTCCTTTGTCTACTGGTCCAGGCAGTAGGGTGTCACAGAAGTCACACTCACAGCGGAGAACGCGGGATTAAAATGCACCTAAAGGGAACCAGGTGACTATTTCCAAGGATAGTTTTTTCTGGGACAAGTGGACATAGAATGTTGCATTGTGATTGCCACTTTCCCTCCCCCACCCTAATGCCTTTGCTCCTGCAGCAGAAAGTGGACTGTTCGAATGCTTATATTATAGTTCCTGGTTATCACCCACATCTGACTTCTGCTCACACTGGTCCTTTTCAAGCTGCACCTGCCTTCCTCCTCTCTCTGTAGCTCTAGTGCTTTTCACCCTTCAAAACTCAGTCAGTGTCCAGCCAGTGTTGCTCAGTGGTTGAGAGCCGATCTGTGAACCAGGAGGTCACGGTTCGATTCCTGGTTAGGGCACATGCCCAGGTTGTGGGCTTGATCCCCAGTCGGGGTCGTTCAGGAGGCAGCTGATCAGTGATTCTCTCTCATCATTGATGTTTCTGTCTCTCCCTCCCTCCCTCTCCCTTCGTCTCTGAAATCAATAAAAATATATTATTAAAACAAACAAACAAACAAAAAACTCGGTCAGCATTCCCTCCACTGGGAAATGTCCCTGACCTGTTCTTACCCACCTCCTACCTTGGCCCAAAGGAGCAATGTTGAATGTGTGACTGTCACCCAGCACACCCATCCATTTCCAGGACCCTGCACCCCCCCCCCCTCTCCTCCCCGGCTCCTCTTGCGCTCCTGTCCTAGCACAATCTGGGCCTCTCAGTGAGATGATCTGGATGTGTCTCTGGGTGCATGGAGGCCATGCACACTGACAGGCGTGCGGGGATCTTCAGAGAATTTCCCGGGTCTAGGAAGCACTGAAGGGTGGCCAGGGTGTGAACACGATCACTCCCGTCCACATGACCCTCTAAGTAAGTGGGCCCCAGGAGTAGGACCATCATCTGAAAGATCTTTTGCTTCTTTTCAGTTTTAAAATGTTTTATTTCATAGTTTCTGTAAAGGACTCAAAGCTAAATAGAAAGGCAGCTTTCAGTCACAAGTGGATGATTCAATAGTCATTCAAAACCTACTGTGGAAGCAAATGAAAGATTCTGATTTCAGTCCTGGCTCTGCCACAAACCGACTGCATCATCTCGGCCAAGTACCTTGCCCTCAGCTGTCCCTCAGGAAGGGGAGAGAAATAAGGGTACATGTCACAGGATTCTTGGGAGGATTATACAGCATATAGAACGTGAGGCCACAGCGATGACCTGTCTCCCTGCTGGTGTCTCTCACGTCCACTTCCATGGATTTGGGAGCACTTTGTAAAGTAAGATTCATGCCATCGAGTGTGTGGGTAACAGCAATGCTCACAGGGCTGCCAGTCTCATAACCTCAAAACATTTTGAAAATTTTCGCTCTGAGTTTGCATATTTTATCATTCTCATTTAGATTTTGTTCTATGATCCTGGGGTCAGAGAAATCTTATATTTCCCTCCCTCCTTCCCTCCCTCCCTCCCTTCATTCTCTTCCTCTTTCCCCCTCTCTCCTGCCCTTGACATGAGTTATAGGGCAAGGGTTCCAGGTTTTGAATTATAATGAGATGTATATTGATACTCCATGTTTTAGGCACTACACTTTTATATCGTATCCCATCTGCTTCTCCATCTATTTCAGTGGTTTTCAAATTATTTAACTCCACTTCCGGACACTTGGCAATGTCTGTAAACATCTTTGGTTGTCACAATTGGGTGAAAGGTGTGTGCTACTGGCACCTAGCTAAATATCCCACAATGCACAGGACCGTCCCCTGCATGACAAATTAATTATCTGGCTCAAAATGACAACAGCGCAGAAGTGGGAAACCCTCTGTCTCTGTGGTTGAAAGACCCCTTCTCTCTGCCTCCACACTGAGTGGCTGAGTGAGCTTGGGCACTGGTTACTCCGTTTTTGGAATCTGTTGAAAAAGATCAATGAGACTTAGCTGATGAGGTTGTTGTTCATTAGGTGATAATGAGCACAATTCCTAGCACATGAATATTAGCTGTTGGTATTTCATGTGATTGTGACAATAATCCCCAAGCTTGGAGAAGTTCTGAAAGTGCCCAAGGTCTTGCAGCAGATAAAGGGCAGAATCATTCTTGCATCTCTGGGATTGCCTCACCCTGAGCTCACCTCTGAGCCATGAGGCCTTGCTCCCAGCTGTGAACCAACCTGGAGACCAAAATCCCCCAGCACACTCTGTAATTCTAGAAGAGCTGGAATGTGTGGCTACCGCTACTGATAAGTGCTGGGGTGACAAAAGCAGGTAGGGAGAGTCTACGTGACATTACTCTTGCCCAGAGGTTGGCCATGCACCTTCTTGGAATGGAGGGGACGATTTCAGTCTGCGTCAAGGGTGTGTCTGCCTCAGCCTTTTGGCAGGACATCTTGTGATACCGTGGCTTTCTCGGGTCCCTCAAGCAGGTGCCACTTCCCCGAGGAACTGGCCTGGATCTCTGGCTGCCCAGAGTTCAGATCAGACACTTCCCAGAAGGCTCAGATCCAGAGGTGAGAACCGGGGCCAAAGGGGATAACGTCATCTCAGTGGTGACATTTCCATCCCTGGGCTGCATCCTGGTGTACTTTATCAGGGTGTGAAAACCTGGTGGCTTGGCATTTTCGGTGCCATTGCACTTTACGCCCCAGGTGAAGAGGTGAGCAAGCAGCATGCCCAGGGAGGCCTGTTGCCAGGCAGAGCTGCCTGATTTTCCAGCCCCGTGTGGAGGCCACAAGTGCGTGCTCAGGCTGCCATTCCGGGCGCCTACCTGACACTTGTCACTGGAGAACCTGGCGTGACACATCCTTCCGCAGCTCCCTGGGGGCGTGGGGGGGGCGGGGGGGAGGGGGATGGACATTGGTTGCAGAGGCTGGTAAGCTGCTCCGAGCTCCACCCCAGTGACTGGTAGCCTAGAGTTGCTTTAAAAAGGATTCTGTGTTGCCCTGGCCAGTGTGGCTCAGTCGTCTGACCATTGTTCCAAACTCTGAAAGATTGCGGGTTCAATTCTAGTAAAGGCATATGCCCGGGTTGTGGGCCCAAACCCCAGGTAGGGGGTGTGCAGGAGGCAGCCCATTGGTGTTTTACTCTCACATCTTTCCCTTTGTCTTCCTCTCTCTGTAAAAATCAATTTATATATATATATATATATATATATATATATATATATATATATATATATATATTTTTTTTTTTTATTTTTTTTTTAAAGGATTCTGTGTTTCCAAGATCCTCTGAATCCACAATTCCAGGGTTCTAGAGGGCCCAGGATTCTGTGCCTCAGGAATTTTGAGACTCCATGATCAGTTTTGCATGGATTTGTGGATTTTGAAACCACAGCTATGGTTTCAAACCAGAACTCCCTGGTTCACAGTATCCTGCCGTTAACAAAACAGCAGGGAGTTCTGTGGAGCAAGAGCCCTGAACACGTCACTCTGGTGGAAGGAGCACGTTCAGAGTTCCTAGAGCAGCGGTTCTCAACCTGTGGGTCGCGACCCCTTTGGTGGTCGAAGGACCCTTTCACAGGGGTCGCCTAAGGCCATCCTGCATATCAGATATTTACATTACGATTCATAACAGTAGCAACATTACAGTTATGAAGTAGCAATGAAAATAATGGTGTGGTTGGGTCACAACATGAGGAACTGTATTTAAAGGGCCAGAAGGTTGAGAACCACTGTCCTAGAGTTTCTCGGTAAACAGCAAAGCAAGAGACCTTCCCGCATGGCAGAGGAGCACCTCTACTTATTAATCACGGCCAGAACGACACCTCCTGGGGCTCAGGCTGCAGAGGTGGAGGAGGGAAGGCACCCCATTGTTGAGTTGTGTAGGTCTCCCAGGGCAAGGCAAGGGGCCTTTGCCAAATGTAGAAGAGAAAGTAGAACCTGCAGGGAATGCAGTCAAGTCTCCAAAACAAGGACTCAACAGCGAGCACTTTGTTGAGTAGAGTTAGCATGACACTTGTTATGACAGCTGACAAAGAGGAAGGCTGAGTGTCAGCCTCTCTGTGGAAGTGGCCAATGTATCTATAGGACACTTGACTCTGGAAGCTGTAACGTGAAAGAGGAATGTGGACCAGATTGTCTGGGATTCTTCCTGTGTACACGGTAGATCTCAGAGATCTTGTACACACACACACACACCAGTATATTATCTTAGAAGCTTAATACATTAAAATTGTATTTCTTTGCTCACTCAAAACTAGTGTGCCTGGTTGAGCAGGTCCCGAGGCAGCCCTTCTACTGGTAGGGTCTCAGCAGCCCAGGCTCCTTCTATCTTGTAGCTCTGCCCTCTGCCAGGTCCTAGGAATTCTCTCCAGCCTGTAGATGGATGGGGAAAGAGAAGAGAGGAGCAATGGGAGGTTTACATGGGCCAGGCCTAGAAGTGATGCTCAACTCTTCTGCTCACTGTCCAGAACTCAGTCAGATGACCACACCTAACTGCAAGGGAGGCTGGGAAATATAGTCCAGCCATGTATGCAAAAAGAAAAGAAACTGGTTTGGTGAACAGCTAGCCAGGAAATACCACAGCATGATACATCTGCTGCAGAATTTTATTTGTCCATAGCAGAGATTCAAATCCCATTCCTTGGCTCAGAACTCCATGGAGATGGAAAGATTTCTAAGTCGGGGATTGTCTATATGACCTAGTAACTCTGGGGCCTACTATTGACTTGGCACACAGTGGGATTGTAGCAGCACTCATTAAACTAACCCACATATTCATTTATTTCACCAACAAGCATATCTGGATCAGGTACATAGATAATCTAAGATGAAGAGCACACAGTTCATGCTTTAATAAATCTGCAATTGAAGGATGGAGGGGCAGCATATGAACACATTGTTCCTATAAGAGTGATATGAAAGCTGTGCTGGGGGAAAGACAATATACAGGAGCAGTGGGAAGCCAGAGCAGACAAGTGCTTAATGTGCTTCAGGTGGGGCCAATCAGAGGAGGCTTCTCAGAGGAGGTGGCTTCTTATTGTGCTTTCAAGGAGAAAAGCCCAAATGAGAGCAAAAGCAAAGAATTTGGAAGGATGCTGTGTTATGGGGAAATGATGAAAAATTTGGTGTGGATGAAACAGACTCATGGACTGTGTATGTTTGGAATCACAGGGAAGGGTGCTGAGTGGTACCGAATAGACAGATTTCAAAGGCCTTATCATAATGCTAAGGCAAGGGAGGATTTCAGGCCCTGGAGGATTTCAGACAGGACAGGTATAAAAGGTACTTGTGAGCTAGTGCAAGAGAAAGCTTTGTGCTCAAGCCAAACACCAGCACACAATGCCCCTAGTCCCCAGCATGGGTCAAGGACGTGGACCTCTGAGTTCCTGCGTAGGCAGAGGCTGCACTTGGATAAGGAGGTCTGTGTAGACACAGGTCCTATGTCCTGAGCTGGCCTGGATCTGATAGTGGTTAGTTGCAGAGTAAAATCAGAAATGGATTGTAAGTTTGTCATTTTTGAAATCAGTGATGACTATTCCATTTTCCTGGTAAAGGATAAAAGACAGAATGGGCATTTGGGCTGTGGAGAGAAGTGATTTCCTAAACAATTGAGCTGGGCCACCCTTGGAGTCCTGCACGAATTTGAAATGACATCGGGGGTTCTTCAGGGGATGTGAGATGTCAGGAGCAGAGTCACAGGAAGGCAACCTCAGGTCCCGCTCGGGATCCTGATCTGGGCATAATGAGTGGGAGAGACTGTGGGCTTCAGATTTACTCCCAGCTCTGCCCCTTACACGCTGTGTGTCCCTGGGCAGGAGTCATGACCTCTCTGAGCACTTTTCCTAGTCTGTAAATTGGGTTTAATAGCAGCCTTCCCACTGAAATTGTGGGGATTAAGTGAGAAACCTGGGTAGGGTGAGTGCTCCACAAAGGTGTCCTCCTCTGTGGCGGAAGGGGGTGATTGTCATGCCCAGGGGACATAGCAGCGGTGACTAAAGCCAGAGCTCAGAGGAGATGCCCAGAGGAGATGTCACTGAAATTGACATCACGGAATCTGGGCCATTGATGTGGAGCAGCTATGTCCCCGCTGCATTCAACTCTCAACAGACAGGGCCTTGTCCTTTGGGCCATTGGCAATGGATCCGAATATCGGACCTGGCTCATTTGGGGCCCACTTAAGAACCATCAGAATGTGCCACCAGGATCATTCAGAACTGCTTTTAAGACAACAGCCACTTCCTGGCCGAGGTGAATCAGCGATCCCCGAAACGCACCCTGATCACCCAGCTCTGCCAATGCATGTCGCCTGGCCCGCAGAGCTCTTGTTTCTCTGTTGTTGAAGTTTGGCCTGAGATGATAGGGACACATTGAATTCTTCAAAGACTCATTCCCGCTTACCTTTTCCCCTCTTTTCCCCTTCAGGTTCAACCCCTTTTATCACACTAAAGTGCCAATCAATATCGAGAGATAGATGTTACATCTTAGCTTTTTATAACATTACTCGTCCCAGAAGGGACACTGTATCTTTAAGGAAATGGACCCCGTATCCTGTTTCTGAAGGATTAAAACCCTTTAAAGAGACAGAAGAGGCTGTAAACCCCGATCATATTCTTATTCTCTCTTCATTATCCTGTCCACTATCTATCCCTGCTGAGTAAATCTGGTTGTGTGTTTCTCCAAAGTGGTCATAAGAAGAAATTTATTTACTCCGCGTGGCACAGGAGGGGCATTACTGAGCTCCAAGGCTCTCCGAAGTAATAAAGATTTTGCAGCGTGTGCAAAAGGGGCAGAAATTCAGAACTTCTTTCCCCTCTGAGGTCGTTTGGCCATCCAAAGGGGGAGTCACTTCTCATTCTCTGACAGGGTTTATTTCCGTAAGATTTTCCAATTAGCAGGAAAAGGTCACACTAATGTTGGTGCTGGGGAGAGGAAGAGGATCAAACTATGCAAATAGAGACATCCTTGAAAGGGCAATATTAAAAAAATCAAGTGTGGATTTCCTAATTTAATTTAAAAATTATTTTATCTATGCCCCTTTCCTCCTCTGCGAGAGAGAAAAAGGTGGTTGCATTTGACCTGCAGCTCTTGCCTGGGACAAACGAACATGTGATCCCTGAGTGTGACCAGTGGGCGCAGGTGACCCACGGGGGGTGGAAGATGGGAGTTAAGAGGTGATCCCTTTGCTCTTGGCCCCGGAAGCGCGGGGACACAGGACGCCAGGTGAGCGGAGCTGGAATCTCAGCTGCAGGCGCAACCTCTCTGGACCTTTATAATGGCCAGACTGTCCCTGGCCTGGCGGACTGCCTGCCAGCATATCATTTTTAAACCCGGCTCAGATCTCCGTCTCACACCTCCCCTGCCTCTTTTGTTCCCTGCTCGGTGCGTGCAAAGCACAAGAACTTTTCTCGGTAATAGGGAGGGCTGGGAGCAGTGTCAGGGAAGATGTACTCCAGCCGTGCAGGGACGGAAGTCGCCGATGCCCATTAAAATGGGTCCAGGGGACAGCTTTGCTTTGGGTCTGGGGCTGATGCTTCTTGTCAACTCGAATGTGCTATGCAAATGTTACGACCTGCACTCCTGGCTCACCGCTCACGTCTCCATCAGTGACTGCCTGGGTGAGAGCCAGTGGGGAGCTCACTGGAAGGCAGAGTGCTGCCCGGAGGGGGCCTAGGGCCTTGCACATCCCTCGCACTTATTTCTGCACACCCAGGGGTTTGTCTGTGTGGCTGCAATCAGAACGGAAGGTTACATTCCTCCAGCAAGGCTGGATCTTCCACTTGGAAGTTGCATGTTGGAGCAGGTAGTTCAGCAAATGAACTAACCCGGCCATTTCCTGACAACACAGGGAGCATTTGTTGAGCGCCCTCTAAATGCCTGATGTGGTACCTGATGCTGAGGTTAGGCATTTGCTGCAGGTCACACAGCTGCTACACAGCTGAGTTTGGATTCATCCACCTTTACTTGTCTCTCATATCTATACTGAGTCACACTGTTGGGCTCACTTTATTTGTGAGAAAGAAAAAAAAAAGCTAATTGGATTATTTTGCCAGCAGGTTAAATCTTGTCAAATACTAAGAGAATCATTTGTCAATTCTCCCTAGGAAATAAACAAAAGTATGCAAAAAAATATGGGATTTGGGTCTTTAAAAATTAGAAATGTGCAACGTTGTGCTCAGGCCCTGTCAATTATAAGCATATAGTGTCACTACTGATGTGGGGTAATGGGACACACGTATGCAGTAAGAAGGCACGGATTTGCTGCTGGTGTCATTTCCATCTGCTGTGACGTTCATTTTTGCCACAAGATAAGTCCATCCTCAGCTGAAAAATCCTTCTAGCTTCCTTGAAGTTGAAGAGTAAAGCCTCTGAAGGCATCGCTTGGATTTCAACATGAAAGAGAAAGCCTTTTTATTTTTCCTTGCTGTTAAACAGAGAGTGACCCATTTTTTTTTTTTTATGTTTCAGAGTATTATTTATTTTGTATCATTTAGCAAGTATTCATTTCAGCCAATTCTTGGCCCTGATTTTTCTTAGAACAAATGTGGGAGGTGAAGAAAGTTGCAAAGAATGAGCCCTGAGCCACAGATGCACCGAGGACAAGTTACTTATTTCTGTTTCAGACTCCATTCTCCCCAGGATGAAATTTACCTGGCTCAGATCATTCTTTTGAATTTATTAAGAGGAAATTATTATCATAGCTAATCAAACAAATAAGTAAACAAGTAATTATAGTATCTAAACACCAAGACAACCTAAATGCCCAACATTATACAACCAATGAACTAAAGTATAATATAGGTGTATGGTATATAATGGAATACTATACAGCCACTATAAAGCATGTTGAAGAGAGATTTTAGTGATGTCTTTTCTGTTTTCAGAATACTAATTTTTTCTACTTTTCAGCCCATCCTTATTTTAGCAAATTATCCCTGTTGAATTTAGGACAAAGTCAGAAGGAAGGGTTACACATAAAATTGGTTTGGGGCAGAGTGACAATAGCTGGCCAGATGTCAGGTAGCAGGACAATGGTTAAGAGCTGACAAACATATTATATTATAATCAGATAAAACCTATATATCTAAAAGCCTAAGTGATGGTTATGACCAAGTGACCGGTCGACCAGTCGCTATGACACGCACTAACCACCAGGGGGCAGATGCTCAACTCAGGAGCTGCCCCCTGGTGGTCCTTGCACTCCCACAGCCAACCTCCCATGGCCAGCCAACCTCCCCACCGTCCACCAGGCCCTGTCCAGCAGCCAGCAGGCCCTAGCTGGCCCAGCCCCAACTGGGACTGGGTGAGATGGCCCCAATAGGCTCTGATGGCCAGCCAGGCCTAGGGACCCCACCCGTGCATGAATTTTGTGCACCAGGCCTCTAGTAATACTGGTATATAAATGTCACCAGAAACAAAAAAACTATGCAGATCGTGAAGCAGGTTGGGGAAAATCAGGTGCATGCACAAATCATCACGGTGGTTACATTGAGTGAGCTCTCTCTCCACGCTCAGCATGATTCTAACTAATTTAAATGTTAAACAATTAAATTGGCAATTCTTGTTAATATTCCTTTTGTCAAGTGGAGCAAACTGGGGCACAGAAAAGTAAAGTAACTTGCCTCAAGGTTACACAACAGCCTGAGATGGGAAAGAGTATTTCTTCTTTTTTATTATATTCGCCACAAGAAAATTTTAAATAAATTTTAAATGAAATTATGAAAAATTTTAAATAGGTTTAAGATGGATAATTTTCTATCTTCCCAGATGTGACAAAATGGAAGGCTGAATTTTTAATTCGGTCCTGTATCCTTGAGAATGATTCCTACATGTAGCAATAACATTAGAACCTCTGTTAAAAGTGCAAACCCTGTGCCCCAGGTCAGACACACTAGAGGGGTGGGAACTCACCCCTTTAATAAACTCCAGTAACCACGTGTCCCAGGTTGTCTGGAACTGCCCTGACATAGGATGTATGATGCATGACAACCATAATTATTAATAGCACCCATTTTAATGCTCAGAATCACCCCTGTCTAGACAATGTTCAGCCAGGACCCTGGGAGAGTCATATCAAAACAACACTATGGTAAGCACAGCTCTGAAGACTGTCGGTGCCCTGGGTCCAATCTCCCTCAGCTACCTGGGTGAGTTACTTGACCTCACTGGGGCCTCCATTTTCCCACCCTCACAATGGGTAGGAGGATTTCTTCCTGCTGGGTTGTTGAGAGGTGTAAATAAATGCATGTTTCATTCCTTCTGAAGAGGCAGACAGCTTAGGAGGTGTTCTGCAAACACCAGCCTCCTTCCTTCTAACAGGAGTGCCGGGGAATTCCTACCATCGGCCTGAGGAGGTCTTCAAGGCCCTGGGCGCAGTGCTTCTGTTAAATGTGGTGAGCAAGTGACACTGAGCCAGGGTTTAGTGAGCAAATATAGACACTTTAAAGTTTTCAGGGGACATATAAATGCAAGCTTCAGATTGATTTCACTAAGGAAGTACGGGTTTGTTTTTAACTGTCAGAACCACACCCTAAGGTTGTCTTGTATATGTCACTGTGCCAACCTATTTAGAAAAAAACAAAAGTGTGCTAAGGAAGGTGGGGGTAGGAAGACCAGGTCAATAAACCATTTAGAAACTTTTAGATCTGTTGCCAAAGACCAGCAGATCTGCCATCCTATTTGTAGCAGAAAGAATTCTAATAAATAACCCAGAGAAAGACCTAATTCAGATGACACCTTAAAGATTATTGATTGAAAAGTCAAGGGTTTGCTAATATAAATGGCCTTTACCACAAAATTTGCATTCACGACAGCGACTTTACGCACGTCTGTAAGCCAAGGAAAGTATCGATGCAACTGACACAAATAATGAGACAGACCAGGCCATCTGTTTGTTTCCAAGCAAAATTTTTAAAAAAGAATGTTTCCACTTATGATTATAGTTGGTGTGTGTACTTTCCTGACTACTCCATGGAACATTTGAGGGGTTATCTGCACATTTGTGGGTTTTAACAAAATGACACAATTGCCCAGGTCCAGATAGGCCAGTTCTGTGCCGTCTAGAGACCATTCGGCTGAGAGATTGATGTATGGAGCCCCTGACATTGTCCGTCGATTCAGTAAACCAGTCGTAAATAGTGAGGTGAGAACTTGAACAAGAATATACAAATAGGTGCTTTTTTTTTTTCTGGTTCATCAGACCTCACAGGCAGAATTTGTCACACTCTTAGATTTGTGGCGCTGGGGCACATTTCCTTGGTGGGTGGCAGGATGTCACCCAGAGGACCCAAGTGCTCTCTGCTCCTATACCACATCCACTGGCTCTGACAAGCCTTGACATCTTTGCCTCCAACTCAATTTTCACCTGGACGAGGTGGCTGGCTCACCTTGGGCTGGGAACAAGGCAAGGTGTTAGAAGGATTTTTTTTTTTTTCTGTAGATGCCTCATAGTAGCAGCATTGATGGAAAAAGATACCTGAGGGATGTGCATATCTTAGCCTTTTTAAATGACCCATTTTATAGTGAGCAATTTAATTGTAAGAGCAAGTATGTTGGAGCCCAAGAACCCCGTGAACCCTTAATGGATTTGAAATCTGCCTCTGCCGTTTTCTGGCCATGCAATTGAAGCAATTTCTTTCATCTTTTCTAGGCCCTGGTTTCTCCATTGATATTTTGGGTTAATAATGTGACCTACCTCAACAGAGTTCTAGTAGGCCAATAAGTTAAGGCATTTTGCACAATACCTATTGCATTGTTAACAATTCAACAATATATCTTAACTAGAGCCCAGCGCACGAAATGTGATCCCCCCCCATGCCACCCACCCCTGGTTCCTCGTTCACCATTGGGCTATCAGAGCCTGCCGGCGGGGAGGGGGGTGGGGTGAGGGACCAAGAGGTGGTCAGTGTGCCTCATAGCAACTGGTCAAGTGGTCGTTCTGGTCGTTCCGCCGTTCAGTGGATTTGCACATTACTCTTTTATATATATAGATGTGTTTGTAGGCATTAATGTCCACAAATTTTAGTTTTGTCATGAGGATGATGATGATGATGATGATGATGAACACCTGACCAGGAACTTTAGAGCCATCTTTTTGGACCCTTGTAATACTTGAAAAGGAGAAAGAGTCCCAGAAAGCTTGGGAGAAGTGCTTGAAAATGGGGGAGCTGAGACATAAATAAGCTTCTTTTAACTTTCCTGTGTGCAGCCTCTCCTGATTTCCATACTTGCAAAATACTTTAAAAAATATACCTGGATGTCAGCCCCAAGAGCAAGGGGCATTTGTAGAGCAGATTCGGAATGGAGAGGAGGTGAGGCAGGCGGTGGTGGGCACAGGCTTCCAAGTCTGTGGAAGAGACTTGGAAGAGAGGGTTGACTGGGCCCTGGATATTCCACCTGCACCCTGGGTGGCTCTGGGGAAGTTCCTTAACTCCTCTGAGCCTCAGTGTCACATCCACAGCATGTAGCTAAATCTAGTTATAGTTCTCTCATAGCATTTTGGAGAAGATCAGAAAAATATATGGGAGTTGTCTGTGCCCCGTATGTAGGTGCTTAAAAGGCAACCACACATTGTGTTGTTATTGCCAGTAATAGTATAGAAATCACATCATATGCCACCTGGCTACTAAATCCAGAAATGTCCTCCCTGTTCAGTCCATTCTGCTGCATCCAATCCACCAGCAAGTCCATTACTTTTATCCCCAGGATCTGTCTTCAGTTTGGCCCCCGATCTCCAAGTGCCTGTGACCAGAGTGATCTAAGTGACTATTACCTGGTCTAAGTGACTATTGCTTGGTTATATTACTACCATGGTCTCTCTGCTTCCACCCCTAACCCCACCTCTCAACTGATTCTTTATAGAATAGTCAGAGTTACATTTAAAAAACAGAAATCTAATCATGCCACTCTGTTCAAAACCCTTCAATAACCAACCTAATAATTATTGCCAATAAACAGGGATTTATTGATGTCTAACTATCAACACTCCAGAGTAGGGAAAAACCCTGATTCCTAGAATTTGCCAATTTCTGTGGTGTCAGTAGTCCTACCATGGCCAATTTCAAGCTCCCAAAGAAATGTAAGTTGAGAGCACATGTGTGCAATGGGCTCCATGACCTGGTTCCCACCAGCTCCAGCACCCCACTGAGCAACCATTGCAAGTTTACTCTGTACCAGGCACAGGCATCCACACTTCACATGCATGAGCTTATCAAGTCCTCCCAACAACTCTACCAGACAGGTGCTTTCCTGTGTGTCCGTTATACAGATGGGGAGACTGAGGCACGGGCAGTCTGCCTCCAGCACCTGACCACAGTGTGCTGCCTCCTTTCCTTGTGCTTAAGACAAAATCTAAACTCTTTACCTTGGCGACAGGAGGCAGGATCTGAACCGGCGTTCTCTCCAACACCATTGTGTGCCCCACACCTGCTGCTGCACTCTGTCCATTCAAACACGGCTCCTCCTGGATCTAGCTCCCCGCATCCATGAGGCAGGCCACTGTCCCTTTGCCCCTCTGCCTGGAAGGCTCTTCTCCAGCTCTTCACATCACCCATTCCTCCTCATCTTCAGTCTCAGCTTAAATGTCACCTCCCCAGAGAACCTTCCCTGACCGCCTCTATCTCCCTGAGCTGTTTCTATCCTTTGCAGCCTGTATTGCAACCAGTAGTTATCTATTTTTCCCCCTAAGGTTAAGGTATAGTCTCAATAGGGGATGGAGACATAAGGGGTGTGTTTGTCCCGAGAGGACAGTTGGTAATGTCTTAAGATATTTTTAGTTGTACAACTCAGGGGTACTGCTGGCATCTAGCAGGTTGAGACCAGGGATACTGCTGAGCAGCCTACAATGCCCAGCATGGCCCCGCCACAAAGAATGAGCTGGTCCCACAGGCCCATAGTGCCAAGGTTATAAATTGTGCTGGTGACTCTCTGGCTCTGCTAGCATGCACATTCCAGAAAGGCATAGACTTGACCGCTTTGTTCTCTGCTCTATTCTCAGTCCCAAGCACACAGTAGGTGCCTTAGATGTACGAGTTCACTGACTAAGTAAAAACAACAACACTGCTGATAATAATAATAATATTAATAACAACAACAACAACAACAGCAACAGCACTGAGACCTCCTTTTAAAGAGTCACACCTAAGTGTTCATCCAGGCCGGGGAGGAGGAGGGTGGGTGCTCCTCTTTTTTCTGTCTGCTTAGCCCTCTTTCTGGCCTGAGGACAGGGAAGGAGGAGCAGGCATTTCATAAAATCCCTCCTCGCCCATCCCTGACCTCCCAAGCAGCCGTCCACTAAGTGTTGCACTTGGCTCGAGTTCCCCGTAGTAATTTGGTTAATTGGATGAACAGGCACTTTAGTGACAGAGACTGGATTTCCACACCGCAGTCCATCAAAACTAATCAGCTGGCCGAGTTCCATTTCTCAGCAACTGACAGCTTCGCCAGGGTGGTGAGTAGATGGTAACTTTTTAAATTGAAGAACTTGCTAAATAACGGCAGTTTGAACTTGGCAGGATGCTTTTGAGGGGGAGGGAGGAGAAAGAAACCCGGTATTGGATTTGTTTCCCTCCAAAGAGATAATCTCGTTAGGGGGCTGCTTGATTAAAAGGTTCTTCCAAAGACACTGGTGGAAAACAGTCGCCTCCAAATTGTACTAAGTTTCTTATCCTTAAGAAAGAACATGCGCAAAGCAGGTGTGCTGTACTTGCCCTTTATCTGGTGCTTATTAAACAGGTGTTAACTGCTGTATATGCCTGATATTAGCATACTAGATCAGGTAGGATAGTGTTAGGTGCTGTAATAAACAAGCCTTACAGTTTTCTCGGCTTGACACATGATTTCTTACTCCCATGAGAGTTCAGAGTTCCCAGTTGCAGGTGCCTCTCTTCCATGCAGTGATTCGGGGACTCGGGCTCCTTTTGTCTATGGTTCCCTTATTCCCTATGGTCTCAATGTCATCTGCTCCCAACCAACAGCAAGGCGAGGAGGGCACAGAGCAGGCCTCCTCAAGGTTTAAAACTTCGCCCAGACGTGACACTGAGCACTTTCTGCTCACGTTCCTCTGCTAAGAGTTAGTCACGTGGTCATGCCTGGCTGGAAGAGAGGCCTGGGAAGGTGTCCCTTCCCAGTGGTAACATATCTTGTGGAGGAGAGCCTGGGCCTGGATGGACAGCTAGCGATCTCGGCCACAAGCGGATACATACCAAGCCTATGAGAAACAGTCAGGAGTTTCCCTTTTTCTAAATAAGGAACCTAAAGCTCAGAGGAGTTAAGCAATCGACCCAGGATTCTGCAGTTGGCCTGGGGCAGAACTGAGATTTGCATCTCGACTGATTACAAACTTGTATCTTCCCTCTCTTCCTTTCCCTCACTCTCTCCTCGCCCCCCTCCTTTCTCTCTGCCTCCCCTCCTCTCTCTCCTTGCTCTCCCTCTCTTCTTTCTTTTACTTCTTCCCTTCTTTCCTCCTACACCTCAACAATTTCTAAAGTGCCAACATTGTGCTTCTGTAAGTTTGTATGTTTTTCACTAGAGTGTTCTTTTGGGCTCAAAAAATTATCCTCACTGAATTGCCTTTAACCTAGAAGAGATACGTCTGAAGCATACTAGATCGCTGCTCAAGCCTTCATTTTGCTCTCAAAAGCATAGGCAGCCCAAAAAGGAACATGAAAGAAAAGTGATGTTTCTAAAGGCAAATCTGAGATTGTCACTCCCTTATGTACTAACCCTCTGGTTTTCAGGAGGGAGTTCACTCTCCACAGCTTAGCATGCAGAGGCGTCTCCCATCTACCCCCAAAGGCCCCGGGCCTTCCTGCAGACCTCTGGCAGCCTCTTGGCCAACCTCAGTCTTCCACACACATCATGTAATCCCCTGGCTGGCCGGCTCCTGTCTCCATGTGCTTGTTCCTCTATCTGGAACGTGTTTGCTTTGTCTGTCTTCATTGAGTTAAGACCAGTTCTGCCTTCAAAATTCTGCTCCATTCCCGCTGCTGGGCATCGCACTGCACCCGGCTCCCTCCTCCGTGATACCAGATCACCAGGCAGACCGGACGGAAGACTCCAGTGCTGGATTGTGGCTGACAACTTACTTGTGTGCTTCCCCCATTCGACTGTGGGCTCCTTGAGGACAGAGACACCTCCTATTTGTTTTCCTCTCCCCAGTGCCTAGCACAGAGCCTGATGCAAAGTTGGTGCTCATTCATCTTGATTACATAAAAGAAAAAATAGTTCTGCTGCTGAGCTACAAGATATGCAGAGGGAGTAGTGGTTTTATGCCCACCGGGTTTTTAAACTGAGGGAAAGCAGCGGTGTCCTTTGGTGTAAACTTACACTGTGGGTCAGCCAAGCTCTAGGCCAGGGATGGCGAACCTCTGACACGCGTGTCAGAGGTGACACGCGAACTCATTTTTTTGGTTGATTTTTCTTTGTTAAATGGCATTTAAATATATAAAATCAATATCAAAAATATGTCTTTGTTTTACTATGGTTGCAAATATCAAAAAATTTTTATATGTGACACGGCACCAGAGTTAAGTTAGGGTTTTTCAAAATGCTGACACGCTGAGCTCAAAAGGTTCGCCATCACTGCTCCAGGCAGAGAGAGAGTAGGGGTTTTTTTTTGTGTGTGGAAAGGTTGTGTAGTTTACAGTGAGGTCTCACACAGGTCATTCATGACCCTCACATGCTGAGCAGGGGGCAGGGGTGGCCCACATGCTCGTGTGTATGTGTATGTGTACATGTGTGTGTGTGTGTACGTGTGTGTGTGCGCACACCTGCTGCTCACTAGCTGTCACCTCTAAAAATCCTGGTTGCATCACCTTTAAAGACGGTGGAGATTATTCCTGGGTGGGGTCAGCTTCATTGCAGATGGGATGCTATCAAGTTTTATGGTTTCCTTCTTATTATTGCTGGATTGAAGAAGATGTTAGTCTGAGAAGGGGGATGCAAAGGAGGCCGCAGTATTTCCAAACTCCCTCCCATGGATGACTGCAGGGACCTATGACCCACTCCCTCGTGTTAACAAATATCCCCAGTGCCGTGCAGAGACCAGCCCTCAGCCCACATTGCATAATCACAGGGTTCTGTATGAAGGGTTGCAGGGAGCGTGCCAGAGCCGATTTCTAAACAGTCTGATGATTTATTTGATGCCTTTGGATATGTAAGTAGTCTGCAGTATACACCAAGTGTCTGTAATGTTTATTTTTTCCTTGCTTTAATGTGTGGGACCTCTCACAATGCCTTGTACACCCCAGGCACTCAATAAATATGATTTATGGGAGATGTAAATAAATCCAAACCAAGATTATGTCTGTGTTCATTAGTTCGTAGCTCCAGCAGCAGCCCTCCTTTCCAAACTTGAAAAAGAGGAAAACCCTCACCAAATTACAGAAGAAAAGAAAATGTGAAATAAGTAACACTTGGGCCTAAGTAGAGAGTCCTGAAGCTTCCTGAAGTAAAATATTAAATTCTCAGTTATGTTCTCAGCTTCAGTATAGAGATGCTGTGTGACCTTAAACCAATGACTTAACCTTTCTGGTGTCCTTTTAAATTAAATACTCAGTTGGAAAGGTTAAATGATGCCACAGCACCATTGAGCTTCAGAGAAATGAGAAATGGAAAAAAATAGGACGGGGTTAAATTTCTTGAGTATCAATGACATCGTAGGCAATTTGACTTCGGATTTCTCAGTGTTTGAGAGTGGAGTGGTGAGGGACACAGATGCTGCAGTCAAGCTACCTGAGTTGAAAAATCAGCTCAGCTCTTGACAGGCTGTGTGACCTTGGGCAAGTTGCTTAACCTTTCTGTGCCTCAGATAAGTTTACTTACAAAATGAAGATGATAATATCAGATCCTGCAAATAATGCATTTATGTAATGTGACTACGTGACAAGTAATGGTGTAAATATTTTTTGTTGCTATGATTCCCTTTTTGGAATGAGAAGACTGAAGCTTAGGACTTAAACACCATGCCTGAGGTTATGTTGCTTGTTACCTTGGGGGAAGGGGTAACTGATGGGGGAGGGATATGAAATTTGAGCCTAGTTCTAAAGTTTCATAGCCCCAGCTTCTGCCCCAACTGCCATAGTGCCTCTGCAGTGAGGGCTTCTCCCAGCCCCAACAGCCCCCTGTGCCTGCAGTGACTTGCTGGCCGCTGGCTTCCCCACCTGTGGAAGCTCCCTGCCTGGGACACATCACTCCTCCTGTGGCTGACCCAGACATCTCTGGAAAGTCCAGCTGGACTAAGATGTCACCCTCCCTGGACCCCCACCAATTTCTGGGACAATATCAGGAGAGGGTCCTTCCTGTCTTCCCTGGTCCTTCTGAAGCCCAATTGAGTTGAATACAACTATAAATCTCAAATGCACATTTAGCTCTTCTTAGAATAAGCCAGGGAGTTTGGGAAGCTCTCGAAAAAGGCTTCTGACCATGGCACCCAGGAAGTGAGCACTGCTGAGTCGAATAGGAGTACCTAAAGGAATGATTTGGAGCAGCATCCTTTCTTAAAATCACCCCTTCCTCAAACAGCGCCCTCCCCCACCCCCCCAAATTCAAGACTGCTTTTCCTCAAATTCTATGTGTTTTGCTTTTGCCTTTTTATTGAAGTACAGCTAAAGTGCAGAAAGTGTACTGATCTTATGTACAGCTTAACCAGGGCAGCTTCATGTCCCGACTCACAGGGTCCATGCTAGAAGGGCCTGCACTTGGTTTACTGCTCTGTCACTGCTGTCCATTTTTTTTTTTTAACAAGACCCCTCCTTTTTCATCTTGAATTGGATATTGCAAATGACATCACCAGTGGTGAGATCAATGAATTGAGCTACATGTCTACACCCATGTAACCACCTTTTTGATCCAGATGTAGAACATTTGCAGCCTAGGGAAGCTCCCTCCTGCCCCTTCCCAGTCAGTGCCCCCTAGTGGTGACTGAGGTCACTGTTGCTTGAACAGCATAGAGGATGGTATAGTGTGGATCCCTTTGCTTGTGTCTGGATTCTTCCGCCACATTCTCACAGGAACAGAAGCTCTTGCTTTGCTATTGGTCTGTAGTAGCCCATTTCACCTCTCTACCCCAATTTGTGTATCTGTTCTCCTCTTGATGGTGGAGACTTGGGTTGTTTTCCCATCTTGGTTTGTGAGTAAAGCTGCTATGAACACGCTTCGATGTGTCTTTTGGTGGACACATGCATTGATTTCTCTTGGATGCTTTGCGTGTCAGAGGTTAGTCTTGTGTTTATAGCATTTGTCCTGCCTGTGTTTGTTTCATGGGGAATAGGGATGTGTCATTTAGGGGGCCATGATCTCTGATGGGAAGACATGCCCCTCATGGAGCCATCAGGCAGGTTTCTGGAAATGGTGATGTCACCAGCTCTCACTAAGATGTTGGGATCCAGCATTAGACCATCTTATTTTCTCATTCCGGCCTCTATGCATAAAAACTGGCATTTCTAAAAAATGTAACTGGCCTTGCCGGTTTGGCTCAGTAGATAGAGCGTTGGCCTATGGACTGAAGGATCCCAGGTTTGATTCTGATCAAGGGCATGTACCTCAGTTGCAGGCTTAATCCCCAATGGAGGGTGTGCAGGACTCAGCCAATTGATGATATTCCTCTCCCATTGATGTTTCTATCTCTCTATCCCTCTCCCGCCCTCTCTCTAAAACTAAATAAAAACATATTTTAAAAAAATGGAAGTAACCCCTGGGTTGAGATAAAATGTTCTGCCTCTTCTCCCCTGTGGAAGCCAGATGGACATAAATGCCTCGTGGGGTCTTGGCCAGTCCTGCTGGCACATCTGCCCATCTCAGGAGCTGCTGGGCTGCTTTGGCCTGGTGGCCTGTTCTGTTTGGCACGCCCCTCTGGTTTCTTATAGACTTGCCACCGGTGAGATCCCTCCTAGTCTCCTGATGCTTGTGTTAGGCAGGGAGTGTGGGCACTAACTTAGAAACAAGCACCTATCTGGTGTGTTCACATTAACCAGCCCCTGAGGTCTGAGATCATGTGGGGTCAGGTCAGCAAAGAAAAAAAGGTCTGGTTCAGAGGGACTCACCGCTGAGCCCCAAATGATGCATCAGAGTTCTGGTCCAGGGAGCCGCAGGGACAATGCAGACCAGGGTCCTGGACCACCATCTCCTACTGGATGAGAAGTGAGGACTGCACCTTCCATCCAGGCCCCGATCCTCGTCAGGACATCCCCGACTCCCCCACTATGTGTGTCGGGACCTCTACCAGGGCTGGGGCTGCAGGGGGTGAGCTGGGCAGCCAAATGCAAAGAGCACCTGGGCTTTGAGGCCAGCAGCACCTGGATGTGAACCCCAGCTTTGAAAACTCTGCTCCTGATGGAAGTTCTCTCCCTGTCATCACTGAGTAAGTCCTCTGTAGCCAGTGAGGCCAGGGGGAGAATAGCACTGGCTTTAGAGCCAGGCTTAGGCTCCTGAAAGCCTGACTTCACTCTTTGCTGATTGTGTGATCTGGGTATTTCATCAAACTGTGTCTCAGTATACCCATCTGTGAAATGGGGCTTGGAATAGTACTGGCATGGAGATGCTGTCTGGCATGGAGTGAACACCTGATGAATGTTAGCTGTCAGAACTGTTACTGTGGTTGCTTTTCACTCTTAGCGAAGAGGGCTGTCGTAAGGATTAGATGAGATGATATGCATAGGGGAATGAATAAATAACATGTCAGTTCTGTGCCAAGTAAATAGTATCACTGGGTCCAGAAAGCCCAATGGGCAGAAACACCGGCCCTGGCACCAACTGGAGGCCCTTGGGGATTCTAAAAGCAACTATGGAGCAAGCCCAGAAGGGAAGACAAGGGCAGGATGCTCACCCAAGATGTGAAAATGGTGCCCCCAGTTTGGCCTGTAAAACTAGCTTGGGGGACTACTGACCGGGGATAGAGCCAAGTTATAATGATATTAATGAAGACAAATGTGGAGGCAGAGAAACCACAGGGCGAGGTTTCCTCACCACATCTGCACAGGGGAGACCTCATGCCCATTCCACTGAAACAGGAAATGCAATAACATTAGGACTGGAGAGTGTTTTTGTTTGTTTGTTTGTTTTGTTTATAAATATATTTTTACTGATTTTAGAGAGGAAGGAGAGGGGGAGAGAGAGAGAGAGAAACATCAATGATGAGAGAGAATCATTGATCAGCTGCCTCCTGCCCAACCCCACGGGGGATCAGGCCCACATTGGGGATCAGGGGCCCACACTGGGGATTGGGCCCACAACCCAGGCATGTGCCCTTGATTGGAATCGAACCTGGGACCCTTCAGTTGGAAGGCCAGCGCTCTATCCACTGAGCCAAACCAGCTAGGGCTGGAGAGCGTTTTTGGAACACTTATATTACAGCAGGCACCATGCTAAATCCTTTATGCATACTGTCCCATTTAATCTCCAGCAACCCTATGAAGTGGTTACTGCTATCATCCTTGCTTTTAAAAATGAGGAGTGAGATTACAGTAGAACCCACCTAGTCAATGGGAGAACTAACACTCCAGATATTTGGCTTTAGTATCCAAGCTCATAACCACTCCTCTGTGCTAGCTGATCCATTGATAATCATAATAGTCAAACATGGAGCTTGTATTTCCCTTAAAGTGACACTGTCAGCTTGGCCAGGGATATGGGGGAAAGGAGGTCTTAGAACTAAGAACTAATGGAAGTAATCATAATGGACCATTACTCAGACTTTCTCAGGACTGACATTTAGTTAGAACAACTGACAACTAACCAAATCATGATGGTTTGTTCCTGGAGGGCCCATCAAGGGAAGTGGTCTGATCCTGCTGGAACCACAAAACCTCGTAGGGAGATAACAGGAAAGTGAGTAGCCCGATGTTTCTAAAATAATCCATGAAGATAGCAGGAGCACACTGTCGAAGGATCCTTGCCATGGGCCAGGTACAGGGCTGGCATCTCCACAAATGTTTTCTCACTCCTCACAACATTTCTGAGAGGCCCACACCCAATTATTGTCCCAGGTTACAGGTGGGAGAATCTAAGAAACAGGACATCGGTCCACTCATGAGGGTGGGGGTAAAGAGAAGTGCCCCCCAAAACAGCCTGCGATGAATGAAGGTGTCCAAGCTCATGCCTCCAATTTGCCAGCACCGCCCTTGGCTTCTTCCACCCCCTGCTCAGCAAACCAAGTCTGCAGCATCAAGAAAGAAAACCAAATTTCAAAGTGAGTAGTTAGAGAGCAGAACCGTGTCGGGCGGGGGAATATACACATACTTCTGTCAGTTCACCCAGCACTATTCTGAAGCCCCGAGTGCTGTCGGCCAGCATTTAAATTTTAACTGAAGCCACTTTATGCAACACCACCCTTCCCTGGTGGAAGTCTCGCTGCCCATAAGGCCGGCCTGGGGGAGGGTCAGCCTCACACACTCAGAGCCTCGCTTTCCAGGCCAGACAAGGCATTCAGACATATTTTTCATCTTCCACCTGGGATTAGGCCTCCATTAGCTCTTCATTTGTTCAGGGAGTTGATCTCACTGTGGATCAATTGAATAAATGGGAGGTGCTTCATTCCTCCAACGACCCAACTTTGTTTCTTGAAATATCTGAGGCAATTTGCCATATGAGCCCAGAGGTTACTTTTTGTTCTCGTTCTACAACTTTACATGGTTTCCTGCCCTTCTCCGTCACTCACGGGGTTGGCCTCCATGTGCAGGGTTTATGATGGTTGGCAAGATAAGAAGGGTGGCTTTGTATAGGGAGGGGACTTTGGAGTCAGACAGACCTGACTGGGGTTAACTCCTCACCAGCCACTTACTCACTCTGTGACCATGAGCAAGACCCCTCCTCCTCCAAGCCACACATTCCTCATTGGTACACCCAGGAGGGGCAGGTGTCCAAGCGCGTGCCTCCAATTGGCCAGCACCGCCCCTGGCTTCTTCCACCCCCTGCTCAGTGACCGTGAGCTGTTTTGTCTGAGCGTCTCTCCCTTTCATCACAAACAGAGCATCCTCATCACAGGCTGTTTTTGGGGGGACTTCTGTCCTGGTCACGGCACTTCTCTTCACCCCAACCCTCATGAGTGGACCGATGTCCCGTTTCTTAGATTTCTTCTAGCTTATTTGGACCCAGGCACTTGCCTTGCCCATGGCCCGACATTCCTCTTAGCTCTCACCTTTCCTCCAAGTCTGTCCAAAGGTGGGCCCAGTTTATGAGACCCAGAGCTTATAAAAATGTTGCATCACTTACAAAAGTATAACTACAAAATTGCTCAGGCCTTTCCTGGCATCTTGGGAGCAGTCTGTGCCGTGGGAGGCCCTGGAACTTTAGTTTCCTTCACAAATCCACCTCTTACAGCACATTATTCTCAAAAATTAAATGCATGCTAGCATCAAATTATGCTTGGAATGATCTGGCCACAAAGGGGATTGAACCATAAAATTGGATTGCCATGCCGCATTTATGGTGACCTTTGCCCTCTTCGAGTACAGCAGCAGAGTGGTTGCCTATTAACCCACACTTTTACCTGCATCGAGTCAATGACAAAATAGATTTGCTAACTTGATTAGTAAAAAATGTGCAAGTGTATTTTAATTGAGATAGCTTTGATTATTAGTAAGATTAAACTTTTGCTGATTGATTTATTGGCCAGTCAACATAGCCTAATCTATAATCTTTACTCTTTTTCCATGGTGAGTTCATGTTTATTTAATTTGTGTATTTGCTCTTTATTCAGTAAGGCTATTCAATACATAACCAACATTTCCATGTAGGAAGGAATGAGGAAAGATGATCAAGTTGGAAGAAGGCAATTTTGAAATTGTTTTGAAGCTACATTTAAATAGAAAACACTGTTTTTACTTGGATTACATACCATAGGTCAACAAAAATAGTGCAGTTTTCTAAAGTGGCTTTAATTTTCATTTTACATGTTCACATCAGAGTGCAGGGATGCAATGTTTGGGAGGATATGAGTTTGGGGGTGACCCCACCAATGTGAGTCACTGCCATCATTTTTGGGAGGAATGTATTTCTCCTGTTTTGTTGCTTGCCTTAGAGTTTTTGAGTTTTCAAGACCCTAAGTGGAGATTTGGGAAAGCAAACATTTTTAATGCAATAATTCATCTCTTGTATTTTTCTTTATGAATTCCACCATAGACCCAGAAGAAATGGTACAATCAGTCCCTGGTACCTATGCATGAAAGTTCATTTGCATGGTGTTTTCTTTCTATATAAAGTGTTTTTGGAAGCAAAGCATCTGATGCAAACTCTCGCTTCTCTAAAAGCCCAGTTTGGTCAGGCCAGAGTCGGATTGTTACAGCCCATTTCTCGGTCACTCGCTGACCACCCCCGTTTTATGAGGAACCGGAATGGGGAGATCGGTCAGCTCTGAAACCAGCAGCTTTTCCAGCAGAGAGGGGGAAATAAGGTTTCCTTTAACCTACTGTGCCCTGGCATTCTCTGCCTGGTCCGGGGCTCCAGAAAGAATAAGAACCAGAATGTGGGAAGTGAAACGTGAGTTTAACAAATAATCACAGCAGGAAGGGGGCAGGTTGGGAGAAAGGGAGAGATGAGGCTTGCCAGGCGGCCCCTCCGGGTTTCAGAGCCATGGTTCCTGGGCAGAGCTAAAGACAGACTCCAGGAAGGTGTGCCTGATTCTGCACCCAGGTTTGTCCTTAGCGCTAAACAGTTTAGGCAACACAGAGCTGAGAGGTAAAGGGCTTGGCAGAGAAGTAGCCAGAGCTCAGGGCAGCGCTTCCTGACATTTGATCAGCTAGAGTGGCTGGAGGGACCGATGGCAGCGAGTCTGCAAAGGGCTCCATTTTCATTAAACACTGGCTGCAGATATTACTCTCAGGACCCTCCCCGCCTTGCTACCTGGGTTCACTTCCAAAACCTAATGGAGTGATATTGGCCAGAGGAAAGGCTTCCAAGTTGCAGCGACACCTGCCCTCCCCAACCTGCCTGCACTTTGTCTCCATACAAGCGCCGGCTCAGCTCCAGGGGTTTAGACCCTGCGGAGAATTCGCTCCTTCTCGCCCTCCTATTTCATTAAGAAATTGTCAAGAGATCAAAAAAATAATTCTCATCCAGGGCTCCTCATCCGTGATTCTCGAGTCCAACGCCTTAACCACTCGGCCATCACAGCCACACATCCGTGATTCTCATTGCCCCCCAGGAGTCCACACGGATGTGAAATCCCCCTTTATCTTCTGTTTTCCTCTCCTAAAAAGTACAGTTGCCTACATGTTTCACATTGCATGTCCTGGTCTGTAGGATGGTCCAAAATATGATTTTTTAAGAATTGGAGCCTCTGATTCACTACCATTTGAGTTTGTACTTGACGAAGATGGTCTTGGCCAGGCAGGGCTCTCTGAAAACCAGTGAGGAAAATGTGAGAGACGCTCAGGAAGGCAGTATGTATTGGGCACCTGCTGTATGCCAGGTGCTCACCACCTCTAGAGGCACTCACTTAATGCACGCCTATTGATGGAATGACTGTCGGGATGAAAGTATAAGGGCACTTGGCAACTTGGCTATTTCACTTAATCTATACAACTCAGAAGAACACATTTATATATATATATATATATATATATATATATATATATATATATATACACACTTTTTATTGATTACAGAGAGGAAGGGAGAAGGTGAGAGATAGAAAAATCAATGATGAGAGAGAATCATTGGTCAACTACCTCCTGCATGCCCCACACTGGGGATCGAGCCCATAACCCAGGCATGTGCCCTGACCAGGAATTGAACCGTGATCTCTTGGATCATAGGTTGATGCTCAACTACTGAGCCACACTGGCCTGGCAGAGGAGGGCATTCTTATCCCTACTGCACAGAGAAGGAAACTGAGGCTTGGAGAGTTTAAAGGGTTTGCTCAGATTCTCATATCTTAAGGAAACAGCACAGCTAAGCTTTGCACCTAAGTCTGGGATTTTATGACGATCAAACCATGATGGAGAGACTGCCTATGTGTGCGTTAAGGTTCTGCAAGTGCTCGTGTTTTTAGGACTGGGCTTTAGTTTCCTCCTCTGCATGGACTTGTGAGAATAAAAGAGATTATCAGTCAAGACTCCTCATGGCCTGGTCCCTGACACACTGCCAGGCTCGATCCCTCACTTCTTACAATGGACAAGAATGGGTATCATCGGGTAGAAAGAGAGAGAACTCAGTCTGAGCTGGGAAAACACGATTTCCTCCTTAGTTACCTCCAGGCCACTCCAGGTGGAGCTGACTCACCTCCAGCAGGTTTTCCCCAAAGCTGGAAAGGCCATGTGACCTTGTCAGATCCATGCCTCTCAGCTTTATCTCCTGTCAGAGAGTAACCAGGGCTTTATCTGGACATGGTCACAGCTGTCCCAGCCCATCTGCCTCCAAGAGGGCCATAGCTGGGAAAATAGAGACATAAGTGAGTAAAAGTGTTTTAAGAATATAAAACACATTCTCTAGTGATAAATGTCATAAGAAAATAAATGTCATTGTGAGAAACCAACATGGGAGCTAGTTTTGCTGACACTTCAGGCATCACCAAAAAGGCCTCCCGCTCCCCCCAGGGTTCCCATCCCAAGCCCTTCTCCAGAAAGTGGGCTTTTAAAAACATTTTTAAAACTAAAAATCCAATTGCCTCCCATTGAACACTGGCAGCAGCTTCCCCTACAGTCACATCATTTCCTGTGCTCTCTGGGAGCTGGTCAAGGCACAGAATGTCCAGGTTCAAACCCCGCAGAGGCTACTGTCAACGGGAGTTGCCGTGGGCAAGTTATTCTGTACCTCAAGACCCAGATCAAAATGATCCCATCTGGAATCCTTCATCTGCTTTTCTTTCTTTTGAAAATCTTCTCCCTTCCTGCCCAGAATGGACCTGACACGACCTTGGTTCCCTGGTTGCCTCAGAAATTACTGAGGACATCTGCAAAATTTCTGAGCACCCGCATTTAGAGGTCATGAAACTATGGTCAAATCCAGCCTCCACCTGGTTCTGGAAAGAAAGTTTGAGGGAAACACAGCCACGCCCCTTCATTTACATATTCTCTGAGGCTGCTTTGCTGATAAAACTGCATAGTTGAGCATTTACACCAGACACCATGTGATCCGCAAGCCTAAAATATTTACATTCTGGCCTTTACAGAAGCAGCTTGCCAACCTCTGCCCTAGTTCAGTGTCTCTGAAACTAATTTAAGGTGTAGAAAAATCCAATGTCATGATCATTTCTGTTGAAACATATAAAATGTTACTATATGTAACAGAAATTCATTAAATATAGATGCTGTGCTAAATTAGATATTTATAATGCAGACTTTTAAAAAGCTGCAATTTGGGATGGAAAATTTTTAAACTGGGAGGGGAAAAAAAACCCTGTCCACCAACCTTTTTAGATAATGAATTGGGCAAAACATCTTAAATAAAATTTGTTGAACACCTGGTGTGCCAGGCACCATAATAAGTAATTTTACAGATATTAACATAACCTTTACAACAATGCTATGAGATTGAAAATATTATTTCTACAGGAGGTCATAAACTCTGAAAACAAATCACCAAGAAAATCTTCAGTCTCTAAAATAACAACAACCAAGTGTCTATATCTTTAGACTTTATGGACAAAGCTCTATTTTACTGGTTGAAATTGACAAAGT
Source organism: Myotis daubentonii (assembly GCF_963259705.1). Taxonomy (NCBI): domain Eukaryota; kingdom Metazoa; phylum Chordata; class Mammalia; order Chiroptera; family Vespertilionidae; genus Myotis; species Myotis daubentonii. The sequence goes on from NC_081854.1 coordinate 37,452,129, forward strand.
GGTTGTCAAAAGTTGCACAACAGGTTAAGTGATGGATCCAGGGGTCAGGCTGGCTATCAGAACCGTGTGCTTGTAGGTCTAACCTTTCAGCTCAGTTGCCTCTCCGCATTCAACAACATGGAGAGGGAGGGTCCTGGGAAGATACCCTCCTTGGAGACTTGAATGCATTTTGCCTAGACTGGAGCTGTCTTTATTATTTCACATGCCTTGGGCTTTGGTTCTCTTCCCAACCATGTTGGTTCTGCTCTTTCAGGTTTAAGCTCATTCCCTTTGATGGATAAGACAAAGAAAATGAAGAGTTGAGTCTTCCTGCCTTCTCACTGTCATCTTTTCACTTTATACATCAGCCTCCAGCTGTGTAGTTATATCTTGTTTTGTTCTGGTTCTTAACAGACCTCAAAAGGTGTTTGTGTTTGAGTTTGAGTGTGTGTGTGTGGGGGGGGGGGGGGAGCGCGCTCTGGAGACAGCCAGTCTACATTGAAATCCCTGCTCCCACTTGTTAGATGTGGGCCTGGGCCAGTTACTTCCTCTCTCTAGCCTCAGTTGCCTCCCCTGTAACAAGAGGACTGTGATAGTACCTGAGTCACATGGCTGTGGTAAAGGTTCAAAGAGATAGCGCCCGAAGGCAATGGCTTTAGCACTGTGCTTGCCATTCCTGAAGCATGTGATAATGCCAGTGACATTGGTAGTTGTTATTCAGAGTTGATTCCAGGCTTCTGTCTTCCCAGAGATCAGGTTTCTTTGTTTTATTTACTCTTGAGGGTATTATCTCCATAGAGCATTGAGTAGTGAGATTTGTCCCCCAGAATGTGGGGTCTTCACAGTTGTAATTAGATTAAGGATCTTGAGATGAGATTAGGATGACTAGTGTCCTTGTAAGAGAAGGGAAGAAGGCCCAGAAGAGAAGACGATAGAAACATGGAGACAGATGGTAGAGGTGCGTCTGCACACCAAGGAACCAAAGTTTGCCAGCAACCACCAGAATCTGGATGGGCCAAGGAATGATCCTTGGAGCCTTGAGAGGGAGCATGGCCCTGCCAACACCTTGACCTTGGACTTGTGGCCTCCGGCACTGTGGTAGAATACATTTCTGTTGTTGTAAGCCACCGAGAGTGTGGTAGTTTATTGCAGCAGCCTAGGAAATGGACACTCCTCCCGTATTTCCATCTTTCCTTCATATCATCTTTCGTTGGTTCACATCACACCACTCTCAGTGCACCTGCCAGTGTCTCCAGAGGGGCTGAGTGTCCTACATGGAGCTTTGCATCATCTCTGCATCTGGACTTGCTGCTTATTACCTGGGTGTTGTTGTCCAATTACTTTCCCATTTCTTAGTTTAATAGCATGAATAATAGTGATTGCTCATAAGGTCATAATAATAACAGCAATATCAATAGCTGTCATTTATTGAGCTCTGACAATGGCCACACACTCTTCAAAATGCGTCATTCATTTAATCCTCACAATAACCCTATGAGTGGGCACTACTGTTGCCCTAATTTTATAGATGAGGAAACGGAAGCACAAGGTTTAAAGTAGCTTATCAAAGTCATGTGAACAGATAATTCATGCATTCATGGTTTAAGCAACAGATACTCAGCATTATGCACCGAAGACCGGGGCAGGGAAGACAGCCTCCCTCCTTCAGCAGGACTTATGTTCTAAGTGGGGAGACCTACATTTGGAAAATTTCTGCTCATTCCACTGGACTGTTGTTATCATTCAATGAGTATGTTTACCCACTGCGTTCTGACCGCACTCGAAAATGAAGGGAAGAAATTTCGAAGCTAGATGCTCATAGTCACTTTCTCCCAAGGCTGTGTCACTTCTACTTAACCAGTCGTTCCTCCTCCTGGGCCCACACTTCCCCTTGTCACCACCTTACCCTATGGGACACCCAGTGGTCAGTATGGGTGCAGGTGCAGCTCTCAGGTGGCCCAGTGTGACAGGAGGAGATTTCCAAGGAGCTGCACAGGTGGTTTGGAACTCTCCCAGGATCCCTCACTGCACCTTGGTGCCAGTGGCCCAATGCAAAGTATGGTCCCCTCACCTAGAGTTCCCTTCTCCCATGACACCCACGGGAACAAGTGAATGTCCACTGTTGGGCATTTCTTCTTCCTCCTTTCACCTTCACTCCCATTTTCTCCATGGATCTTGTAGCCTCAAGTTTATTCCTGTCTCTCCCTTTTATTACTATTTTTACTTATTCTTTTTTTAATTGCATAAGAGATCCATATTTGTAGAAACTAACACAGGTATACTTTTTAAAAACGTACGTAATTCCAACTGCTTCCCTTCAATCCAACTGCTGACCTAGCCAAGGTCTCCTGGTATCCCTGGGGCATTTCTAGCAGCCCCCTATTTTAGTCAAAACTAGAACTCCTTACGGGGCTTCGGGGGGTGTCCTGTGAGCTGGAGTGAGACCACATTCCTTCTGCTTCCTTCCATGGCCTCTCACCTCAGGTATGCGCCCTCAGCCATGACCTTGAACCTGGCTAGATCAATCTCCTCAAGATACCCATAAACTTGGTTCCCGCTGTTTGACCTTAACCACATGCAATCTTACATTTATTTGTGCAATCCTTTGCCTGCCTCCTCTAGAAAACAGGATGGTCTCTTTCTGCTCACCATGTTATTCCTGGCACCCAGCATAATGCCTGGCTCACGGGAGATAGCTAATATATTGTTGTTCATTTTCTTTTCATCTTTTGCAAAGAATTATTGGGGGCCTCTCTATTGCCTTTCTCTGCAGCAAACCTCTTGTTCTCCTCCGGTCTCAGGCATGATCTAGAAAAACAGACTTCCTTGATCTGATCTAGAGTCACTCCGTTATTTTCCACCTAGTCCCCTGGGACCTTCAAAGTGGCCGGTTGTGACAGTGCCATTCTTAGTACAGCTTTACACATGTGAACACCTTTACATACACAAACACCATGACATTCATCCCTTTTACGGAGTCCCAGGGTCTCCTTTGTTTGGTGTTTAGCAGAAAAAGACCAGCGCTCCCCTTTGCTCTTATATTCCTACAATCTGTTCTCGATGCTCTTCTTAAAAATATAAATTAGGTCAAGGTCACTGCTCAGCAAAACCCCTTCAGTGACTTCCATTGAACCTAAATAAAATCTATGGTCCAACGGGCCCTCCTGGCCCTGGCTCCTGTTCTGCCTCAAGCTTCACTTTGTACCTGGCTTCCCCTAGACCTTGACACTGGACTTCCTTCCACTGGCTGCAGAGCCCACACCTGGTTGGACTCATGCCCTTGCACTAAGCCATGGGTGTCACCCTTAGCTATACCTTCGACTCTCCTGGCAGCTGCATATTTTAAACATCTTCTCCATAGTCAAGCTTCAGCTTAAATCCCCGCTTGTCCTCATGAAGCATGGTCTACCATAGACTGAGCCACAGAAATACAGAAATATCTGTATCTCCATCATTGTTGCTTCCCTCTCTCATCAGACTCCAGGAGAGCAGAGAATTCTCCTGATGCTTCTTCACTGTATACCCAAAACTTCCCAAACAGCCCTAGCATGTCATAGTTGCTCAATAATCAGTTATTGGAGGAATAAATATGTAAATGCATAAATTAATGGACAAATAGTTGAATTGATATTTTAATAATATAAGGAATATGACAGGCATCCCACCTGTTTGTTATAAAATCCATTATTGTTGCCTCAGACCCCTTACAGCTATCATCTATCTGTTAGAGCCATAATTTTCTCTTTATGTGTATATGTTAGCGTTTTCACAAGCTGTTATGCATGGCAAAGGGGGCTGAAGGTCAATGTTAATTTAATACATGCACCAGCATCCGGTTTTTCAGCCTTCTGCTTTATAAAGAAGCTCCATATGAACCTTTTCCCAAATAGTCTGAGGCATTGATCCATACAACTTCTAAAGTTTACTTCAATTAGAAAGAGTTTCAGATAAAGATCAAATTAATTAAGTTCTCCCCCCCTTAAAGTTCATCTTAATTAGCTATTGTTTCTTTCTCGATGGCTTAGTAATTGGCTGGGTTTCAACCTGGACACAGAAGAATTAGAGGGGGACCCTCCCCCGAAGATAGGCTTTGGCACCTGACACCACCCCAGGTTCTCTGCCTGGGTTTTCAGAGTGTGGGGGCAGTTAGTGAAAATGAGCCTGCTAACAGGGCGAATCTATGGGAGTAAAAATCTATAGTTCCATCACAGACATGAACTTTCCAATTTTCCTAGCTACTTTATATTTCCTGTTTTATTTTAGCCCCTTACAGTTTTTCTTTGTTTAATTGAGGCTTAATGATTCTGATTGGAGGATGCGCGTTAATTGCTAGTCTGGCTCTGGAGATTTGGACAAGCGGCTTTGCTGTGGGGATGCGTCTACAGCTTTTCTCTTCCAAATCACAGTCTTGGACTCAGGAAAGCAGGGAGTCTTCCAGCAGCAGCCCTGTGTTCTGATGTCCTAAAACGCCCTTTCCCTGTGTCTCATCTAGCCTCTTAAGTATTTTATGGTCTAATCTTTGATACGTAGGGAAGAGGTGCAAACACTGTTCAGCGATATGATATGTCACAGAGATAATTTTAAAAGGAATCATGAAATGGATGTGAGCAACAAAAAGTAATGTTTAACTTATTCCTCCTGAGAAGCGGTGATGGTGTGACAGGCTGTCGGTAGTTAGATCATCCCATGACTTATATGACACCCCGTGGTGGCGTTTCGGTGCCTCTTTCCTTTGGGTGCAGGTCCAAGCTGGTGAATCATCCTGTCTGTTTGTAGGGCAGCTTTGGGGGCTGCTACCTATCTGCCTCTTTGTGGCCCTGGGGACTTAGAAGGGTGAACATGACAGACACTCTAGAAATCGTCTTGTGCTAGTTCAGAGAGGTAAGATTCCTCTCCTCCAGGAGGTCCTCCTGATGACCGTGCTCTGCCCCATATCTAATTTGCTCCTTACCGTTTTGCATCCGACATGATGTGCTCTCCAGCAGAGCTGTGTCCTGCCATAGGTGCAACTTGGGAACAGGTGTACTCAGCTGGGCCATCACGTGATAAACATCATCTTTCTCCCTGGCCTGAGGACCCCAAAGGACAGGGACCATGTCAGTCCTGCTCACATCCATAGCCCCAGTGCCTACAACAGTGTGATTTCTGGCATATTATAAATGCTCAAAACGTATTTGAAGAATGAAAATGAATGAATGAATGAGTGAATGAATGAATAAATTATAGAGCATACTCATACCGTAAGCCCTGGAAAGAGAACTACATGACACTATCAAGTAACAGGCTGTGCCCATGTTACAGGAAGATAATAGTGAGTGAATGACTGCTACCCGCAGATTATAAGTTCTCTCTAAGCGGAGCAGGTGAGTAGAAAGTGCAGTCTGCCCGGAACTGTCACATGAAATATGTAGACAATGTCATGTGTCTAGTGAGATACGAGTCAGTTGGAGCCCAGAGCGATGTCAGCAACCTAGGTATAAGGAATGTGGGTCGATGATGGATAAGAAAGGTGAAAAACAGTGTCTGCCTTAGCCCTGGGCTGTTACCTTTGGGAGGTCAGGAATAGTGTTGGTTTTACTCACTGTTGTAGTTCTTGTGCTGGGAATGAATAAGAATTCGTGTAAGGGATAGGGAAAGTAGGAGAGAAGAAAAGAAGGAAAGAGGGAGGGAGGGAGGGATCAAGGACCCGAGGTCCCTAGCAAAGGGCCAGGTAACTGCTCGCTCGATCCCTTTCTTACTGTAATTTAATGCCTTTTCATTTCTCAGAGCCCTCGTTTCCCTCTTTTGCTAAATAGAGGGTATGGGAATTCATGAAATGGCTTATTTCAAGTGACTGCCACATTGCTGGTGCTCAGCAAACGTTGGCTTCTCTAACCTCACCCCTTCCTTTAGTCTAACCTCTTGGTATTGCCAACCAGCCTAGAGAGGGAAGAAAAAGTGGATGCTATTTGTTTTAGGTGTTCCTATGGGTACTTCTCCTCCATCACCATCTTTGGGGTCATCTACTATGCCCATTGAATATTCTCTAGGACCCCGGCCCCTCATTTTCCACCCTGGAAACATTTTTCTTTCCTACGATGGCGATTTTTGGCAAGCTGTAAGATGACAAGTAGCCTGAGGCTTAGGTAGCAATGACTGATAGCAGCTTCAGGTGGTCCTTGGGACAATGGCATTCTGAAAGAAGATGCTTTAGCAACTCAAAGAAAGTACCATTTATCCCATTTAGCAGAAGAGAAAACTGAGGCTTGGAGAAATGAAAATGGCATCATGAATGGTGCAGTTGTGGGCACTGGAGCGGGAGCACGGTGTCAGGGAGGAGGCGGCCTGGGTAGGAAGGAGGGCTTTCTTGGTGTCCTGCAGACTATGCTGTGTGGGCAGCTGCCTCCTCCATTGATGGGTGAACATGACTCTGTGGAGAGATGCATCTAGAACATTGCGCAGGCTCAGAGTTCTCTACAAGTGGAGTGTGGTGAGCTTGTCAGTACATTGTTTCGGTCATTTGCTATCTCCATCATCAAATCGGGAGTGGAAAAAGCTCAAGATGGCGTGAGTCAGGCTCTGACATGCACCCACACCCTGGGGTTGAGTTGTGCTCTGTTTTCACAAAACTAAAGCCCATGTTGTGCACATTGAGGTTATGCATGTTGGTGAAAATGACAATGATTCTCAGTCATGATCATGAGCCAGTTCACCTTGCAAGGACCAACAACTCACCAAGGTTTTCAGAGCAGCAGGTGCTGTTCCTGGGGCCACCATAGGCCCTGTATATACACACAGGGACCCTCCCAGGAGCAGGCATGGGGAGCACTGGGCGTGCATTTCTAGGTCCTATGGGGAAGTTTTGCTGCCAGCCTCTATTTTGGTTATTTAAGGTTCCCCTAATTAATGCGAAGAGGTGTGGTAGAGAGAAAATAACTTGGGCTTTGACATATAATAGCTCTGGATTTCAATTCTGCCCTCACTAGTTTATGACCTCTCTGACCCTCAGTTTCTTCATCTATATGAGTAAAATCCCACCCACCTACGGTTGTTATAGCAGCTTGATTAAAATTCAGTTTAGAGTCAGACAGAACAGGCAGCGAAAGCCAGATTCCATCACTCAGTATTATGAATTGGGGAAAGCTGCTTAACCAAGCCCTGCCTCAGCTTCCCCATCTTTAAAATGGGGAATCAGCTCCTGCTTAATTTGCCAAACAGGAACCACCTTGGTAGGCAAATTTTCGGGACTACTATCACCTTCAGAAGTCCATCCTCCCGTTTCCCCACACTCCCGCCTCGGCCACCATCACCTTGGAGAACATGGAGCCTGATTTTGGTTGGGAGGCCTGGCACATTTGGATCAGGCCCAGTGTTCCCACTATAGTTTGCAGCCTGAGTCTTTTAGCCAATTCACCCAGCCTTCAAAGAGCCCTGGGGGCCACACAAAGAAAAGAGGCCGTCAGGAGGGTGGAGGCCACCCTGAGAAAGTCCCCCCAAATGTGCTGCTCCTCCAGGATAGCTGAAGGCCCTGTAGGTATGTGGCCATAAGGTTCCCTATTTCTCAGTTTGAAGATGCTGTTGACCATACGACGTGCCATGGATTTAGTCACAACTGTCCAGGGGCAAACAGGAAGCAGGGGCTCCAGCACGTGGAACACTCACAGCCACTTTAACATGCATCACTGTGTTAGAAATGTGAAAGTGTGCAGTGCCCACGACTGGAGCCAAAAATGTCTGGAAACAATAGTCACCAAGCGTGGAAGGCTGCTCTATTCCAACTGCAGAGTTCTCCCTGCACCGTCGACTCATCACAGGAGCCCTGAGAACATAGGTGACATTATGCTAAATGTCTCTGTGGACATGGGGCTCAGAGAGTCTCTCTGACCTTCCCAGACTAGACGGGGGGGGGGGGGGGGTCCTGAGGCTTGCACCCATGTCTGCCTGACTCTAAGTCTGGGCCTTTGCCTTTCACTGGAAACCCACACTGAAATCTTCAGGGTCTGATCGTCCTCATTTGGGAGCTGAATAAGATAGGGGCTTAGAGTTCTGCAGAAGCAAGGCTAACATTGGGTTTCCTCACCCAAGGCATTAAGATATGCTTAAAGCAAAAGAACCAGAAAATCAATATGGCCTAAACTGTGGCCCCCACCAAGGAAGTTAGAGATAGGGGCCTGGTTCCTGGGGTTTCAAGTAAATGAGAACAAGGTAAAAATAACAGAGGGTATTGGAGAAAAGGGCAAAGTTCTCATCCAAGACCGTGGGCAGCCACTGAAAACTGGAATCCATTTTTACAGGTATATTTAATAAGTTTTGCAGTGGGAGGTGATGCCTGGAGATCTCGGCATCATGGAAGTGGGTAACAATGGGGCCATTTCTGCAGAGAAGGCTGGGTTTTTCAGTCTTGACCCCTACTTCCTTTCTACTCCGCCTTCTCATCAGAGAGCCTCAGAAAAATACCAGTTCTTCTGCTTTCCATTCTGCAAGACCCTTTTCTTCCCCTTCCTACTGTTCAGGGAAAAGTAATCATTGTGGTGGACTAAAAATGTTGCCATATCCTCTTTTTTTTAAGCATTAATGTATCGAGCCATTACCCTGTGCCCATGTGACAGGCACTAGGCTAACCACTTTTCCAAGTATTATTGTAGTCAGCCTTCATAACAAACATGTGCAATGGGTGTTATTCCCCATTACAGGTGAAAAACTGAGGCTCAGCAGTTCATCTCTGCCCAGGGTCACTTAGCTCTATATAACCCGTCTACCTCTCTCAGGCTCCTAGGTTTTTATTATTATACTAGAGGCCCAATAAACGGAATTCTTGCAAGAGTAGGCCTTCCTTCTCCCTGCTGCTGGCACCAGCTTCCCTCTGGCACCTGGGACGCGGATTTCCCTAGCAGCCCCAGGTTCATCCAGAAGGTTGTCCGGAAGGACATACAGTCTAATTAGCATATTATGCTTTTATTATTATAGATTATTATAGACTAGAGGCCCGGTGCACAGATTCATGATTTGTGCACCGGTGGGATCCCTCAGCCTGGCCCGCCCCCTCTCACAATCTGGAATCCCTTGGGGGAACGCCGCAGTCTGTGGGATCATGCCAAAACCGGCAGTCCGACATCCCCTGAGGGATGTAGTAGTATGCAAAGCAGCTGGTGGCCTGGAAGGAGCCTGAGCCTGGGCGGGTGCCATGCCTCACCCGCTCAGCCCTGCCCTGCTGCACCTGCCATGGCTGCTGCTAGGTAGCTCTGCTGCCACTTGGTAGCACTGCCATCACTTGGTAGCAGTGCTGCAGAGGCGGGAGAGGCTTGCGCCACCGCAGCTGCACTCGCCAGCCGTGAGCCTGGTGTCTGGTGCCAGCTGGTTAGCTGAGCGGCGCTCTCGCTGTGGGAGAGCACTGACCACCAGGGGGCAGCTCCTGCGTTGAGCATCTGCCCCCTGGTGGTCAGTGCGCATCATAGCGACTGGTTGACTGGTCGGTCAGTCACTTAGGCTTTTATTTACATAGATTTTATATTTATTTATTTATCCTCAGCTGAGGATATTTTTCCATTGATTTTTAGAGAGAGTGGAAGGGAGGGGGAAGGACACAGAGAGAGAGAAACATTGATGTGAGAGAGACACATCGAATGGTTGCCTCCTGCACATGCCCCAACCTGGGGCCGGGGATTGAGCCTGTAACTGAGGTATGTGCTCATGCTTGGAATCGAACCCAGGACTCTTCAGTCTGTGGGCCGATGCTATATCCACTGAACCAAACTGGCTAGGGCTCCAAAGTTGTTTTTGACTGCATGCAACTCCTTTCTCTCCACTTTCCCCACCCCATTTCATCCCTCCCCAGATGATTCTGTAGAAATGGGTTCTCAGGCCTCGTTGGGGTCTGTAATAGTCAAATATAAAACAGACTTTTGCCCAGTTGCAGAATATGTAAACTTGTAAAGGTGCCTGTCTTGTGTGCAGCCCAGAAAGTCTGACTCATCAAATACCCTTATCACAGATGCAGCGGGAGACAAGGAAAGGTATGTTTTCTTCCCAGGGAGACAGGCACGAAGACAGGGCTGCGATTAGATGTGAAGGTAGCGGCTCATTGGGTTACAGAAGAACTGCCGTGTTCTCCTGACCTTGATAGCTGAGATGTTTCTTTCAGAGACTGGCCTATGGATCCCGAACAGGCCCATGCCTGCGAGGAAGGGATTTCTGTCTCTCTCCCGTGGCTTGTGGAAATTCAAACAAAAGAGCAAGCGATCGTTCCGGAATTGGGGGGGGAGGGTATGGCAGGGAAGCCAATGCGGAGGGAAGTGTGCATGTTGAACATGCACACTCAGCCAGCCCAGGTGAAAGGCGTATGTAGAAGTTAGCAAAATCAAATCAGACAGCAAAGCAGGTAGTTTTAACATTACTGTTTCACATGCATTTTCCTACTTAGTGCTCATTGGGACTCTTGAGCACAGCCCAATTAGCTCTGTCTTGCAAGTATGTGGCTTTGTGGTTGCAGGTGCAAAAAGTCTAGAAGGGGGTGTACTAACGTCTCAACAATGAGAATACATTGGGGACTGTTGAATGGACGACCACAGAATGTCAGGTTTTACATTGCATGTTTATTTTCCTTTTATTTTGTACCAGAAACAATTATTACGTTTGTAATGATGATGATAATAATAATAATAATAATAATAATAATAAAGAGGAAGAGGGAGATGGAAGGAGAGGAGGGGAGAGAGGAAGTGAAAACAAACAGAGTTGAAACACTAAGATTCAGATACATTTTCTAAGCTACTCAAGCTCACCAGCCCAGGGGGAAGTTGGGCTCCAATCAGCAGCCCTCCCTCTGAGCCCTCCTGTGTCCTCCTGGTCACCACGCATTTTCCATGGGGGAGCCGAGCGCTCAGAGATAACGAAGGACACTGCAGCGGTCCCAGGCCGTCGAGGTGGCAGGGATGTGTTCTCGCCCTCCTTCGTGCCCGCAGAGCCCGGACCACTTTCAGGGCATCGCTGTAGTTCAGTGAACCTGGACACGCTGGGGTGGCATCAGGGCGACACAGGAGTGGGCTGAAGGGCTTGCGGAAAAAATCTTGCAAGCTGTGAAATTGAGTCCCTGGAGTGAAACGGCAGAAGTTTCTGGGCTGAGAACCAGCTGCTGAGGGAGGGTCTTCTTGCCCACCTGGGCTCGGCAGCCCCCCTCTCTTAGCAGAAGGCCCCTCTCCCAGCTCCCTGCCCCACCCCGGAGGCTGGGGAAGCCCTGAGGCCAGGCACAACGCTGTTCCATATAATTTTAAAAATGAGATAAATTGAAAAGTAACACACACATCACACACAGCTTTGGTGAAACTGTGACACACTAAACCCTAGACGTCCCAAACAGTTCTGGGAAACGCTCCTCAGCCCCACAGGATCACTGAAGAGACTGCTTCCTGCGTGCTTTCCATTTCCAAAAAGAAGCAGGCAGAGGCCAATGCCTGCGTGCCCTTCTTGGGGTCAAAAGGTGCCAACGCAAGCTAGTTGGAGAAAATCTATATATGTAAGAAAAAATGGAGTCGGAACAGGGCATTCTTTGGACGTAGGCATCTTTCCTCCTCTTGTGCTCAATGCAGCTGAGAGCCGAGAGAGGGCTGATGGACAGACAGCCTGGCAAGCTGACAGAATCCAGGGAGAAATCGGACTAAGGAGCCCACAAGACACTACCTGCGGAGTGGCTTGTGTGGAGCGGGTGGGTGTTTGGATTCTGTGCATTTTGCAGGGGAAAAAATTTAAAAGCAGCAGCAGCAGCTTGGGTCATGGCTGGCACTCCCAGGAGCAGCCAAGCCAAAGCAGTTAACTGAAGCAACACAGCCCTTCCACTCAGCACCTGCCAGCTGCCAGGCTCTGCCAAGAGCAACTTGGTACCAACTTCAATCATATCGCAATTCAGAATTTAAATAATGCGACAAGACTCCTCTGGAACCTGACCAGGGACTGCTCAGGGCAGTAATTTTCCTTTTAGCAGCAGGAGCTGAGAATCTACAATTTCCCAAAGATAACACCACTCCACCCTTCCCTCAGAAAGCCCAGAACAGTAGCAGAGGGAGAGAAGTTCACCCAGGAGAGCCCATGACAATGGAAGGGTCTCAGTTCCTGAGCGGGGACAGGGCGGTGCCTTTGCACCAACCCACTCAGGGGTGAGATGAACCATCTCTTTGGGACAGCAGTCATGCCTTCCGAACGCCAAATGTGAGGGTGACAGATCAGTAAGGGCGTTCAACCTGAGCTTGGGGAGCTGGCCTCGTTCTGAACCAGATTTATTAGGAGCCCTTTCCAGCCCACTTCTAGCTAGCTTCTAGCTAGCTTCCAAAACCACCATAGCCAACGGCATCGCACGGTCTCTTATGCCCTTGGTTGGATCTCCATAGGGGCTTTTTGAATTCCCATTCATGTACCCTGTAAGGGATTGGCCTCACATGCAAAACAAACAAACAAAAAAAAGTGGCTGAATCTTGCACAAATGAGACTAAGATTGCATGATGCCTGCTTCCATTAAAGGAAAAATTTAGGAGGGGAAATGCCCAGGTTTTATTAATTCCCGATTCTGGGAGCTCATTTCTCTTTGATATTTATCTGTCCGTTCTGCTAACTGACCACTGCTGGCCATGTGATGAATAATGCCCTTTAAGACACCTTGTAAGTTACAGTAATGTCACCAGGCTATTAACCTCTGGATATTTGCATTATTAGTCAATTTCCTAAGTCCTTGGAGTTTAAAGCAGCCACTGAGGATTTTTTTTTTTTTAATATTCGTTTTGCAGGAGCCGGGAATTGAGTTGTAATGAATTTTCCACAGCATAGAGTTTTGTTTGAAAGGGGAATTGTCCATGGCCCCTGCCTGACTGGGAGGGAGATACGCTTAGGGCTGTCTCGTACTTTATGGGAGAAGTTTACTGTAGGGAGCACATTTCTAACCAAACTCGACATCCATTCCCTCTGCGGGTGGGGGCCGGGATTGTTTCCTTGCCATAGAGTGTATTCAAGTGGAAGCATTTTAGCTTTGGACAAGTGTTATGAGCCTCCTTTAAAAATGAAATATGTGTCCAGATAAAATATTCACGCTCTATAATGCGAGGCAGTGCACCAAAAATCTAGGGCAAAACAGTTTACATATAAAAACCAACTGGAATATGAAAACATAAGTCCTCACTTAGCTTGCTCACTGGTAAGCGGAAAAGAAGGGAAGCTGAACTTCTGGGGAGATGGTGAAAGATACAGGGAACAGAGGGAGGGAGAGAGAGAGAAATGCAAAGCCAACAAAAAGGTAACCTTAAGTGAATCTTCTACAAATAGCCAATAAAGGTGATTATATAACACGGCGCTTGTGAGAAGCTGGCCATGACTCAACTTCAGCCAATTGAGGCCATTTGCTGAATTAGCCCGTCGACTTTCTTCCACCTCCACACGGCTTGTTGTTCCTCTGGCCTCAGTTTCCTCACTTATCATCGTTTCTTATCATCCACCTCTCATCATCCAGTGCTCAGATCAAATTTCTACTTTGTGTTAAAGACTTGTCCACCCGTCCGTCTCCCTCAGGGCTAAATTTCAGCCTCCCCTCCTTTGGAACACCCGGATTACACTTATGTTGTGGTGTTGTTCTTATGTTATTTGCATAAATGGCTCACCACCCGGGTAGCCCCCATCCTCCTGAGGGTCGGACTCCTGTATTCTCTCCTCTCCCATATTCCGAGGCCTGGGCTTTAGGAAAGCAGCTTGGATCTCAGAGGAGCAGATTTCAGACTCAGGAGAATCTGGCTTTGTATCTGCATCGGATGCTTCCGAGGGCTGCAACTGGCCGCAAGTTGCTGTTAATTGTCACTTTTAAAACTTGAGTGTTACTCTGAGGATTAAGACCGGCATCCATCAGTACAGACTCAGGCAATGTGTAACGGGGCTTTGGTGTTTTGAGATGCCAACAGACAAGGTGCTTTTACATGGGATAAAGTTCCTATTCAGAGTAGATCATGCCAATAACAGCCATGTTTTAAAGTTTCCAGACTCTCTGCTAAGCATTTTGCCACTTCCTCTTACTATTGCCTGGTCCCTGTGGTTTCATGAGGCAAATAACCTTCCATCCCCATTTTCCTGAAAAGTAAACTGAGGTTCAGAGAGGTTAGTTAGCCCGCCTGCCGCCACCTGGGCCCTCATGTGACGGAGGTGAGACTTGCCTTTCACCTCCTCCTGGAAACCCAACTCCTTCACCCAAGGGATTCTGAATTCCAAGGGATTTTTTAAGTAACACCTTATATTTTTAAAAGACTAGATCCTCATTTAACCAGAGCCTTCGTGCACTAAGTCCCTGAACCATGCCGCAGCTGATCTGACCCGTCCAGGTGTCTTAAATGATCAATGTGAACCTGTGTCGAGTCAATGCAGCTGCAGTGACCAGTATTGATCGTCTAGACAGCCCCATCGATTGGGTCAGGATGGCCGTGGGTCTTCAGGGACACCACAGACGTGACATGGTCTGACCCTTCCCAACGCTCTGTCAGATATTATCACCACTGTCGTTAAAACGAGGGAAACTGAGGCAGGGGCAGGTGATCTCATGGCCAAAGGATTTCGAGGATGGGAAGGTAGTTCGGCTTTTGCAAATTCCAATCCCATACTTACTGTAGTGAAGGATTAGTGAGGCAAAGGGTAGGGCACGGAGGAACTGATGTGCGGCCTTGTCGGGATTCTAGGAAATGAAATGTTCTATATCAAGTTCCACAGCTTTGTTAGGGAGTGACCTGACGAGGCAGTGTAGGTCAGTGGTTAGAACATGAGCTCTGGACTCCAACAGCCCAGATTTGGTTCTTTGCTCTATTCTTCCCTAGCGGTGTGAGCTCGGGACAAGATAACCCACTGAGGCTGTTTCCCTGTGTGAAAACTGGGACTTGTATGCATGCATATTAGCATAACAAATGGACACAGATACTGAGGCCGTGGGGGCTTGCCCGGGGTGGGAATGGTTGGGGGTGGGGGGGTCAATTGGGGGAAAATGAGACATATGTAAAACTGTAGACAATAAAAAAACACAAGATAAAGTAAAAATTTTAGTCCCCCCCCCCCCAAAAAAAAATCCTAAAGTTTGCCCAAACTGAGGGGTTTTCTGGGATGCAGGACTTTCAGGGCTAAAACTAGGGAAGCTGGTCCCCCTCCGTGCATCCCGGCCCTTGGCACATACAGCGCTCAGCACACGCTTGCAGTTACTACTATTACTGGTATTATGGTCATTTCCCCAACAGCCGTGGACGTGTTGCCGATGCTCTGATCTGTTCATGTATTTTCCGCCCATCAAAGCAGATAGACAACAGTAAGAAGTGTTGCCGTTATGACCCATCCAGGGACCCGTAGGAAGCCGATGCCACTGTTTCTTGTCTTCCGGGGTTTCCTTTAGCCTCCGTGAGCAGTGGCTGCCGTCGACCCATGAGCCTCGTGGGGTCCCCGCCGTGGAGATCACACAGGCTCTCAGGAGGGAACCAAAGGATCTCCGCTTGCACCAGTCTGGCTCAGCTCAGGTCACCCTGCTCTAGTTGCATGGGGAAACTGAGGCAGCTCAGTAGCCGTATGCCTTCATATTACATTTTCACGCTTGTAAATTAGACAATGCACTGACATAATAGCCATCAGTTGGCCACCGTGCTGAGTCCGCAGGTCCACATGGGCTTTCATTTTAATGTGTACTCATCCGACGCCATGTCACATGCAAGCTCCAGAGATGCAAAGCTGAGAGGAGGTGCCCTGCTTTGCAAAGTTCAGACCCCACAGTGAGGGTCGTTCTAGCACAGTCCAAGGGCTAATTCTTACTTCACACTCATGCTTGAGGTCTACAATCAGAAAAGCAAGTGCGGAGGAGGGGGAGGTGTCTAATGTCGTCTAGCTGGTTATCCGAACATTAGTCCGTTTTGTGGCCCGTCACATTTTGTTTTCTGTTTAAACATTTGTTAGACGGTATTGTCATGACTATTTTTTAAGTAAACGGCAGCAGCGGGCTCTACCATTTCTTAATGCCATCGCTCATGGTTTTGGGGAGATGGGATTGCGCGAGGGTGGGTGCCTTCACTTCCCGTTTCCAACAGGCCTAGGAACTGTGAGCAGCCCCGACCACACGGGAAGGGGCTGATGGGCTATTTCCAGGCTTGAAAGCAGAAGCCCAGCTCCTGTCCTTGCACTTGGGAACCTGGGCCCTGCCTCCCATTTAACCTGGAGACAGCCGTCCTCAGGTCTGAGACCCCGCAGCACTCACCTCCAAACCGAGGCAGGTAGGAAGGGCCTGGCTCCCGGCTCAGGGGCTGTGAGTTTGTGGAAGGAGTGGCCTGTGGTCAGCTGGTCTGAAGTCACAGTGACCCAAGGCCGGACAGCAGAAGCATCCAGCTTCCCCACACACCTTCAGTTTATGGTGGATGGGAGAAGAGCTCCTCGTAGGCAGTGGGTGTCTACTTTCTCTCCTTGATTCTCAAGTGGAAAAAGGCAGATTTTCTGAGATCCATTTTGCAGACAGGCAGTTTGGATGGCAGGAATGGGGTGTGCACCACGAATAGAAGCAGGAAATCATAATAACAACAACAAGGACAGAGAATGGTACCTATGGAGCTCTATGCTTCAGGTATGTTCTTAAGGGCTTTCCCTTAACACAGCAATTCAATTCTCGTAACAACTCCCTATAACGTAGCTACTTTTATCAGCTTCATTTTGAGGAGGATGAAGCTGAGGCACAGAAAGGTTAAGTAGTTTGCCCAAGGTCACACAGCTAGAAAATGGCTGAGTCAAGATGTGAACCCACATAGGCTGAGTCCAGGCTTAAATCCCTATGCTATATTGGATATTGGGGTTATCTGTGAGGACTGGCCAGCTGGGGATAAAATAAAACAATGATGATAATAATAGTCATGCTGCCAATCATATTTGCAGTGGACATTTGTTGAGCACTTACTGTATGCCAAGAACTGAGCCAATGGCTTTCCTGGTAGAATGTCCCAGAAACTGGAGATGTCTTTTGCTTCCTTCCTCTCTTTTACCCCACACATCTAATTCATTATCACATTTTATTAAATCTGCCTCCCAATTCCTCACACACTAATTACCTCCCTCCATCTCCACTAGGAGGCCAAAGGCTGTCCCCCGGGTAAGGGACTTGGCCTTGTATATGCATCACTGTGAAGCTGCTCGGAACTTTGCACATGGCAGGCACTCAGTAGATGTGTGGAATGAATTAATGAAGTGCCCGGTGTTGTCATCATAACAGCCTGTGAGGGTGGTATCATTCTTTGTCCATTTTGCCACCAGGAGCAGAGATTTAGGATGGGAAAGTAGCTTTCATGCGTCACTCAGAGAAAAGACAGAGCAGGGAGAGCAGACATTGGACACATTGCCGTGCTCCTGCATTCAACAGCCAGTCTAGTTTAAAGGGAATTTACCTCCTATGATTGCTTAGGAGGCAGATACCTAGTCCCAACAGGAAGCCAGAAAGGTCAATGCTGTGTTCCCAGCGTCCCTTGAGCGCTGGCAGGCCCATGACCTGGTTTCGCCCAATCCGATGCAAGAACCCTAGACTTGGAACCAGTTGTCACTTCTCTTTGGTTCCCTTTGTCCCCAACTTACAGACTCTTGCCAAAAAGTGGGAGGAGTGACCCACCACAGTGCAGGGTGTCTGAGCTGGCACCAAGATCAGGGTCTGTGACACGGGAAGCAAGGCTGTGCCCCATGGCAGTGCAGTGACAGGGGCCAGGAAGGCTGAGGCTGCAGAACTGCTCTGAGAGCATGGTGCCGCTTCCACCTCATGTCTCTGTTTTCGGAGCATCACCCTCCAGCTTTCCTGAGCTCCCTTCCAGTAAATCCCTCTCTGCTTAAAGCTTCCAGAGCCCATTTCTACTGCTTGCAACCAGAACCCTGCCAGTTACAGCTCGAATGAAAAGCGAGCCCCAAATTGTATCCAGTGTCTCTATTATCTCTCCTGTGCCAGGAGGGTCCAAACTCCCCAACTGCAACACAGCCCCTCCCAGTGACTGACTGCAGGTTTCAGGACCTCTAAGCCCTTAGCCTTGCAGATGCTCAGTCATCCACCACAGAGAGCAGCAGGGCACCCTCTGGGAGGTGCACTCCTCCGTGGCACAAACACTTCCCACGGGCCCCAGGGAGGAAGAGCATCCAGAACTTTGCTCCCCGTCTGACCCAACAGCACATCGAGGCTGCAAGTAGGCCGGGCCTGGAGCCACCTCTGCACTCTGGGCCGTCCTTTGCTGGCAGCTCCAGCCGGCAGTGGACATGCTCAGTGCCTGAGCTATTGCAGCTCAGCCACCAGATGCTGGCAGCGCTGCCGTCAGGGGCTTATTGGTGGGCAAGCCCAAGTAATGGAAACAGTTCACCTGCCCTGCTGACTCCCTCTCCCCCCTCCCGCCCCCGCCATGCTCCTGGGATCAGCTCCCGGCGGGCCTGCTGCTGCGACCTCCTTTCTTTGGATGTTCTAATACAAGCTGAAATGGATATTAGCTGTAATTACTTATTCCACATGATTCTGTAGGCTGCTCTTTGTACCAGAGTTGAGAACCTTCATTGTCCACGTTGCTTAAATTACTGAACATTGTGCCATCCATTCTGAATTAGGGCTCATTAATGAGCTGGCGCTTCTAGAAACTCCCTATTTATTATTCAGAGGCCAAGGATAATCCAGGCAGCTGCATCACAATACCACTCATGTAACTTTTGATCTGTCATGGAAAGGAAGGGGGAGACCCACATTTATTAACTTTTTTTTCTCACTTGGCAAAAGGTATGATGGACACAAAAGTAATCATTTAGTCTCTAGTCTACAAATGACACTTTTTTCCTGAAACAAAATATATATGATAGAAAGGGAGGCATCTCTCTTTTTTATTCCCAGTGAGCTTGATGTTTCAAACCCCTGTTACCATTTCTCATAATCTGAGTGCAGAAAACACTTCTCTTTTCCTTGTCTCACCCACCTCTCTTTTGTTTGCTTTGTCCCCAATTTACAGAATTGAAAAGCTAGTCCTGAGAGTGAGACCAACAAAAGGCAAAACAAAAATGAATAATAAAATCAGCCATTCAAATGGTCACATACCAAAAGAGAAGTCGGAGTTAGATTTCTTTTTTAAGGCATTGGAATGGGAAGATTGAAAAGAAAAAAGTCAACACTTCCTCCCCGCATGTTATTACATAGTATTACACAGTAATACTGCCCGGCACACGCTGCGGCATCGCCCGGTGTCCAGGCGGTGTAACCGTGCATCATTAGCCGGTGTGACGCTATCAGCAGTTCTCACTGGAGGGGCTGCCTCCTGGAGGGGGGAGGGAGCGACGCTTCCCAGGCTGACATTAATGTCTCTGCAAGGACATTCTGCCAGGGTGCGACCGGTCACAACCAAATGGATTGCTCCCCAGTGGGCTGGACTCCAGTCACATTGTCAGGTAAACACAGAAATATTCTGTCTTCGCCTGCCAAGCCTTGTCAAGTATCTGTATTTGTTATTGCATCCTGGGTCCCACCGGGTTCCCACCCATATTTCTTTATAGAGGAAATGTAAACCATATGCTTTCTCCTGATTTCCACTGAATGTATCCAAACGCTGTTTGAGGCCAGACGTGTTCCTTCGCAATGAGTCTTTTGAGTGGTGTGTGTCAGCCTCCGTAACCTCGCTTTTTTTCCACATTTTGTCATGGCTCAAGTGGATGTGACTTTCTGATATAAATATGGAGTCTTTTTTGGACCCTGAGTGTGAAGAATTGGCTTCTGATTGTCCTAACTTTTTTTTTTTTTTTTTTGGTTGCTCTTTTTAAAGAAACACTGGTTTATGGCAGCAGACAAATAGCATGAGGGTCTAATAACCAATCACAACACTCTTTTCTACGGTGCACCTCAGAATGCTTCTCAACACAGTGCTCCTCGTGGGCAATGGGAATCAATAGGCGTCATTATTTACCATGCCAATGAGAGATACTTTTTAAAAGTCTTTATTGTTGAAAGTATTATATATGTCCCTTTTTCCCCCATTGACCCCTTCTAGCCTGCCCCAGCCCTCCCTCCCGCCCCAGGCCTTCACCACCCTACTGTCTGTGTCCATGGGTTATGCATATACGCATACAAGTTCTCCGGGTGATCTCTTCCCACCCACCCACCACCCTGCCTTCCCTCTGGAGAGACACATTCCTAGAGGCATTCACAGGGAGTGGGCTTGGGGAGAGCGCCTATCTCCAGGCACTGAGAGTCTTCAGAAACAACAGTGTGGACAGCTCCCAAGTCAAAGGCCAGTCAGAGTCCGCCCAGCAGGGAGCCTCCTTGAAGTGTCAGCCTGGGTAAGGTAGAGAGCCCAGCGCGCGTCCCCAACCGCACACTCTTTGAAGACGCAGGCAATGCCTTTAACTCCCGCTGTAATCCCACGCCGGGCTCTGATGCTATCTTAAGCCCCGCTATTTATCCGCCTGGCGAGGCACAACACTTACTTATTAAAAACATATCTATCATGGTTAATGACTTGATTTCTTTCCCTTTAATACAGTACAATGACAGGTGGAAAGGGAAGATGAGAGTCAGATGCTTCTGCAATATGCTTCCTGCTTTAAGATGCCGAGAGAATCAGCCAGCCTCCTCCGTGGTGCCGGGAGCAGGGACACCTCCCGCCCCTCGCTCTCTACGCACTCACACACGCACACACACACACTCACACACACACACACACACACATTACACGCTTGTGTTGGACGGAAAATCATACCATTTGCAGTTTCAGATAAAAGCATGTTCGAGTGCATATGGGAAGCACCATTAGGAGCAACTCCGAGTGCCGAGTAAAACGGGTCATTAGGCTTTTGTTTGTTGGAGAGTGTCTCCCATCTGACAGTGCCGAATGGTTCCACTTTCAGCAGCTTATGTTCCCAGTTACATTAAACAGACAAACAGATTGACTATTTTGCATTTCTCATTTGACAACAGCTTGTCTTCATTTGCCGCACACGGTGGCAGCGCTGAAAGCTCCGTGTACGGCTGGAGCCAAGGTCCTGGTTTTGAATAACAGCAGATGCCAACACTGAACTTCAAAATCAATCAATTCTTTTTCCTGAGTGTGGATAAAAGGTCTCGGAGAGCGCCTGAAGGGGGATGTCTGCTCCTTACAGCTGAAAACACAGAAGCCACGCTCAGTACCAAACTTTCTGCAGGAAATCTCCAACATGGGCCCCGTTAGGGAGGGAGGTGTTTGGAAGGAGCGTTCTCACCGGAGGTGCTGCCTGGGACCAGGCGGCTTGGGATTAGGACTCAATCTGATTAAGGCGATGACCATATCAATTGATCTGATTCTGGCACAAGGTCTTAATATGCAGCGACAGAAAGGAGAGCTGCTCTCACCCTGGCCACTTCTCTCCGTAGCCTGTGGTTGGTGGGTTAATTAAAAGCTTTCTCCAAGAGGGAGACAGTCTGAAGGGCCATTTCTCACTAGGAATTAGAACGCTAACAGCCTGATTTAAAGTCGACCAGAACTCAATCTGGTATCTTTGGGTCTCTAACTCATTGTCCAGCTGCCACAGCTTCTCCACAATGGAGTTCTGTCATTCAAAATGGAGGTCCGCCCACCACTTCTCCTTAGTATCAGAGGCTGGGTCAGAGCCTTTGCTTAGCACCATCCCTGTGGCACCAGGGCTAGAAGGCAGGCCCAGCTGGCATGTGAGGGATACAGGTGAGGAGGGGGCCGTGGGTGAAGTTCAGCCATGGCCAACGTGTTCTGTGAGAGGCAGGAATGCTCAGTGGTTAGCAGTGTTGTGCTCTGGCACAGGGTAAGCCACAGTTCAGTTCTCCTCAACTTTGTCCCTAAAGGCTGTGAGACCTTGTGAAAGTAACCTAACTTCTCAGAGCCAGTTTCCTCACATACCAGATGAGGACAATAATGTAGTTTACACTTCACAGGATTATTGTAGGGCTTATATAAGATCAACTGTAGCCCTGGATGGGTGGTTCAGTCGGTTGGAACATCATCCTGTACACTAAAAGGTTGTGGGTTCGATTCCCATTCAGGCACATGCCTAGGTTGCAGGTTTAATCCCTGGTGCAGGAGGCAAGTGATTAATGTTTCTCTCCCCCTTTGTTTCTCTCTCTCTCCTTTCTTCTCTCTAAAAAAAATTTAAAAAATCAATAAACATATCCTGGGGTGAGGATAAAAAAAAAAGATCAAGTGTGGAAAGCCCATAGCAGTGCTCAATAATGGCTAATATGAGTGTGTACATACGTGTGCATAAAATTTACACGCACTTTATTAACCTATATAATAAAATGTGTTCTGTGTGCACAGATGGGTGGATTCACATAGGTATAAAACATGATGAGATGCATAGACATTAAATGCATAGATATATGTGTCTAAAGTTGGAATATGTACATAATAACTATGTAAACAGATATAAAACACCCATCCCACGAGGCAGGAATAGCACAAGTCCTCCTCGTCCGCCTCCAACTTTGTCCCATAATGGTTCTGCCCTTCCAACTTGAAAAAAAAGTACTTCCTTAAATTTCATAGCCATAGTGTTCTAATTTCATAGTGTGCCTTGGGGGGTTACCTGTGATCCTCAAAACTAGCCTTCAGCACAAGCCAGTGTCCCCATTCCCCAGGGGAGGAGATGAAGGCCAGGGAGAGGTCACTCCCTGAGTCTGGCTGGTCAGTGGACCAGTGGGCAATGAAACCCGGGAACCCCTCCTTTTCCATCTTCCCCTGGAGTGTGAGTGTCCCCCACACAGATGAAAAAATAGGATCCTAACAAATCAGCCACCTGCAGGAGAAGGTGGGGAAGGTGAGGAAGGGATGGGGAAGGCAGCTCTCCCCCTTGTCAAGCCTCAGCTTTTTTGTTTGTTTTAGGGGATATACTTTGTGCCTCCCCTCCTCCTCCCCACCCTCTTTCCTCTACTCTCTCCCCATACCTCTGCTTTCCTTTCCTCTAGTGTCCATGTGTTGATCAAAAACAAACCCAAATACAAGCATTTTGATTCTATCAAAGCTTGCAATAGACCCTTTAGTTTATTTTTGAAAGTAAGCTTTTTATTGAACTATAATTCAATAGACTTCTGAACAGTCTCTTAGAAAAACTAACGAAAATTATTAAATCATCGCTCATGTTCTCTCCCTTCCTAAAAAATTGGGATTTCATTTTAGCAACTTTTAGAAATCATAGGATAATCTAACATGCAAATAGTCAAGAGTCAATAAATGCTGGCTGTTTTAAAAATTTTAGTACATACATTTTTAACTGGCTCAGGAACAGTCATTAGCCATGGTGCCTGATATAATACAAACAGTAACCAGCATTTATTCATATGCAAGCCTTCCACAATCAAACATGTGTGTAGTGTGCATCCCATGCCGCACGCTATCCTGGGTTCTGGGGAGGAGGAACAGGGTGGACAAGAGGGCAGACCTGCTCCCCGCCCTGGGCAGTAGCTGAGGGTCACACAGGAGTCCTAAGAGCTGAACAATCCAAGCCTGGTTCTCGGGGGTTATAATTTTTAGGGTGAAAGTTATGGCGGTGGGCCAGAATGGTTTAGCATAAAACAAAAGCCTTTAAAAAGTCAAACTCAGCATCAACAGAGGAGAGAGAAAATAAGGAAGCAAGCAACTTGGGCCATGTGATGTGAGTGTGCTGGCCTCCACTTAGAGCCAGGAAGCAAGAAGCATTGCATAAGAAGGATCAAGGTCAAGGCACCTATGGGATGCCAAGTCTCAGGGCAGGACACCTGGTCTGAGGGTGGGTCCTCCCAGGGCCCCTCCTTTAAATTTGAAATGCTCAGAGCATCAAAGCTCATTTCAGGCTGGAGGCAGGCTCACCACCCGGAGATAACTCTAAAAACCCCCAACAGTTAATTGCTTATTTCCCTCTCTTCCCCCCTCCCCAACCTTACCCCCTACCCCCACTTCCCTCTACTCTTTGTGCCTGGGCCTGGCATGTAGGACCTTTTGTTGTCTTAATAGAGACTGCGACCTGCTTGGGGCCTGGAGTTTGCTGCTTTAATTCAACAGTGGAAGGGTTTTTTTCTTTTCCTTTGTTTGTTTTTCTTTCCCGTTTTCTTTGCCTAAGCCAGGCGGACAATGAGCTTGCAGAGCAGAAGCTGTGTGCCCAGCGCTCCAGAACAAAACTCTCATTAATGGGAGGTGGGATTTCCTGGTCACAGCTTTTAGCCAAAGGGCAAAGGTCGCCCATTAACCAGCATCCAGTCTAAACAGGACTGTGTAAAAAGACAGGGAGGGAGGGAGAAAAGGGAGAAAAAGTCAAATATTTGCTCTTAATTCTCAAGTTAGATTCTCAGGATGGCAATCAGAGACGCGCAGCCGATGATAAATGCAGCACTCGGGCTGCAAACCTGGAGCGCATTTGCTGGGCGGTGGGACTGCTGCGGCTGAGCCGGGGGCCGCCATCAGCACCCCCAGGCAGCGCCACCAAGGATGCCCCGGAAAGGACCAGGCTCTGCTTGTTAGTACTGTGGGCAGGGGCTCAGGGGCTCAGCTCACCACACAGTGGCTTCAACCACCTGCCTTTGGACTCTGGCCCTGGGGGCTTCTCTGATAATACTCCAGTTTCAGTTGCTCCCCTTCACAGACCCTTAGGGGGGTCCCCTCGAAGCTCTCATAGCACTGCCCTGTTTGCACCAGAGGACAGCCCCACCCTGCCACTCCCAGCCCCTGTGGCATGTCCAGCTCCATGGTAGCCCGTGGCCTTGGCATTGTCTCTCCCAGGAGAAAACTCTCCCTGGGCCTTTGCATGCGGGCAGCTTCCTGGGGTCAGAAACCCGAAGTGAAGTGAGAGCGTCTTTAGAAGCCTTTGAACCACAGCCAGGCAGTATCCTCCTGGACCCTTCCCACTGGGAGCCACTTTCAAAGGAAAGGTTTGATTCGGAGAGTCCTCAGACTTGCAAAGTCTCCATCCCAGGATGAGAAAAAACCTGGGGAGGAAGTGCTGGACCTGGGAGGCCTGCGAGGCAGAGGTCGCCTGTAAGACTGAGAGCAGAGAGGAACCCAGCAGACAGGCCCGTCTCCAGAACAGAGGGAAGGGGTGGGTTCAGCATGGCTGCTCCTTCCCCAAAATTGAACCAACCAGAGAGGCCACTGGGTCTTCTCTGAGGACAAGAGACTCCATGGGCAGAGAGAGGCTGGAATGTTCTGCAAACCTCAGCCCAGGCTGACCTCCTCAGAGAGATAGGGGCCCCGGCTCCTGGCTTAACGCTCTGCTCTCATTGTCTTGAATATGCCTAATAACTGTGAACAAGGGGCCCTGGGTTTTCATTATGCGCTGGACCCTGCGAATTACAGAGCAGGTCATGATCTCAGCTGCACATTACAGTCTCCTGTGAAGGCTTTAACATGCGTGGGCCCTATTCAGGAGGTGCCTTTGGCTTTCACCGGTCAGGTAGGTTAGGTGTGGACCCAGCGCTCTAGAAAAGAATATAGTTATTATATTCACTGGATCATGAAGGAACCCGGAGGGTGCACCAGCTCCCCCAACACCCCTCCTGAGAAAGCCCAAGGCCAGCTCCTGTTTTCATGGAATGATTTGCCCCTGTGAACCGCTTTATTGCGAGGATAACATGAACGATGGTGATGCTGTTGAGTGGGTGCTCACTCTCAGCCAGGCAATCTTCCAAGTGCTGTTATGCATCATCGCATTTGAGTCTCAAACTCTGTCAGGCGGGTCACGTTATTGTCCCTGTGCACAGACGGGAAGCTGAAGCTCTGGGCTGCAATAGTTTGCACAGCTATCAAGGGTGGTCGACTGGGGCTCTTCCTCCCCGTGTACAGTCCGACATTCTTACAAAACCGTGATGCCCTCCTAGGCTTCCCCAACATCATGCCCAGCACACAGTAGGTTCCCGGCAAACGCCTGTGGAATCAGTTCTTTCACAAAAGACTTTGCCATGTTTTGTTATTTTCTTTGGGCAGGAAACTTTCTGTTGCTCTCAGTACTATCAAGAATGATTGCCAAGAAAAACCCCTCAAATGTATTTTCCATATTGTCTTACTTGGATCCCCTTTGCTACCCCATAATATTATGATGGCCTTGAGCTAACCTATGGAGCAGGACTTCATGACATGAACACTAACATGTTCCAGACTTCATCCCCACAAATATCATCCTGGAAAGTGACCGGCTGGGAACAAGAAGCAGCTGTTCAAAGCAGACTCAGCCAGAGACAGGGCATCATGCAGCAGCATAGACAATGGCCAAGGCCATAGATGGGGAGACTTCCGTGAATCTATTCTGCAAAGGGTCTTTGCTTTTTCCAAAAGGCAAAGTTGGGTGCCCACAGAGGAGTGTACATCCAGCAGGGCATGGAAAGCAGAGTCACAAGCTCAGAAAATGTGGAAGAGCAACTGAACCATCTCAGTAGCTTTGAACTTGAGGGGTGAACGTGTAGGGCTGGAGAGAAAATGGGTGGCACGTTTCCCATTAATCTCAGTGCTTGCTGGGCAGGGCCATTCCTGGGTCCTGGGGTTTTGCTTCCCTTGACCCTGGGGCAGGTGAGGAAACAGATCAAGTCCTTTGTTGTTGTTGTTGATCCTCACTTAAGGATATTATTTCCATTGAGATATATGTGTGTGTGTATATATATATATATATATATATATATATGCCTAAGCGACCACCGCAATCGAACGGATGACCGAACAGGCTGCGCGGGGCGACCAGGCCGGCAGGGGGGTTAGTGAGGGGTGACCAAATGATCGAGCAGCAGGCTGTGTGGGGCGACCAGGCCAGCAGGGGGGGCAGTTGGAGGCAACCAGGCTGGCGGGGGCGGGGGGCAGTTGGGGGCAATCAGGCAGGCAGGCAGGTGAGCGGTTAGGAGCCAGCGGTTCAGAATTGTGAGAGGGATGTCTGACTGCCAGTTTAGGCCCAATCCCACTGCCAGTTTAGGCGCAATCCCCAGGCCTAAACTGGCAGTCGGACATCCTCCGAGGGGTCCCAGATTGGAGAGGGTGCAGCTGGGCTGAGGGGACCCTCTCCGCACCATGCACGAATTTCGTACACCCGGCCTCTAGAGAGTGTGTGTGTGTGTGTGTGTGTGTGTGTGTGCATATATATATATATATATATATATATATATATATATATATACACATTTTTTTAAGAGGAAGTAGAGGGAAAGAGGTAGGAGAGAGAGGGGAGTGGTGAGGATCCAACCTGCAATCCAGGTATGTGCCCTTGACTGGGAATCAAACCCCAGACCCTTCTGCATGCGGGCCAGTGCTCTAACCACAGAGCAACACCAGCCAGTGCTGGATCAAGTCCTTAGTGGAGTCCAAAAGGCTTACAGACTTGGAAATTAAAAAGACTGAGTTGTTGAAACATGGAGTAGGTATGCTGTGCCTGGAAGCTGCTGAGATCTCTGGGAAGCTGATATTTTAAAAGATTTATCCCTTAAATATGTGTAGGACTTTTAAGCTTTAACTACCTCCTTGGCCACTTGTCTTCCTGATCTCATTCATAAAATTAACTGTATTTATTAGGTGCTTACTTTGTATGTAATAACTTACTTAGTTCCACAGTAATGCTAAGAGGAAGGTTTTACTATTATCCCATTTTACAGATGAGGCAAAGAAAGATCAAGTTAGTTAGACAATGCTTGAATCAGCTCTAGGCCTTCCTTTACTGCTTCAAAGCCTTCAACCCACTTGGAGAACTTTCTCGGCCAGTGGAGGGGCTGAATACATGGAGGGGTGGTGGTGGTCTCCATTCATCTCTATCTTAAGGAAAGCCTGGCACACAACCTGAGGGAGGTGATGTCCTGACTTTGGGGAAAAAAACAACAACTACAGAGCAAAGATTGCAGCAGCAGCACAGCACAGACATTGCTGGCCAGTGTCCTAAAGACCTCCGCGAGGAGACCTCAGACTCTCACCCATGAAACGGGGATGCCAGTGCCTCTGCCTCGGGGTTTTGTTGGGAGGATTGAAAGAAGCCAAAGGGCCAGCTTCTGCTTCCGCTTCCACTGATTTTTAAACTGGATTGATGCTGTGTTTCTATATTGTGGTTTAGTCCCTGACTAGATCAGGGTTGCTCAGTGCTGGATAGAGAGTTGGCTCTGTAGGACAAACGTAGACTTTGGAGCCAGATAAACTGCATTCGACTCCTCCCCTGCCACTATCTGCTGAGAGGGAGTAAGTTCCTGAGCTCCGGGAGACTGGTTTCCTCTGGCAACCCTACCTGAAAGCACTGAGGCGAGGACCCGATATGACACCCCTTCTTGACAACACTGTACCTACCTAAACACTTCCTGGGGATGGCAATGTGGTGACCACTGAAGCCCGACCCTCAAATGCTATCAGTGGACTGCACCTGGGCCAGCCTCCGGCGTCACCTAGAGGGAGTGGCTAGCCCCAGGCAGCAGACACTCACTGGATCAAATTTAGTAAAGAGCTTTTCTGACCATAAAGGAATAACAAACAAGCTGCATTGATCAAAAGAAACAGCCTCTTGTGACAGTTCATTGCTAAAGACTGTGATTGTCACCTTTCCCCAATTCTCTTCTTTGCCGAAGGAAAAAGGACAAGTAGGGGAGAGATGTCCAGAACAGTTCCTGTGATGATTACATGACTCGGAGCTCTTGCCATCAGAGAGTGACCCTGACATTATCTCCAAAGCGGCTGAAATGTTGCTTTGTCCCTGAATTCAAGTCTCTTCAGAATTACCTAAGAACATTCCCGTAGAAGGTTCTATAGATCCCCAGGTAGATTGTGATGGCATCTCAATTACCCCGGGGGCCACTGCCTCTTGCACAATCACCATATCTTACCTTATTACAGAAAATCTGTGTGGAGAATCTCTCCACTGGGCCCCATCCAGGCAATGACCTACCAGCTGTGCAGGGCATGGGACTGAAATTGTCTGATCCGGTCTCCGATAGAGACAAAGCCCGCCTCTCCTCCAGCACTTCTCTCTGCAGTGAGAAGCCAGATAATATAATCTGGTGTGGTTCTTGCATCTTTGATCCAACAATGGGATGCTCTGATAAAGTGATCTTTTCCTTCCCAGAGATACCAGATATAGCTTGGACTAGGTGAACACCAAGGCTAGTCCAAGGGGCACGAGGAAAGGGTAGTCATCTGCGACCTGGTAGCCAGGAGCAATAGGCCAGGATGCAAAGGGCATAAGTCATGGAATCAGATGTCATGAGCTAGTCCCTAGCCCTGTAAGTCCTGTTTGGCTCATTTGATGGCGATCTTCACGTAGACCTTCCATTTTCTTACAGGGAAAAAATAGGATATTGCATATTATATATAAAATACAGTTAATGTACAGAACGGGTGTATCACACAACAGGCATTTTTTTAAAACCATAACCTTGGGGGGTGGGGAGGAAGAAACTTTAACCTCAAGGTTCTTTCAGCTGGTCTAATAATCATATAGACATGAGGCAGATTAGCAAGAAAACATAACCAAATTTAATACATACCTAGTATGGGAGCTCCGCATACGTGACAGAGTCAGAGACACCACCTGCAGGAAAGGTTCTGGGACAGAAGGGGGGATCTAGGTGTGTAAGACATCCTGAGCAAGGGATGGGGTCCTGCACCGTGGTGGCTTCCAAGGGTCATTTCGGGGTGATAAGAGCAGATGTTTAATAAACGGAAGTTTGTCATGACCTATGGGTAGGTCCAAAGAAGTTATGTCTGATGATCTTACTATGGGCATGGCGTGTAGTTCCAAGTTCTTCTAGGGTAGTCAAAGGGAGGGGCAGAAGTTTCTTCTGAGCCTGCAACTAACATCTAAAATGGCCCTGAGCTCAAAACAATCCGCAGACTCCTGAGGCTCATCTTGGGGTGGCTCGTTCTAAAGCCTCACAATCGCATTTTGTTCTCCCTCCCTCTCTAGGTTTCTCAAAGGTAATGCAATATCTTTCAAGGATGTCTGTTTGCGCAAGGCCTCTGAATCGACACTTTTTGCAGGATGTGTGTTTTGGGTATTCTAGTGATTAGGGTCTTACTGGAATGGCACAGGGGTCGGCAAACTTTTTGACTCGAGGGCCACAATGGGTTCTTAAACTGGACCGGAGGGCCGGAACGAAAGCATGGATGGAGTGTTTGTGTGAACTAATATAAATTCAAAGTAAACATCATTACATAAAAGGGTACGGTCTTTTTTTTTTTTTTTTTTAGTTTTATTCATTTCAAACGGGCTGGATCCGGCCCGCGGGCCGTAGTTTGCCCACGGCTGGCTTAGCATCAGGCATGGAACACCCAGGACGTGGTCTTGGCCAGTACAGACTTCTGAGCTCTTCCCTTCTGCCTAGATCAGGCCACAACAGGGACCCAAACAACACAAAGGGGTCCTCTCACAGTTCTGGAGACTAGAGGTTGGACATGAAGGTGCTGGCAGGGCCGCACTCCTTCTGAAGGCTTTAGGGAAGAATTGATCCTACCTTGCTGCTTCTAGCTTCTGGTGGTCACCATCAGTTCCCTGTCTTGCAGCTACATCACCCCAGTCTCTGCCTCTGTTGTCACCTGGCATTCTTCCTTCTGTGTCTTCATCTCCATTTCCTGTCTCTCGTTTTATGAGGACACTAGTCATCAAATGTAGGGTCCACCCTAATCCAGCATGACCTCATCTAAAGTAATTTCATCGCAAACCCCTATTACCAAATAAGATCGCATTCACAGGTACTTGGAGTTAGGACTTCAATGTATATTTAGGGGGACACATTCAACCCACAACACTACCTGTAGCTTTTGCCTACAAACCCTTATGCCAGTACTTTTTTTTTCCAGTACTGTATTTTCAAGGGATGAGTATGTTCCAAGACTTCACACATTTTCATGATGTTATCAGTTCCCTTCTGAGGCTTAGTATCCTCAAATGTTTGAAAGCGGGGGCGATGCCACCTGCTCAATAGACCTAGACCCTATGTTGTACCCTCCCTAGCCCTGAGCACCTCCCTGCAGGGACCCGGACATCACATTCACAATTCCCTGTGCAAAATGAGGGCTAGGGCCACCACTTCTTGCTCCTATTATATCCCTAACAGGTAGCTCAGTGCCTGCATCTAATAGGTGCTCAATAAATACCTGTGAATGAAGAAAGAATGCATATAAAGCTTTCAGCGCCATGCCTGGCTCTCCAGAGGCACATACTCCCTGGTGGCTAGCAGCTAGACATTTGTATGATGTGACTTCTGCTGAGTTAGTTCCTGCGTCAGTCAGGACACAGTCAGGAAAACAGAACTCACCCCAGCTAGGTTCAGAGGAGGAAATTTAATAGGAGACACTGGTTCTCAAGGTGTTGGGAGAGCTATAAAGGAAAACAGGAAAAGGAAGCATGACCAGAGGTTAGCATGAGAGAGCCACTGTCACCCAGGGAGTGTTTTGTCTTGGGACCAGACGCCAGAAGAGGGAGCTGGACAGTGAAGAGCTGGGGAGTGGAGAGCAGGCTGTGCCATGGGCACTGGGTCCGGCGAGGTGATGTGACACCTGAAGGGGAGGAATCCTCTCACCCCTCAGCACCTCCCATTGCCCAACTCCATCAGGGCACCATTCGGCCATGGAGGGCTGGGAATTGTCATTCTCAGTGGACAGTGCTCTGCCATCCAGAGCAAAGGAGGGGAGATCAGGGAAGAGACCTTAGGGCATAAGAGATGACCTCCCCTTCCCCAGGTGTGGATGCGTCCATGCATTGCCCTGTAATTTGTGGAGGGTCTGATGGAAGATGTGGGAAAACTAGTCTCTGGATAGACCTGTGCAGACCCGAGTATTTCTGATGGGCGATCAGCATTTCTTTGCAATGGCCCTCAGCTGTCACTGTGTCTAAGCCCCTGGAGGAAACACGTGCAAGTGCAATTCAGATTCCCAGGCCCCGCCCACTGAAACTGTGGTCTGGATCCTCTTGGGGCTGATACTGGGAACCTGTGTTTTTAACAGAGGCTGCCCTCTCGTGGAAAACCAGCCCTGGTGATTCCAATGCTGATTAAAGGTCAATAATTTGAGAAACATGGAGTTCGCTCTCGGAGTTGGGCAGCATGCTAGATTCCAAAGGGAGGAATGAGGCACCTTCGGAAGCTGTTGTGTGGAATGGAAGCCCCCACAGGGCCTGGAAGCATTCCTCTTTCACGCGTAAGACCCACAAGGCAATCTGCTCCCTTGGCCTACCCTGCAGCCCAAATCCTGCGCCAAAATTCCTTTGTTTTACTCTGGATTAGAGGAACTGCACACACAGGACACAGAGTTTAAGCACACTAGCTCTTAGCTGCGCCCAGATTAAATCTCAGCTCTCCATGGCTAAGCTCCCTCTGAAAACGCCACTGCCTCGCAGGCTGGCATTACCTTTTGTAACCCAGAGGATCTTCAGAAAGAAGAGATTTCTCCATCCCAGGCACTGACTCAATGACCCATGTAACTAGTCCTGGGGAAAGATAATTGGACAACTGAGCCCTCATGATTTAAGGGAAATTAATATGTAAGGGTTGGCTGTATCGCTTAACCAGATAAGAGCCAGGTCTTGTCTGCCTGCTCTGCCCTCTGCCCTAAGCTGCCTGGGAGATAACTCTTTTATCTGATTGGAGGTAGCTTTCCTCCGCATGGGGTCTCAGGCTTGGGATTTTAAGAGGATTTAGAACCAATTATCCCCCAGCGTATGCATCCATGGTGGGGCAGCTTGCCTAAGGGAGCGAACTTTGGACTCTGAGCACATGGACTCCAGCCCTGACACCTTGGAAGAATGACTTGCTTCTCTAAGCCTCAGTTTCCATGTCCCTGAAATGGGTACCAGGTGCCTCACTTAGGCTGCTCTGCAAAGCGGTTAGAGAAACCACAGGCCCACCACGTAGGGCCTCCTCTGATGGTCACAGGATAGTCATGGCCATCACATACTGTCTGCACCTTTCTATTAGTCAGCAGTCCCAGAATGGCCTAGAAATCTTGTTCAGTATAATGAGTCCCTCTCAGCATTTCCTTGCAAATTCACACACCTGCTCCTTCTGGGTTCTCTCTCATGATGAGTAGCAAAACAGTCACTTGAGCTGGCCACCTGGATGTCATCCTCACTCTCCTATATTTTCTCCTACCACCCCATCCAGCCATTCCCTGAGACGTGCCAGTTGAACCTGATAGAGATTTCTCGGTCTCTTCTCTCTCCTCCACCTCACTGCCATGGCTCTCTCAGACCACCATTGCCTCAGACCACCTCCACATGGCGCTTTCTATCCCCACCACTCTGCTGCCAGTGACCACAGCTTGTCACTCTCTGCTTAAAATTCCTCCAGTGTTTCCCACGATCTCGAGAGCAGAGTGAGACTTCTTCAGGCTGGAATTCAAGTCCTTCCACAGCCTCTTCTTGCCTTCATACATCAGTAAGACCAAACCACTTAGAGATCTGCGTATTCTTCCCTCCCCTCAATTTTGCTTATTCTCTTCCACCTGGAATGCCCTTCCTTCACCTTTACCTACTTCACTCACCTGCAAGATTCCACTATTCAGTCATTATTCTGATTCTCTATTTCTGCGTAACAAACTGCCCCTCTCCCAAACTTAATCGCTGAAAACAACTTATTATTATTATTTCTTCAAATTCCATGTGTCCGAAATTCACACGGGATCCAACAGGGATGGCTCAACTTTGCACAGTGATGTTTGGGGCAAACTGCGATGACTTCAGGGGCTGGGGCAGAAGGGGCGGGCTGAGGCAGCTTGCTGTCTCTCCACTGGGCCCTCCAGGTGGCCGGCATGGGCTTCCTCCCAGCATGGTGGCCTCGGGGTCCCTGAGCAAGCTTTCTTTGATTCTCCCTCACCCTCTCTCTGCCCCCAGGTGCCCAGTTCTCTGCTTCTCTCTAAGAAATGAAAAATTACAAATGGTCCAAAATCTCCCCATTAAACTGGGAGTGATTTCCTTGAATAAAGGACTGGAACTCATTGATCAAATATTTGGCATATGATGGGTTCTCAACTAATCAGAGCTAAAATTAGGAGTGTTGATATTATTAAGATAAAAACTGTGCTCTTTTTATTTTTTTCCACTGCCTAGCATAGAGAAGCTAACCCATGGAAGCTTCCATAAGGTGACGAATAAATGAATGAATGAATGAATGAATGAATGAATCAATCAATCAATCAATCAATGAACAAATAAACAGATGCTCTGCACACAGTACTCTTCCTGATGTTAAGGGGACCAGGCTAACCGAAGAATTACATGTCATTCTGGCTTGTGTGAATGCCCCAGCTCTAATAACATGTAGGTCATGGCTGGGCTTGGGGCTTGGGAGCTTGGGAGCTTGGGGGCAAACAGTTGGCCTCCTGCCACAACCCTCCCAATAGGCAGAGGTCTTCACTGCCAGCTGCAGGTCCTCAAGCCTCCAGCGTGGACTCGCTTCAGCTGTGTCCACCCACCCTCCCACTCCACCCCCATGCCCCCCACCTCCCTACCCCCTGCCTCACCGGGAAGAGGCTGGATTGCAGAGTGAGACCCTCTCAAGGCCGAGGGCGCAGTGTGTCCTCCCTGCCTGGGGAGCGGAGCAGCAGCTGGGCTGGGGCCTGGCAGGTGTCTAACAGCCCGCTGCAATCCTGCATAACAGGAAGCGAAAGAGAACACCAGATCCAATTGAAATTGCAGTGGAATATGGGCTGCAATGCTTAATTAAGCACCCTCAGTCAGTTCACAGATTTCTGTTGTTGCTGAAGGGAAAAAAACAAAACCGGAAGGCAGAGGACATGGAGGGCGACAGAGCCGCTTCTGGAGTGCTCCTTCGTGCGCGGCCCTGCTCTCCCATCAGCAGCCTGTGCCAGCGCCGGGGGAACGCTCACTTCTGGCTTCCTAGTTACATGAGGTTCCAAAGGTGTTTCTCGTTTGTTTGTTTTGTATGTGCTTTTGCCAAAGAGTCAGACCTGTGCCTTATTCCTAGGAATGGTGTGTGTGTGTGTGTGTGTGTGTGTGTG
Organism: Myotis daubentonii; assembly: GCF_963259705.1. Lineage (NCBI taxonomy): Eukaryota > Metazoa > Chordata > Mammalia > Chiroptera > Vespertilionidae > Myotis > Myotis daubentonii. The sequence continues at coordinate 37,486,994 of NC_081854.1, forward strand.
TGTGTGTGTGTGTGGAGGGGGGGTGCTGAGTGTATTTGTACAGTTGCTTCTGTACAGAGGTGTGTGTGTGTAAATGCGCAGGAAGTTATGATAGGGGTTAGCACGGGAGCACGTGGATGTAACTCAGTGATAACAGAATGTGCGTGTGGGTGTTCACGTGGGCATGAGCTGTTCCATAAAGACATGCAGGAATGGGTCTGTGGACGGTCATGAGCAAGGTTCCTGTCCATATGGGGACCAGGGTGTCTGCCTGAACAGATATTTCAATAGATGGGGAGGTGTCTTTGCAAAATCAGGTGAACGTGGCTTCCTGCTCCAGCAGAGGACAATGAAATGGGGGTTCTGGGGAGGCCTCCAGGCTTCACTTTGAGTCACACCTTATTTTCCAAACCAAGTTTGTTCACCTGGATGGACTTCTTGGGAAATTCTTGGAATGCTACAAAATCCACAGGATATATATAAATGCATTAACAAAGCAGCTAACGTTTAGTAAGGGCTTATTATGTAGCTGGTATTGCCCCTGGTGTGTCTCAATATGGATCTTATTTGATCCTCCCAAGAACCTTCTTGGGTAGGAACGGTTGCTGCCTCCTCTGTAGAGTTAGGTAGGTGGTCATGATGGAGCCAGGGTTTGGACACATACTATCCAGCATTAAACCCTCACACTCTCCAAGTTATCATGCCTAGGCATGGCAACAGGGAAGATGCCCCTGTCACCCAGCCATTGTTGTAGTGACTGTAACTTGTCCCACTGCAAATTACAGGGAACCGAGCCTCAGTCTGTGAGCATCAGAACCGCTCGGTGGCGACACAGAGATGGGTGGTTTTGGAGCTCGCCTCCGCTCCCATGTCACCTCCTTGCAGGATGTCAGTACTCTCACTTGGTGACAAGTGCCACTGGTGCCCTCTGGCTTGCCGGGACTTCAGGTGTTCAGCTCCCTTTCTGGCTGGATTCTCAGTAATGGGCTCCCCAACCCTTGTGGGCCATCAAGATCCCCCCAATGAGCTTCTTAAGGATATAGTGTCTACCCCGAGTCCCACTCCCAGAAATTCCAACTCAGTGAGTCTGAGGAGGAACCAGGAACTTGCATTTTTCACAAACCCCCTCCTCCACATGACTTGGATGTGGGTTTCCAAGGCCCATATTTTCAGAAAAACTGCTCTCCAAATCTTCCAGGTGTGCAGCTTACCCCCGCCTTCCCTACACCTGAGGCGCTCTCGAGAAGGAAGCCACGATTCTAAGGTCAGAGGCCACACATGGCTGAGCAGTGCCCAGAATAGGCCTTAAAAAATGGGGGTCAGTGTATTTCTGCAAAGTCCAATCTGCAATGACAGGCAGTATTTCTTTAAAAGCAGCTGGGGAGAGGAGCAGACAGATGCCCATGGGAAGCCAAGCATTCCTCAAGGAATTTAAATGGGTCAGGAACTCTTAAAGAATTTAAATGAGCATGAAATAGGTATAGAGGGTTTTCTGGGCCAATATGCAAGCCAAGTAGTAAATAACTATTTTCAGCAGCGAGTTTGGCTGGCCAATTTGCATATACGTGTGACGCCCTGCGTTTCTATTTTTAGCACGTAACTGTGCAATCTGTAAAGAGAGCCGAGCGCCTCGGTGGAAATCCGGGCTCAGGCTGTTGGCTGGGAACCACTGATTGTCAGTCTGACTGGACCTGGAGTTCTGTATTTTAACGAGCCCAGGTGAGAGTTGAGAGATGGGCAGAGAAGAGGGAAGGCACACGTGTGAAGTTTGTTGAGCCCTTGTAGTGCCCAGATCTCCCCCGAAGCAAAATACTGGTGCCTGGAAAAGGGAAGTTAAAGTGGAGTTTGACATGGTGCTGTGACGTCAGCCTGGCATGGTTTAAAACAACTTCCCAGCCTTTCTTAAAAATCCACCCCATTTAGTCCCTCATGAATTATGATCATTATATCACTGGGATTATTATAGGACCATGGTTATTATGACTGTGGTAAAAATGTGGGTAGTTCCACCTACATCTGCAGAACTGAAAATGCTCCCCGCTTCTCTCCTTGGCGTCCTTTTAGTTTCCAGAGAATAGTAATGAGCCAGATTGAAGGTTTTCTGGCAAATCTCTGGATGCCTTAATTTCTACTCAGCATGCAGTTGCCACTCAGATATTTTGTAATTACCCAGGGGGACCCTCTAACGGGTGATGTGGTGACTTTGCACAGTGAATTTGGCTTTCCGTTTGGATCCTGACACACTGGAAGACAACAGGTTTTCCACCTTTTCTTGCTGCAGGAATGCATGCTTCGGGTAGAAGGGTGCACAGGGCACAAGGCCGGAAGCACTGCCTATGTCCTGAGATGGGTGGGGGAGGGGGTCCATCCTTTGTTTAGTTCTGCTCCCAGGTTCAGGGATGGCTGCTGGGCCAGTGAAGCTCTGTTCAGTTACCACCTGATGCCGGTGATGTCCAGCTGTCGTTTGCCATACATATCAGGAAATTAATGTCCTTAAAATAATTTGTAGCCTGGCCAGCGTGGCTCAGTGGTTGAGCGTCGACCTATGAACCAGGAGGTCATGGTTCAATTCCAGGTCAGGGCACTTGCCTGGATTGTGGGCTCAATCCTCAATATGGAGTGTGCAGGAGGCAGCTGACAAATGATTCACTCATCATTGATGTTTCTATATCTCTCTCCCTCTCCCTTCCTCTTTGAAGTCAATATATATAATATATATATACATATACATATATATATATATATATATATATATATATATATATATATATATTTAAAAAAAACCCTTGTAATTGAGAAACATAGTTCATATAAATTGGTCCTGAAAAGACCCTCCCTCCACCATCACTACCTTTTCGATGGCAAATTACTGTTTTATTTACGTGGAAGGTGGGCAAAACGGGAGAGCGCCTCCAGCTACCTGCACGTGCACAGAGTCAAAGAGCTTGATGAAAATTCAGCTGTGGTTGCTCAAGGTTTCCAAGGCCCACAGCCAAGTGTTGGGAGGTTTGGTGTGGCCTTTGTTTGGTTCTGAGACACTTTCGTTTTCAGAATATTATTTCCTTTGCCAGATCTAACCCTGAGTTGATAATGACGGCTGAGGAGTTGGGTATGGTGCACTGCCATATTTGGACAATTTTCAGAAACTACCTAAGATTTTTGTGTCATCACTTCAAGGACTTGCAAAATGTTTTCTCAAAGGATATTTTACAACTTTTTTAAAAAAGTTTGTTTCCCTTTCTCTTAGTAATTGAAAAAAATTTTTGATTTACTAAAGGAGATATATGTAAAGCTTTGGGGCTATAACTTAAGCCTTTAGGGTCTTTCTAGAACATAAAGATTTATGCTGACACTACTCCAGAATAAGGAGAATTTTTACCAGTTTCAAAGATCATGAAAAGAGGATGCTGTAAACTTTTGCTCAGGCTGCAGTATCTCTGAAATACACTTATTGTGAATTGTGAGGAAGTTTCTTATGACTAATGAAATATGACAGACTTCCCTAGAAAGGTAGTTTCCTTTGCTCATCACTAGTTACCTCTGATTAGCCACTCATCTTCCCCCTTTCCCCCCTTCTTCTTCCTCCCTCTCTCTGCTTTTTATTTTTCTGTCTTATTTCCACTGTCCTCCTCCTCCTCTCTCACCCTTCTTTCTCTTTGCTTCTTGCCTCTCATGCTGATTTGGGAGACACAGTTCACTCATCCCAGCCAGGGGTGGTCATGGTTGGACTGGCATGTCAATGGATCAAGGAAAAAGAAATCAAATATCTCAGAGTACATTGATAGCCAATAAAGAATCGGCATCAGAATCACTGAAAATACCCCATGCTGTCTTAGGTCCAGTTCCCTAGAGTAGAGTGTGAGATGGTGGTTCGTGAGGGGTCTGTTATTACCTATAAATCACCTCTGCCTTGCTCGAGCAGGGTGAGGAGCTAGGCAGAAACGTGGATTCAGCTGAAGTCCAGCCTCAGCCTGACCCCACAGGGGGCTCTGGAATTGGTCCCCCAAATCAGTCAGTCAATAACTACAGGCTATCCACAAGGGCAGGTCATACCTCCAGGCATGTTTAGGTGTGGATGCTTTTGATGGCCAAGGGCAATTCTCAGGAGAAGGTTTGTTTGAGCACTAGGAAGAGTTGAGTACTGGTATATCAACAGTATAGCAGCACCCATCCTTTCAAACCCTCCTTAAGAGTCAGCAGGCTCCTTATCTCCCCCATAAAACATATGTATTCCCTCAAGCACTGCTTAATTCAAGAGAATTAACAACTCCTCTTTCTTTTTTATTTCAGTCATATTGTGTTTATTTTCATTAATTACTCCTATTGTAGTCATCTATTCTTCCCAGCTGCATTGCAAATCATAGAGGTTTCCAGGGCTGCCTCAGGAACCTTAATGCTACTTTAGGCAACTACATGCAAAGCTCCTTGGTAATATAGGACTTCCTGTTCATTATTTCTGTTTCTGTGTGTTAGGATCATTTATTTGAAAATTCACCTCTGCCTTACTCAGTCACACTAACCCTTCCCCCAACTGTCCCTGCTTTCTGGCCACCATGGCTAAGGCACCCTGTGCTGGGTGCTGTCAGGGAGGCCTCTCTCTAACCCTCCTCTTGTCATCCCCCTCTCCATGAGGTGAGAACTCCATGGCACCACTGAGAAGGTCCACCCAGACACACAGGAAGCTAGAATTCCCCCTGGCCTGCCTCTGGGTCCTGTGGGGCCTCTTCCTCAGCTCAGACAGACATTCACGAACAGAGTGTGCACCCCTGGGCTGATGTTGCAGACAGCTGGATATTCAGAGTGCAGTATGAATATGGGTTGAAAAGTATCCCCCAAATTCTTCCTGAAAACCCAGAATGTACCCTACTTGGCAATAGAATCTTTGCAGATGTGATCAGTTAAGATGAGGTCACACTGGATTCTGTGGGCCTGAATCCACTGACTGGTGTCCGTATAGGAAGAGAGACACAGGGGGGAGACCATGTGAGGATGGAAACAGAAATTGAATGTTGCAGCCGTAATCCAAGGCACACCTAGGATTGCTGGCCACCACCTGAAGTGGGAAGATGAAAGGAAGGGTCCTCCCTGGAGACTTCAGAGGGAGCATGGTCCTGCTGACGCCTTAATTTCCAACTCCTGGCCTCCTAAAAGCTTAGAGAATAGATTCCTATTGTCTTAAGCCATCCAGTTTGTGGTACTTTGTTACAGCAGCCACAGGAACCGATATGACATCTGTGCAGGAGGCCTCTCTGTTGGGAATGAGTCTTAGGTAGGAAGAGAAAGTGATCCCCGTGCTTCCAAGTTTTGGTAGAACTCCAGGAATTCGACACTTACATTTGAACCTGGCTCTCTATGTTGTTATGAACATGTGTTTGCCAAGAGAGAAGGGTAGAGCCATTTTTGTTGGTTAATCCTCCCCCGAGGATATTTTTTTACATTGATTTTTTAGAGAAAGTGGAAGGGAGGAGAGAGGAAGGGACAGAAACATCGATGTGAGAGAGACACAGGGATCGGTTGCCTCCCACATGCACCCCAACAAGGGCTGGGGAATCCAACCTGCAGCCCAGGTGCGTGCCCTTGACGGGAAATTGAACCCACTACTCTGGTATGAGGGCAAACGCTCTAAACACTGGGCACACCGGCCAGGGTGTGTCATTTTTTAAAAAAACAGTGTGTTAATTTTATTTGTAACCATTAGAAACTGAGACTCCAGCTGTGCTCTTGGTCCAGACCCACAGATGTTGGAGTGAGCCAGCGACAAGCCAGGAAAGCCAAGTAACCACCAGAAGCTGGAATAGGCAAAAAAGGATTCTTCTCAGAATCTTTGGAGGGAGCGAGTCCCTTCCAACACCATGATTTTGGACTTCTGGTCTCCAGAATGGTGGGAGAATAAATTCTTGTTGTTTGTAGCCACCAGGCTGTGGTAATTCATTACGGCAGCCCTAGGAAACCAATATGGTAGCCTTAACTCTCTCATCTTCTTTGCATCCCCATCGCCATCATCACCATCATCTCATGGAGCACAAGACATTACACCGGACTCAGATCACAGGACAATGGCCTCTAGTTAGTGCTGATGGGTGAGGATGGAGTTGCTCAGTCTCCATTATGTCCTCTGCTTGGACTTACCCACACAGACTGTCTTGATTTCCATCCAAATTATATATAAAAAAAGATTCTTTTATGATGCACATACATTTGTGCTTTTTGATGCTTTCCCAAGCTCCCTCCTGCTGGTGTAATGTAGATGTCTCCCTAGGGAAATGTTCAAGAGACAGAGAGACGGAAAAATGGTAGTCACAGAGCACTGGGTAAACATTAGCTCCTTTCATAACCTTCCTTTCTTGGATGACAAATCTGTGGTGGGCCCCCAAGTCCCAAGGGGCCCACTTCAAACATATATTTGGAACAGTCTAAAGGGTCAAGGACCTGCTGTATAAAAAGTCCCTTAATGTACACTGCTCAGATAGAATTTTCTGGCACAAAAATTCCAAAAAGGAGTCTGTGATTTCAAATTTATTTGTCAATCAGCTCAAGGTTTCTAGTAAGGTATGTTTCAATTTTTGGACAGAAGACACTCTTCACCATACCTCTTTTCTCTCACCAAAAAATCACGATGCTGTAAATTCTGTCAGTTCAATGACCATATTTTTCCAAGTAAAAAAAGCAGAAACAGAAGCCACGATTGACAGTGAAAATTCAAAATCTGAATTATCCAAGCCAATCTGCTTATGAGTGCATCCTCTGGGCTCATTCTCTGAGTTCAGATCTCATTAGATCTGTGAATTCAGGCCAGTCACTGTATGTCTCAGTTTACTTGTCTTTATGAAGTCGGTACTATTATATCACTCTCATTTTAGAGTTGTGAGTATCCAAGGAACAAAAAGAGCTTGGCAGAGCAACAGTCATGTGAGTTCTCCATAATTAACCATTACTATTATGTTTTCATCTGTACAGAAGCAGGCCTCTACTTTGCATACATACATCTCAGTTAGAGTTGCTATTGGTTGTAGTAGGCGTTAATTTTGCAGCTCAGAGGTTTAAGCAGCATCCCCAAAGTCACATAGCTACTCATCTCCTGGACTTGAATTTCGGTTCCTTTCCTCTGTACAATTTTGGACTGTCCAAAATGTTTTCACTCAAAACGAAGTTCCTCGCATATGAAGGTGACCCATGGCCTTAACCTTTCCCATTGAGCCTTAGAAGAGTATGGCCTCTGACTCCCTTGATCGGGCAGAAGTAGGAGCACTGATGGGACAAAGTAAGATCTTACAGCTCCAGGTAAATGCCCTGAGTTCTGTTTCTCTGGGCTCCAGAACTGATCCAGGTGAGGCTGGACTGCGGTTTACAGTGACTACAGATTACAGTGACTGCCAGCCTATATATAGCAGGGCCATTGTCCCAGTCCTGGACAACCAGGCCTCTTACTTGGAGGTGGACTGTGATCCTGAAATCCATCTGCTGTCAATGGCTCCCTAGAGATCAATGTCTCCCAGGGTGTGGCTCTTAGACCATTTGCATTTGAATCCCCTGGGAAGCTTATTAAAATACAGATTTCTGGGCCTCTCCTAGACTTGCTGAATCTGAATCTCCGCTGGACAACCAGTGGCCAAGTGACTACAGGGCTCCCAAATAGCTGTGAACCACAGATGAAGCCATAGCCTTATTGTTTCTTGTCAATGAAAGAGAGCCAATGGTGAGAGAGGGGGGAACTTACCTGAAAATAAAAAAGCAGAGATGATGATGCCTTAATCCATTCAGGCTGCTATACCAAAAACATCACAGTCTGGGGAGCTTAAACAACAGACATGATTTCTCATAGTTCAGGAGACTGGGAAGTTCAAGATCAAGCAGCTGGTAGATATAGTATCTGGTGAGAGCCCACTTCCTGGTTCATAGACAGCTGTCTTCTTGTTGAGTCTTCTCTTGGTGGAAGGGGCTAGAGGGAAATCTGGGGTCTCTTTCATAAGGGCACAATCCCATTCATGAGGACTCTACCTACATGACCTAATCACCTCCCAAAGGCCCCACCGCCTTATGCCATCACATGGGATTAGGATTTCCACATATAAATTTTGAGGGGACACAAACATTGAGACCATAACAGAGGAAGAACCTGGGACCCATCCAGATCCTATAGACATCCAGGTATGGTGAGAGAATAATAATGCCCCGAAGATGCCCATGTCCTAATCCCCAGAACCTGTGAATATGCTATGTTACATAGCAAGGGAGTATTAAAGTTTCAGATGAAACTGAGATTGCTAATTATTGATTAATTAAAATAAAGGGGTTATTTGAATGGGCCCAATGTAATCACAATAGTCACTTGTAGTGCAAGAGGGAGGCAGAGGAGGAAGGCAGATAACATTGTGAGAAGAATTCAACCCACCAGGGCTGGCTTCCAAGATGGAGGAAGGGGCCACAAGCCAAGGGATGCACGCAGCCTCAGAAGCTAGAAAAGGCACAGAACCAGATTCTCCGCTGGGGCCTCCAGAAGAAACACAGCCCAGCTGACACCTTGGTTTTAGTGCAGGGAGATGCATTTTGGACTTCTGACTTCTGGAACTATAAGATAGTAAATCTGTGTTGCATTAAGCCACCAAGTTTGTGGTGATTTATTTCAGCAGCCATAGGCATCTAATACATCAGAGTAAAATGGAGAGTGGCTGCAATGAAAAGGCTAATGCCCAGTCTACATGCCCTTTCTGAGGTTTAGCTATTTCCTTTCCCAGCATATCTGAGCCCAGAGCTTGGATAGATGCTCAGACCTCTGCAGAAGCCAGTGGGTTACATTATGCCCAGCCAGGGTCAGGGCCAGGAGGCTCTCTAGGGTTTGGGAGTGGGGACTGAAGAGGGTGCTGGCTTACCTGAAAGTCCCACTAAACATGTCTCAGTAAAATGATGACACCAGAAAACATAACAAGAAGAGAATTCCAACATCGATGAAATTTTGCAGCATTGCACTATCAGTAAGTCCAGAGAGATGCTATTTTGATTTCAACATACTTCTTCCTTTTGTGTTTGATGCTTTAGTACTTTGAAACATTTTGGATTATATGAAATGCGGAAGAAGGAGAGGAACAAAATAACCTCATCGAACTTTAGGGCCTCTGATCAGGCTTTGGCAGAGGGTCAGTCAACAAAAGTCAATTATCAGGACCTGGCAAAGGAACACCAAGACCAAAGGACCAGGGACACAAAGGAGAATTCTGAACACAGAGACAAGAAACTGAGTCTTGGTGGAGGAGAGCAGGCAAAGAAGACATAGGGCGATGGTGAAAAAACAGTCGAGACTTCTCTCTTTAGAGGATTGTGGGTGGTTGTACTGTTAAAGGAACATGGTTGAGAGAGAAGAATGAATAGATGCAGATGAATGAATGAATGAATGATATGTCTTTAACTCAGTGTATTGCTCCTGGTGTGCCTTGAGGTCCTCCTGAAGGTCCAAACCCTTCCCAGGTCTACCCCAAACCCCAGAGGTTCAGATGGATAGGGCCCCTGGGTCACGAATGAAAGCTGTCCTACTTTGGGCATCCGCATGGGTTGGTGCTGTGGTCTAGCTCTTAGCGTATCTGTGTGCAGAGATGAAAGGTCCTTGTGCCCCTGGCTGAGGCATTTGGCACTGGCGACGCACACAGGGGGCCTCCGGGGAGAGGGCGTCTGCGAAGCCAGGCGGCACTCCCCTTCTCGAATCTGTTACTCTTGGGCCCGGACTAAAGGGGGCTTAGGTTTCTGCACTTTTCATGTGGCGACTTTCAAAATTGAAATCCACTTGAAGTGGTTTGGGTTTTCTCTTCCCCTCCTGGTGTTTGCTATAGAGAAATACCTTCAAACACGGCGCTGCTCAGCGCCTGTCCCTGAGCATGTTCAGAGGAACCCAGAGATGCCACATCAAGCTGAACGTTTTCATCAGAGACACCCTGGCTGGGCCCCTACCTGGAGCTCACTCTGCAAAGGTTTTCTTTTACCCCCATCCTCTGCTTCCCCCTGCCCCCCACCCCCAACATTGGCTCACAGGTGCTTGTTCTCTGGGAGAACAGGAAAACAAGCTGTCCTTGTTTCTCTGCGGGAACTTATCTGGAGAATTTGGAGGTGAGAACAGGGTCCCATATCCTCTGAGGACCCCCCTTTTGTGCTCCGAGCCTGTGGGGAAAGCAGAGGGAAAGTGGGGTGGGCCTTCCCTCCTTATCCCACAGCTCTCGAGAGCAGCTCCCTCCTCATCACACTCCCTGCTGCTGGACAGCCTTTGTTTCTCTGGGTTTCCCACCCACCTCCTTATTCCCCCATTTACAGCATATGTGAAAGCAACCATTTAGTCCCGTTGGCTAAGGAGCAAGGAAGCTGGGTTGATGTCCCAATTCCTAACCCAGAGAGACGCCGTGCCTTGTTCCATTTTATGTTTTAGATCCTTAGCCTCAGAGATGCTTACTGATAGTCCTCCATCCATATCAGCAGTGGATCCATATCCAGATCATCAGACCTGTGTATGAGAGAGGAAATAAACAATAGAGGGTATATATATATATATATATATATATATATATATATATATATAATATATTAATTTTTTAATTTTAATTGCCAGAGCCTGTGTCTTTGTTTACTCATATGCACCTAATGATAGAGGTCAGGGGACCTTTGGAGAGTGGGTAAGTCAACTAACTTCTTTATTTGGCAGCTTAAGGAATTCTATCCCAAACGTTTTAGGTGGCTTGGCAGAGGTCCCTGGGCACTGTTCCTACTATGGAATTCGCATACATTAAGAGACTAGCCAGTGTTGACCAGGGAGGCTCTAGGCCCGTGGTCGGCAAACGGCAGCTCGCGAGCCACATGCGGTTCTTTGGCCCCTTGAGTGTGGCTCTTCCTAAGCCTTAGGAGTACCCTAATTAAGTTAATAACAGTGTACCTACCTATATATTTTAAGTTTAAAAAATTTGGCTCTCAAAAGAAATTTCAATCGTTGTACTGTTGATATTTGGCTCTGTTGACTAATGAGTTTGCCGACCGCTGCTCTAGGCGATTTCAGGTCAGCAGTCCTCCTTTTGTAAATGGGGAAGCAGGGGCCTAGGTCTCTGACCTGGCTCACACTTAAAGCCTTGACTATGTCTTCTCCTCCCAAATCAGAATGGGCAGCGGCCTCGCTGTATGGAGTCACTCAGCGAATGGCAGCAGGCATAGAGGTGTCCTCCCTTGACCATCAGTCCACACCAGCCAGGGCCAGTGGGAATATTGTCTTTCTTCTCTTCTCCACGGTCACCAGTGCATTTATCTCATCAGAAATGGTTGAGCTGGAAAGCCGCAGCATCTACATTTGAGCTTTTACTGGAAGCGAGCCAGAGTTGCCCAAGGCAAGGATGGGACTAGGACAAACCTCTCCTTGGTGGCTTGCCTACAGAGCAGAGGACTGGAAAGAAGGTGTCTTCCAGCCTTCTTGCTGTCAGGTGGGGAAACTGAGGCCCTGAGACTGGGGTTGAGTGCCTCGAGGTCTCATACACTCAGAACAGAGCCATGACTCCCAGCCTGGGTCTGCTTGTCCTCCTCGCTGCCCTTAGCCACTGTAGCTATGAGGTCTGCTGTGGTGTGGGGGACTCTCAAGAAATGTATTACACATGTCCCCCCACTCACTCAAGCCAGCAGAGACACTCAGGTCAGCACTCCTACACTGGGGTGCTTCTTTCTGGGGTGCTTTAGAGGGAGACTTGCTATTTAAAGGCTTCCTGTCCCAATTGCTTCATGACCCCTAATCTCTGTGCCCCGCCGCTCATTTAGGTCCTTACCCTCCTCAGACCCATCCATCTGAGAAGAGGGAGCTCTGAGGCTTATACTTCTGCTGATGTACAGGATGACAAAAGGACTGGGTTGTGGGAAAAGCCATACACCCCTCAGAGCTGTGATCTTTCTCTGAATGGAACCACTGTACTTGTGTCTTGAGAAATGGTGGACCAGGTTTGCCTCCAAGCCCCTGCTTCCAGATTTGGGGTTTTTCTGGAAGCCAGCAAGTCCTTGGTGAGGTGGGGATGGTGATGGAGCTCAGGGGGAACCTGCCTCTTAGAGACTTGCCTCTGAAATAGAAAGTAGGTCTGAGGAGGTCAGAGTTCACTACTTCCCTCTGCTCCCTTTTCTCATTTTGCCATCACTCCACCCCCACCGGGGTGATTTGCATGAGAGGAAGTCTGAGAGGCAGGGACAGCCCCCTGCCTTGAAGTCACAGGCCACAGAGAAGGAAGATGAGCCAAAACCAAAGTGATTATTGCTCTGTTCTGGCCCCTGAAGTTCACCGGGGTTTCAAAACGGCTATATCTTCACCATGACCTTGTTTCTGCACGAGTAACATCAGGATGTCATTAATCACAACTAGTTCTTAAATTATTTTTTAAAAAAATAGCCTGGAGACCAAACAGGGGGTTGACTCATTTGGGATGGGACCTGTGATTCAGGTCTCCACAGCACCCCACCTGTGCCCCATTTGCTGGGGTGGGGGAAGATGTGTACAACGTGTGGCCATGGGAGCCCATCAGACCTGGAGACTGGAGGCTGAACCATGGTTGAGCCACTGTGGGCAGGGGCCCTTCCAGGGCCAGGAGATACCCGGGGCAGAAGTGCATGGCCACCATTATGGGTGCCTCCTTGGCTCAAAAGCCCCTGGGCTGATGCATGTTCCATTCTGTGTTGAACTCTGTGTTCAGTTCCTAAGGCAAACACAAAGATGTCTTGGGACGGTAAGCAGGCTCAACTAGCACTCAACTAGCATTCTGTGCCCAGCATGGGTAATGACGGACCCTGGGGTTAAAATAAATTAAAATTGTTTTCCACAAAGACTTGGGCAAGAAAAGGCAGGAAGAATGAAAACTAGGAAATATCAGATACCTTCTACCAGGAGCCACAGCCCAGGGCTTTTATCTCCCTTAATTCTCACACTCTTAAGAAGTCCCCATTATTATTCCCGTTTTCTGATAGAGAAACAGAGGCTCAAAAGGCTGAAGGGCTTGCTCATGGTTATACTGCTAGTCCGCGGCCGAGGAAGAACTCCAACCCAGAGCAATCTGACCACACAGCTGGTGAGTGGGAACCTGGCTTCCCCCCGCGGCCGGCTGTGCACCAGGGACTCACTTCTCTGGATTGGCGTCCTTGTCTGAAATGGATGCACCGCCTGAGCAGGCTCCCTGTTGTAATGGCTCTTGTGTAGCTTGATTTCTCCCAGTTATTTTCGGTGAGACCAGCAGGTGCTGCTTTTTCTTCCTTCACTTTTAAGCAACACCTATTTAACCTCACCAGTAAAATGGACATCGATGAAAATGCTTGGTGATGAGATGGATTCACTAAAACGACAGAGGCAGATGTTTGGCGCAGTGTGTGAGGTGATGGTGGCTTTCAGGGCAGGCAGCTAGCTGGCCAAATCCCCAGAGTGCTTCAAGCCCAGATGTTTTCTTTCTTCTCTGTCTGGATTGGGAGTCGGAACACCTGGCTCCAAGTCTCAGCTCTGCCGTTTATTACCATGTGATCTCACTTCTTAAACCTCCAGTTTCTTTTGTGTCAAGTGGGCATGAGGAATTATTAGTAAACGCTTCTTAGGATCTCTTCCTACTCAAAGATTCTCCCATTCAGAGTCCTCCTGGTAGAGAACTGAGGAAAACACTCATATTATTGCAGACATCCTGATCTCGCAGCCCAGTCCCTCACCTCTCCATCCTGCACCCCCTCTGAGCCTCTTGCCCTCTGTCTCTCAGGATGCGGACCAGGTGAGTCTCCCCTCTGTCTCCTCACCCACAGACGTGCCGGGGTGTTTGGTTTGCCTGCCGGGGGCTTGGAGCGATCTCTGTCACATGAGAGGCTGATCTCTCGGCTTGCCCATCCAGGATGAAACAAATATCCAAGGGTTTTGGGAGCTCTGTTCCAGAAAAGAGGGCAACGGCCAAGTATGTATTTCTTAATATAAATCACACCATCACACAGCCTAAGGATGAGGTGGCCGCTTTTAAATTCCCACTCCTTTGCTTTGACACCAGCTGCAGCATAAATGTGAATCCGATTTTTCTACTCATTACTGTGCTTGAAACATACATGATGAGAGAGCAAGATACCATGTCTAAGTTCTTCAGAAACTGCCACAGTTATTTCTTCTCTCCTCTTCGATGCCATCTACCTACCAACTTATAGAGAAAGTATGCCAGCTCTCCGATATTTGGGAGAATACCACCCATTCAGATGGTCTCGGGCTGAGATACCTCATTGCCATCGGGGGAGCTCAGGAGAGTGTAGTCATTGAATCCTTTCCCAGGGCACCTGGGACAGCTGCCTGACTCAGAGCAGATTCTACTGGCAGAAGGAGTATGATAGCAAGGGTCCAGCAACCCCGCCCATCCTCTGGCTCTGCCTCCGACCACACTCTGATGTGCACGCTCTGTCCCAGCAGCAATGAACCAATTTCCACTCTCAGGTCTCCAGGCCTGTGTCCTCTGCCTGGAGCACTCTTCCTTCTGGTTTGAATGAACAGAGGAGATATCGGCCTGAGGCCCTTGATCTAACAGATTTGGTTTTTAGGCTTTTTCCGCAGGTCTAGAACATTTAGCCACCAAAATGTCCCAGCATATTTCCATCCCAAGTCTCCTATCCTTGGTCTACATTTTCTCTCGCTTTGGGCACAGAGCCCAGAGGACTATTTTGGACAGAGCATAGGCTGTGAGTATTAAAGAGAACATGAGTTTTAAAATGTGGACGAGCCCTATTCCAAATTCCAGCTCTGATATTTATTGGTTGTAGGGCCTTAGCTATGAAGCTCAACTCTCCAAACCTCAGATGCAAAAATATCACCCATCCTGCTGGTTGTCGTGACAAAGATATCAAATAACATTTGTAAAACTCATGCTAAGTATGTGGTTCATAGGAGGAACTCCACAGATGTTAGTCCCCTTGTACCGCCCATCTGCCCTGTGTGTGACTGAGGTGGAGGCAGCGGGAGAGGAGCGGGACTGGTTTCCTTCTAAAGATGTGTCAGCTGTGCTGTCCTCACCCCTCCCGGCAGTTGGGTGTGGGGGGGAGGGGGTTGTGAGGGAAGAGAAATGCTGAGTCTCACATTTGTGCAGGGTGCTTCCTGCAGCCAATTCGGAAGGGCTCCTGACACATCCATATGAGCAACTTGAGCAGAATCCTCATTGACCCTCTTTCCTGCCAGGAAAGAGGCTGCATTAGTCCTGCCCCCTCCGACCTTGGGCCAAGGGTGACCAATAGGCCTGCCCTCACCACTTCCCCATCTGCTGAGGGGCCTTCTCATCTTGTGAGTCTGCCACTCTGCAGAGGCCCCGAGGGCTGGCCCCAAGTGGGCTCCTGCGGCCCACCAGCCAGCCCTCTGTGGTGCCCCTGCCCCCTTCTAACTGTCCCCTCTATGAGGGCATGAGAAGCCCCTGAAGATTCTATGAATGAAGAGACTCACAGTTATTTGTTTATCTACTCATTCATCCCCTCACTAAATATTCACTGAGCCCCTACTCTCCCTAAGCCTTAAGGTAAGACAGGTGGGAGCCATGGTGCCTCCCCCCCAACCCCCCATCCCCTCCCAGCTTCCTCAGCTGTCAGGGCCCACCCACCCCAGGCCCTTAGTCCCATCCCCTGTCCTCTCTCCCGGAGCATTTGAACAGTCTTTGTGCCTGTTAGCATTGTCCTGGCACACCTGACTGCTCCTGAGTCATCCTTCCAGAGGCCAGTCTGGTCATGTCAGCGATGGGTGTGCTGTTTCCCACCTGGGCCTTATTCTCTGTTATACGAATGCTTTTCTGTAAAAGAGCTCACTTTTTTTTTTTAACTTGGCTTTACTCCAAGCAACATCATCCATGGATGTCAGTTGAGCATTACTCCAGTGTGAGTTTTTAAAAATAACTAATAAAATGAAGAGCATTTGTTTGCATGGCATCTAAGGCCATCAGGTACCTTCCCTGGACAAGGCTGGCCAGGAAGGCCATCAGCATTTATTTCTTTACGAGCTCTTGATCCAGCACCTACTATGTCCCAAGCAGTGTTGGGAATATAGTCTAAAACTGGTAAACCCCCTGCCCTCCTACAGTTTTTATTATTCTAGTGGTAGAACAATTAAATAAATAAGATATGTGAGTCAAGTGTATGCAGGCTTTTAGTTGGTGACAACAGTTACAAAGAAAAAACAAGGGAAAGGAGGAAGGAAAAATCTAATTGTAATAAGTAAACATATGCCTGCCTTCTCTCTAATCTCAGGGTCTCTGCAGAGAGTTCCCACGATGCACTGTGTCCATAAGTCCCACAGTGCACTGTGCTCAGAGCACCGCAATTCCCCGTGTCATTAGGTCCCACAATGCACTGTGGTCATAATGCCCACAATTCCCCGTGTCATTAGGTCCCACAATGCACA
This sequence comes from Myotis daubentonii, assembly GCF_963259705.1. Lineage (NCBI taxonomy): Eukaryota > Metazoa > Chordata > Mammalia > Chiroptera > Vespertilionidae > Myotis > Myotis daubentonii. Next base: position 37,503,354 of record NC_081854.1, read on the forward strand.
GGTGGTGGCATACTTCCCTGCTTTTACTTGTTAAGTTTTTTCTGTCAGGACCAGCCTGCTCACGTGTCCCCCCACCTACATTATATTTTTTGTTTCAAGTCCATGGTAACATCATCCCTGATGCCTGCTCCCCCATCCCCATTAAAATGAAACCTATCCTCCATGGGCACCTGGGGCCGTTTCTGTAGCAGCCCTTCTCAGCCAGCATTGGCTGTTTATTTGTCTCGTGTCCATGGTCCCACAGGGCGGTTTTAGGCCGGGTGATGATGCCTTCAGTCTCACCTCCCCACCCACTATGTTGAGGTCCGGCTGGGAGGCCTGGGCCACATCCAGCCTGATGGCCCTGCAGTCCGCCTGGGCCTCTGTGGTCCTACTTAGGGCTGTGGGCCAGACCTCGGTGTTTATGGGTGGTGGGGGTGGGGGCAGGGGGCAGGATGCCTGGCCCCTCCTTGTTATTATCTTGGCATCTTTCGGACCTCTGTCACCTTTCTTGAAAAGTTAGAAATGAATAATTCTATAGAAAAAAAGTCATTTAGAAAGTACACGCCCTCCACAGTCCTTCTCCCCAGTAAAGAGGAAAACATGCAGAAAATGAGGAGCCGCTCTTCCAACAAGGGCGGGTACCTGACCCACACGGGCAGCCTTTTCAAGGTGGCGTGGCCTTTACACCCAGAACGCAGCCATATTAGCCTGACTCCCAGTGGCCTTCATGCTTTCTCCAGGCTATTCCCTCTGCCCCTTGTCCTGTCCCTGCCCTGGCTCCAGTCCACCTTCTCTCACTCGAGCCTGAGGTGCCCCATGACACAGTGAGTGGGAGGCGCCAGGGCTGCACCACATGAGTGTGATCCGGTCCCCCAGACATGCTCCGCCTGTGCTACCAGGGTACCCCTATCGCCACCCCAAGACTCCAACACAGCAACCGCCTTCTCTAGGGAAGTTTTCACAAACAGGCTTTTAGTTGATGACAACTATTAAAAAGAAAAAGCCTCCTTCTTTCATCATTTCATTCATCCTAGTGATTTACTGAGCACCTACTATATGCCCTGCACTGTTCTCGGCACTGGGGAGATGCGTGTGGACACAATAGACAAGCTGCACTGTCATGGAGCCTGCCTTCTAGTGAAGGGGAAGTAGTCAAATACATCATAGAATTCCCTATTGTGATTGGGACTACAAAGGAAGTAAGGGGGGTGACTTCACGAGGCCTCTGTCAAGTTCTGAGTTTATAAAACCTGAATGACAGGAGGAATGTATCCTTCGAGGTGGTGGGTGGGGAGGATAGTGTGGGAGACACGTTTTCCAAGCATAGAACAGCATGTGCAAAGGCCCCGGCACATTTAGGAGCAGAAAGGAGGCCAAAGAGACTTGAGTTGATCAAGAAAGAGGAGGTTAGAGCCAGAGGCCTGATAAGGACTTGGCTTTCATTCCAAATGCCCCTGAAAGCCATTGGTGAGCTGCCCGTGGAGAAGTGCCAGCAGTGGGCACTCCTCCTGGGGGAGAGGCGGTGCTTGTGAGCTCACGGCACAGGGAGAACTTTTAACCTCCCAGCATGACATCTGCGAGCATGTCTGTCCTTTCACCTTGGATGTGGTGGACTCTGAGGTCCTCCCAGAAGTCGGGGGGAAAGGGGCAGCTTGGACACTGGGTCCCCATCTGCTCTCCACTCCCACTGCCAGGTGGCACCAGCAGTTAGCAGTCTAAACCTGGACTTCACACCGGCTGAGTACCCGCTGGTCCGAGACCTTGGGGTGCAAGGGTTTGTTAGCATGCTCCTCGCTGGCAGGGTCGGGCAGCCTTTGTCGGGAGAGGAGTGTCTGTTTAGCCCACACAAGCCCTGGTGTTCCAGGGGGCCTAACTGACCACTGCAGTGCTGCAGGGCCAGACCCCTGAATTCCTCTGCACTCCCCAGGGCCCGCTGGTGCCTTGTTCCTTCCCCAGGGCCCACTAAGGGTCACGGACAGGGTTAGAGGAGCCAGAACCCTGGACAAGAGGGAATAGGCAGCTTCAGTGCCCATCAGAGACCTTCAGGACAACAGGCAGCCGAGGAGAGAAGGCCGGGCTCTGCGGGCTGGCTCCATTGCAGGAGGGAAGGGGGAAGCATGAACGTCAGAATGGGACGGACTGGGCCCCAGAAAACTCTCGCTTTGAGCAGCACAGTGTGCAGCAGCCGTGGCCCGTGGAGACCTCTGTCTGGGGTGGCTGTGGGAGGGGAGAGCTGGGGGCAGGCCCCGGTGTCCACAGAGCAGGTGGCTGACCACCCTGCGAGGGCCAGCTCCCTGGACGGCAGCCTCACCGCTTTCTGGAGCATGGCACGTGGTGGTTTTAACTGTTCTTTTTTATTTTTTTATTATTTTTTTTAATTTTTATTGATTTTTTACAGAGAGGAAGGGAGAGGGATAGAGAGTCAGAAACATCGATGAGAGAGATACATCGATCAGCTGCCACCCGCACATCCCCAGTGGGGATGTGCCCGCAACCCAGGTACATGCCCCTGACCAGAATCGAACCTGGGACCTTTCAGTCCGCAGGCCGATGCTCTATCCACTGAGCCAAACCGGTTTCGGCAACTGTTCTTTTTTAAATCCTTGCCTGAGGATATGTTTTTATTGATTTTTAGAGACAGAACATCGATGTGAGAGACAAACATCGATCAGTTGCCTCCTGCACACACACCTACAGGGGATCGAACCTGAAACCCAGATATGTGCCCTGACCAGGAATGGAACTTACAACCTTCTGGTGACAGGATGACACTCCAACCAACTGGGCCACCCGGCCGGGGCCTGCCACAAGTTTGGTGGGCAGACTGCGGGCACTTTGGGACCCAGAGCGCACAGCCAGCTCTGAGATTCACAACAGCAAATCACCATGCACCCGGGCCGCCCAAACCACTCTCCCTTCCAGGGAAAGGCAGCGATCTCAGGGACAGACATCTGCGGCTCATGGCAGCACAGAAGTAACTGCGGGCCGCGCGGAGGCAGGCAGAACAGCTGGGAGGTAGCACGATCCATCCGCTCATTGTAATGGAGGGTCACCTTTTATGATCATTTAAAATTTCAAAATACTCCTGCTATTGAATTATTTTGGGAAATCATAGAAGAGCTTAAGGAGGAAAACAAACATGTACCACCCAAAGATGTGCTCTCATAACACCGTAGTAAATCTGTGAGAAATAGCATCGATATTGTAAATATAGTTTTATAGTCTCCGATTTTCACTAATAGCAACATTTTCTCATATCATTAGTCTTCTTCTTTAATGTGATAATAGGTTGTATTTATTGAGCACATAAAAGGTGCCAGATGGCGTTCTGTCCAGCATAATGTATAGATTCAACACAGACAATGCTACAAGGTAGACCTTATGATACTATATTCATTGTACAGATGAGGCGCCCAGGGACAGAGACGTTAAACAGCTCGCCTGAGGTCCGACAGGCAGCATTGTGAGGGTCCCCCATGCAGGCTCGTCCTCACCCCCACTGTCCTCACCCCCACTGTCCTCACCACAGGGTGATTGCTGCTCGGCACCCCATCCAATTGCTGGATGAGAGTTTACTGTCAAAACTCCTCGGGCATAAGTTAGGGCTGTTTTTGTGCATCTTTATTTCCCTAGGATGTTTTCTGGAAGAAGGAGGCATAGGCATGGAGGCTGGTAGTTTTTGTTTTATTTTATTTTGAAATAATTTCAGAATAAGCAAAAATAGTACAGAAAGGTCTCAGCTCCCTGCAATGGCACACCTTACATAACCACATACACTAGCCAACCAGGAAGCGGACAGCCGAGTGCTGCTATTAGCTGAACTACAGACACTGTTAGGATTGCTACAGTTTTCACATGCACTCCCTCTTTTTTATGCTCGGTGTATAGTTCTATGACATTTTATCCCATTTATAGACTCGTGTAAGCACCAAAGGGGTGGGGGTGGGGGGTGTTTAAGGCTTGAAAGTGTATTGACAACATTTCCTCTGGATAGGTTGCCAAGAATCATCCATCAGATGGCTGTGCCCACTGGGCGTTGGTGAACAGACAAGGGGCACAGTGTCTAGAACTCAGAAAGTGTGGTCAGGCCTCAGGGCAACCCAACTGTCCTGGTCCAGGGACCCAGGCCCATGGCTCAGACCTCACACGGGGACATGCCTTGTCTGTCATCCCACTGTCAACTCAGGAGCCCTCCTGTGTCTTGGTCCAAAGGTCTAGATGGTGGCTTGATATTTATTTATTTGTTTGTTTGTTTGGTCAGGCAGTGAAGGGTACCTGACATCCTGAACAGAGGGACCACTGGACTGTGGTTTAAGTCCTCATATGCCCTGAGTTCAGCATCAAGTCACCTGTGGTTCACACTCCTCACCTGTAAAATATAAGAAATGAATGTTTTTCAGGTTGGGAGGATGATCCGCCTACACTCTTTCTTTCTTTCACTGACCTTAGGGCAGTGGTCAGCAAACTGCGGCTCGCGAGCCACACGCGGCTCTTTGGCCCCTTGAGTGTGGCTCTTCCACAAAATACCGACTTCTGCGCACGGGCCACGAAGTTTCAATCGCACTGTACGTGCGCGCCCGCACGTGGTATTTTGTGGAAGAGCCACACTCAAGGGGCCAAAGAGCTGCATGTGGCTTGCGAGCCGCAGTTTGCCGACCACTGCCTTAGGGGATCTATCTAGGAATCTCAGTATTGATCATCTCTCACGCCAGGCACCATGCAGAGGGCTCGCCATATGTGTCTCTCTTCCTCCAAGCAGTGTGCCAGGGAAGCTCTCCTATTTCCAGTCACAGATGAGGAAACGGAGCCACAGCTTATCTTGGGCCCAGAATCCATCGCTAGTGGCCGAGCAGGGGTCCTTCCCTCACCGCCCTGTGCATCCCTCCCAAATCTGAGCAGACAGTTGAAGATGATGTTTTCCCCAGACCAAGGACGGCCCATCAGTGACGAGTTTAGAAGTGGCTGTCTATGACTCCCAGCTAAAATCTCCAACAAGCTCTCAAGATCAGCTGGAAGGCCCCTTGCGGCAGTAAAGCAAATTTGATATTGCTGTGAGGTAAACGCTGCCTAAATATAAAAGCATCGAGATAAGTTCCAAATGGATTTTCTGGATGGATGGGGTTCTTATTCATTCTGAAAGGGAGGCAGGTAGTGAATTTCACTGCTGTCACTTGACACAGGAGGTAGCTGTCTCCCAAGACGAGAAAAGAGGGCAGCCTAGTCACTTCTGATATCCATCGTGCCCCGGAATCTTAGACCGCGGGCCTGTCCCCACAGAGGGAACTCTGCAGCTTGGTGTCAAAGAGCCGGCTGAGCTGTTTAACAGAAAAGGCAGAACCGTTCTTGGATGGAGATCAGCCCGTGCTTTTCAGATGCCCGGGACGTGGGGGATCTCCTGCTGCTTGGGAGGGGGTGTGCATGCAGGTCCCTGTTTGGGTACAAAAGCCAGGAAACAACTTGGCCCTCGGTACGTTCAGAAAGAAGACATGTTCAGAACATGTAAAACCAGCGACCAGGGGTAGAAAGGCCAGTGCAATGTGACTGCTTGATCTCCCGAAGGCCTGAGCAGGGCAGCATTTCAGCTTCTCTTACCCTGTTAAAGGCTGCGCCGCATTTGAGCATGAATGGGTTTGGGGATTCTATTCTAGAGTTTTTCTTCAAGCAAAGAAGTTTAAGTTTTACTGTATATAAGTCGATGAACTCAGGAAGTTCAGGCAAAATGATCAATGGTTGAGTTGGTATTTACGTTCCAAAACAGAAGCTGGTCCCTGTATTTGACCTGGTGCAGTTTGCAGCCAGGCGAGTTAAAAGGAAGGGGAGAGCATTGGCTTGGTGTAGAGATGAGGAGCTGAGCAGAAAGGCCCTGGAGGATTATTCTGTCTGGGAAAGCCATCCAGACACCATGATTCTAGACCAGTCAGAGCAGCAGAAACTGAGTTATTCAGGGCAGACCCTGACAATACCTTCTCTCTCTCTCTCTCTCTCTCTCTCTCTCTCTCTCTCTCCATATATATATATATATATATATCTACCTCTAAGATGTTCATACCTGTAGCAATCAAATAAATCAGGAATTTAATTCAAACTACAATGAAAATCACCTGTGCACAAAGATGTGTTTGGATTAGTATTTCAAATGATAAAAATTGGAAACAAATATTCAGTAAAATGGAGATAATTAAATAAAATGTAATGTGGCCCCTGGTTGGAATATATGAAGTCACATAGCAGAGACTGTGTTAAATGACCATCTCAGCATCCACTACTCTAATCCCGGGAGTATGGCTAAATCGTCAGTAGAAAATTACTCCACAATGTTGAGTAAGGATGTGGTTGAGTATTTTTCTGTTGGTTAAACTTTTCTGTGCTCTCACTAAGGCATATGGATTACTTCTATAATGTAAATATACGTGATGTGCTTTATTTTTAAAACAAAATGAAAAAGAACATGTGGAGAGATATTTTTAAAAGGCTTTCTGAGGCACCGTACAGATGCCCCAAACATGGGAGGGGTCGGGGGAGCTTGGTTGGGGAGAGGTACGTGCGCTGATTTCAGGAGGCACAGAGCCAGCCCTTCCCAAACTAAGTAAGTGGGGGGTTGGCGGAGAAAAGAAAGAAGAAAAAAAATCTCAGGATTCTTTCTGCAGTGACAACATAAAGAGATCACTGCACCTCAGAGCAGGAGAAGTGAAAGCCCAGATCCCAGGTTCTGTGGACGGGACAAGCTGGACAGGGTCAGGCCAGAACTGCCTCTTCCCATCCCCACCCCCCAGGACTAGCAAGTCTTCCAACTTTCAAAGTCAAAGGCACAGAGCCCGCCTGGTGTATCTCAATGGTTGGGCATCGACCTATGGACCAGTTCGATTCCCAGCCGGGACACATGCCTGGGCTGTGGGCTTGATCCACAGTAGGGGGGTGCAGGAGGCAGCTGATCAATGATTCTCTCTCATTGATGTTTCTGTCTCTCTCCCTCTCCCTTCCTCTCTGAAATCAATAAAAATATATGTCTTTAAAAAGTCAAAGACACAGAGCTGCAGGCAGGAAGAAGACACAGCTCAGTGGAGCCGAGGATGAAGGAGTAGAAAAATAATGGGGTAGAAAAATAGTATGAGATGTGGATGTGACCCCACAAAAAAAGCCTTCTGGGAGGTCACAGGAATTGACAAATGATTACATAGAGATCAGCTTGCCAAGATGGGGAAACCGGGCAGGAGTGAAGGTAAGAGTGATTAAGGTGCTGAAGTGAGCCTTACCCAGATCTTTCAAAAAGGTTACAAGAAGAAAAGCAAACAATGCTTTTGTCCAGAGCACAGGCTCAGGAGGTCCACCGGGAACCAGCAGTCCTGAGGGGAGGGGCAAGGTTAATGTGTGAGTTTCACCCGCTGGTTCTAGATCTTCGAGATCGGCTCATTCTGCCCAAACAGGCCCAGGAGCCAAGTTCGAAGTCATTGCTTCAGGCCCTGCCCGCCAATGGGCACAGCTCTTTGAAGGTTATTCAGAAGGACCAAGAAAGGCGGCTCCTGGTTTCCGTCAGGGCTGGGCAGCAGCAGCTGAGCATGCGCCCACTGTGTGCTATCCGTGGTTATTGTCTTCTCTCATCGAATCCTCACAGTAAACTCACCAAGTAGGCTTTACTTATCTTTAAAATAGACTACATTTTTTAGACCAATTTTAGGTTCAATGCAAAATTGAGTGGAAAGTACAGAGAGTTCCCATATACCCCCCCGTCCCCATAGGTTTTATTTTTACTCCCCTTTCATGTCTAAGAAAACTTTCCCACAAATGTGCGGAGAGTAGTAGTAGTAACTCTTAGTGGCAAGAAAGGAAACCAGGCTATTGACACCTTGTCGTGTTTGCGTGACCAAAGTGAGCCTGCCACCTGCCTTTATGTGACCCACCAGCTAAGAAGAGCTGTCACACTTTTTATGGTTGGGGGAGGGAGGAAAGAATATTTTGTGACACATAAAAAGTATTTGTGTCTGTAAGTAAAGTTTTTTGGGAACTTGGCCACATCTATTCTTTTGTGTATTTTCCTGGTTTGTTTTGTTTTTTAAATATATTTTTCTTGATTTCAGAGAGGAAGGGAGAGAGAGAAAGAGATAAAAACATCAATAATGAGAGATAATCATTGATTGGCTGCCTCCTGCATGCCCCACACTGGGGTTCAAGCAAGCAACCCAGGGAATATACCCTGACCGGGAATCAAACCTGGACATACTGACTCATAGGTTGACACTCACCACTGAGCCATGCCGGCTGGGCTTTTGTGTATTTTCTATGGCTGTTTTCACGTTATGAGGGTAGAATTGAGCCAGTGCAACAGAGACCTTCCTTGTGGCTTACAAAGCCTAAACCATTTCCTATGTGGCCCTTCCCAGAAAGAGTTTTCTGAGCCTGCTTTATAGAAGCATAATTATTGCACTTACTAAGTGTTTCTTTTAATATTGTTAGATTTGTGCTGGCCAGGATGGCCTAGAGCAGTGCATTTGCAAAGGATGCTATTTTGGGGGATTCTTGGCTCTCCCTTAGACCAGCGCAGCTCTCTTTAAAGGTTTTATAAACGTTGGCATCTGGGGGATATTTCATTTGAAGAAAGGGTTCCACTGCCAAACAAAGTTGAAGTTTGAATATCAATATTTTTCTCATAGAAAAAAAACATATTTATGATGAAGATTATGTCTGCACCCCAGCAAATTGGAGAATACATAACAGGCACAGTCTACACTCTATTAAAGAAGTTTTCTGCCAACCCCCCACTTGCTTAGTTTGGGAAGGGCTGGCTCTGTGCCTCGGCAGACCCAGGTCACTGATATCATTCAGCCCGAGAACCACACAGCTGACCGAGGCGTGGAAATCACTGAGCTCAGCCTCTCAGCCTCTGCATTTAGAGAAGAAGGAGGCAAAGTGACCCACCCAAGGTCACTAGGCTTGTTAGGGGAGGTCCTAGCACTGGCCTGGGCTTGGTGCTTCCTGCACTGTTGAGGTCCTGGGAACTTGCATTCATAGACATCAGTGGGGATTTGAGCCTGATAAGAATTAGTGACATGGGTTTTATTTGATTTTTTCCCCATCCATAAATATTTCTAAACACATCTCTAAAAGATAAGGACTTAAAAAAAATACCAACCATAATAACATTATCACACCTAGAAAGCAGTTAACAATAAATGCCAAACACCCAGGAGGTTTTCAAATATCCAATTTTGACACAGCGTGCAAGTTCAAGCTGACCAGGGTTTGGAATTCTCATGCTGCTACCCACTTGCTTGTGCCCTTGAGAAATTCATATAACCTTCCTGAGTCTCATTCTTGTCATCTGGGAAATGGGATGATTCTTAGGATTGTTGACGGTAAGGTGATACAGGTAAAGGCATAGTAAAAGATAACACATGGTAACCACTTAATAAATCATTAACAACGATGATGATGGTGGTGGCGGTGTTGCTGTGACAAACAGTGTTATTAGAGACAAACAGAGTTAGGGTCACCAATGGTCCAGTTTCCTTGGTACTGTGCCAGTTTTAGCACTGACAATTCTGAGTCTTGGGAAACCTACTCAGTCCTGGGCAAACCAGGATGGTTGGCCATCCTCTTAAAGCCAGGCCAGGCTGTAAGAGGTGAGCTAGTAACCTCAGCTCGGAATGTAAAAAATTTCTAGAACAAGTTTAATATTTGGTTAGTGCAATCGGCAGGACTGCTGGATGGGATCCCAGATTCTCTATAAATAGACACGGATTGTTCAGGAACCTCAGCCCTGGTGCTCATCATCCTGGAATTATGTGCTGTAACTGCTCCCACCTCTCCCAATCGTCTCCCCGAGCACCGGACTAACCACTGAGTCCCACCTGGGAAGGAAAGAAACGCGGCCCCTCGATAGAATGTAGGCAGTTACAAAACACCAGAACATTCTAGAGACACTGTATACAGTTTATTTAGTCATTTCCCCTCATTCTGGTAATTAAAAGGCTGAGGGCTAAAGAGGTGAGATGACTTTTCCACTGTGTTTCAGCAAGTTGGAGACAGCTGATCTGTCATGTGGCCAATTTGATCTCTGCTTTCTGCAGATCACCTTTGATGTGTAGGCCCACAAATCTGATGGGGAATGTGACCGGAGCCCTCTTTTTGTTTGTATGGCCTCCTTCGCAGGATGGCACAGTCCGGAGGGACCCAGGAGCCCCGGGACTGCTGGAGCTCTCCTGAGGGCACATCTGTGGACACATGGGTCAGAGAGGTTAAAGCATGACCTTTACAACGACAGCGGCACAGCAATCACAGTCCATCACCAAGTGAAAATAAAACGCCCACCAGATCGTGCTAGTTCAGCTCATGTAGGAGGCCGATCAGAGAATTAAGGAGAAAAATTGCCCCCACTGGGGCCCGCATTGTTACTAATTTACTGAATATTTATTAAGCACCTGCTCTGTGTCAGGCACTGGGCTAGGTTCAGTGAACCTTATAACCATAGCAGTAAGGACTCACAGACTATAAAATAGTGGCAAAGACAGACCAAACAAACAGAAGATAATAAAACACTGCAAGCTCTGTGATGGGAGGAAGAAGGAAGGAGGAAGAAGGGAGGGAGGGAGAAAGAGGGAGACTAAGGAGGCCGACTATTTCTCCAAAGATATTTTTAGCTGAGTCCTAAAGAATGAAAAAGAGTTAGTCTCCTAAAGTAGGGAGTTCAGAGCATTCTGGGGAAGTCAATTTTTTAAATTTTTCTTCCCAAACTCAATGTGTCGTGTACCTAACAATAAATGACTGATACAACTGATTTTTCAGGTAAAATTTTTATTAACTTGACCAGTTTTTAATAGAAACATCCAACTCACCAAGCTGCATTAAAAAAAAAAAAAAAAAAAAAGTCGGGGACTCGTGTTAATTTCAAAGGCTCTGAGCATCATCTAACATTCAAGGGAGAAACACCTGGCAGGAGGAAACCAGGTTCCCAGAGCTAAAATCCCTACCTTCAGAGCACGGTGAAATCAGAATTATTATTTTTTTTTAAGTGAAAATGAGATGAAAAGGATTGAGAAGGAGCCAAGCGATAGCCAAGCTAATCTTCAGGGGAGGGAAAACATGTCAGAAAATGTAAACCAGATCAGTCCAGCTCGTGTTACAATTCTGCAGAGCGAGTTAAATTCCTATGGAAAAACAAGTCTCTGATTATGAAAGGATTTGCCTGTGTAGAAGAATCTGGAACATCCACCCTATTAAAAATACTCGTTAAACCAGGGGAATCATGTAAGAAATTAGAGAGCTGGGAGAGGTGGGGGAACTTGGCTGGCTGAAATGGAGTTATTATTTCAGACACTGTATCACATTAGCGAGACAGCGACGAGGAAAAATAACACTTTATTAGGAAAAGCAAATCGATGGTCAGGTGGCATCATTTCACTCTAAGTGGCTCGCGTAACCCTTTCTATGTAACTCTTCCGTCTTAACCAGAAGTTACATTTTTAAAAAGAAACCCCAATGTATGTAACACATGGTACCCTTGTTTTATTATCCAAATAAAATAAATCAATAACAAAATGTAATCCAGGCACAGGGTGAACTTTCTTTGAGGTTCACTGGGCATAAATGAAAACAAACCAAAAAAAAAAAAAAGTTGTGTGTTAGAAGACATTGAAATTAGCAAAAATACTTCCAGAGCTGGGTGGGTAAAGCAAGGACGACGGGGGAAAGATGTCCTTAAAATAACCAACAGTTGTAGGCATACTTAGAAGGAAAGAAAATTATAAAAAGCTGTTGCTCATTCCAGAATTTTCCAGGCTGTGGCTGTTTTCTAAATATAATTGTTTTAACAAATACATGTTTGATTTGGGTGTGCTAAAACAGTCTCCCCCTGTCTTCCACTTTTTAAAAATTACATGTTTTTGATGCAAAACACAACTGGGAGGTCGTCAGGCACGTCCAGATAAAACCTTTTTTTTTTTTTTTAACCAGCAAAGCCGTCCGGGAAGGGTCTTTGTTCAGCTGTGGCTAATGAGGGCTGGTGGCTGGTGGTTAGGACGGCTAAGCAGCTTGCAAATGGCCACCCATTACTTCCACTGGGGAAGTGGTGCCTCGGGAAACGTTTGCACTGAACATTTGGGGCTGTTCCGGCAAAAACCCTCCTTCCTCCTCCCTAATGCCAGTTCACCAAGTGCCTAATTCACAACGCTCAGCAAAGGAGAGCCAGGTACCGTGTCAGCTACTGAATCAGACTGGATTCAATCAGGTGAGCCGCCAAGAGAAAAGCTCATTTCCCGTGATGCGCACAAAGCCAGTGGTATCAGCAAAGCGAAGTTGGGGTGGCTTCTCTGTGGATATGGGGGTCACTGCTAGTGTAAAAAGACAGAACCCAGCTTCATCTTCTTTCCCTGTGGATATGACATTAATTTCAAGATGCCTTTCCTTCTCAAACTATTCTGTTCTGACTCACTTTTTGAATCTCCGTTTGCGGTTCAGTGGAAATGTCGCCACCCCCGGAGGCCTTCCCTGACCACCTGGATTAAAGCAGGTCCCCTCCCTCATCCCACTACTCCATTGCACTCTGTCCCATCACCTGGTTCATTTTCATCGTAGCACTTATCACTAGCTGATGTTTCTGGTTTATCGGTGGATTTTGTTTTTTTGCTCTGTCTCCTGCCTATAGAATGCAGGTTCCATTAGAACAGGAGTCATTTCGGAAGCTGAAACAGTACCTGGCACAGAGTCCAGAGTCAAAATTATTGAAAGGTGGATGGGTGGATGGATGAGCACATGGATGGCTGATGGATGGATGAATAGATGGATGATGGATGGGTGGATAGATGGATGGATGGATGGATAAACATAAAAAATTTCCAATTTGAATAACCTCTACTCTTTGGTTGTTTTCTTAAGCAAAGTGCAGATATTGAGCGCCTAGACTCAATTGTATCTGCCATTGGATGTTTTCCACATGCCAAGGGCTCAGCTGGTGTACCAGACACCCTCTGAAAGACGTTTAAAAATGAGTCATGTCTTGTTAGAAATGGGATCTCAGATCCAATTTGGAGGTGTTCTGCTTCTTTTTACCTCTGTTTCTTCACTACCAGCAACTGAAGAATATACTGAAATATTTAAGTATACTGCCAAAAGAAAACAACCTGGCAAACCAAACCAAATCTAGCAAAAGAATTCAAACTTTTTTTTAACTAGTTATTTTTTAAAAATCTTTATTGTTGAGAGTATTACAGATATGTCCTCTTTTCCTCCTGCTGCCCCCGCCCACCCTTCACCTTGTTCCTTCCCTGCCCTGCCCCAGGCCTTCACCACCCTGTTATCTGCGTCCATAGGTAAGATCTTTGGTTATCTCTTCCTGCCCCTCCCCCTTCCTTCCCTCTGAGATTCGTCAGTCTGTTCCATGTTTGCATGCCTCTGATTCTATTTTATTCACCAGTTTATTTTGTTCATTAGATTTCTTGTTTGTTTATTTTGATTTTTAGATTTAATTGTTGATAGATATGTATTGCCATTTTTATTCGTATTTTTTATCTTTTTTTTTTCTTCCTCTTCTTCCTCTACTTAAAGAATACCCTTCAGCATTTCATGTAATACTGGTTTGGACTCCATTAGCTTTCCTTTGTCTGTGAAGCTCTTTATCTGACCTTCAATTCTAAATGATAGCTTTTCTGGGTAGAGTAATCTTGGTTGTAAGTCCTTGCTGTTCATTACTTTGAATTTTTTTTTTTTTGCCACTCCCTTCTGGCCTGCAAAGTTTCTGTTGAGAAATCAGCTGGCAGTAGTACGGGCGTTCCCTTGTAGGTAACTTTAACCCTTGTCTTTAACCCTTGGCATTTTAATTATAATGTGTCTTGGTGTGGGCCTCTTTGGGTTCCTTTTTTGGGGGACTCTCTGCACTTCCTGGACTTGTAAGTCTATTTCTTTCACCAGGTAGGGGAAGTTTTCTGTCATTATTTCTTCAAATACGTTTTCAATATCCTTTTTTGTTTTAACATATTTTTATTGATTTCAGAGAGGAAGGGAGAGGGAGAGAGAGATAGAAACATTAATGATGAGAGAGAATCATTGATCAGCTGCCTCCTGCATGCCCCACATTGGGGATTGAGCCCTCAATCCAGGGATATGCCCTAATCGGGAATCGAACAGTGACCTCCTGGTTCATAGGTTGAAGCTCAACCACTGAGCCACACTGGCTGGGAAATTTTCAATATCTTTCTCTTCTCCTTCTGGCCCCCCCATAATGCAAATGTTGGCATGCATGAAGTTGTCCCAGAGGCTCCTTACACTATCTTCATATTTTTGGATTATTTTTTCTTTTTGTACTTCTGATTGGGTGTTTTTTGCTTCCTCATATTCCAAATCATTGATTTGATTCTTGGAATCCTCTACTGTTGAAACCCTATAAATTATTCTTTATTTCAGTTAGTGTATACTTAATTTCCGAATGGCCCTTTTTCATGTCTTTGACATTCTCACTAAGATCCTTGAAAAACTTGATAAGTCCCTTGAAGCTCTCATGAAGATCCCTGAGTAACCTTATAACTATGATTTTGAACTCTGTGTCTAGTAGTTTGCTTCCATTTCTTTCATTTGTGACATGTTTCTTTGTTTCTGCACTTTGGTTGCTTCCCTGTGCTTGTTTCTGTGTATTAGGCAGAGCTGCTGTGTCTCCTGGAATTGGTAGGGTGGCCTGTATAGTAGGTGTCCTGTAGGGCCCCGTGTTCAGCCTCCCCAGTCACCTGAGCTGGGCACTCTGGGTGTGCCCCTGCGTGGGCTGTGTGCACAGTCTTGTAGTTGAGCCTTGATTGCTGTTGGCATCATGGGGAGGAATTGACCTCCAGGCCAATTGGCTGTGAGGACCAGCTGCTACTACAGGGGAGAGCTGCTGTGCAGGAGACACCCCTGTGGCGCAGGACTTGCTTCCGTGGGGCTTCGGTGCTCACTGAGTCTGCCCCTTGAGTGCCGCTTGTGGATCTATAGAGTTGTAATCTGATATGGTCTGAAGTTGTCCACTGGCTCTAGGGCAGTGGTTCTCCGCCTTGGCTGCACATTAGAATCACCTGGGAATCGGAGGATGAGGCCCAGAAAGCAGGATTTTAAAAAGATTCCCAGGTGATTCTAATGTGCAGCCAAGGTTGAGAACCACTGCTCTAGGGCTTCTAGGGAGGTGCAAAGTCTACTCAGACGAGGCCTAGCTATGAGGCAAGGCAGGCTGGTGCTTGTGCTGGGTCTGGGGCCTTTTATTGATAGGTTTGAGCATGCTGACACCAACTGCAGCCAGTTTGAGACCTTTTAGCAAAGTCTGAAGCTGAGCCAGGACAGGCTATTCATTTGGAAAAGCTGCTGCCAACAGCTAGGGTGGGGCTCTAAATTGGATGGGGCGGGGTCTCAGGGAATCAACATGGAGGAGCAAACAGTGTGAGCCACGCTGTTAGAGACTCAGCTATGGCTGCCAGTCAGCTCTGCGACAGGAGAGGTCCCAGCACAGCAACAATGACCCCTGCGAGCACCCTGGTCTGGCAGAAAGCAACCCCGAGTTTCTGTTCCAGTGCCAGACAGTCCGGTTCTTCCCTGTGTGGTCTGGGTCCCGCAAAGCCGCCAGGCGTTGGAGCTCAGAGGGATGGAGCCCAAGTAAGTTTGTGCGCCGGCCCCTTAAAAGGAATGCCTGGGTCTCCAGCAGCTTTCCTGTCCCTCAGCCACAATCCCGCTGGTTTTTGCAATCTATAGTTGCCGTGACTTCTCTTCCCAGCTCTGGGACCCTGGGTTGTGGGGCTGGGACCCCCTGCTCCTCACGGGGGCCTCTGCAGAGACTATCTTCCTCCTGATTAAAAAAGCAGCAGGTGGGTGCCCGACCAGCACGTTTCGCGCCTCTGTCCCTCCTACCAGTGTGTGTGTGCTTTCTTCTCTAGCTGAAATACTTCCATCCAGCCAGCTTTCAGGCGGTTCTGAATGATGGTGGTTCTGTGTTTTAGTGTAATGCTGATGTGGCTGTGGGAGGCGGCGCTACTGACATTTACCTGCGCCGTCATCTTGGTTCTTCTCGGGGATGCAAATTTTGACTGGCCTGTTGGGCGCCTCCATGATGGATGCATGAATTTTTGGAATCAAGGGAGAAGGCCAGATGGTAATTTGATAAAATCTGTGGGATGAGATACTTTCAGGCAATGGGACAGGTAAATGACTTTTTCCTAAAAATCAGAAAGCTCTTTAGAAGTTAGATGGCCAAAAGCAGTCATTCACCAGTTAGTATAAAAGGCTTAAATGGGTGTTCCCGGTGCTTCCCAGCAAACTGAGGGGTCAGAGTTTCTTATTCAGGTGGAAGAGGGGAAGATGATGTTGGCTAGAGAAGCCCTGAGGGCAGATGGAACGTTGGGGGTTTCAGTGTGGGATGCGGAGGTTGGTCAGAATGACAGACAGCAGGGAAGAGGGCAGGAGATGTTGGGGGTTGGAGGAAGTCAGGAGAGGGCTTTTGACAAGACGGAACATGTGTAACCAGGACGACCAAGTTCCCAATTGTTTATTTTTCCCCATTAAAAGTAGGATTGCTGCCAAAACCGGTTTGGCTCAGTGGATAGAGCATCGGCCTTCGGACTGAAAGGTCCCAGGTTCGATTCCGGTCAAGGGCATGTACCTGAGTTGCGGGCACATCCCCAGTAGGAGATGTGCAGAAGGCAGCTGATCGATGTTTCTCTCTCATCGATGTTTCTAACTCTCTATCTCTCTCCCTTCCTCTCTGTAAAAAATCAATAAAATATATTTAAAAAAAAAAAAGTAGGATTGCTGGGTCTGGGTATCTTTGGCCTAGAATGTCTATCCAACCTCCCCAGGCCAATCTTTATAATAGTTTTCCTCAGTCACGGCCATTATATGGGACCCTGAGCCCAGTACCATGCCGTGCCCACTGCCCCAGCTCCCTCCTGCAGTGCCCTTTGCCAAGCAGAGAGCTCAGAGTCCTCTGGGATCCATTTAAAACGCTGGTCTGGGTAAATCCTTTGCCGAGCCTTCGGCATTGCTCCACACTCCACCTCTGAGCCTCACACCTCCATGGATCTCGCACACCTGGCTGCAGTCATGTGTTTAAACACCAGCTTTGCTCCCTGACAAGGGCAGGGCTGCACTTCTTCAGCCCATCTCCGTAGCGCCTCACCCCTGGCCTGGCAAGGCGCTCATCAGCCACGTGCTCAGTCAGTAGATATTTTTGGAGCGTCTACACTGTGCCAGAACTCTTCTACGTTCTGGAGATTTCAACAATAAACACAACACACATTGGCGGCTCTCACAGAGTGACTCACTATCGAAGAGGATGGAAGACAAACAAGTAGCCAAAGCAAATATGTGATTATCAATTGTGAGACATGGGATGGAAGGCATGATCAGTGTCCAGGGGGTGGGCTATGTAGACAGAATGGCCCAGGGAGGCCTCTTGGTGATGGATAACTCAATGGAGAATTCACTTTCATCCACCCAACACTGGGTGAGCGAGGCTATATCATGTGATGGACTGGCATTTGGATTTTAGAGGTTTGTTTCCGGAAGACCATGTCCCCACACAAGTCTCCCAACAGCCTCCACAGCGGAGTGACTAAGTCGCCCTAGTGTATCCAGGACTTCAGTTTTAGGGTGGACAATCCGAGTTCCAGGAGACTGCTCAGTCCCCAGGAGACCAGAGGGCAGCTGACGGTGTTAAAGTGACCAGACAGCTCTCAACTGTTGCACGTGACATAGGAGCATTGGGTGTCCGTGCCAATATTCCAGCTGGCAGAATCTCGGAAGCAATGGAAGGAGAATCCGGTAAAATCGTGAGTTACAACATCAGGAGCTGCAGACCAAATTAGCCTGATTGGCCCTTTCACTTTTCGATGGGGCAATGAATATGGACACGGCCTTGACCAGAGTGACAAACCACAGTGAGGTTGTGACAAAGAAGTGGCTGTGAGAAGCCAGGCCTAGAAAGGTGTCCAGATCTCCTGGCCTGTGGCCAGTCTGGTCAGGGTGACAGGATGTGACAGAAGGAGATTGCATCTCTATTGGGTTTCCTCCCTCACTTCCCCTGGTGACCACCTGCCACGCGCTCAGAGAAGACAAGGCCAGGTCTAGGAGCCTGTGAAACTGGGGGCAAAAGGGTGCAGTGGAAATGTTGGGTCAAATTCAGATCCTACATCCCTGAAAGAAAGAGATCCTCCCTGTCTGTAGTACCCAGATTTAGCAAATAAAAATAAAAGACACCCAGTTAAATTCAAATTTCAGATAAATGACCGATTGTTTAGCATAAGTATATCCCATATTGCATGGGGCACACTTATACAAAAAAAATACATTTGTTGCTTATCTGAAATTCAAAGTAAGTGGAATGTCCTGTATTTTCATCTGCAGCCCCATTTCCCATTTCCAGGGAACCATTCTGCCTTGCACCTGGCACCCCTGAAGGCCTCAGGCCTCCGATACAATAATGATAGCAGTTTGGCAGCGACAAACCTAAGTAAGTGTTATATTTTAGTTCAAGTTCACAGAATAGGCCAGATCACATTTTTTTCTAATGCCTGGCCAGAGACTTAAAAAAAATAAACTAAGCATTTAAAATAAACCAAAAAGTCAGACTGAACTCTGGTGTCCTGGCTCTATCAGATGCAGTGGAAACCTAAAAATCACAGAGAGGGGGTGCCTCTTTCCAAGAGCCTGGGAAGAAGCATAAAGGTTCCGTTGTGACCTCTCTTTCAACCGGGGGCAGCTGGGATTCTGGGAGAAACAGACGTGCAGCTACAAAACTGCCTGTAGTGGCAGCGGAGGCCGGACTTGGTCCATGAGGACCAGAGGCAGGGTTGAGCCTGTAGGTCACCTGTCACAGGTGCCTCCCGGGAGGACGAGTTCAGACAGGGTCAGATCAGAGGCCTTTGGTGATGACTGCGGGTCCAGTCCTAGAAACCACGGACTGCACACACAGGCAGGAGCAGGAAATGAATGGGAGGAGCACCCAAAGCGGAGCAAAAGCCGATCCGGATCAGGGCTCAGAGAATCAAGTCCGGAGGGACATGGATCCCCACCACGGGGGGCTGAGACCACACACAAGGGAACATCTGACCAGACCAGGGGTTCTCAGTGCCCCCCACTAAGTGCCCTGGGGACATGTGACAATGTCTGGAAACATTTGGGGTTATCACAACAGGGTGGGGCAATGCTACTGGCATCTAGTGGGTCCAGGCCGGGGATGCTGCTCACATCCTACAAGTCACAGGCCAGCTCCTTCAACAAATAATTAACCCCAACTGCCTAGAGTCCGAGGCTGAGGCCCTCGGATGGATGAAAAGGTTTAAGAAGAACAACATCCTTCCTCATGAGTGGCCTGGAGCTCCGCATCCCCACACTCTGAAAGCCCAGGAGAGGTGTGACAAGAACCACCCCTAAGCTAGAAGGACCACAGGAAGTGAGAGAGAAGGGGAGAAACTCCTCCAACCAATCATTCCTAGTGGTTATTTTGCCAAAGTGAATGCTTATTAACCAATTACAGCCGAGATTTACAGAGTGGATTTACATTTTCCTTTAAGTGGGACCACACCATTCCCTCCCAAGCTGCCAGCAAAGTCTGTGGGGCTCTCATGTGACCAGAGACAGTCAGCTAATAGAGCCTGGCATTAATGGGTTTCCCGGGGTTTCTCCTTTAATTGTTTCCACGGAGCCCTGTCTCGCTGGGGTATTTGTCTTGGTACATGGACACCAATGGTGTCCATAGTATTACACACAGGATTACGAGGGGCTTTTTCATTATTATTTCATCTGTAATTACAGGTAAGATCGGTTGATTATTTAGAAATGCTGAAAACATTGTAATTGAAATGGTCAGTGACCTTTCACTGACCCTGTTATAAAATATGCCCTGGTGTGCTCTGCGAATGGATTCATAAGGAGAGTTCCTTTAAACCAAATCATAAGCATTATTTAAAATTTTGGATTTGAGGGTGTTTTGTTTTTTTTTAAAGATGTATGGCAGAGTTGAAATGAGGTGAAGTGGAAGCACTAAAAAATTTAATTAGAAATGTCTTCCTGTGCTCCCTGCCGCTGTAACCCCACAGAGGTTGTCCCTGGAGGGCTTGGAATAATCTGAGCTGGCCTGTCCTTTTTTTTTTTTTAAACTCCTAATAAGAAGGGGCTACGATCTGCTGCCATGTCTTCAATGGGGACTCCTGGGGCTCCAGATGACAGAGGCCGGAGAGGAAGGAGCCCAAGGAAGCCTTAATGGCAAGACAGGGACAAGGGCCTCTCCTCTGGCCTCAGAGGCTGGCCTCAGCAAGAACATTCATTCATTTATCCAGAACATTCCCTGAGCACTTTCTATGTCTCAGTGCTGCGCTGTGGGAACCCAGAGGTGAATGAGATGCCATCTGTGTTCTCCAAGATCACAGGGATGAATGCAGCCAATAGGATGAAACAAGCAAAACTCAACAGCACAGCTGCTTAATATTAGAGAAGCGTGTGCAGGAGTCAGTGGAACCAAAAGGCAAGAATGGTCACTTCTCCCTGTTGCATCAACCGTTAGGCTTTCCATGTCGCAGGTCTTGAAGGATGTGGACCTGGAGGAAGAAGAGGGAGGGAAAGGAGACTCCAGGTAGAGGACACAGTTTGTGCCAAAACACATGCATTAGGTGGGACGGTTCACCAGAACTCAATGATGTTCAAGCTTTCCTCTGGATCAAGAGGGCCAGTTGGGCATGCCAGCTGTGGCAGGGGGAGATGCCAGGAAGCAATTCAGCTTGGAAGGAGGAGGGCCTTCTACCTGTTGAAGCCCACTCTAGGGCCCCACACCAAGGTCCAGCTAGTATGGACTATGGACGTGTCAGGGGTTCAGTACGCGGCTGAGCTTTCAGTGGAGTTCCAGGAGAAGTGCGCTGGCACTACCGAGGAAGGAATCCTGGGAGATGAGCAGAAGGACGCCTGGATTCTCGGGAGGCTTGGCTGGCAGTGAGGGGCGGGAGAGAAGGCTTCTTGTCCTCCCTTCTGCAGTCGAATCCCGTTGTCAGTGAATAGTTCGAGCTATTGTGGCTATGATTGCTACTACCACCAGTTATAATGTGCCTATGGTGGTAGGCATCTTTCTCCATTATTTTTAATATTTATAACAATCCTGCATGGTCAGGTCTATTTAGAGACAGCCTTCCCCCCAGCACTACAGTGAAGAGCTATTAGCCATCAATAACTAGATTAATCCCCCTATTACTTACCTAAGAGCACATGCATGGAGTTGCCCAAGTGAACAGCAGCTTAATGCAATGCAAGCCACAGTTAGAGCATCTGCCCCAGTGGTTTTCAATCTGAGGCTCACGTTTGAAAAAATAAATCTTAGTTTACTCTATAGACTATGTGTGGCTTCTCTCTCGGGCTTATATTCTTATGGGCCAAACTTCCTCCAGAGCAAGTGAAATAGAGGTAAATGGACTGCCAGTTGCTTTGAGGATTCCCCCAGGACATCCCAAAGTAAAGTTTTCAGATGCCACATGTATCAGTTAGCTTTGCTGCCTAACAAAACCACCCCCAAAATGTAGTGGCTGAAAGCAGCAGTCGTTATCATTGCTCACGTGTCTGTCTATAGGCTGAGGGTCAGCTGATCCAGGCTAGGTCTGGGTCCAGGCTGTGGATTGGGTTCATGTCTGTTTTATATGGATCCCATTTTCCTTAGGCTGGTGGTCCCCTGGGACTATCCCCCTTATGGTGAATGACAAGGGAGTAAAAGGGCACATCCAGCAATGCGAAAGCGTTCCAATCCCCTGCTTGTGTGTCTACTCATATCCGTTTGCAAAGCAAGTTGCATGGCCAAACTCACGAGAGACACAGGTGGCAGAATCACTTCTTACCCACCTCAGTGATGACTGGCGTAGGCACTGGGTGGGGTCTACAGCCGGGGGGTAGTCTCAGCGACCCCTTTGCTAGACAATCTAAGGCAGGGGCTGTCACTACCTGCCTTATGCTGGAACAAAGAAGTTTACAATTACGATTTATATTTTCCAATCTGAGAAATACAACTTGTGGTTCTTTCTTTGAAAGAGTCCCGAGTTGGAATTTTGCCAAATAAGTTGCTTTTATAGGTGAATCTGACTCTTATTGCATTTGAAAAATAAATATGCACTAAACATAATTAACGCATGTTGGTTCATGAATAATACACTATTTTACAACTCTTCGCTGAGCATAATGAGACAAGCTATGAAATTGAGCATGAATGCTTTATTATGTGATTGCCAACTGTTTTATTCGATACTGAACATATTCATTTCTTCTGCCATCATGTGTGTTATCAAGCCATTGCTTTTTAATAAATCAATTTTCTAGATATCTCTGGGGGTCTTTGAAATCTGGCTGAGGGCAAAAATAAAATTAATTGAGTGGTCTGTGCTGAACTCCCAATGGTTGGTGGCTTGCAAGTAAGCATCACACAAGCGCCGTGGGATGCTTTTCAGCCCCTGCAGAGAACACCGTGTGTGGCACGCTGGCGTGAGGGCGACGCTGCTCCAGCCAAGGGCAGCGCGAGGAGGCCCAAAAGGCTGTGAAATGGAAAAGGTTGCTTCCCCATGACGGTCTTTGGAAGATGGACAGATCTCTGATCAATTTCTTGAAATATTGGATGAAAGCAACAATTAGCAGTCAGTCCTATTCTGTTCTACGTACTTATTCTTGAATCTGCTTGTCTACCATTTTTCAAATGTCAATGTCACCTTCAGCGGGGAGTTTTGTTGGCATCGCCTCCTCTCCCAGTGAGGCAGAGCTGGGTCCTCTTTTATCTGATTCCATCCTCTGCTGACCCGTGACAGCGTTCATCCTTGCACGTTTCTCCTTAGTCACACTGTCCCAGTTGTGACAGCTTTGGGAGAAGACATCCATCTTGGATCTTCATAAACAGAACCCCTAGGGCTACCACACAGAGTCCAATGTAATGTTGTCCCCTGCAGTTGGGTAAGGGGCCCTAGATGGTCAGTTTATGGATCTGCGTCCAGTCCTCAGTCTGAGCTTTCAGGCTAACATCGTGCTGCATTTCAGGCTATTAATCAGCATTGATGTTAGGAGGTGCTTAGCAATTGTTTGTTGAGTGAATAAGTGACCTATCCTAGAAATTGACTTTCTCATTATTTAGGCTAGATCCTTCTTCATTGCATGAAAAAACCTGCTAGGGTAGTTGTTCATTAAGAATGGCCTGTCTTGATGGTCATACTTTTCCAAATGTTATTGAACTGGAGTGTTACTTCTGGAACTTCTGTCTAATCCTATCAAATACATTGGACAGTTTGGAGCAGCTGTGTGATCATTGGTTGTCATAGAGAATAAATAACTTAGACATACATTTGCCTGGACACTTTGGTTTTTAACTAGCTGTCCTTTAACCAAACCTCTCATAACGTTCATGTGTCGTGGGTGCTAGGCAGGGAGGGCTTAAGCCCCAATCCTTGTCTAATATTGGATTATGTTTCTAAGAGTCTTCTCAGTGCGCTTCTGTACAATGTTGATTATGGTATTAGAATGTATCAGGGCTCCCACTTTCTTACCCAATAGGGAAATTGTCAAGTCAATTGAAAGTACGTCTAAATTCTGGACTATTATACAGATGCTACCCAAAATGGAGTTACTAACATGAAAATGTTCTTTACACAGTTTGTAATGTATGGAAGTGTCTTAAATAAGTGTGAGGGTAGGAAGGAAATATGCCTATATTCATATCTTCCTACATTGACCTCCTGCCAACAGAGCCATTTTAATAGAACACAGTTTATTTTAAGTCTTTTTTGTGTGAATATTGTCTACATAGTTAATGTTAACATCTTTACAACACTTTCTCTCCTGTTTTCTTCTTTTTGCAACATGAGTACCCCTTTCATCAATGGCTGGAGTGAGCCAATGGATAGAAAGAGAAACAGGCTGGGGCCTGATAACTAGATAGGCAAGAACACGCAAAAATCACACTTGAACCAAGTGGGCGAAGTGTCTTCCCACTGAGACCCCTGTCAGTTAATTTCCACTCCCAGCAGCTTTCAGGACCCAGACTGCACTCCTGTAGGACTTTCTGTAGGCGCAGGTGCATAGCTGATTTCGCTTAAAAATCAAGTGCAGCAAGAACTCGCGTCCAGTTTTACCCTAGAAACCAGGTCAGAATACCCAAATGGTGGCACCTCCCTCCGCCGCCCTCACCAGGTCATTAAACAGTCTGCCCAACCGCCTGGCTTTGGAGACCTCGATATCCTGTCCCAGAAGAGCCCCTGGCACAGAGCGGGCCGGGGGCCTCTCCAGCTGAGCCCCACCCTCCCGGAGGCGTCCAGGTGGGCACAGCGCCTTGGCTTCCCTTGCTATTCTGCCTGGAAGCTATTTCCCCCCATTTTTTCCAGAGGCCAAATAATGTGACTACACAGAAGAACATAGCGTTTCTTATTTTAATTTGCTTTTGGGGTGATTTTTAAAAATAGATACTTGAACCAGACCAGCCTGACAAACTGCAGCCAGTTTTAGACAAGTGACGATTGTAAATTTTGGGCAAAGAAATGTTACAGAAATGTAGCCCTACCCCATCGCACTAGAAAAAGACATGGCTGCGGGGAGGCGGGGTCAGTGAAATGTGTGCCCTTGACTTTGAGCCCAAATAGAAGGGGAACCCAGGATCTCAGGGCCCTTTCTTGCTGTTAAGTAAGTGCAAGTTTGTCCAGGGAAGTGGGGGCGTGATCTTAGAATGGCAGCTTGAGAAAGGCTACCCCATGATGGGAAACTGATACCCATTGCAAACCAGTGTCACCTGCTTTCCCAGGCTTGGTTTGACTTCTTCCATCTTTAAAAGCAACCGCATGGAGTGGGCGTTTTCAGGTCGGCTTTGCAGACACAGAGAGGCATCGTCTCTTGCTGAAGTGTGCTCAGCTGCAGAAGCAGGATTTAACCAGCCTCTTCCATTGCATGCGGTGCCCCAGGCTGGAGCATCTTTGAAGTCTGTTTTGACAGGTGATAAAACTAAGGATTGCCCTGTTTGCTCAAAGCCACCAGGAAGGCAAGGACCGGGTCTGGGCTCTACCTGATGTCCAGGCTAGTGCTCAGGAGGGGGATGGCCCATCCTCTGAGCCATAGTCCTTCCTCCTCAGGCATAACTGCTGGGCACAGCTATGCATTCATTCCCTCAGCCACTGCCAGTGGTTCCCATAGAAGCCCACCTTAGCCAGGCCACAGGACAGAAGTCATGACCAGCGTGTGGGAAAGAGTCTCCCCTGGCCTCACCTCCTCCGGTGTCCACTCCTCAGAAAGGCTCTGTGCAGTTTAATTCTAGGAAGTTAACTATGTCAGAACCAGGGATGTCTCTGAAAGCAAA
Source organism: Myotis daubentonii (assembly GCF_963259705.1). Taxonomy (NCBI): domain Eukaryota; kingdom Metazoa; phylum Chordata; class Mammalia; order Chiroptera; family Vespertilionidae; genus Myotis; species Myotis daubentonii. Next base: position 37,528,627 of record NC_081854.1, read on the forward strand.
GACTTTTCTACAGATTAACTCAGCAAGTATGTGATTAAATGCCAATACCCTCACCGGGTGATTGATGTATACCTCTTCAGGATGGAGGCATCGGTGTCGAGTTTTTATTATCATTTTCTCTCCAGCAAATTGATGAGTCCCTTTTAATTAGATGTATGCCGAACACCGCATGCAAAAAGCCTGTAAAGATGGAGTTCAGTTCCTACCCAGGCTGCTGCAAGCTCAGAGCCGCAGAAATCAGCTCATGCCACGAGAAAGTGAATTCAGGACCCATCTCACCACCTGGTTAGGACAAAACCCGGCACCTTGCACTTTGAAATGGAGAGAAGACGTCCCGGCCCAAGATGCCTTCATCAGACCCTCTGCCTAGAGACAAGCCCCGTCCACCGGCTGCTCCTGGATGGCTCAGTTAGCAAGCGCAGGGCCCCAGCAACCAGCCCATGCCCGTCTCATGGCCCTGTCCTCACTCCCTCTCCACAGAGGGGTGGAAGTTCCGAACGGCCTGCACGCCATCAGTGCCCCCTCACTGCCCAGCGCAGACCAACAGGCCCCAACTGTGGGCTGTTCATCATTTTCTGACACTTTTATGGCTCCTGTGCTCAGGGCCCGGGCAGGCAGCCCCCTCAAAGTGCAGTGTGAACTCCACAGACCAGGGAGGGCGCTCTCACCGCAGGCGTAGGCTGCGGCAGCTTTTAATAGACCATCAAGGTGATGCCCTGCAAAATGCCCGTCTCCTAGGTGAGCGCTGGGCGCCGCCAAGGTCGTCACCTGACAGTTGAGTTACCAGCACTGTTGTTTTCATGGCCCAGCCAACCCTTTTACAGGGGGCTGGAGTGTCATTCTAGTCCAGAGGGGAGAGGTTTCAACGAAAGTTACTTCACTTCTGCGATGGCCCAGGTCCCGAGGAGCCTGTAGCCTCACACGTCCACATGCTTGATGCTGAAGCTGTGTCCCGGGGGAAAGAAGCTGTGGGAGGGCATTTGATGCACCAGGACCACACAGCTGGGTGGGGGACGAGGGGAGCTCGGGCCTGTCTGATTGGGCTTTGCCTACTGCGTCATCTGTTTTCTCCAAGAGCATTTCTGTTCTTCTGGATCCTTTAGTTGCCCCACCCTGGCGCTACCCAGCATGCCCCACCCCAGATCTCACACAGTGTTGCCGGAAGGAGAAACCAGGTCCACTTGGCACAACTTCAGGGGGCGCCGTTCTCCCTGGAGTCTGTGTAAATGATGCTCCTGTCCCAAGTTCTGTGAAAGTGCACCCTGGTGGAAGCCCCGAGAGGGACCTCCAACCACCCCCACCTTCCCCCCAGCAAATGACTCCTAACTCAGGGGCCCAAGTGGAGCCCCAGGAAAAACCTTTGCATTTTCAATGACAGTGAATATGGGCAGAGTGCCCTTCCTCCTACCTTTTACATCCGCCTTCGTGTTTCTGTAAACGTGTCAGTGATCAATGCCGCCAACCCCTGAACAGGGCCTGAGTCCCGAGGGAGCACTGGCCAGCCCTCCTGAATCACGGAGGCTGTGAAAACTACAATCGCAGAAATGTTCGGAGAGTCTTGCTCCCCAAAGCTGTGAGAATCATCAGGGCACCTTCCTATCCTGGGATTAAAAGTCAGAGCAGGACCTGGTGAAGCGATTCCCTTTGATTTTTATTGATGAAGCTCAGGGTGCTGATAGCGGGGGATCACACTGATCTCATTTCATTCTCATTTAGGTAAGTTATTTTGCTGTTTTTCTCAGTTACCTACATTTTCTTTCTAGATGGCGTACTTTGAATCCTATCCTCCCAAATAGCTTGTCACAAAACTCAGGGGGAAAATGTTAAGTCCAAAATAATAAGTTACCATCCAGATTCTAAGAAAGAAGTTGTCTGCCTTTCTCTCAGTCAAAAGTCACAGTAACCTTGCTGATATTTTTATGTCTAAATACTTCTTTCAAGGATTTGTGATGAGTATATTTATTTAAAGTCACATAAGATACATAACTTACTTTTCTAATAACATATTTTCTTTAACTTTATATGAGCAGAGATCAAATGCACAAACAAAATCTGTATCTCAGCTTTTCCTTTAGTTAAAAACTTTTAGTAATGCCCGGCCGGCGTGGCTCAGTGGTTGAGGGTCGACCTATGAATCAGGAGGTCGCGGTTTGATTCCCAGTCAGGGCACACGCCCGGGTTGTGGGCTCAGCCCCTAGTGGGGGGCGTGGAGGAGGCAGCTGATCAATAATTCTCTCTCATCATTGATGTTTCTCTCTCTCTCTCTCTCTCTCTCTCTCTCTCTCTCTCTCTCTCTCCTTCTCTCCCTTCCTCTCTGAAATAAATAAAAATACTTTAAAAAAAACTTGTTGTAAGCAGTAATAAAGCAGAAAGTGGAAAGGGACTCGAAGGACATGAACAACCCAAGTTCCGCGGACGCTCAGGGCTCCCACGAGTGCACCGAGGTGGAGAGGGGAGGGGCTGAGCCACTGAGAAGCTCATTCAGCCTCGGCAGAGGTCAGACGCCAGCGGAGGAAAGCTCTTGCTGGATACTCACCTGGCCAGGCCGCAGGCGGTGGTGTTTAAACACACACAGCACGGAAATCTATAATTCAGACAGCCCTCCAGGTTAGGTGAAGAGGCAAAGTGACCCAGAGTGTTCTACCTGCTTCTATTTTTCAAATGTACTTCTCGGGGCTCGACGCAGCCCACGTTCCCCACCTGTTCCCGTGGAACTTGAAAGCCGTTGCCTCTGTGTGACTGTCAGCCCAAGAGCAGCCTGTAGGGTCAGTCACTGGCTGCAGTCAGCCCGGGCTCTGCCATCAAGCCTGGAGAGCAGTGGGCATGCTTACAGTCATAGCTGGTTTCCTTGTTTAGAACTGGCACCAGGGGATTGTGGGAAATGTGGGAAACCTAGGTAAGCATAAGGAAAATGCCACCCGAGTTTCCTCTTTCCAGAGATAACCATTATTAACGCCGATCAGTCCTATCTCTCTCTCTCTCTCTCTCTCTCTCTCTCTCTCTCTCTCTCTCTCTCTCTCTCTCCCTCTCTCCCTCTCTCCCTCTCTCCCTCTCTCCCTCTCTCCCTCTCTCTTAATACATCATTCATATGTACAGAAACACAAATATACATATTTGTTTAACAACAATGGGATCATACCTTACAAACTCTTTTATAACCTACATGTGTCACCTAATACATTGAAAACATCATCTCAGTCCATTAAACGTCTTCCTCAGTATCAGTTCATGATAGTCCGAGAGCCCTGCTCCCAACTGTTGGATATTGAAATTGATCTCAGTTTTTCTTCATCATCATCATCATCATCATCATCTATTGCTTTAAGAAAAACATTTCTCTTCCTGTGTCCTAGAGAACAGTATTGTTTCTGTTAACAAACAGGTATCTTAAGAAAAAATTAAATACAGTGGCCTGTGTTCAAAGGGTTTGGGTTAAACATAGTTAAATAGTTTATTTGTTTTTAATAATGGGACTTCCCAGATTCAGTAGTATGTTAATGCAGCCTTTGAATTCCAAAGCTACGGACACCTTTACACACACACTAGCACATGTGTGTGTGTTCTCTCTCTCTCTCTCTCTCATCAATTGTCCAGGCTGGGATTGAATGAATATTTAGTACTTGAATTTCAAACAGTTCGGTATGTTTTATTAATAATGCTCATTGTGATTTTATTTTAAATAGTACCTATTATTGCTAATATCTTTTGTTACCATGAGGTTAAATATATAGAGAGAGATATAAATATATGGATATCTATATATGGATATCTATATACTAGAGGCCCAGTGAATAAATTTGTGCACTGATGGGGTCCCTTGGCCTGGCATGTGGGGATAGGGCCAAAACCAGCTCTCTGACATATCCTGAGGGGTCCCAGATTGCAAGAGGGCACAGACCAGGCTGAGGGCCCCCCCCCCCCCCCCCGCTGCAGGAGGGCTCCAGGACATGTCCAGCCCATCTTGCCCTGTCCTGATTGGCCGGACCCCAGCAGCAAGCTAACCTACCAGTTGGAGTGTCTTCCCCCTGGTGGTCAGTGTGTGTCATAGCGACTGGTCAAACGGTCAGACAAACGGTTGGACACTTAGCATATTAGGCTTTTATTATATATATATATTTCTCTGTATATGTGTGTGGGTATTTCCCCCCCACCCCATGTCTCTTACCTCTATGTTTTGAGAGTGTTTAAGGTGAAGGTTTGGGAATATTTATGGGAGATTTATGCAGGCTTCTAGAATGTTCTGGAATCTTGTTCAGAAAAGAGGGTAATGTGAATTTTTTCCTAAATCATCTAAGATGTAGTGGCCACCTCTCTCCCTGAATTGGGTTTGAAGGCAGCCATTAATAAAAGTGAAGACAAGGGCTTCATCATAAAGTCCTTCAATTCTAGGCCACACCAGGTAAAATTCCCCAGGACCACGGCTAAGGGCGAGCCCCATCTCAGAAAACCAGGCCGAGGATTCTGAACTTTCACCAACATGGCCACGCAAGTCTTCAAACCTTCCCAGGAGGTTCTTCAGCAGCAGAACAAAGAATGCGATCGCAAGCCTGGTGAGACCAGCTGACCCAGAGTTTAGCTTGATTCTTTCGCATTCAGCCTTTCTCTGTTTTGCTGACACAAAGCTCCAGCCCTCTCTTGTCTTGGTTCCAGAGGGAGCGAGCATTCCCCACCCGAGACTTGAACGGGCCGCCCCGAGTGAGATTCCCTCAGCCACGCACCAGACAGGCAGGGTATCTGGGGAAAATGAACCCCTCCCGGCAAACCCACGGGGATGAGAACACACATGCTTTTCTCAAAGAAAACTCCTGGCAGAGATAAAAACCAGCCACGGGGGCAGCCCCAGAAAGGTTTCTTGCTAGTAGGTACCGAGAGACTTAAAATGTTCCATCTTGTAAGAAGATAATCAGACTATGGTATAGCTGTTCACAGAATGCAGGCTCATAGGGGCATTACAAGATTTATCAAGGATTTCTTTAGCTTGAAACATACAAAACTGTATGGAGTACAGTCACAACTATATAAAACTAAAACGTAAAAACTAATAGTGCATTTTAAAATAAAGAAAATAATCAGACTCTTTGGTGGTTGTCTGGAGTGGTGAGACAGTGGCCGCATTTGCTTTTCTGTTTTTTTCCTCCAAGTTCAAAAGCTGAGCATTCATTTTAACTTTCTAATAAAAGCGCAGTAAATTTTGTTTAAAGAAAATTCTTCATCAGTTATAGCTAAGACTGACTGTATTTAAATGCAATGGTAGGACTTTTTTTTTCTCTCTCTCCCTGAGTGAATCTCACAAGTCGTATTGAAAGGACATGGAGAAAGAATAAAACCATACTCGGGCAGGTTCCTGATGGAAACCACATTGGTTCAGCTTCGAGGCGTCCGCACAAGTCTGTACACAGGAAGGAAGGCAAGGGAGAGATGAGGTTGAACGAGTGAGAGAAGCCACAGCGGCGGAGTGGTTTGCAGGCACACGGGCTCAGAGAGGTGAACTTACTGGGCCAACATCACAAAGGAAGTGGTGGCCCCAGGATTCTAACGTTGTCCTTGTCGGTGAAAAGGGGACAGCAACGTTACACTCCAGCGTGAGATGTAAATGAACAAAACCCTCGTTTCAGTGCAGCCTCTGGGCACTCGGGAAGTGACACCTGAGGAAGGTGCAGTTCCTCATCTGGGTGCCCAGCCTCTAACGAGAAACTGTCCCCGTTCCAAAGGAAAAGGGCAAGCACCTAGCAGACACCGCGGGAAACCAGGGCAGCCGGAGGCAGACAGGAGCCTCTTCAGTCCCAAGGAGTGATGAGAGCCTCCATTTGCATATCCCTCTTTGGGAAATTGAAGGAAGCTTTTCTTCTCTCACACCTAAGATGCAGGAGGGCAAGGCCTTGCAAACAGATCAGCTCCCACGGAGACGATCTCTCTGAGGGTGCGGCCCATTTCATACAGGCAGCCAGTGCTGCAGCCAGTGGGGGAACCACATAAACCAGAATGAGCCAGAGAGGCTGGGGTGCTGGTGCTGGTCTGGGTAAGGCATTCAGATGGGGTCCAAGTGGTGTCACAGTTATTGATTGACAAGGAACAGAAGGCATGATGTTCTCAGACTGAATAATGTGGTAAACTTGTAGTAACTTGGCCGAACCGAGGGGTTTTTTCTACCCAAATCGAATGTAGAGTCACCCAGAAGTGCCACTCGAATTAAAATTGTGAACTCGGTCCAGTGGGAAAATGAAAGACAAAATGCTTATACTTTATTATTATTTTTAAATATAATTTTATTGTTGATAGTAATACTAATATCTCCCTAACCCTAACCCTTTATCCCCCTCTGCCCTGTCCCTACCCTCACTCCCAGATCTCCACTACTCTACTGCCCGTGTTCATGGACTCTGTATGTAAGTATATAAGTTCTTTGGTTTAATCTTTTCTCGTCCCCCTAACCCCACATCGAGGCATGCCAGTCTGTTCTATGCCTCCATGCTTTGGGTCTTATTTTGTTGGTCAGTTCATTTGTTCATTAGATTCCAGAAATTAGTGAGATCATGTGGTATTTGTCTTTCTCAGATTGGCTTACTTAGCATAATATCCTCCAGGTCCATCTGTGCTGTTCCAAAGGGTAAGAGATCCCTCTTTTTTTTACAGCTGCACAGTATTCCACTGTGTAAATGTCCCGAGCTTTTTTATCCACTCATCTACTGATGGGCTCTTGGGCTGTTTCCAAATCCTAGCTATTGTAAATTGTGCTGCTATGAACACAAGGGTGCATATATTCTTTGTGATTGGTTTTTCGGGGTTTTTAGGATATATTCCCAGAAGTGGGATTACTGGGTCAAACGGAAGTTCCATTTTTAATTTTTTTGAGGAAACTCCATGTTGTTTTCCATAGTGTCTGCACCAACCTGCATTCCTACCAGCAGTGGACTAATGTTCCCTTTCATCCACATCCTCACCAGCACTTGTTTGTTGACTTTTTTGATGGTAGCCATTCTGATAGGTGTGAGGTGATATCTCATTGTGGTTTTAATTTGCATTTCTCTGATGATTAATGACTCTGAGCATTGTTTCATATGTCTCTTGGCCATTTGTATGTCCTCTTTGGAGAAATGTCTATTCAGGTCTTCTTCCCATTTTTAAATTGGATTGTTTGTCTTCCTTTTGTTTAGTTAAATGAGACTATATTTTTGGTTATTAACCCCTTATCAGACGTGTCATTGGCAAATATGTTCTCTCATACACTGGGCTCCCTTTTCATTTTGATAGTGGTTCTTCTGCTGTGCAGAAGCTTTTTTATTTTGATGTAGTCCCATTTATTTATTTATTTTCTCCTTAGTTTCCTTTGCCCTAGACTAGAAGGTGTGTCCATAAACATATTGCTATGTGAGATGTCTGAGATTTTACTGCCAATGTTCTCCTCTAAGATTTTTATGGATTCATGCCTTACATTTAAGACTTTTATCCATCTTGAGTTTATTCTTGTGTATGGTGTAAGTTGGTGGTCTAGTTTCATCTTTTTGCACGTGTCTGTCCACTTTTCCCAGCACAGTTTGTTGAAGAGACTGTCTTTACTCCATCATATGTTCTTGCCTCCTTTGTCAAATATTAATTGACCATAATGGTGTGGCTCAATTTCTGGGGTCTCTGTTCTGATCCATTAGTCTATGTGCTCATTCTTGTGCCAGTACCTGGCTGTTTTGGTTATAATGGCTTTGTAGTATAGTTTGATATCCGGTAATGTCATCCCTCCTACTACATTCTTCTTTCTCCAGATTGCTGCAGCTATTCAGGGGTCTTCATGGTTCCATATAAATTTTTGGAGTATTTGTTCTGGCTTTGTGAAGTATGCCATTGGTATTTTAATAGGGATTTCATTGAATCTTTAGATTTCTTTGGATAGTATAGACATTTTAATAATGTTAATTCTTCCAATCCATGAACATGGTACATGCTTCCATTTGTTTGTATTTTCCTCTATTTCTTTTTGCAATGTCCTATAGTTTTCCAGGTTCAGATCTTTTACCTCATTGATTAAGTTTATTCCTAGGTATGTTTTTTTGTTGTTTCAGTGGGATTGCTTTTTTAGTTTCTCTTTCTGAGAGTTCATTATTGGTGTATAAAAATGCCATTGATACTCACCGGGCAGGAAAGAGACCATGATCTCGAAGGTGGTTTTCCCAGGGCGAGGCTTATCCATTGCCCTCATGATGTGCTGACCCCGCGATTTCCCCAAATGTGGGAAACTCGGCTGCATCATTTGTGGTAGTGGGGGCCTGCGTTCATGCTCTCCCCTAAAAAATGTCATTCATTTATGGATGTTGATTTTGTATCCTGCTACCTTGCCAAATTCATTTATTAAGTCTAGTAGTTTATTGGTGGAGTCTTAGGGTTTTCTATGTACAATATCATGTCATCTGCAAATAATGACAGTTTTACTTCTTTTCAAATTTGGATGCCTTTCATCTCGTTTACTTGTCTGATTGCTGTGGCCAGGACTTCCAGTACTGTGTCGAACAGGAGTGGTGGACGTGGACATCCTTGTCTTGTTCCCGTTCTTAAGGGAAATGCCTTTAGTATTTGCCCATTGAGTATTATGTTGGCTTTGTCATATATGGCCTTTATTATGTTGAGGTATGATCCCTCTATTCCCACTTTACTGAGAGTTTTTATCAAAAGAGGGTGCTGGATTTTGTTGAATGCTTTTTCTGCATGTCTTGATATGACTATGTGGTTTTTATCTTTCACTTTGTTTATGTGATGTATCACATTTATTGATTTGTGACTATTGTACCAGCTTTGCATCTCTGGAATAAGTCCCACTTGATCACAGTGTATGATCTTTTTAATATATTGCTGGATCCAATTTGCTAATATTTTTTTGAGGATTTTAGTATCTGTGTTCATCAGGCATATTGGCCTGTAATTTTCTCTTTTTTGTAGTGTCTTTGTCTGGTTTTGGAATTAGGATAATGATAGTTTTGTAAAAAGAGCTTAGAAATGTCCCTTCCTCTTGAATTTTTTGAAATAGTTTGAAGAGGATAGGTATTAGTTCTTTGAATGTTTGGTAAAATTCACCTGTAAATCCATCTGGTCCAGGACTTTTGTTTGCTGGAAGTTTTAAAATTCTGCTTCAATTTCATCAGTTGTTATCCTACTCAAGTTTTCTGATTCTTCCTGAATGTGATTTGGAAGATTGTATATTTCTAAAAAATTTTCCATCCACCCAGGTTGTCCAGTTTGTTGGCATATAGTTGTTTCTTACAACCAATTGTATTTCTGTGGTGTCTGTTGTTATATCACCTCTTTCATTTCTGACTTTATTTATTTTGGTTCTCTCTTTGATTCTTGATGAGTCTGACTAGGGGTTTATCAATCTTGTTTATCTTTTCAAAAACCAGCTCTTGGATTTATTGATTTTTTTGTACTGTTTTTTTAGTCTCCATGTCATTTATTTCTGCTCTGATCTTTATTATTTACTTCCTTCTACTTTGGGCTTTTCTTGCTGTTGTCTTTCTAATTCATTTAGTTGTAGGGTTAGTTTATTGGTCCTTTTTCTTGTTTCTTGAGGTAGGCCTTAGTGCTATGAACTTCCCTCTCAGGACTGCTTTTGCCGTGTCCTAGAGGTTTGGGGTGGTTGTGTATTCATTTTAATTTGTTTCCAGGAAGTTTTTAATTTCTGCTTGATCTAATTAGTAATGCATTCATTGTTTAATAACATGCTATTTAGCCTCCATGTATTTGAGCGTTTTTGAGTTGTTTTTATTATAGTTGATTTCTAACTTCATGCCATTGTGATCCAAGAAGATGCTTGGTATTACATCAGTCTTCTTCAATTTGTATAGACTTGTTTTGTGTCCTAACATGTAATCTATCTCAGAGAATGTTCCATGTGTGCTTGAGAAGAATGTATATTCTGTTGCTTTGGGGTGAAATGTTCTGTAAATATCAGTTAAATCCATCTGATCTAGTTAGTGGGTCATTTAAGGCCTGTGTTTCCCTGTTGAATTTTTGTCTGGAAGATCTATCCAGTTATGTCAATGGAGTGTTAAAGTCCCCTAATACGAATGTATTGCTGTCAATCTCTACCTTAAAGTCCATAAATAGTTGGTTTTTTAATGTAATTGGGTGCTTCTATATTGGGTGCATATATGTTTACAAGGGTTGTATTTTTTTATTAAATCATTCCCTTTAGTATTATGAAGTGGCCTTCTTTGTCTCTTGTTATGGCCTTTGTTTTGAAGTCTATTTTGTCTGGTATGAGTATTGCTACCCAGCTTTTTTCCTTTCCTTTTGCATGCAATATATTTTTTCATCCCTTCACTTTCAGTCTCTGTGTATCTTTTGTTCTGAGGTGGGGCTGTTGTAGACAGCATATATATATGGGTCATGTTTTCTTAACCATTTAGTCACCCTATGTCTTTTGACTGGAGCATTTAACCCATTTACATTTAAGGTTATTATTTATAGGTATTTATTTGTTGTCATTTTATTTTCTTTATGCCTATGATCTCTCTCTCTCCTTTTCTTCTTAAAGCAGTCCCTTTAACATTTCTTGCATTGTTAGTTTGGTAGCAAGGTACTCCTTTAACCTTTTTTGTCTGGAAAACTTTTTATTTCACCTTAAATCTTAAATGACAGCGTTGCAGGATACAGTAGTCTTGGACTTAGGCCCTTGCTTTTCATTACTTGAAATGCTTATACTTTAAATAAAGAGACTGGCTGCTGGGAGTATTTTATATAAATTTTTATGACAATAAAAAGTTAAATGTGTAAAAAATTTTAAATGGTAAAACCCAACACTGATAAGGTTGTTAAAAAACAGAAACCTGTATGTTCTTCTGGTTGGAACCCTTCCAGAACATACATGGCAGTATACAGCAGGAGCCAAGTAGGAGCTCTTGGATCCCATGGTTTCAGCTCTGCAAATGTATGTTGCAGAGGTAAATTAAGAGAAGGAAAACACTGCATGCATAAGATACTGAGCCATTAGTTCTAACAGCAAACACTAGACATAATCTAAAGGTCCCATAGTAGGAGTTTCCAAGATGATCTATTAGGCATCTATTAAAATAAATGTGAAACTGACAAATAAGATAATTTTCTTGGGAGGGGGGAGTGGTGATGAAACCAAATACTATGAAGACTTGAAAGGTAGTAAACAAAGATGAAAATAACTGTGTTGTGGAGCCGTTCTTGTTCTTTTTAAAAAATGCCTCTGTTGCCCTGGCTGCGTGGCTCAGTTGGTTGGAGTGTTGTCCCGTGCACCAAAAAGTTGGGGGTTGGCTTCCCTGTCAGGGCACATACCCTGGTTGTGGTGCAGACAGGAGGCAGCCAAATTAATGTTTCTCTCTCACATGGATGTTTCTCTCTTGTTCTCTCTCTCCCTTCCTCTCCCTCTAAAATCAATAAATACATATCCTTGGGTGAGGATTGAAAGAAAATGCCTCTGTTATTAGTACATAACTTTGTCAATAGACAATTCATAGCCGTTTTTCCAGTGGTCATATTTTGTGATATTACTCATATTCTAAAATTCAAACTAGTTTGGCTGAATGGTGAAAGGCACCAAGAGTTAACGCACGAGGCAAGAACTGTTATTTTAGATGCTTTTTTCAACGTGAACGTCTACAAATGGTGCCTGTCACTGACCAGAACGGGCAGCCGTTTTGCAAGGCCAGGCTTTCTGGCCCAGTGCTGACCCTAATGAAAGCCGTCAGGCCGCCTCCATTGAAATTCAAAACAAAACCACCCATAACCCCATTTTAAAGAGCAAAACCACAAGCCACAGCTTCAGTCATTGCTGGGGATGCTTCCATTTCTTATTTCCTATTGATAAGTCGCAGAAAGGCCTCCCTTAATCAGCCATGAAAGTGGGAACTGGCTGCCTTTTGAGTTTAAAGAAACTTAGGGAGAGAGAGCAACTCAAACGCAAGGGCGTGCAGAGAAGCGGCTCCCTCCTCCTGTTCTGGCAACGGTGGAGAACGCTGGACCCTGAGCCCATTAGAAGCGAAGTGCAGGGAAAGGAGGCCGCCTGCAAACTTTACAACCAGGACAGGAGAAAGGGTCTCTGGAGCTGAAGCCATATTGCCGGATAAATGCCTGTCAGGTTTCCATGGGGCATCGGGCACCAGGGCAAGAACCAGATCCATGCTCAGGTAGGAAGCCAAATAGTCTTCCTTTGTGAAGAGTTCACCCATCGCATCAATTGAATGTGCATATACTGCTGGTCTATAGGCCACTTGGGCTTGAAGGCGATGGACGGGGTTCAAATACTGGCTCTGATACCACAGCTAAGGGGCTGTGGATAGGTTACTTTGTATACCACAGTTGCAGCATCTACGAATAAAATAAGATGGAGTGATTTACCGAGACTAGCAGTTGGCACAGAGTAGATGTTTAACAAATAGTACCTGCAATTAGTAGTAGTGATGATGGTAGAGTGGGATCATTATTATAGAATTAAAGTGTATGTTACATATATAATATAATCATATATCTGTTTATATATGTCTATGTACACATTCATATGTCATGACAGATGGTGAGCAATAGCCGTGGGCTTAGAATAACCTAAAAGAAGTAGGTATATCTACTTGCTCACTTGTCCAGGAATTCCCCATGAATTTAGAAGTAAGATTAATGTGTCTCACAGGAGAAGTGGCTCTCAGGGAATGGTGTTTGACTGAGTGGACTCGGGCATACTGGGCCAGTGGAAGCCTGGGTGCTGTTAGGGGCCTCGGTTTAACTTCATGTACCTGGAGAACTTTTGATCAAGTTAATTAGGATCTTATGCGCCACGGGGAGTCCTATAGACATGAGATATAAGTTTTTCGTAGCAGGAACTGCGGGAAAGGTTGCCCTAAACTTTGAATTTCCACCATGTGGCACTCAGTACATATTTGTTGAGTGATTGATTGTGTGAAGGCTTAGTCTATCTATCTTAGGGAGCTCCTTGATTTAGAGCAATACTCACCTCCACTGGTCAATTTCCTCCCAAATCTTACTGTGCCTGCCTGGTGCAGAGCCCATTTGGAAGTCAGTCAGCACTTGCCCGAACAGCACAAGGGGGCAGATAGCCCGCAGCTTCTCCCTTGGGTCTCTTCAATATTTTCGACATCCCCTGGGCTGATGACACTCCAATGTCTGCTTTGCCATGGCTTAAATTCCGCCTTCACCAAATGCCTAAAGCTTAGCTAGAGTCAGACCCATAAAGTCACTTCTCTGCTTAGCCCGAGACCTCAACATGATGCATCTCTTTGGAAAGGACGTGTCTAACTCGTTCAAGGAGCGGTGGCATTGGTGCAGGGAAGAGGTATGGCTTTGAAATCAAACCAACCCACGTGTGAATCACAGCTCTGCCATTTATGAGCTGTGTGGACAAGGTGAATTCTAAAACATCTTGGCCTCAGTTTCTTCACCCATAAGACAGGAAGGGGAGGGCCACCTGGTAGGGTCGTGGACACATTAGAAATCAGATGTAACGTTGCAGCCTGCTTAGCACAGTGTGTGGCTCACAGTCATCCCCGCAAAGATGGGAATTATTTTCAGGAACATAATGCCTGGTCACCAAGAATCATTTTCTTCAACGGTTATTTATTAAGCACCTTCTATGTGACAGAAACAGTTCAAGGCACCGTGGCCACAGTTGTGAACAAAATAGATCTAGTGGGGTTTATATTATAGGAGGTGGAAAGAGAAAATAGCAAATAGATACAGAATGTGTCCAATAGTATTCAGTGTTGTGGAGAAAATAAAGGGTGAGGGTGCATTGGGTGCCACCATGAAGTCAGTCACATTATCAGAAAGGGGGGTTACATTTGAGCAGAGACCAGAATACAGTGTGAAGGGAAGCCATGCAATTCTCTGGAAGAAAAGCATTTCATCAGAGGTAACAGCAAAGATAAAGTCGTTGCCTAGAAAGGGTACTTGGCATATTTCAAGAACACAGAGGCTGGAGTGACTCCATACAGCGGATGAAGAGGAAGTGCTATAACACAGGATCAGAGAGCAAGGTGGGAACCAGGTTATGAAAGAAACCCTGGGCTGTGGTAAAAATTTGCACTTGACTCAGTGAGATGAGAAGGTGTGTCAGTGAGTGTTGGCTGTGTACGAGTAGTCCTGGAAACATCATGGCTTCACAGAACAAGCCTTTATTTTTTGCCATTCTGTGGGTTGACCCGGCTGGGGCTGAATAGTCTGGGATGGCCCTGCCCACATGTCTAATGGTTAGCCTGGTGTCAGTTTGGGTAGCGACCAGGTGTCTCTCATCATCCGGCAGGCTAGCGGGTGGTTGCCAGGTTCCAAAGAGCAACAAGTAAGGGCAACCCCCAATGCACAGGCACTTATCCAACTGGACAAGGTAAGTCAGGCGGCCAAGGCCAGAGCCAGTGTGGGAGACAACCAGTCACATGTGGAGACTGGGGATTATGGCAGTGTTGACCTCAAAAGCACTGGAGGGTTTGGACCAGAGAAGTGATATTATCTGATTCACAGCTTTAAAGGAGCTGTGATAATAAGGACTTTGTAAGGGTAAATATCGCCAGACCAGGGAGGTAGCCAGGCGATGGGCCACTGGAAAGCAATGGTGTTTGACTGGACTGGGCCACAGAGCCAGAGGCCCAGCGGTTCATGATGCTTTGTGGCCTGAAGGTGCCATTATAGTATTTTGGCAAATGCATCCTCTCCATTTTGCCTAATTGGACCTTCTCAGACCCCTGGAATGGCCTAGAAACCAGGGTTAGTGAAAAGGGGCTGAATGGGAAAGAACCCCCAAACGGCCCACTTTCTAATACACAGATATTCTCTAGTGACCAAGAACTTGATAATTACAGGGGGAACAGACCACTGAGGACTGAATAACCCACTATAAGTAATAACAGAACCTCTCTAGGTGAATTTAAACAATAGTCATGTTTCTTTCTCTTTCTTCAACAGAAAATATGATGCTGGCATGCTAATCGCGTGAGACAACCCGGGCCACGGACAGCCACAAAGCACAAAACAAACTCAGAGAAGAAACAAGAACGGTGTTTTCCTGGCGTCTACAAGAAGCGCTTTATTTTTCCTCTAGATTTCTTTTCTAAAAAAAAAAAAAAAAAAAAAAAAGGCAAAACAAAACAGAAAACCAAAACTGTAACAAACATTTAAAGACACAAGACAGACTTCAGGTGATAACATTCGAGCATGCTCTTTTATTAAGCGTAGGATGGGAGGGATGACAGGACTGGTGAGCAGAAGGCTAAAGCAGGAGCCCTGAGGAGCTGTGAGCCGCCGGGGTGCTGCTTGAAACCGTGAATGAAGGGAACGGCTTTTCACCCCACCCCGCAATGATCCTGTAAATTCCTAGGGACACGCTTCCTTTCCTGCCTGTCAAGGTATCGGGGGGATGCTTGGCAAAATTCATCTGCTATAATTGCTAAAGAACGTTTTGTATAGTTTGGCAAGGGAGTCGAAGGACTGGTACCTTTGTGACTCGTAGCTCTGCCTATGCCAGTGTCACCTCCATCTTCGCTGATGGGAACAAGGCTCAGGGGCCTCTCCCCAGGAGTTGCCAAGCCCACTTGGACTTGGTCAGAAAGAATGCAGCAATGATCTCCTGGATCAATGCAGCGGAAGGATAAACACTCACTCTTTCCTGAACAGAGAAAGCTCCCGGCGGCAGTGTGGCTCTGGCTGTGCTGGTGGCTGGTGGGACAGGGGGCCCCAGGCTACTCTAAATAGTGAGAGAGACTTGCTTGTGCTTCTACAATGAGACAGGCCACCACCAGGAAAGAAAAGGGACCCAAGCCTCAGCCAGCCCCAGAAGAGAGATCCTTGACCCCTGGAATTAATTCCCTGCTTCCCACTGGTATTTGACATTTTCCCATCTGCTGTGACTACTCTTATTTCCTTGGCTCTGGCGGATCAGTGTCAGAGGGACACGGAAAGGCCTGGATAATCTGGATAATAAGTTGGGGAGGGGGCAGTGTTGGCAGTGACGTGCGGGCACACAGGATGGGCGTGTGTGCCAATCGTCACCTGAGCTCCCGCTTAGCTGGCCTGGCCTCCGAGTCCCTCCTGGATCAGCCTCTCGCTGAGCGCCCACAGGGCCCGGGCTGTCTCCTCCCTCTGAGCCTCTGCGGAGGGCAGGCAGCGGCAGCAGTTGTTGAAATACATCCCTCCCAGGCCCTCTAGTTCGGGGGCAGCAGCACAGTAGACGGTGGTGGCAGCTCCTTGTTGCTGGAAATTAAAAAAAAAAGACCATAAGCAATTTATTTAAGAAAAGAGGTGATGAGATGACTTTCTTCTGACTGGGAATCAGCAAGCTTCACCCCACCCAGTCCACTTGCACCTGGACCTCAGCGTGGCCAAGGGGCCTGAGCTCAGCCCAGGCCTGGAAGGTAGGAGGTGAGCAGCCTGGACAGCAAGCTCATGAACCCCTCTAAAGCTGGCGTGACTCTTTGCACCTCATATAGGAAAAGGCTTCAAAAATAAATATGCATATCACTCAAGTCGGACATCTCTCTCCAGCAAAGAGGAAATGAAGGCACCCTTCTGCACACGCAAGAAGACATTTGTCCAGCCCCTTGACATCTCAGTGCATAATGCATTTCGACACCAAGATGTTTCCAGAACCTTCTGTCTGGATGAAACCAACCACTCTAATAATGGCCCATCAGGGAGAAACCCCAGCGGGACCGGTGCCAGCCCACTCCAGAATGCAAGTTGCAATGAGTGCTATGGATCACTTTCCGTTCACCTCTGGAGTAGCACTGTGGCTAGGGCTGTGTGTGCCAGGGAGGGACCACATCATCCGGGCTGACAGGCTACTGTCAGAGATGCTGTAAAGAGGGCAAGAACTCACTTTGCTTTGCAAGCCATAATTAAAAATAATAGGCTGGTGTTCATAGGCAGACACGGTAGGCACGGCTCTAATTTAAAACCAATACAGTTTATCTGGCATCTTATGATTATTTATGTGCATCACAGCCCTGGTTGCATCAACTAATTATAGGCTGATAGAGAGGAGGGTTGTGGAAGAGGATGGAGAAAGGTAATGAGGGATAAGGTCACAATTAGAAAAACATTAAGGACATTTGATTGGGGAGGAAATGGGTTTCTGTCCTCACCCAAAGCTTACCCTTTTCCTGCTCCTTTAGGGTTTAAATTGTGCCCAAGCAGGATGCGTAATGGAAAACCATGCCGCACAAATGGTTTGGTTTACATTCACTACAACCACTGGGGGTCAAGGTCATTGTGAGGATCAGGGCCTCGATATGTTCTAATTTTAGGAAAGTGCTACAAAACAGACTTGGGTTTTGTTTGTTGTCATATCTAGTTCTTGTGAAAACCCCATAGTCAAATCAGTAAAGGGACATGGGTGTGGGGAGTGGGAGGGGGAGAGACTTGAGTTCTCACAGCTGGCTTCTCGATAGGCCAGGACAAGTCCCATTAGTTCAGAACTTGAATTCCTGACATGACTGAGCTTAATTAAGTCATAATTGATTTGTTACTTCCCCAACTCCCTCACTGTGCCCACTCCCCAAACGGCCAGCGATTTTCTTGGATTCAGCTCTTTCTTTTGAAATTGATTTGGGTGGTGGCTCAGGTCTAATTTATTGCTAATCACACTTTGTTTAGCACCTGACACATTTCTCTAAAGAATTCGAGAGGCCTATCTGACTCCTTGCACCTCATGTGGGGAGGCAAAGTGCCTCTAAAGACAAATTGAAGAATTGAGATGCTCGCCTCACTAACTCAAGCCAAATATCCTTTTGGCCTCACTTCTTAGCAGAGTTCGGTTGGAGATTGTGTTTTGCATAATTTTCTGGATATCTATCTAAGATTTCCATTTTACTTCCTAGCTGCCAAAACCACCAGAGAGTGGTCAGGTGATTTACCATCAACTGTAAGGGGTGAGAGAATCTGGCCAGCTCAGCCCCAGATCCAGGCTCTCCACCCCAACGCGGAGCCTTGGAGTATCGGCATGTATAGAGCAGGACAAATGGGCCTTTTAGAGCCACCAGTGGCGAGAAAAGATGAAAGTAAGCCACTCGGGAAAGCACAAAGCAGAATTCTTCCACACCCGGTGTAATATTTTGCCACTGTGACCTTCTAAAATGATACCAGGTTGCACCCTTGCATTGTTGGAATGGTATTTTTGCAAAGAAATTCTGCACTTGCATTGATTCAGAACCATGTTGATGAGGGAGCTGGGGACATGCATTTTCCCTCCATGGAATCTGACAGCAATCGCAATGACCTCAGTTCATATAAGCCTGTATTTGGCTACCATGCTGAAAGCCATGCATGTTAGAAAAGCCCAATCTTGCACCAAGAGCTGGCGTTGAGTCTTTTGCCGCCAGGCTTGGGGTGATGCACAATCTTAATTCCGTCGCGAGAGGTTCTGTAGAAGAACCCAGGGGCACCTGAAAGCAAAGACCACCTTCTCCACTCGGAGCTCAACCCCCGCATTGGGCAGCCTCCCTCTCTGGTCCACGCTCAATTCAACTGGTACTCGATTAGCTTTCTTGCCGGACAGCTAAGTAGTAACAGATCTTTCAGTCCCAAGCTCACTCCCCTTTTTGCTCTGGGGGAATTCTCTTAGCTGCACCAGGACAGCCTCTGAGTGACATCTTCATACAAGATGTGCTGACAGTTTCATAACAAGTTCTAATGTTTGGCTCATCAGAAGGAGACTGAGCTACGTGAGGGGAATCTCATTAGTAAATAGGCTGGGCTTGCTGATACAAGATCAAACATTTCAAAACTGATAAACACATATTTAAAAGAGCACTTTCATCACCATTAAATGGCTTTCATGCCACTTTTTTTTGGGGGGGGGCATCAGTACCTAATTCAGTAACGATGACAGTCATATAAAGGGAACAATGCTACCAACTCTGTTATAAAACACCTGGAGCCACCATGTCTTGTGAGTTGTTACCACTGTTCACTGACCCATCGTGATAACAGCAACACCTTGACATAAAAGCACTGGCTGGAGCTGTGGGTCCCCCTCAACGATTTGTTAAGAACAATTTCTCAGAAGCCTGCTTATCAGGGAGCTGGGCGCGGCGGCTCCAGTCTCCATCCCCTAGAATTGGCTATGTGTTAGGGTATGGCTGGCACAGGACAGAGTTTCTGGGAAGCCCAGTAGAATCTGTAATCACGCCTGAACGCCACTTCTGATCTGATCAAACGTTTCTGAGCTGCCAGAGGAGAGCTGAGCCATCCATCTCCATACTGTATGTAAAATCACCCAGAAATCTTGTTGGGGATTAAGTTAAGAGTATCTTGGTCATAGAGGTTCATCATTCTCCTTCAGAAATCATTTGTCAGATTTGCAGCCCCGTCTCCAACTACAGGAAGGTGGACTTAGAAAGTGGTTGCTGTTTATTTATAGTTGAGGCCCTGAGCCCTAACTTATCCATCCTTCCCAAACCCTTTGTTGGGATGAAAATATTAAGTAGCCGCTTTTCATCAACATTTATTTGATGACTGCTAGCCAGCAATTTGTAGCTGTCAGCATGGAATCTAAATGAATATTGACTCTTTTAAAGGAAGAGGTACAGAGGTTTCTAATAAACAATACATGGTAAAGGAAAAACCACCCACATATCAATATTTGTAATGCATTGGTTAGTACTCTAACCACCTACATATTGATATTTGTAATGCATTGGTTAGTACTCGAATATAACTCACGTTTTAATAAGGACACATATTACACAGTTACTGTTTAGTTTGAGTTTCTCTACTTTAAAATGCATGCTTATTTAAAAGACAGAGTAATTCCTATCTTAAAGTAGATTAAATTACGAGATGTATAAAAAACAGATACTGTCACAGAATATCTATCTATAGTCAATGATTCTGAAGGTAGTAGACGTTCTAAGATTGCTTTATCACAGACCTACAGATATCACAAGATTGCACAGAAAATGCTGAATGAATCGACTTTGCAAACAGTACAGATGTGTAAGGGAATGTGTCAGGGGACTCAGACTGGGAACCCCACGGGCAGGAAGGAGAGCCCTTTGGGAAAGGGCAGCAGTCACTGTGCTGAATTCCCGGGACAAAGAGGTGATGTGAAGTGAGCAGGTGCCTCTTCGTATCCTCAAAGCTTTCCCTGTTCCTCATCTGGGCTCTGTTAGGCAAGACATACCCTCCCCAAAGGCCAAACCGGCCACCTCTCCAGTGGCCCGTGAATACGGCAGGATAACCTACCAGAGCTTTGGCGTGAGCACACGTGTCACCCGTGGAATGACTGCCCCCACAGCCCCTGCCTTTCCCCGCCTCCCAGTAGCACCTGGAGGAGGGTTTCTGCCGTTCGCCTGACAGTGCAATCCAGGCTGGGAATTCACCTCCAGATACACACCTGTTCCCCCAGAACAAGGACAGCTGAAACCTCTGATTTTAAAGCCAAACAAAAGCAAGCTGCTCCAAAAAGTTACGCGTCCCTACTGACCGAGAACAATCTTCTAAGCTGACAACGGTGCCATGAATTGTGTTCATTTTTAGGGCAACGCAGTGCACACAGAAAGGAGGCTCCCGGGCCTCCCCGTTAGCATGACCGTGGCCGAGTCGCCCTCTGCCTCCACTGGGATGCTGGTGTCGCTGAATAGACCAAGGTCGTGGAGTAAGTGCTAACCAACCAGCACGCCAACTTGCCCCAAAGTTATGTGAGAAGAAGAGAGGAGAGCAGTCTACTCGAAGGACTCTGCCCTCCAAATGGTCCTGCTTTTCTAGAGACTTGTTGCGAATGAGGACCATTCACGAGGTAGCAACGGCCAGCATCTATGGAGAGCTGACGATTCTTCAGGCAGGCACCGGCAGAAAGCTTGTAAGTGCGACACTCTCACCCACACAGCCTCAGGAGCAGGGCGATTGGATCCCCATGTGTGGAGAAGCACACTTAGTGTCAGAGGTCCAAAGCAACTCTTCCCAAGTCACTCTGATGACCACACAATGGACCCTCTCCAGAATTCAGACACGCCGCCATAGAAACCTCCTGCCAAACATGTGACACAGCTGCTTGCACACTGCCCGACCCTGTTCTGTGTCCCCATGTGGCCGAAGCCTCCTGTCCATGCCCGGCCACAGTGTGACGCCTTGGCACGGCCTGGAATTAAGCGTGGGTTTTGCCCTGTGTTCACCTGAGAAATGTTAAAAGGAGATTTCCCCGTTGTTGATTTAGTCCGTGAACTAAACTGAAATTATATCCACTTGGATGAACAGAAGTGAGGATTCGGCAAAACCTCAGAAGATCCAATAGCAAATGACCCTTAACACAAAGGTCACCTGGTCCAACACACCACCTCCAGGTGCCAGGCTGGCCCAGCTAAGGAACCTTGTCTTGGATGATAGACCTTTTTCAACACCTAAACTGAACCACCTCAAAACCAGAGAAACTGAAGCAAACTCCACCTTATAAACCTGTGAATGTGTAAAGTGAGCGAGGCCTTTTGGAGGGTAATATCTGACACATTAGGTCAGGGTTGCAGGCAAAGTCTGTTCCAACCCCCTTCCTACCCTCCCCCAATTAATTCCTAACAAATTAATTCCTACAAGTTCCCAGCCAGCGACTCCTACAAAGGCTGTAAACAATCAGGCTCAGGTACAGGCAGACGCGTCCTGTGGGCATGGACGCAGAACTGTCCTGTGGCTTTCAGAAGTTTTGCTCACAGCTGTTCTTAGCAGTTATCATAGAAGGGAAATACACTTAACTTCTCAAACTGAAAAAGTGGAGACCAGGAAAGCGGGCATCTGTTGTAAACAGTGGGAGCTTTAGAGTCTGAGAAGGCCCTGGAGACGGACTTAGCCTGGCCTCACAGAAGAGGATGTGCACACTGGCACCACGGACTTGGACAGTGTGTTTGGATAGTTACCTCTTGCTACAAGGTACCGGTTTCTTTGCTAAAAGCAGGTTCACGCCTGTGAAAAAGACCCGGAAATTCCTGTTCAGTTGACTGTCTCTCCCGCTGTGTGCCCAGTGACACCGGGGACACAGTCTATGAAAAGGCTTGACAAAGTTGTTTGCTGAGGGAGAGCTAAGCAATGGACTATCCCCAGACATGCCATTGGTCCACAACCCACGATCGCAAAGGGTATCTTGAGTGAAATGTTTGAAGGGAAACAAAGGTGACACAGCTTTCACGGGCCTCCATTTGGGGAGAATCTCAGAGGTGACATGGAGCCTTTCTCATTTGCATCCCGAATAGTAAGCCAGACCCCAGTGAGGGTACAAGGACCATTCTTCCTGACAAAAGACATGAATTTCTAGCAAGCTCCCTATGGAGTTTCCAGAGATTGACTTCAAGACCAGGACAGAATGACTTGCAAAGTCAGGAGTGTTGCTGTTATTTCTCTGAGAAATATTTGCAGAAAAAAGCCCAGAGACTAGTAGGTGCTGGGTAGAAAGTTGGAAATGATTTTTTTTTTTTAAGCTGAAGAATATATTTGTCTTCGCTAGCCTTAAGTCTGGGAGAGGAAGCGGTCGTCCATCCGGACCGTCCAGGGAGGTCCAAAGCCATGTTTGTGTTGGGAAGGTCGGGCGGGGAGGGATTTCCACTCCAGCGGGATTCAAGGGCAGGGTGACCTGGGTAGGCTTTCAGGACCTGTGTTTTGAATTCCATGAACTGTTCTGAACTTTCCCTTGAAATAAACGAGGCCCTTTTCATACCTCCTCCCTGTCCCAGAGTCCTTGCCATCTGTGGTCCAAGGGTTCTGTGAAAGATGGATGCCTGCTCCCAAAAGAATGGAAGTGTGCAATTTAGGATGATTTCATCTCCCTGAGACCTGCGGCTGCTGCTGTGGGACTCTGCATGCTTTGGTGGGGCGGGAGGTGCCCCCTGAATGAGGGAAGGACAAAGAGGTGGCCCAAGGGCCAGTCCAGCGGGCGATGTTATTCATGTACATCCCACCTTCATTTGTGTCTGCCAGAGAGGTTCTGGACTGGACTGGCCCGAGAGGTGGTCTCATTACAACTGAGAGATGTTGACTGTGTCTCATTTCTATGACCGAGTTCCCCGGCATTCCCTGCCAGTGCTCTCTGAAACGCCGACACTGCTCAAAGCACAGCTTCTTTTCAATGGGTTTTCTCTCGCTGGGACGGGACACTGCACTGGGGTATCCATTCTTCCATGGGTTGGCTTGCAACAGCTAAGCAGAAGAGCCACAGACACCTGCCACTGAACTATGCACCATCCTTCGACATGGGACAAACCTGACAGCCCCTACGGAAACGTTCCCATTGGGCCGCCTCAGAGCTGGTGCCGAAGGAACTCCTGAGTGTTTATAAGCGGTAAAAGAAGACTTAGCTTGTGTTAATTTGAAACATTTTACATTCTTCCTCGATGTTTTTAACCTCGGTTATAGCTAGCTCTGTACAATGTAGATAATGGATGCCTCTGTATTTGCCATGTACACTGATAGAAACCTTTGACATGATTGCCAGGCAGAATTAATGGGTTCAGTTCTAATATCAAAGACGGTCTTCAGAGTAGCGGTGAAACAAAAATATCTTCCTCCCCCTGCGCACAGTCACTCCGCCCCGTCGGCCTGACACATGGGCCCCCTGGAAAGCCAAGAGCAGACTGCTCTGTGAGCGGGCAGGACTTCTGGGCAAACCCCAAGCAAGCTGTTTAGATGTTGAGGCGGACAGTTCATTTACACCTAGGTCACGGGCATATCCTACAACATTGACTGAAAAGGCATGGAGGTGGGGGGGGGGGGGATAAAACCCACAGGGTGCTCCGAAGGGCCACATCACGGTGAGAAATTAACCCTTAACTCTGTTATCCAGAAACAAATGAAGGAATAGACTTCGCAGTGATTCAGATCAGAGGCAGGCCCCCAAGTCCAGCCCCACCGCTTCAAGTCAAGCACAACGGCATTAGGTCTGTGCATGCATTTTCATAGGGAGCTCACACGAACAGATCATTTCTCAGGCTCATTTCTAACGCTGGCCTTGTTAATATTTCATTTAGAACATACTGTGGAGAGGGTCTCATTTATATGACTTCCATAATTAATGGTGATAGCTTAGGCACTGCCTTTACACAGAGAGATCTCGTCACAGTGGTCGATGGGTAATGAGAAACAATAGATATTTCATTCACCAGCAGCTTGTTGCTAGTTAGTAGGAAATGATCGTGTGCTCTGTTGCTTTAATTGCCAGGGTACATAATTCTGCCTGGGTGTTAGTGAACATTTTAAAGCACTTGATGCAAATAGACTAGGAACAAAACCAAACCAAGTTTACCTTGATTATGTAACACCTTAGCATAGAAAGTTACACAGGTTTTTTTTTTTTAAATTGCATTCTATCATGCAAATATTATCTAAATATGCATGTACTGACGACTCATCTACTGTATTTTAGGAAATACAATTAGGCCGCCTTTCTCTTCTCCTATGTAGACTGTAAATAACTGTAGATCTTTCTCTTGTTTCCCTATGTAAATATATGTAAATACTAACAAGCCATGCATGCTGATATCCTAGGCGATTTCAGGTAATTTTATAATCTGCAGGCATGTACTTGAACTGGTTTGTTAAAATGAAAAAGAACACAAAACCTCGCAAACTCTTTAAAGCTGAACAGAAATTAAAGGTTTCTTCCTAGACTGTGGTGGCTTCTTTTCTTTGCCGTCTCGTCCCTGAACCGAGTTCCCACCCGGCTTCTCTGGCCTTCTCCCAGAGACAGCCTGGGCGGGCTGGGGCCCCGGACAATGGCTGGACCACGTGGCTTGGGTCTTTACACACTTTCCTTGAGTTTTCTAAAGAATCTCTAGAATCCTAAGATAGGCATTTTTGGATTTTTCTAGCAAAAGGATTTGGAGTAGAAAGCATTCATGTTCCTCGTTCCCATAGGTG
Organism: Myotis daubentonii; assembly: GCF_963259705.1. NCBI lineage: Eukaryota > Metazoa > Chordata > Mammalia > Chiroptera > Vespertilionidae > Myotis > Myotis daubentonii. The sequence continues at coordinate 37,553,470 of NC_081854.1, forward strand.
CCTTACATCCCCCAAACCCTTGAAAGAACCCTGTCCTTCCTGTTGCAAAGATGCACAGATGAGTCACAGCAAGATTGGCAGTTGCCCAATGTGACAAAACGATTAAATGCCTCCAAAACCCCCATTGGTACCAAGGCTCAGTGAACTTTTTCTGCAAAGGGTCAGAGCGGAAATATTTAAGGCTCTGCAGGCCATACAGTCTCTGTCACAACTGCTCAAATTCGCCACTGTGGTGAAAACAGCCACAGACATCAATATGCAAATGAACATGGTTCCAATAAAACTTTATTTACAAAGTGGGCTGTGGGCCGTGTGCTGTGGGCCAGATTGGGCCTACAGGCCTCAGTTTGCCAACCTCTGCTCCACACCCTGGGAAAACTCAGCGCTCTTCAGCAGACCGTTAACACTTCCCTTTTGAGCGTGTGTTTGATGGACTGCGGGAATCATGCGATCAATTGAAAATTCCCCACCACTTCCCTGCAGGTAGCTACACTGTTTGCAGAAGTCATAAAATAAGGAGGTGAGCAAAAATGAAGTCCCTTGAGCTTATAAATCAAGCTGTCTTCCTCAGACAAATCTCATTGCCAGGTTTCAATTTAGTTATCTTTTGTTTTCATAAATGGAGATGGAGAAAAAAGTATGAAAGACTAAGGTAAAAAAAAAGAGAGAGAAAGAAATCGAGCGACACTCAGTCTTCAGTGAGGGGAAGGAGCTATTACCTCAGGTCTCTATGGAAACCAAGCGGCACACCAACTTTTTAATGGGTGGAAAACAACGTTTGTGTTTGAAGATGTTTTTCCTAAGTATGATGCTTCCGTGTAAATGCATTAATTGACAGTTTCCTTCAGGACTTTTTTATTGAAGTTTCCAAACTTAATTTGATGGCACAGGGAACTCTCTGAGCCCTTGAAGAATGCTGCAAAGTTAGGGCCTTAGAAAAATGAGCCGGCTCTGCCTCTGTGTGCACATCCAAGCCCATTCTCCCGCAAAGCCAGCGAAGAGCCAGCCTCACTCCCTGTAGTTTTCCATTTACAAAGCCCTCGGCATTCACCGTGGGATCGGAGAGACACCTTCTGACCCCTATTGAACAAGAATCAATATCACCTCTCAGTCCTGGAGGGAACTGAGGAGAAGGAGTGGGAAGAGGAGAGAGCTGCGGGCTTTGCAGATTGGGCGGCAGTGTGGGGTGGTGGAAAAAGCCAGGGAGCTGAAGCTAGAGATACCTGAACTTGAATCCTGACTTTGACACACAGCAGCTCTGTGACCAGCCACGGAGCCTCAGTTTCCTCATCAATGAAATGGGCGTAACAGCCCATTCATGGGGCTTTGGGCAGGATCAGTGCTAACATTTTTGGTCATTTCCTGAGGACACAGATACTGGTTCAAAGGTAGCTACAATTTTGTTTATTAGTTAAAGAAGGAAGCATACAGATCAAAATCTCTCTCCTTTCCTTCATGGCAGAGGTTTAACAGTAAAGGGGATGGGGGTAGATTGCTGCTTTCTAGGCAAGAAATTCAAGCGACAGTTACCTCTCCCACCAAGTCTTGCCCAGCATCTCTGGGTGCCATGCTGGGCATGAATGACCTGCTTCCAATCTCTTCTTAGACATTCTCCTGCTAGCTGGCCCGCCCTTCCCCCTCTGCTTCAAGCTTGAAGCCTGCATGTCATCTACCTTTTGGCCTTCCCTCTAGAGCAGCGGTTCTCAACCTGTGGGTCGCGACCCCTTTGGGGGCCGAATTACCCTTTCACAGGGGTCACCTAAGATCATCGGAAAACATATATAATTACATATTTTTTGTGATTAATCACTGTTTTAATTATGTTCAATTTGTAACAATGAAATTGGGGGTCACCACAACATGAGGAACTGTATTAAAGGGTCGCGGCATCAGGAAGGTTGAGAACCACTGCTCTAGAGCCTCACCTGTCACCCGGCCCAGCGCCTCACCGTTAGCCGGATTGCTCAGCCCAGGAACAGTCTTACGGCAGTCACTTCCCAGCTCTTTAAGGATCTCCCTTCCAAACCCATCCTGAGTCCTCACATCTCGGCCGGGGAGAGTGTGAGCCATCACAGCTGCCTTAGAAAGTCTGTCCAGTGCTACAGGGATAGCCAACAAAAAAAAACGAATAACGAGACTGGGGATGGCCTGTTATGTGCCCTGTTATGTGCCAGGGCCTATTACTTCCGGTTCTAACAACCTCAGAAGGAGGCTGAGGGAGGCAAAGTAACTCACGGCCACATAGGTCCCTGGGACGCGTTGGAGCTAAGACCCAAACCGAGTCTGTCTCAGTTCAAAGGCCATGTTCTTGGTCTGGGTAACGCTCTCTGAGCCCACACCCCGGTCCCTCTGGCATCCCGAACTTACGCATAAATGAGGCAATCTAGCCCCTGAGGCTGTGTAAGCTCATACGCTTTCTCTGGGTGATTGGATCCCCCTGCTGGCCACGCCCCTGCCTTCCTCCTCCTCTCCAAGCCCACTCCTCATCCCTCAGACCCTGGGTCCCCGGGTGCCGCTTCTGCCTGCAGTGATTTGGAGAACACCTCAGGAGGGGTCTGAGAGCCACCCCTCCGTGTTCCCCTTCTGCTTCCCATGCAGGGAGGCTGGCAGGGTCGGGTTCACGGCTGGGCGTTCCGGGCCCATCTGGCTGCACCCCCAGGGCGGGCTCCTGTGGGGGCAACTGCAGTTGGAACTCTCCTGCCCTCACAGTGCAGAGAAGTGCTGAGCTCAGGACATCAGGGTTCCCCAGGAACACCTGACTCTGCCCTTTTTTGCCCCCTCTGGCTGCCACACCTGGTAGGACTCATCCTCTCACAGTCGCTGGCTTGTAAAAAGGCAAACAAATATACGCTCGTAGCTCCCAGGCAAGATGTCAGGGAGGATACAAGCTCGCTGTGTAGCTGGCCCTTAGGTAGTCAAGGTGGTGGAAGATCTGTCCTCTATGCCTGTGCCCTCTGGGTCCCTCATTGCATGACGTCACAAGGCAGCCCCCTTAAGGTAGGATTCCCACGTGGGGCCTGGATACCTTCCGTGGTACACTCCAGGCGCCAAGCCCCGAAATGTTTCTTGAATTCCTTCAATAGCCCTGTGCAGATATCATTATCCCCATTTTACTTACAGGGAAACTGAGGCTCACACAAGTGAAATGACTTAGTACCGAATAATTCTTGTTTGTTGAGTTCTGATTATGTGGCACCTGTCTATTGGAGGCTAAGGGACTGATGTGCCTTTACAGCCACCGGCGAGGGTCACCCTGTACCAGACCCTTTCTGAGGCCCTGGACATCCACTATCCCCAGTTACAGGCAGGAGCTAAAGCCCAGCGAGGCAGAGGTCAAAGAGCAAGTGGCCGCGTTACGAGCTGAACCCCATCCCTCGGGCTGCAGACCCCCACTCTTAGCAATGGCTCCAGGATCGACGGGAAGGTGTTCACTGTCCGAGTCAAGTGGGAGCACTGCACTCCCACAGGCCAAGGTTTTGCACTGTCGTCACAGTGGATCTTTGAGCAGCAATAAGGAGCTAACCTATTCGAGCATCCCAGGCTGACACTCAATGTTCTGTGGGTCCGCTCTCATGTATGCTGCTCCCCATTTGACAGATACGGAATCCGAGGTTCAGAAAGGTGAGGCATTGCCAGGGCACACAGCTAGCGGGTGGGGGAGCTGGAATCTGAACCTGGGCTGTCCGTGCCCTGAACCCCTTTGCTGGGTGGCATCTTGAGCCACAGAGGTCAGATCCCCCAGTGACGTTTGATGAGCATCTGCAGTTAGATGCTCTGCAGGGTGTTAGGCTCTCGGGTGTGATGCTAATACTGAGGTGGGAGCCAGGATTCCACTGCCCATGAGAAAATCATAAGGGAGTGAGTCCACTGGTTACCTCGAGTCTATGATCAGAGGATGGGGCGAGTCCCATGAAGGAGCAATCTCTTATTAAAAGGACAACCTCTCTTATTAAAAGGACGACCTTTTAATAAGAAAAAAAGAGGAGGAGTTAATGGTCCTTTCTTGTTTTTAACACTTGCTCTTCTCTAAGGCTGTTTCTTATTCCCTAGATTTTGGTAAAGAACCAATTGATTTAAACCGTTTTACATGAGGGCAGATCCGTAATTGCCCCAGATTTCAGTACCACTTAACCCTTCCCTCGAGGCTGAGAAGCACAACTTCCTGGTAATTGGAGAGCCAGCGCTTCGGATTCACGACCACAGTATCTCCAGGGCCCATGTATCAACCACTTCCCATCATCATGGTGAGACGTACCCCGCCCACTGTCTATACAGTGTTCATGTTTACATCATAATGAGTAGGAAGTATTGGGAAACACACACACACATACACAAATGAACAGCCAACCTATAGGTTATGTCTGGTATTATGAAATTGCCTTGCTAAACCAATACAAAATCTCAGCTTACCACCACAACCACCCCTTTGTGGGGATGAGCAGTATAATAGGCTAATTAAAATCAACTTTTCCTGGAGTTGCTTTGCCTTGCTTAAATGACACATCATTGAAAAACAGGGTTCATGACAGTGGCATATTGGTAAATATTTAACAGCTGGCTCACTGGAGCATGGAGAGGAGGGGGAGCCTTGATGTGTAGTGTCTGCCAAATCCTGTGGTGTAAATACTCTCAACATGACCAGCAGAATGCAGAGCTGGGAAGAGATCCACACAATCAGCTCTTGAAAGCTGGTGTGATTCTGCTCCAGAACTCAATTAGCTGATGGCCTATGGAATACAGCAGCAGGAATTGTTTGAGGAAGATCATGAGACATGACAAACACAGGTCAGGAACTCAGGGTCATAATACCACTGAGACAACATGAGAAAATATGAACCCAAACCAGTATGGGCAGCTGGGGGCCAGAGTGACATAGACTTACGACTTTCAGATATTATTCATGTTGGTCCCCTTAACCTAAAAGCTGATTCCACTCAGGTGGCTCCCCTGGCCCTATGTAACCATAGTTACCAACATGTATTTAGTAATGAGTCCTTAATATCATTCTAGAAACTCTGCAACATCATCTTATTTACTATTGCAATAATTCTGCAAGGCAGACAATACGCCATGGTAGAGATGAGGCTGAGGTTCAAGGAGTTGGAGCCTGCTCAAGGTGACACAGAGCCCTTGCGATGCAGCGCCAGGGTCCACTCCCAGTCTGCCTGGTGCCAGGCCTCACCATTTCCCCGGCTCTCTAGGAGTTCAGCATCCTTGAAAACACCACGGGTTGTTTTTTTTATTCCCCTTAGATCAGTGGTTCTCAACCTTGGCTGCACATTAGAATCACCTGGGAATCTTTTTAAAATCCTGATTTCTGGGCCTCATCCTCGAGGATTCTAGGTGATTCTAATGTGCAGCCAAGGTGATTCCCAGGTGATTCTAATGTGCAGCCAAGGTTGAGAACCACTGCCTTAGATCCTTTCTACCGCAAGTGAAATGCATAAATGGTAACAAAGACAATATACGTTTCCTCCACCCAAATGCTTCCCATTGAGGGATACAGAATCGGAGACCCTATGGGATTGTGGGTGAGAACAGAGGGTATGGAAGGAGGGAAGGAGGCTGGGTAGGTAGGGTACCAGGGAGAAGAGAGGACAGGGCCACCCATGGGACTGGAAATCTCAGGACGCCGAACTACTATTTTTCAGGTCTTGATGGAAGCTGGGCACGTAGACCCTCAGAATTTACTCCATTTGCCCAACATCGCAAGCCTGGTGCGCAGAGATAACCCTCTGGGCATCCCAGACCTATAGTAAGGGCACCTGTTCTTAAGCCGAAGGCCCCTCAGGTGGCCTGTCCACCCACAGGAGGAGGGAAGAGGATGCTGTCTGCTCACGCTGCACTTCTGTAACCAGCAAAGGCGCCAAACCTCCAAGCTGCCTTTGGTTTTGTTACTTCCTCAAATGAAAGCACAAACAGGTTCCCACCCATCACACTGCATGAGAGTCCGCCCTGGAACCCAGTGATTCTGGTGTCCCCGCTTCTAAAGAGAGTATTTTAAGCAAAGATATCTTTGCCATCTGAGTTCACCAGATCTTCCCCAGATGCGAGAAACAGCACTTTCAAATAAGAAAGACAAACCAATGATGTAGGAAAGCCAAAAAAATGGGATTTTCTTTCTCTCCCCGACATAATCCCTGCCACAGGAATATCTAGATTCTAGAACGTCAAGTGCAGCCCGTCAGCTGATTTTACTCTGGGAATCCGTGTACTACCGCCTGGATTGTTCCCCCAAACAGCCCTCTCCAACCTGACGTCACCATTATCCTGCTCATTGCTGGCCCTGTGGCTAGGGGCAAGTTCCTAGCCTGGGCCGGATGGCCTGCCTTTCCAGCCCCCTCCTCTCCCTGCCCTCCATCCCTGCACCCCACCTATGCGGATGGACTCTAATTAGGGAGCTGTGTCCTCCAAGCCAGCCCAGGGCACTGGGGGGTGGGGGGGCACTATGGGGAGCCGCCCAGATCCCCATCTGGACGAGGAGGAGCTCATTCCTCAGCTGCTGGGCTGCTGTTTGCTGAGGGCCAAGTCCTTCCTCGGGAGCTGCCCTCCGCCCAAAGGAGCCGCCTTGCCCACGGACACCCCGCCAGGAGGCAGCCCACACAGCGCCTACCTGACCCCTTTGGAGGACATCTCCGAGGGTCACCCTGGCTTCAGTCTCTTTGGGACTGAAGTGCCTGCTGCTCCCACTCCACAGCTCAGCCCTCCTGCCTGCCCCCTCCTGCCTGTCCCCCTCCTGCCTGTCCCCATCCTGCCTGCCCCCCTCCTGCCTGTCCCCCTCCTGCCTGCCCTCCTCCTGCCTGTCCCCCTCCTGCCTGACCCCTCCTGCCTGCCCCCTCCTGCCTGCCCTCCTCCTGCCTGTCCCCCTCCTGCCTGTCCCCCTCCTGCCTGCCCCCCTCCTGCCTGACCCCTCCTGCCTGCCCTCCTCCTGCCTGCCCCCCTCCTGCCTGTCCCCCTCCTGCCTGACCCCTCCTGCCTGCCCCCTCCTGCCTGCCCTCCTCCTGCCTGCCCCCTCCTGCCTGCCCCCTCCTGCCTGCCCCCCTCCTGCCTGGCCCCCTCCTGCCTGCCCCCTCCTGCCTGCCCCCCTCCTGCCTGCCCTCCTCCTGCCTGCCCCCTCCTGCCTGCCCCCCTCCTGCCTGCCCCCTCCTGCCTGCCCTCCTCCTGCCTGCCCCCTCCTGCCTGCCCCCCTCCTGCCTGCCACCCTCCTGCCTGTCCCCCTCCTGCCTGTCCCCTCCTGCCTGCCCCCCTCCTGTCTGCCCTCCTCCTGCCTGCCCCCCTCCTGCCTGTCCCCTCCTGCCTTCCCCTCCTGCCTGTCCTCCTGCCTGTACCCTCCTGCCTGTACCCTCCTGCCTGCCCCATCCTGCCTGCCCCCTCCTGCCTGTCCCCTCCTGCCTGCCCCCTCCTGCCTGCCCTCCTCCTGCCTGCCCCCTCCTGCCTGCCCCCTCCTGCCTGCCCCCCTCCTGCCTGCCCTGCTCCTGCCTGCCTCACTGCCCCACAGGCTGGGGTCCCCAGAAGACTCCCCAGGAACCCGTGTGCCCACTAGGCCACAGAGCCTGCAGCGGGGACACCAGACCTACTGCTAGTCGCTGGGTGACTTTGAGAAATGCACTTAACCACTCTGAGCCAGTGTCCTCGCTGCAAGCTTGAGGTAGCGGAGCACGGAGGGGATTTGGAGAGCTCACTCAGACCAAGTACATCAGGCGCTGGCACCCAGTCCGAGGCACTCAGTAGGCAGCAGCGGTGGAGGCGGCAACAGGAGCAGCGCAGGCTCTGGCCGCTTGCCCCTCTCTGTCTGCCGCACCCTCTCTCAGCCTCCAGCTGGGGGATGGCATGCCCTCCCCTCCCCCTGAAAAAGCAGACTCTGGGAGGGCTTCTGGTGAAACATGTGGATTCAATTCAGGCATTTCTGTCTACACTCCCCCCAGAAAGGCTATTAAAGAAAGTGTCATAAAGAGCAAAACTCAGTGACGGAGGAACGGCAGCAGGAGTGTAGGCGCCGGGAAGCGGGAGGGGAGAGCTCTGACTCAGCAGAGCGGGGCCTGCACTGAGCCCGCTCCCCCAGCAGAACGCAGGACCCCGAAGGAGGTGACCAAGGTTGGGACCAAAAGAGGAGAATCACCAAGGCTCAGACACTGCATGCGAGGTCTGAGCAGGGTTCTCACGTGGGGCAGCTATTCGTTAAACAGCTTCTGTCATTGCCAAGTTCAGATGTCAACTCCCCCGTGAGTTTATGAGAGAAACCTCTCCTCACATCACTGCCCGTCCTGAATCCAGTGTGTAGTTGGGTGTGTGCTCGTGGGCTAGGACCCCTCTGAGAGGGGCCGCTGGCACCCAGCCCAGTGCCTGGCACACGGTAGGTAGCTAGAGATGAATGAATGCGTGATCGAATATCCTAGCAGAACAAAGAAAAATGTATCAATCAAACTCAGTTGCTGCATAAACAAAATGACTGGTCAAGTGATTTTCTTTCCAAATTATTATTGGTGTGGTTTTGACACAGTTGTTTTCAGCAAGTTATGACTCATATTGGAGCTACATTTATATTATGCCGATTATATGCCAGACACTGATCTAAGCTTGATATCTTCCTCTCTCTCTCTCTCCTCACGCACACAGAGTCCTCACAACAGCCCGTGGAACAGATTTGCTATTAGTCTCCTCTGTTTACAGAAAACCGAGACAGAGAAAGATTAAGGAACTTGCTGAAGTCTACACAATTAGTAAGGGGCAGAGCTGGATTCGAACTCATGCCCTGAGACTCCAAAGGCCATGCTTAGCACAGAAGGCGAGGAGCTGAAGTCCTGGGGAGCTTTCTCTTGTCCCTGAACTTGCTTTCTGTGAGGCTCCTGGTCCTTGGGGGTAGCTGTTGCTTACAGGCACTTTGGGGTGAAGGGAAAATGGGCTCAGGGAGGCCACCCAGAGTGTGAATCCAGGAGAGGAGACGCAATCTCGAAGAAGGCCTGAGCATTCTGACCTCTCCTCCTACCCCTGGAGAGCCAGTGTGTGGGAGCACCGCCCCTCTACAAGCAGAGGGCAAGCCCTGATGAAACCCTCAGAGCCAGGTCCTGGAGGAGTGGGCTGTTTCAGGAAAGAACTGGCCAGAGCCGCATCCACAGGGTGTGTGTGTGTGGGGGGGGGAGGGGGTATGAAACAGGGCCAGGTGAGCTCAGCCACAGAATTTATAAAGGTAAAGTATACCCCTGACCCCCTGATTCAGCTGCCCCCAAATTCCACCCCTTTGAGAGGTCAGGCTTTGCAATCTTCTGGGCACCCCGTCTTTGCGCAAACAGGAGACTTGCCTTTTTCTTACCTATCAGTGGGGTCCCACCTGGGCTGCTAGCTGGCTGAGCGACTATAATACAGAAAGGGGGGGAGTCTACCTGCAATATTCTGGAAAGCCGAATGAAAAGCTTGCCTTAGCTACAGAGACCACACCGGCTGTTACTTATTACATCTAGTTTGTTGGCTAATCACCTCTCATATCTGAGTCCCACTGAGGTAGGAAGCAGAGGGGGTCTCTGTAAAGACGAGGCCCACCACCAAAGCTCTTTTTATTTCTTCCATCGGGCCTCTTCTTCAGTCGAGTTTCAGCGAGACAGAACGAGGAAGAACGGCGGCGGCTAGGTCTCCTGGCCACAGGCATGCACAGCTCTGAGGCTGGGAGCTCCCGTTACACAGCACACAGCGCTGCGTTCTCACAACAGCCCTCTGGGGCACTTATCTTACCCTCATCTTCCCGGCCCCGGGAGGACCTGAGGATGCAGAAACGGGAGCATGAACTTTGTTCTGTCCCATTCCAGAGCCTGTGCTTTTTACTCCGCCTTGTACGATTCCAGCAGAAAAAGAACACTCTAGAGCAGTGGTTCTCAACCTTGGCTGCACATTAGAACCACCTGGGAATCTTTTTAAAATCCTGATTTCTGGGCCTCATCCTCCGGAAATTCTGTTACTTTGTTACTAATGTTGTGGCCCCACCCCATAACAAAGAAACAGAATTTCCGGAGGATGAGGCCCAGAAATCAGGATTTTAAAAAGATTCCCAGGTGATTCTAATGTGCAGCCAAGGTTGAGAACCACTGCTCTATAGTGAGAATGACTCTGGACCAGAGACAGCTGAAAACCGGCAACTCTTTGATGATTCAAACCATGGAGACCAACTTTAGTCAACTATTCAGGAGCCAAAGTGAAGTAGCAGAAAGGTGTGAGTGTTGGGGGTGGGGTGTTAAGGAGTAAAAGGGGACCTTCTCCTAATTCACCTTCTCCCCAGGCACTGGTGACAGTAGCGGCTGGTCCTCCACCTCAGCCCTGCTGCCACATGAGGAAATTGGAGCTCAGAGAGGTTAAGCAACTTGCCCACAGACACACAGCCAGTAAGTAGCCGAGTTGGGATTCAGATGTGAAAAGGGATAGGTGGGCTCCGGAGCCCATGTTCTTCTCACTATTTTGTCTCTAACAGTGAGAATAAGCCAAGAGGGTGGGCCCCGCGTAGGAAATAGAAAATGGAGGCAGAAAAATAAGTAAATGAAACCAATGCGAGAAAAAGGCTGCCCTCCTAAACATGGTGCCATGATGATCAGCTTGTTGCTTCTGAGTCACCTTGCTACCTCCAGAGAAATCTTTCCACACTGAACCTTGCCCTGGTCAATGGAGACCTCACCAGGTATGACCCCACATCTCTTTCAACGGTCAAATCACCACTTGCACTTTACAGATGAGGCCAAAATATCCAACAGGCAATAGCTGCTTGGAAAAGATTGTATTCACACACATCTCCCCAGCATTTAGCACTGGGCCTGACAGTGACCATGTGATTGATGATTGATGAATGAATGAATGAATGAACGAATGAATGAGGAACCAAACGTTGTTTGACGCACTGTTTTGCCCCTTTTCACACCAAAGGGAGGCATATTGTGGCAATGACTCACCGGTGGTTACCCAGGCTTTAAAAATACACGCATCCCTTATTAGAACTGGCAGGAGCATCCGCTGTCCTGAGAGCAGAGCGCCCTGCCCACCTAATATTACATGAGGTGTTAACTACACTATCTGGAAATACCCTGTGACTAATTCCCCAGCCCTTATCTGCAGGAGAAGAAAATTGTCTCTAGCACGAATGCCCCAGATTCCTGGTCAGTTTATGTAAGGAGTTTCAAGTGATTGCGGTATTTTAAGCCATTTTTAGCTTAAATCACCTGATGTGTGGTGAGTGCAGGAAACCTGATCTCTTGCTCCCTTTCACTCCCTGTTTTTCCACTAATTTTGTTTAAACTACTTACTGCACCCTAAGTACCTATCCAGTATGAGCAGGCCTATCAGGACACATCCCCTCGGCTGGTATTTTTAAGGGGGATGATTTATTTAGTGGATTTTCCAGCATCATCTCCCTCCACTCCAAGGTCCATTACATTCCGGGTGACCCACACTCACCCAGGGGGAGGGGAGGGCCTTTACTCCCATCACGGCCTATCCTATCCGGTGGCTTTGTAGATTGACAGCTCTTCTCCCCAGTCCGCATAGGATTTCATAGACACCGTCTCCAAATTATGTCTCAAGTGATCCTCAGAGATTGAGCGGAAAATGAACTTCCACCACCTTTGTCCAACAAGAGGTGAAAACTGGGCTTTTATAAAGTAGCTGGGGAGGCCAGGGGCCTTTCCTTTGCACAGTTATAGTTACTTTTAATGTGAATAACACACACACACACAGAAGAACCAAGATGGCAGCATAGGTAAATGCCCGTACACAACCACATCAAAATTACAACTAAAATACAGAACAACCATCATTCAGAACCTCCCGAGAGCCGGCTGAACAGGCCCTGCAAATAGAGAAGAGGAAAGCGCACAGACACTGGAAGGAGGGCGGAGGCGCAGAACCCGCTGGTCAGGCACCCACGTGCCGCTTTTATAATTGGGAGGAAGATAGTCTCTGCAGAGTTCCCCCTCCTGCCCCCCTCCCACCTCACCGGCCCCTGTTAGGAGCAAGGGGTCCCAACCCCCCCAACCCCCCCAACCCCCGCCCCCCCCCCCCCCCCCCCGCCAGCGGGATTGTGGCTGAGGAACACTAAAGCTGCTGGAGACCCAGGCCTGCGCACAAACTTACTTGGGCTCCATCCCTCTGAGCTCCAGCGCCTGGCGGCTTTGCGGGACCCAGACCACACAGGGAGGAACCGGACTGTCTGGCACTGGAACAGAAACTCGGGGCAGCTTTCCTCCAGACCAGGGTGCTCGCAGGGGTCATTGTTGCTGTGCTGGGACCTCTCCTGTCGCAGAGCTGACTGGCAGCCATAGCTGAGTCTCTAACAGCGTGGCTCACACTGTTTGCTCCACCATATTGATTCCTTGAGACCCCGCCCCATCCAATTTAGAGCCCCACCCTAGCTCTTGGCAGCAGCTTTTCCATATTATTGGCCTGTCCTGGCTCAGCTTCAGACTTTGCTAAAAGGTCTCAAACAAGATGCAGCTGGTGTCAGTGTGCCCCAAACCTATCAATAAAAGGCCCCAGACCCAGCACAAGCACCAGCCTGCCTTGCCTCACAGCTGGGCCTCGCCTGGGCATTTCTTAGCCCCATACAAATAACAGATCTCTCTGTAACTCCTCCTAGGTGGCCCCAGGCAGTGGCTGACTTTGCACCTTCCTGGAGGCCCTAGGGCAGCCGTGGGCAAACTACGGCCCGCGGGCCGGATCCAGCCCGTTTGAAATGAATAAAACTAAAAAAAAAAAAAAGACCGTACCCTTTTATGTAATGATGTTTACTTTGAATTTATATTAGTTCACACAAACACTCCATCCATGCTTTTGTTCCGGCCCTCCGGTCCAGTTTAAGAACCCATTGTGGCCCTCGAGTCAAAAAGTTTGCCCACCCCTGCCCTGGGGCCAGTGCACCTAGTGGGCAGCTTCAGACCATATCAGATTACAACTCTATAGATCCACAAGCGGCACTCAAGGGGCAGACTCAGTGAGCACCAAAGCCCCACGGAAGCAAGTCCTGCGCCACAGGGGTGTCTCCTGCACAGCAGCTCTCCCCTGTAGTAGCAGCTGGTCCTCACAGCCAATTGGCCTGGAGGTCAATTCCTCCCCATGATGCCAACAGCAATCAAGGCTCAACTACAAGACTGTGCACACAGCCCACGCAGGGGCGCACCCAGAGTGCCCAGCTCAGGTGACTGGGGAGGCTGAACACGGGGCCCTACAGGACACCTACTATACAGGCCACCCTACCAATTCCAGGAGACACGGCAGCTCTGCCTAATACATAGAAACAAGCACAGGGAAGCAACCAAAGCATGGAGACAAAGAAACATGTCACAAATGAAAGAAATGGAAGCAAACTACTAGATGCAGAGTTCAAAATCATAGTTATAAGGTTACTCAGGGATCTTCATGAGAGCTTCAAAGATCTTAGTGAGAATGGCAAAGACATGAAAAGGGGCCAGTCTGAAATTAAGCACACACTACCTGAAATAAGTAGTAATTTATAGGGTTTCCACAGAACAGAGGATTCTAAGAATCAAACAAATTGGAATATGAGGGAGCAAAAAACAACCAATCAGAAGAGCAAAATGAAAAAGAATTCAAAAATATGAAGATAGTGTTAGGATCCTCTGGGGCCACTTTAGGGATCCCAACATTTGCATTATGGGGGTGCCAGAAGGAGATGAGAGAGAGCAAGATATTGAAAACCTATTTGAAGAAATAATGACAGAAAACTTCCCCTATCTGGTGAAAGAAATAGACTTGTAAGTCCAGAAAGGGCAGAGTCCCAAACAAGGGGAACCCAAAAAGGCCCACACCAAGACACACCATAATTAAAATGCCAAGGGTTAAAAACAAAGAGAGAATAGTAAAAGCAGCAAGAGAAAAGCAGTTTGTTACCTACAACGGTTTGCCCATATGACTGTCAGCTGATTTCTCAACAGAAACTTTGCAGGCCAGAAGGGAATGGCAAGGAATATTCAAAGTGATGAATAGCAAGGACCTACAACCAAGATTACTCTACCCAGCAAAGCTATCATTTAGAATTGAGGGTCAGATAAAGAGCTTCACAAACAAGAAAAAGCTAAAGGAGTTCATCACCGCCAAACCAGTATTACATGAAATGCTGAAGGGTATTCTTTAAGAAGAAGAAGGAAGAGGAGGAGGAGGGAGAGGAGGAAGAGGTGGAGGAGGAGGAGGAGGAGGAGGGGGGAAGAGGAGGGATAAAAGTATGAACAGTAAAATGGCAATAAATACCTAACAACAATTGAATCTAAAAATCAAAATAAGACAAGTAATCTAACGAACAAAATAAAATGGTGAATATAACAGCATCAGAGGCATGGAAGCATTGAACAGATTGACAAATCTCAGAGGGAAGGAGGGGGAAGGGGCAGGAAGAGATTAGCCAAAGATCTTACCTATGGACACAGACAGTAGGGTGGTGAAGGCCTGGGGCAGGGCAGGAACCGGGTGAAGGGGATCAATGGGGCGGGGCGGGGAGGGGGGGGCGGAAGAGACATGTGTAATACTCTGAACAATAAAGATTAAAAAAATAACATTCAGAAAAAGCAAAAGGCAGGATGCCCATAGACTTATCAGGATCAATGACTGGTTTGCACCTGCAGCCTCGTCGGCCTTTTCCTCCCATCAGCAGAAGTCACCGTTAGTGTGCCTTTCCTGATGTATTATAAACACATCACCATTGACATGCTATTTTGTTTAAACATGCAGACAAATGAGAGAGTTAGCCACTGTTCAAAAAATTCAGGTAACACCAACTAGTTAATCTTCTAATTCAAGGCAGGGTCCTCAAACTTTTTTTTTTATAAAAGGGCAAGCAGGAAATATTTTAGACTGTGCAGGCTTGTGGTTACAATTACTCAGACCTGCTGTTGAATGGCAAAAGCAGCCATAGACTATACAGAAACAACTGGGCTAGCCTGTGTGCCAATAAAACTTTATTTACAAAACCAGGCAGCTGGCAGCATCTGACCTGTGGGGCCACAGTTTGATGTACCCATTCTACTGAATATTAACTACCCAATCATCAAAGCAACACCCACTAGTTCATCTTCTTAACAACTTTCCATCTTGATGACAATGACTTGTTTGACTAACTTTCATGCCAGTTTAATCCAGGAAATATGTTGCTACCCGCCCCCCCCTCCCCCGCCGCTGCTGCCCACAAGGGCCTGAATATCTAGAAACACATCAATAAGTCCTGTGGTCTTTGGAATTCATATCCAGACCTCAGGCAGGAATCGGCGCCTAATGGTTCCACATTAATTCCTGTAAATATTTGCCACAAAGAAACAACTTGTTATGAAATCATTTCCATGGAAAGATAAAATAATGGAGCAATCAAATGCCTCCCAATAAGCCCATCGTTATCCTCCTACTCCATCCCACTCCGGACCTGTTTCCTAAAGCTACATGGAGGATGGTACCGCTGGACACTTTGAAAGAGTTAAATTTCCCAGAAAAATCACTCAGGTCTTATCAATTGCCAAATCCCAAATAATCACACACATCTACACGCCCCCTGCCCAGGACAGCCAAGCCAATCCAATCAGACGGAAGTCCTCCCCCAACCACAGTCTTCATCTCTCCTCCTCAGAACATCTGTTGTCAAAGGAGAATGTCGAACCCCTTAGATTAGAGCAGGAATTACTGTGAATAATTATTCCTGAAAACATATGCTTTCCTAATGTGCTTCTCAATGTGCCCCGCTTTTCAGAAAGTTCATGCTATTTTGGAAGAGGAGGAACCACACTGGCGACAAACAGCCCAGTGCCCCGTCTCATCACCACCTCTTTCCCTGTTTATATTGGGAACATTTTCTCTCTCTGAAAAAATATATTCATATTTATTTATTCTTTCTTTTTTTTCACCTGCAAGTCTCTGCCAACTCTTCCATGTAGAATCCGAAAGCTTTCCACTATGTGTCACAATATAGATTTGGATGCAATAAAGACTATAATTATTGAGCATTTATGAGAAATAATATTTTCCCTCCGGTGCGTGTTAGCTCGGCTGTTCACACACAGGCGTGAATACTAATGCCTGCAGCTTACCCTGGCACCGCCAACATTTGGGGAGGAAAAAGGAAGAGGAGAGGAAGGTGAGGAAGGTGAGCGGACCGATCCCGGCCCTGGTTAAGCAAGTCCTGAGCCCCACTGGTGTCTCGAGGGAGCACTGTGGATTGGGGGTGGGGGGTGGAGGATCCGGGTGGCAATACGCTTTTGGGATTTAAACATCAGGCCTCTGTGCTAAGAAGCGTGGGACTCCCCCCAGCACAGGCTACCGAGCCCTGCAGGTCCTGCTCGCCCAGATGGCTTAGAAGGGCTGGCTTGCTGTAGAAACACGGAGCTGAAGGTCTGCTGCCCGAAGTGGAGAAATTAGGCAACACGAAAGGAAGAGGATCCTCCGAGGCACTTAAGGTCGTCATTTGTAATTTCTCCACAAAGTGTTCTGAGCTTGGTCCCCCTCCAAATATTCCGGGAGAAAGGGATGCTGGAAACCTTGGAAATCTAGGAGAACGGACCGTTACTAAAAGGCAGAACAAGCGTTTGCAATGGGGGTTCATGGGGCTTTGCCCCGGCACTCGCGGCAGGAGGCTGTGTCTCAAACCACAAACCCGAGGCCAGCCCGGGCCCTGCCTCCTGTGACATTTCCTCTCGGGCACCGAGGGTAAAGGTGGCTGTTTCGATTTTTATCAAGGGAGGCCCCACTGTCCCCCTTGTCCCTTCTCTTCTCCTTTGTCTCCGAGTTGCCAAGCCCAAGGCTTGGGTTTTCCTCTGAGGACATGCCCGGAAGGAAGAGAGGGGAAGAGTGACTCCTCCAACCGGCACTGGCAACCACCAGCAGCTCCGGGAAGAAAGTGGGAACCACAGAGGAAGGCGAGAAGGAATCTGTCTGAATAGCAAGGTGTGCCTCCCTGTGTGAGAGAGATAGCGGGCCATCAGAGATAACAAAGAACATTCTGCTTTGCTGCACCCATGGCTGAGGCCCAGAGAGGACTCACAGCTCAAAAGGATTCATTTGTGATATTCTCTGTTTCTGTTTTCAAAAATACAAGAGAAAGGAGTAGATTTCTAGTACTTTGCCCATTGGAGGTAGATGATAAATGCCTGTTAAATCCCCGTTGGGGGCAGGAGAATATTATTACTAAAATATTATAACTACAATATTTTAACTACAATATTTAACTACATTAGATGAGCCCCTTTAGCTTTCATGAAACTCTATGTGGTTAGCACTGACGTTAGCCCATTTTACAGAGCAGGAAACTGAGGCACACAACCCTCCCAAAGCTGGTCCCGCTCCGCTCTGAACCTTCCCAGTGCTGCCTTCCGCTGCCCCGATCGCATTTTCTCACGCAGTTCTGGTTTTGGAGATGTTGTCACATGGTGATACCATGACACCTGCCACACTGCATGTCCACTTTGGGGCTGGGAATAAACATTCATCCCAATGGGGAACAGGAGGGAAGGGGGAAGAGAAGCAAGTGGACATCAAGTGTCCCCGAGTCTCAGTTTCCAGGTTAAAAGGTTGAGGGGAGGATTCGAGGACACGTTCGCCGTCTAGGACGGACAGCAGATGCTCCATCCGCGGCAACTGGGTGGTTAGTGTTTGTAATATTCACTCTGTGACCACTTGCTACAGGTTGATCGGTGTCCCCCAGAATACGCGTTGGTGTCCTAACCTCCAGCACCTCAGAATGTGGCCTTATCGGAAACAGTCATTACAGGTGGAATTAGTTAAGATGAGCTCACACGGGAGTCCAGCAGGCCCTTCATCCGCGTGGCCGGTGTCCCTGTGAGAAGAGGAGAAAAGACAGGGGGACCAGGCCCTGCGACAGTGGAGGCAGAGATTGGGGAGCTGCAGCCACGAGCCCAGGAACACCGATGCTACCAGCGAACACCAGCAGCTGGAAGCGGGAGGAAGGGTCCGCCCAGGCCGCCGGAGAGAGTGACCCCTGGGTTTTGGACTTCTGGTCTCACTTCTGTGCGATAAGAAATGTGTGTTGTTTTATGTCACCCACTTTGTCACAGCAGCCTCATAGTTTACATTTATCATCCATTTATTAACGCCAAAGAAGTCAGCTTAGCCCTGAACATGGACGAGTAGAAGGCTCACACCTGAGCCACGATGGCGAAATCACCCACCATCAGCTTATGACAGTCCAGGCCACGGAGAAAGAGAGCAGAAACCTTCCGAATACACTTAGCAAGACCGGCAGAGTTATCCACAATACACAGACTCACCAGGCCATCTCTTTGACATGCATGTCTTACCATGTTCTCCCTGTTGTCAGGCTCAGGTGTCTGAGCACCAAATTCACCTTCTTTATGTTACTTCTTAGAAATCAAATGCGTCCCCCCTCACGCCAGGTAGTCCACCCCATGATCCGTACCCTCATCTACCCCCAACCTCATTCCTCTCCTGATCCTCCGGCCTGTCCCCTTCTCTGCTCCCGGACCACAGAGAAGGGAATCTATGGCACGTTCCGTCTCAGTAACCCACGCCCTGGAAGATAAACGTGGGGTCTCTGACTCGAGATCTGTGCGGGGAGCTCCCGGTCCACCCTGAGACCACCTGGGTGACACAGGGGGCTTGCCTGATGGGGACCAGCATCTCCTTTAACTAACAAGGAACACGGAAAAGGAAATTCTTAAGGGGGAAATGTCTCCCAGTTAGAAAATATGGTCAAATACACTGTACAGTGTGAACTGTTTTCCCTTCGAACTGTAAGTCAGTAGGGGGAGGCAAGCCAATGCCCACCACCAACGCGGGTGCAGGGCTGGGAGTCTGTGCACCACTCAGCCTCCCTCTGCTCTGGGACTGCGGGGGGGGCGGGGGTGGCGGGGGGGGGGGAAAGGGGGGTGGCGGGGTGGGGGGGGAGTGCCCTGTCTGGTTCAGGGGCCCGGCCACAGGGTGGCGCTATTTGGGATTTGGAATCTAACAAAATAACCAACTTTTCCCTGGATTCACAGAGAGGCAGGACTTCCCCCGGCTCAGCTATGCTCAGTTCAATAATTCAATAAAATTTAATAACAGGTTTTCTTATCTCCAGGTCTCTCGAATCACAAAAGGACCAGAAGGTGGGAGTTCATCAAATTGTGGTTGTGTTTCCTGATTTTTATAAACAGCATAAATGTTTAATCATCAATGCCAGGGACAGAGCTAACCTCATAACGCTAACCTCCGAAGTTCAAGGAAAGCCCTTTCAGCCAATCAGCTATCCCAAAGTGTAGCAACTTCTTTTTATCCTTGCTTGACTGATAGGATTTCATCACCTTCTCCTGGGGTCAACTGTACCGTCACCAGGAGCACGGGAAAATCAACCCAAATGGCCATTCACGCCTCCTCTTCTAACTCCTATCTCGTACTTCTAGACTCCCCTCTTCTGGGAAAGCTCTCCTGGGAAAGGGAGAATTCTCAGCGTCAGACATGAATCACTGAGGTGCTGGGAGGTTTAGCCAGGGCTGGGCGCCATCTGGAGTGCTGGGGGAGGCAGGTACGAGCTGGCGTGGTGGGGCTGGGATTGAAGAGCTTGAAGAGTGGGGGCCGAACACCAGAGAGGGGGTGGTCAGGGAAAGACACTGAAATCCAAGTGGGCAAAAGCTTGGCTTATGTCCTTTGGCCAATCTGTGGCCAAGACAATAGGAACACACAGGCTATCGAAGCTGGTGATCTGGATAATTCCCATACGCGATACTGTGTGTTCCAGCCCTCCGGCCCTGCAGACACGCCTACACGCATTGCCACTGCCCAGCACAGCGGTGGGTGTTCAAAAGCATGTGTTGAATAAGCGAATAGTAGGCTCCTTGTCAAGAAAAAAAAAAAAAAGTTGACCGTCTAAGCTGTAAAAACTAACTGCATTTGACTCAATGGATTTAAATTATTCAATGAAAGGTTTTCGGGGAGGGCGTCATTTACCAGTCTATTCAGGAGATAGTAAGTGACTGTGCTGGCAATTATTGCCACTTGTCCTCATTTTTTGAGTCCCCTTGACAATGTCCATGGTTGCCTCTTCCAGTGAAAGCATTGACGAAAGAACTGTCATAAAGACACAGTGTGAGAGATGAAGAGAGTGGAGAAAATGACAAAAATAAGTCCCATCAAAGCACGTTTTGTTCTGGAACTTTCCGAATGGCAGATCTCAAATTTCTGGATAAAGAGAGAGTAATGAGAGAAGAATTGAGTGATGGAGTCAGTATGATGTAGAGGAAAGAACATGGATTTGGGAGTCTCAGAGATCCTGGTTCCAATCCCAGATCCCCTATTTATCAGCAAAGTCCCAGCTCTGCCTCTTAGCAGTGGAATCCAGGGAAGGCTATTTAACTTCTGGCGCCTCATACTTCTCATCTGTGGAGTGGGTACAATAATAGAACCTATCTCATTACGTTGTTATTAGTATTAAATAGATGAATTAATTAAATAGAACATAGTTATTTTATGCAGGTTTGTTGTAATAATTACTATTATCACCACTCAATATGGTATCAAGCATAAGAAAGATGCACCAATTTGCTCATAGCATTGGGAAAGGTGGGTGATAGTACAGTAATCACCTACATTCATTATAAGATGCATGCCACTTTCAGAACTATATATACATTAATATATGTATAAATTAAATAAACAAACATCTTTGATAAAGGAAATAAAACACTGAATCCCTCCAAGCTTGGCCTCCTACGTCTGCTCACAGGACAGTTTTAAAGTTCACATGTGCTAAGTGACATTTGTTAGCACGAAGTCTGACAAAATTCCTCTTCTTTTTTCTTGTTTTTCCTTCCTCCATGTTTTTCTAGGAGAACAAAGACTTGGAGTTTGAAGAAACTGTCCAAGCCTCACAAGGTGACCTTGTTCCAGGGCCTCCACCAGGTTTTTATGAAAAGAAAGAGTCAAGCCAGACTCAGTCAGTGGGCAGGGCCAGCCGCAGCCACAGGCTCACCCTCTCCCGGGGCCTGGCTCCTGCTGAGCAGTCCTCTGCCCCTGGGGGTGGGGAGCACCAGCTTTGGCCCTGCTGGCCATGGAAGATGGGCCATGCCACCCCCTCCAGAAGTACGTGCATCAGATAGGGGATCCTGCTGTGCTGTCTTGCCTACTACGTGTGTTTTACCTTCTTAGCCCTTCACCCTGAAAGCTTCCCCAGCCTGCTTTCTCAGGTCCCTCCAGCCCAGAGGATCTCAGTCAAGTATCCCTTTGCTTAGTTGGAATTGTGGATGGACAGACACACACACACACACACATACACACACAGTGCTTGTTCTGTGTCAGGCACCAACTGTTTCAGAACTAGTGACTCATTAACTCCTCATAACAAAACTATGCAGCAGGAACTATAATTATCCCATATGAAGAGTAACATTGAGTTAGAAAGAGGTTAATGATACGCCCGAGGTCATCAGCTTGTAAGAGGTGGTGTCAGAATTTGAACCCAGCTCTTCCAGCTCCCGAATGCCAGCTTTTAACCACCATGTTATCCTATTAGAAAGAAACATGAGTAATCCCCGTGACCCCATTATAATGGGCTCCACTAATTACTTTCACTTCTTCCCGTCCTTTCCAATCTCATTTGAGAATCACTGTGCTATTAGAGAGGTCTCAGAGCAAAAACTCATCCAAAAAGATAGCACATATTTAAATAAAATGTACAAAAGATGATGAGGAAAAATACAAATTTGAATATATGGTTGCGATCAAGGGGGTGAAAAGGGAAGTTGGGAGACACGGGAGGGCGACGGTGGTGGTGACCATGACAGAGAGCAGGGCCAGGGACCCTGAACACCCTCTAAGGTGCGGGACTGTCATTGAGACCAAAGATTGTCCAGCCCCAAATGCCAGTGGTGCCTCAATGAGAAACATTGGACATGATCTGAAGGTAAAAATGAACCAGAGAGGGAACAAAAGTGATCTTCCCTTATCTCCCAGAGTAAAGCGCTAATGTCTCCACCAGGTGTGGGCAGAGGCCATCTTTGGGGGGGATGCCTTTAGCTCATGATGACTTGTCTGCTTCGCTGGATTGTCAGAAGTCCAAGGAGCTGTGGTCAGGTTAGACGAAGCTTTCAAAAGAATGATGTCTGTAAAGTCATATTAATAGCAACGCTCTGGCCCGGTGGGAACTGGGAGGATTCTGGGATTGAGGCTGTGGTTTGTGCAGTGCTGTGGCTACGTGAGGAGGAATCATGCAACAGAAACCTGAAATGAGACTGTTTGCAGCTGCAATTTTAAAAGGCTTCTCCTTTAATGACCTTTGACCCAGGAATTCCACCTCTAGGACTCTAGTTAAGTCAAGGGGAGGACAAAGATTCATGCAGAAAGATGTTCATCTAAGCATTCTTTATAAAGGCCAAGAACTGCATACCACCCAAAGGTTTGGTGGTAGGAGAAATGGTAAGAAATTTTGATACAACTATCTGTTGCCATATTTGCAACCCATTTAAAAGAAAATCCCTTACAAAGAGTGTTCATTCATGTAGAAAAATGCTTTTGTATAATATTAAGGAAACACACAGGATACCAAGTTATGTCACCCCACCTTTAACCCAGAAATCCTATTTTTGGAATCTATCCTGCAATATTGTAACCAGCAGTATATTAGATCATATGCATAAGAGTATTTATTGCTGTAGTATTTATAATGGCTAACACAACAATAACAACAAAACTGAAAGGAAATGAAGTGTCCAGCATAAGAGAATGTTTGATTAAATTTGGGCTACCCCAGAGCAGAGCTGCATTTAAGAGAAGCCGTTTTGTGTATATGTGCTCCAAATGTATTGTTGACAGAACAAAGCAAGTTTCTAAATAATGGACAAAATATTGCCCAGTTAAGACACACACACACACACACACACACACACACACACACACACTCCACCCCTGCAAATGCATATATGCTCTGCATGTCTGCATGGGCACAAAAGATCTACAACCACTTCTTAGCCAAAGGGACAGAGTAGAATATTAGTTTTTTCTTCTCATATCTCCATAGTTTTTTACTTGATTCAGTGAGTCTGTACCAACCTAGTAATGCAACAAATCCCATATGGTAAACAAATCAGATGTACAATATGATCACACTTGTATTAAAAGGCATCTGCCTGGGATGGGAAAGAAGGCTAGAGGGAAATATTTCTCATAGGTATCTGTGGTTATTGCTTAGTACTGGAATTGGGAGTTTGTTTCACTAAGTTGTTTGTATTTTGGTGGGGTTGTTGTTGTTTTTTGCATTTTTCAAAATGTCCATCTTGGTTATCTGTGTCACTTTCTAATTGGAATAAATAAAGACAGGATGGAAGGGAGGGAAGTAGGGAAGGTGGGAGGGAGAGAGAGAAAGATAGAGAAAGGGAGGAAGAGAGGGAGAGAAAGAGGAAGGAAGGGAGCTAAAGAGGAAGAAAGAAGAAATAAAGCAAATTTAGGGATTGGAAGAATGCATAGCCTCCATTTTTCTTTGGATTTCTTCTCCCAGGAAATTAGGGCTCTAGGTTTAGTTCAGTGGGTGCCTGTCTGCTGCCCACTTTCAAGGGCTCGCATGGAGCCTCACACAGATTTGCAGCTGAACCTGATTAAAGAGGCAGCAACATCTGCACAGCACATTTTACATCAATTTTATAATGGGCCAGACCCTCTGGAATTAATATCTGATGAAAAAATAAACCTGTTAACAGGGCGGATTTATAGTATTCAAATTACTATTGATCCATTCAGTACACAACTAATAAAAACATTCCTTGAGTGACCTTCCACCCTGTGCATGCTTAAGCAAATTATCTCTAATAAACAAGTATTATGAGGACCCAAGGAAAATGTCAATCTATACATTTCTGATCTCATATTCTCTCTCTCTCTCTTCTCTCTCCTCTCTCTCTCTCTCTCTCTCTCTCTCTCTCTCTCTCTCCCTCTCTCCAGCATCTATCTGTTTCTACGTGCCCTGGATCAAGGCCTAAGATCCCCTATGTCTTCCAACATGGCAGAAATTCTTTCCTGTTGAGCTGGGCACAATAGCATAAGAGCACCCTGTCTCTCAATGAGCAACTCAGTGAAAACCACTGGACAAGAACCATCTTCTAAGGGGCAATGTGTGTGTGTGTGTGTGGGGGGGGAATAAACCTAGTCTAGGAGTCAACAAGACTTGTGTCTTGGTTCTGCACTTCTTTACCTGCCTGACCTTGGCCAAGTCATTCTATCTCCATGTTGCAATTCCAAACCAATCAAAATCGAATACAATAAAATAAGGCACATGTGGATACGTTCCATGATATTAGCTGAAATGTTTGAAAATAACTCATAGGCATCCTCCTCCGATACAGACCTTGAGAAGGCAATGGAGCCAAAGTTGGGACCTCCCAGTCTCGCCCCATTCAAACATTTACTGGATTCACTCAGCCTGGCCACACCCGACACCCCCACATGCTGGAAAGTTGCCAATCCCTGGTCAAAAATAAAAAAAATGAAGGCGGAGACTGCTCAATATGACTCAATGTAAGTGCCAAGGATGCGCCACCACCAAAACAGACTCCATAAACCTTGGTCCGAATGAAGTGGGTCTTTGGCTGTTTCTCTCCCCTTCTCTCCCTCTCCATCACCCACTTTCAAATAAAAGAGCTTGCGAACTGATTAGTGGCAATAGAATTATTGGAAGCTGGAAGGAGAGAGATTTAAGGGAGCCGTAATGACACCATAAAAGCTCTGCTGGGTTGCTTTTATGAGCCCGAAGCAGTTTAGAGGAGCCTGACCCTGAGAGGTTAGCGGAAGTGTGTAAAAGGCTTGCCTGTGGGATAAATGCGTCTCGAAACCCTTCCACGGAGAGCGAGCGGAAAACAGGGGAAATAAATGACGAGCACAGTGCTTTAACAGGGAAAATTTCCTCCGAAAGGAAGCAAGCAATGAGGCCAGGCGAGGAATAAATGGGGTAGAAATGGCAGGCGCTCTTCGGAGGGGCCACAGCTGCACCCGAGGCTGATAAGATCCAGCACGTGTCAGTTGCCACGGCTCTCTTTTCACACTTCAATGTGAACTTTACAGCAAAGGGGGACAGGAGGCAGCGAAGGGGAAAACAGTGGCTCAGAAGGACTTGTGCACGGAGTGTGAAGCCATTTCAATTTTATATTCGAAAGGACTTTGTAGGTGATCCCATGAATGCAATTATGCCCACCTAATAAAAGCAACATATGCTAAGACAATTAAAATATTTTATTATACACCTACCCATTGTATTCCACGTGAGGCAGGAGAGGGGAAATGGATGGGAGGGAAAGGATGCATTCCGCAGGAAGGGGAGCCAAAGTCGGCCTGCGTTCTGCTGGTGGGGAAATGAATGCAGGAGGATAGATTTTCAACAGGAAGATGAATCATTGCATTTCCTTTTACCAGGGGTCTTTTCACCTTGCCGACCAACAACACTCTGGTTTCACGGCTCTGTAGTCTGAGAATACAGATGAAGCCATCCTTTGCCTTCTTTTATATATATGTATTTTTTTTATTGATTTCAGAGAGGAAGGGAGAAGGAAAGAGAGATAGAAACATCAATGATGAGAGAAAATCATTGATTGGCTGCCTCCTGCATGACCCACACTGGGGATCAAGCCCTCAACCTGGGCATGTGCCCTGACCAGGAATCAAGCCCTGACCTCTTGGTTCATAGGTCGACGCTCAAACTCTGAGCCACGCCAGCTGGGCCCTTGCCTTCTGTAGCCCTCGGTGTTTTCATATTCAACCGTAGAATGAAGACTCCCCCACACAATGCCAGGAAGAAAAAAGTACGTCACTTGATTCAAAGTTTAATGACACGATGGCAAATGAAAGTCAAACTAATGTTCTCCTGGCTCTTCATTCCACATATATTGATCGGGGACCAGAGAGAGAACCACAGTTTATACCAGATCCTAAGGGGAAGAAGACAGCCCGTGCCTTCAAGTAGCTCTCTGTGCCAGTCTGTCAGCTTTCCGCCCAGAATCTATTTGAATTTCTTTCTGGACAAGGAGCTAGACTGCACTTGCCAACCTTCTTTGTAGTTAGAGATAGCCGTGTGGCGAATTCTTATCAATCTTCCATAGCTAAAGCTGGGGAGAGAGATCAGGCAGCTGGCGCATATAGCAACTGTGCGAATAGAGACACAAGGTATTGAAACCTGGGTCCTGGGTCCTGGATCACTTTGTGGAGCATCGCTGCCCCTGGCCAGGAGTACCCATTTATGCTATTCTTGGGATAAGGAACATAGCTATAATGCACACTATACAGAGTCTTGGGGCGGGGAGGGGTATTTGTATTGCAACCTAGCCTATCTTAACCAATAAGCTCACCATCTAGATGTATAAACAATCCATACAAAGGTCATTTCCAGACTAGGTAATGCTGTAACATGGGTGGACAAGGGAAAAACCTATAACTATACTACCGGGTCTAAGAAGGTTTCACAGAGAAGGCAGCATTTCAGCTGAAACTCAAAAAGCATAAAGCATAAGGAATGTGACAGGCAAGGGTGGAGGCAGGAAGGGACCTCAGGTAGAGGTGATAGTACGATCAAAGCTCAGAGGTGTGAAAGGATGTGGCCTGTCAGTGGAATCATGAGTAATCTGGGGAGTGGGGAGCAGGATGTGTGGGCGGAAGGGGTGAGACTAAAAGGGCCGAACAGTATAGGGGCTCACATAGAAATGGTGGAATCACACAGTTAACTCTGTTAAATATTGATGCCAGGACATAGGGTGGGCACATGTGTCTGCCTCTAACGCTATTCATCTTTGATCAGAATAAAGGCTCGTCGTCACTAGGTGGGGGCCACTGCTAGGTCACAGGCAGCCCACGGAAGGTCATACCAAGGCCAAATGAACCATCTACCAGGTCAGATCCATCCAGCTAAGAATAGACACAGGTTGTCACATGATTCCTGCTGAACGGGACCAGAATGACCAGAACCACAGCTTTGTGGCTGACCTGGTGGCCACATGGGAACATAGACGGCGCCCAATGAAAATAACTTTAAAGCCTACACATGCAATTCTTAGACACTGTACAACACGGGGAAATGCCCGTCTTTAGGCTTCAAGGGAATTAGGTTTCGTTATGTTCAACAAAGTTAGATTTCAAACATACTTGTAACATCAAATCACTGAGAAGCACGTCAACAATTTCCCAAAATCTTCTTTTTATTCACAACTAGAGTAAAGTCTATTAAAAATTAGAGCCATGGCCCTGGCCGGGTAGCTGGTTAGGTTTCAGATTTGATTCCTGGTCAGGGCACAGACAAGAATCAACCAATGAATGCATAAATAAGTGGAACAATAAATCAATGTTTCTCTCTCTCTCAAAATCGTTAATTAAAATTTTTAAAAATTAGAGCCATAAACTTAGAGTTGACCAATCTTTACAGGGTTTTAGTTGGACTCCAGCTAGGCTGCTCTACACTGTAAGCACCAGAGCTATGAAGTACACAGTCAATGTGTAGATATCGGCAGAGACTAGGGGATGTTGAGAAGGGGTAGAAGTATACTGAGGGAGGAAAGCATGCACATTGATGTGAGATCTAGGCAGGAATACCAATTCTTTGGGACTACTGCTAACATTAAATGGGGTAAATTGTGCTAAGTGAGAAGCATTTAGGAATCTAGAAAAGGTTCAATAAGTAAAAGATATGTTACTCATCTTCCTCTCTTATTCTCCTTAATGATTTCGTATGAAATTTCCTTTGCTATCAAATGTATTACTTATTAGCTTCTAAATTTAATCATTAGTCATTTTTGTTAATTTTATAAAAGAACACACAGGTTTCATTCTACCTCATGTCTTTGGCTGAAAGTAGAAATTCACTGGACGTTAGCGTTCTCTTATTCTTAAAGGATGCGTCATGGCCGTCTAGCCAAGGCATTAGTTATGATATATGGGAGGAAAATACAATTTTCAACAACTTTCTGACATATATTGATTGGGGACCAGAGAGAGAACCACAGTTTATACCAGATCCTAAGGGGAAGAAGACAGCCCGTGCCCTCAAGTAGCTCTCTGTGCCTGTCTGTCAGAAGTGCACAGCCTTGACAACCCAGAGGCACTCTATCCTGACACTTAGCGTTAAACTGAGCAACGCATGCTTTACTAGGAGCCACAACACTGTACCAGCGTTGCTATTAGCCTGGCCCTCAGAAGCCTTCACTCTACAAAGCCATGGGAACTGAGACCTCACAAGACCAAGTTCAAATAAATAGTCTGGCTATATGTGACAGCTACTTGCAATATCACATCTTGAAAATACGGTATATGCAACCAGTTTACAAGGTGCCATAGGACTTTACTGGTGACACATTTTAAATTAGACTTTTTTAAATTATAAAGGCAATGCAATACACTTAACACTCTAAAAAGGTGAAAAAAGTACCCCGGTGTATAACATCCTCCACTGTCATCTCCCCCTATTCCTATTTCTTTCAATATATTCCATTTTCAACCCTACTTTTGTCTTTAAAATTTTATCGTTATAAACAACTGTTGTGGTTTTTTTTTTTTTTTTTTTGGAGGGGGGGTGGTTATCTAATATTCTGTAAGTGGGTCTACCATGACTTACGAAATCATTCCTCTGCTGTTGAATCTCCACGCTTATTCTAAGGTTTCGCTGTGTGGGATTGCTTACATTTGAAACAGTGGAGCTTTATTTTATAAGAAACCACTTATCTTTGATGGCCTTGACTACGGGCCTGCGAGCTGCGGTCTCTTTTTGTGTCTTTGAAGACTGATTGAGGGAAGCTGCAGGGTGACCAGGTCAACTATTGGCTTAGAATTATACTGAGCTTCTGAGCCAATCTGCCTGTTGCCTCGATTGGGTCATGCATGAGGACGAGTGAGACAGAATTATGCGACCATCCTAATAATCAAGTATCTGAACCATTGAGTCACTCAATTGTGCACCAAACACACCAGGTGTTTTTATGCTTCTAAGATGGTTCGTGGATAGTTCCCTCCGTCGGGAATGTGTCCCCCCATGCCTCTCAGGAAGAGAGAGGATGACACAAGCAGTAGGGTTCTTTCTGCAGTGACTACATGCGCATGGACATGAGCCTGGAGGCAGGGACACACGTATATTTCATATGTGATTCTCATGGTTTCTATGCTGGCGAAGACTTTTTTCTGGAGAGAGTCCTGGATGTCTCCCCAATACAATGAAATGGACTCACCAAGGAATTCAAGTCATAATTTTATACTTCCATGGCCTTTGCACACACGCGCGCGCGCGCGCACACACACACACACACACACACACACACACCATCTCTCACAGTCTGTCTTTGCCACTGGCAGTGAAATTTCCCAGTTCCTAGGGAAGGTGAAAATACACCTACGGATGTGCCACCAGCTCTGTCTTAGAGTAGACATCGTAGGCAAGATCTGTACATTCACTCAGCGAGGGTCCTACTCTGAGCCAGGCACTGAGTGAGGGCTGTGGGCACAAGAAGGGTATTGTGGCCCTCCAAGATTTTGCAGCTCAGAGCAGAAATCCAGGCCTGGAGGGAACGCAGACATGTTAAGGAGCCTGTGTGCTCCCAGACGCATGTATCTTTGACCGACTCTGAAGTCCCTGCTTTCTGCACTACAGCAGCTGCATTTATTACGCCTTCCGTGTGCCAAGTACCATGCAAGGCACCAGGATACACACAGTTTCTGCTCCCTACAGGTTCAATGTCAAGTGGGGAGACAGCAAAATAAGGGCATCATTAGGGTCATGAGAGAAGTTTGTGGAGTATCCAACTAACCACCAGGAGCCCACGTGACTGCAGCTCCCGGCCTCCACCTGCTAGCTGGTGACAGATCACAGTCACGCGCTAGCGCAGGGGAGAGTCACGGCCCTGCCCTCCCTCCGCAGGGCTCTGCAGAAGCTCGTGTTCCTAAGAGCTGGGATGACCTGACTGACTTGTGGCAAACTGCCAAGTGCATTTGAAACCCAAGCCTATGTGTATATGAAAATGCAGGAAGCCATCTTAAAAGGACGCACTAATTAGCTTCCTGGGATTTCAGATTTTAAAAGCTTTTGTGATCGAATTTGTTTTGGTAATTTTTTTAAAGGATTCCGAAGATTGGTTCTGCTGTCAGGGCATCAGAAAAAGACAACAATGAGATAACAAACTTGCCGTTTCCACAGCGGAGTGCTTTCAGTGTGGAAGGGGAAAAGCATCTCTAGACTGGTTGGCAAAAAGCAAGGTGGCACTAAAAGGCCTGATGCACAGAGAAGACCCACCTCCTTTGGGCGGCCGGATCCAACATTGAGTTGCTCTTGAAAAGCATGCGTAAGCCCGCTGCCAAATCAGCACCACTGCCAGAGCCCCGGGGGCGGGGTGGGGGTGGGGGTGCTGTTTTTATGAAAAGATTAAGAAAAACACAAGAAAAAGTCCCCAATGAATAATTTTTAAATTCTGATTAGAACAATGATGTGAAGGGTCACAAAAAATTCTTATAAACTACCCACCACTGTTTTCACTAGGAATAAAGAGAACTAATGATGGAAAGGATGCTTATAATAATTCTATTTGTTCAGTGTGGAGGGATAAATAATAATGAGAGGAGCACACTGTTATGAAAGCATATAATCATATTCTAAGATGTGTCCTATAATTGAAAGTCATTATCGAAAAACTTCCTTCTAGAGTTAATCGCTCCCTCTGTCTGCATGTTCCCTGGGGTGCACACACCCTGTGTAGTAATTGTCTGCCTGCATACCTGTCTTCCAGGCTAATCTGTGACCTCGAAGGCTCTACTGTATGAATTCCATCCATCTCACTCTCGGCGTGCCTAGCACCCGGTCAGCAAATCATCATCATGGAATTGAACGTATTCCATTTCCACATTAAGTTCACTTCTCTAGGCTGGCTAATCCTTCGGGCTATTCTTGGAAACATTTCCCAACAACTCACATTTTTCTTAAATTGGGGAGCGTGTGGGGGGAAATATTTAGATAAGCCAATGTATTTACATTTTGTAGGCAAGGCGTTAATAATCATCAGCCCACAGGAATCTGAAGAGACTTGGCCAAAGTCAATAAAGGATCGTGAGCTATCACCCCCAAACCTGGAAAGGCCTCATCTCCTGCTTACACTAAAAAAAATAATAAAAAAAAAGATGACCTTGCAAATTACAGCTTTATAAATTCAACTTCTAAATTTGGAAAGATACTGAAAGAGGGAAAAAAAATCATGAAATGAGCTTGCAAAATCTTAAAGAGGGCATTTACTGTAAAAGAAGAAGTAACTCTTGACTGAAAATGAGTTCTGTTTTTTTCTTTAAGTAAAACTTTTATCTTCTACAATGGGATCATGCAATCATTTGCTCCTAGGGAATTCATAGATTTAATTTTCTTAATCAGCCATTATTTAACTCACTGACTTGTGAGACTGGTACCATTTTTATCTGAAGATAAAACTGAGAGGTCATAACAGTTTGGTTGTAAGATGTTCCTTACAAGAAAACGTATCAGGAGGCAGCAGAGGTGAGTGCTTTGGGAGACAGACCTGGGTCAAATTCCAACTTTGCTACTTGTTAGCTGGGTGATCTCGGGTAAATCACAACCTCTCTGATCCCCTATTTCCTCAACTATAAATTGGAGGTGATGCTAACATCATCAGGATTGCGATGAGGATTAAGTGAAATGATGTTTGTGAAAACAAACATGAAAGAAACATAGGGCATTGAATAGAGAACTGTTCCTGTGGGAAAATATGAACAGATTGGATTATAGCAGGACCTTATAGAAAATTCTCCCAAGATGGTGGAAAACACCAGAGATCCCAACTTGTCTGAGCTGGTCTGTGCTCATATAACATCTTTTTAGGAGAAGTGAGAGTGCCCTTAAGATGGCAATGCCCTGCAAGAGCGCCCGGAGTGCTGGTCAACAAAGCCACACGGAACAATCGTCAACATGGGGATTTTTTTCCATCTTCGTTTTTGGATCCAAGTTTCTACTGGACCTGCTTTAAGAACTTCCATGATAGATAACCATCTCCTATAGACCCCTCTCACTATTCACACTTGGGGTAAGGTCCAGGGAGAAGAAAAGTCCCTGGAGGGTCACAAAGGGAGTCCATGGCAAGGTGGGACTAAAGACCAAGCCTCTGACTCATGATCTGCTGTTTCCAGCCTCCCTGCCCGCCACCTGTTCAGCAGGTCCTCTCTAATCGCTACGTGTCTTGGACAACGTACTTTCTAGTTGTTGGTTAGGGCTTGTGCAATGTGTCTGGCTTTAGCTATTTGTGCGAAGCAGGAAGGACAGACTGGAAATTGCTCTTCCCCATTCTTGATTTTGGGTTTGGGGGGAAGGGGATGGGGCTTTTCCTGGCTTCAAAAGGACAGCCCGGGGGTGGTCTAAGAAGAAAAGGAGGCCCAGAAGCCCAGTCCCTTAGAATTCCAGGAATGATGCTCAGCAAGACCCGCCACAGCCCCCAGGAAGCATTGCATTTCTACGCATTCATTCCTCTCACTTTTAAATAGAGAAGTGAGCTGCACCGTGCACACAGTTTATGCATTAATGGCCTTTTTGGCCTTGGTCTTATGACCGGAGTCTTTTTGTGCTCTGTGACACGTGACACAGGGAAGATTAGCTGCAGCCTAGAGTCAGGAAAATCCAGAGCCAAAAGCTACTGCCTCCAAGATGGGAGACTTTGGACACTCCTCATCTCTACTATAGGGTGCAATCTATTGACATTTCAGAATTGTGAGATGGAGGACAAAGTGGGATTATATTTATAAAATAGCTAGCACACGTCGTGCCCATATTAATGCACATGTACTACATTCTCCATAATGTTCTCTCTAAAGGGGTTAAATAATTTCTAAAGAAGCTCTGGGATCAAGACTTTTACTGCAGTCAGTTTTCAAAATTGAAGAGTTCCTATAATGAAAACCTTTAACTTTTTACATCTTTTTTTTTTTTTTTTTAGTTTTCCAAAGAGTGAAGGAAGTAGAGGCCACCACAACTAATGTGCATAGAGAGAGAGAAAATTCTGGCCTTGGCTCAGATGCAAACGAGCCCTGTCAGTTGGGCGTGCTGAATAACTTCTGTGGGCCTCAGTTTCCTTTGGAGGGGACTTCGTTGGTGGCCAGACTTCCCTGGAAGAGTGAGGGGAGAGCGATCCAGAGGGGCAGTGCCCGGGAATTCTAGTCGGCGCTTGGCAATGGCATAATTATCACTCCCTCGCCTCGCCCCGCTTTTCTAGGCCACCCATCCTCCACTCGTGGGTGATGCGGAGCTTGAACGGGGGAGAAGGCGGGGGCGGGGGAGAGAGACTGAAATAACAGGGACTGGATGCCTCCTGGCTATTTCAGTTGCACACGTACAAGCTGAGTCCCTGGGGGTTGATCAGTTACCTGAGAAGACTCCTTAACTCTTTCTGCAGAAAGAACTTAATGAAAACTCCGGGCCTCAGAAGACACCGAGAAGTATTACGAGCAGGGATTTTATGTAAAATGGGAGCAGCGCTGTGGAAAACGGTTTGGTGGTTCTTCAAAAACGTAGAGCCACCATAGGGCCCAGCAATTTCACTCCTAGCTTGACCCCGAAGAGCAATGAAAACATGTCCGGAGAAGTTTATACACGAATGTTGATAGCAGCAGTATTCATAAGAGCCAAAAGGTGAAAACCAGCCAAGTGTCCATCAAGGGATGAATTCATAAACAAATGTGGTATGTCCATATAATGGAATATTATTCAGCCATTTTAAAAAAGAGGTACTGACATATGCTATGACTTAGATGAACTTGAGAACATTATGCTACATGAAAGAAGCCAGACCCCTAAGGTCACATAGCATATGATTATATTTATCTGAAATGTCCAGAATAGGTAAATCTGGGAGACAAAAAGCAGGTTGGTGCCCTGGCCAGGTAGCTCAGCTGGTTAGAGTATCGTCCCAATACACCAAGGTTGTGGGTTCAATCCCCGGTCAGGGCACATAAAGAATCAACCACTGAATGCATAAATAAGTGGAACAACAAATCTCTCTCTCTCTTTCTTCCTCTATCTAAAATCAATAGACAACACTGTAAATTTACTCTGTGCCACTGAATCATATTTTATATGCCTCATTGTATGTTATGCAAACTTCACCTCAGTGTTTTAAATGATTGGAGGCAAGAAAGAGAGCAGGGATATTTGAATTGGCTGTGGCCTGCTTCTGAATCTCATCTCTGCCTCATCTGACTTACATAACTTTGGGCAGGTGAGTTGGCACTCTGGGCTTTGGCGTTCCTGTCTTTGAGAAGGCAAGAAGGAGAATACTCAGAACCTGTCAAGAATTCCTTGAGACCCTAGAAACGGAGCACCTGGTTCAGGCCCAGTGCATGGTGGGTACACACAGATGTCAGCCCCTCCCTTTCGCTTCATTACCTCGGAGGCCTGACCTGCCTCTGAGGTACAGGCCAACCCAGACCTCCATGCCATTAAGTAAATGTATTGGGAGGAACTTAACCGTACGGAAAAGGCACGAGGAATAGTATAACCTCACCTACACCCACTACTCGCAAGTGGAATTGTTAGCATTTTGTCATATTTGCTTCACTGCATTCTTTTTTCTAAAAAAAATTATGGAATCACACATTTCAGATGAAGTTGAAATTTATGTTGCTCTCTATACTGAGCTCAATAAGCAAGTCCATTGAATAATTAATACGTGGAGAAATAATTTATTCATTCAACTGGTCTTCTTTCAGAGCCTACTATGAACAAGATACATCCTCCAGGATGTAGACCCAGCATTTCAGAGCTTCGTTTTAATTAATAATTTGAGCAGAGCAGGAGGTGGCAGTTCAGAGCTGCTGAAAGACCTGGTTAGCTCGCTGTACTAGATAAAATCAGTGGTGTGCTTTCTAAGCCTGGACTGCAGTTAACCGGTACTACTCAGAAAACAAGGCCAGCCGACATCTGCAAGGCACCAGCTACCCAGCAACTGTGCTGTTAGGAAATTTTCAAAATACGGGCTATTTCCCTAATGGTGTGACTTTGAACTTTCATAGATCTGCGACGGCAATCAAACCAGAGAACTTGAAAAAGCACTTACAAATAGATTGCTATACAAATGTACATAGTGATTCTAGAACAAAAGGGGGGGCATAGCGGGATGCGAGGGGGGGGGCATGCGGGGGGGGGGGAGAGGCAAAAGGGAACAGGTCTGCAAACTAATAAGGGCATCAGACACCTTTAGGGAAAATAATGCAACTCTTTCTCCTCTGCTCAGAAATGGAGGCCTGGTTAGAATGCACAGCCTGCTGAGTTGGGAGTGGGGTGAAGGTAGTGGGGAAAAAACATGGGTATCTGCGTCCAGAAGTGACTAAAGTACATTTCTTTGTAGTTTTATATTTTTCTAAAAAGAAGATATTTGTTGCTCTGGCCAGTGTGGCTCAGTTGGTTGAGCACCGTCCTGTGCACGGAAGGGTCACCAGTTTGATTCCTGGTCAGGGCATGTGCCCAGATTTTGGGCTCAATCCCAGTAGGGGGCGTGCAGGAGGCCGCTGATAGATGTATATCTCTCACATTGATGTTTCTCTCTTTCTCTCCCTCTCCCTTCCTCTCTTTCTAAAATCAATAAAAACAAGTATTTTTAAAAAGGTATTTGTTGGCACAAAAAAAAAAAGTTGAGAATGGACCCTGGCAATACCCCAGCTTATCTGAACATCATGCTGGGACGGAAAGCGAGTTCATGCTGCTTCCTGGCCCGGTCTTTTCAAAAGAGATCACTGTCCCTGAAATGCAGATAGTTATAAAAGTGGCATTAATTTGCTTAGACCGAGAGATTTTCACAGGAGAGCAACTAGCAGAAAACATTAGGAAAATGTCCGAGAGGACTGGTAATTGACTTGATTAGTATGACCTTGGCCACGAAGGTAATAGAAGAGAGGCCGGTGCGTAGACTGAGTTATCACCCCGTGCCCGGTTCGGCGGCTGAGTGAGGGATGTAATTTGTTCAGTCTGACTCGGGGTAGCAAAGCCTGCCTCTGATAAGGTAATACACTGACTAGCCAAGCTTGGCCTGCGGTCCTACGCTGACACAGTAAACAGGACGGGGTCAAACAAGAAATGATGGACGGGGCTTAGGGGGGCGGGTTCTCCGCGTACACACTCTTCGGGTAGAACCTTCCGGACTCTGAGCCCCACGGAGCATGAGCTCCTCGCCTCTGAACTACCAAAGAGGAAAATTAACACAACTGCTCCCCAGCCGAAACAAAGCAAAACGCCAACATAAACAAAGACTAAACACCCCGAGAGGGTCTATGCCGAATTCACTCTGGCTTTGTGTTCCCTATTTTTTATAGGCGTTTATGAAGCAATATGCCACTGGCTGCGGTGGGAAATTTAGCTGCATTCATCAAAGAAAAGGTCCTGTTTGCGGCTCCCAAGCTCATGTTCTTTGCAGTACACCTGCTTAAAATAGACAATTTCTCTCAATACACACACACACACACACACACACACAGTGGATCCCACAATGACACGTTCAGTGGTTGTTTATTGGGTAGGGCCAGTGCATACCCGAAGCCCTTACACTGAGGCTATGAAGTCACTAGCATTGTAACAACTTGTACAGAAGTTCATGTCCAGGAAGTGCTATCCACTTTCGTATCTGTGATGACCTTCCTCGTTAGCTGCACTGTAGGAAGAGATCTTATTCGGAGAGTGGGACAGCTGCTCCATTGAAACAGCTGTGGCGCCCAAAGACTCTCAAACATAGGTTGAAAGTCTGTACCCACAGGTCTTAACCACGTCACATTTACTATCCATAACAAACGCATAGCAGATTCGAACTAGAGAGTTGGACTGGGTGAGTAACAACAGGGTACCTTCATGCACACTTTGTTCCCCTGTGGGGTGACTTGTTTGCATGTGCATGTGTGTGCATGCGTGTACATGTGTGTGTGTGCGCGCGCGTGTGCGCGTGCGCATGTGTTATGAGCCTCTGATTTCAGGGCTGGGGCTGCGGGAGGGACAAAGGGCCCAGACTCCCTTGTCTCCTTGCCTCTGTCACCATGCTTGTGACCCTCTAGTGAAAAGGATCTGACCACCACATGCGAGTGGAATAAATTATCGCTGACACTCCAATATTTAATTATGCAGCTGTCAGAGCGGCCCTTTCGAAATTCATTTTAATAAAGTGGGAACTTTCCCTTTCAAGGTGAGAGTGAGGGGAGTCACCTTTGGTGTCAGCTGGAGGTCTCCACCATGAGCTCTGCATTCTTGCTCGGACGCCTGTCACTTGCCCTGATAGAAGGGCCCGATAACAGCGCTGATGCCTGGTGGCCTCCCCCCATCCCTGCCTGAATGAACATCCTTCATTTAAACCCACAATAATGAGGACCGCAAAGTCAGAGAGGCGGGCACAAGGGCAGCCTATTGGGGGGGAAATGGCTTCTTATTATAAAATTCACTCCATGTGGAAGTGGCAATCTAAAAGCAATCACAGCCATCTCTCCATTTTAACTGGTTAGCCAGAAATATTTAACATGGTGGTGGGGGGCGGAGGGGAAGACCAGGGGTCAAGTGGAGGCACCCAGAACCAGGCACCCCTTGACCGCTGAGGCTCCCAAACTCATGAAAGAGACATAGAAGTATTGATTTATATTTTGCTATAAAATAAAATAAAAAATGTATCCTAGCTTTTGTAGTTTGGTTTCTGGGCCATAAAGTTGCACAGAGCAAAAGCTTTTATATGGCAACCTGAACGTGTGAGTGCAATCAGGCCTGCCTTTGGTGTGTGTGTCTAAAGTCTGTTTAGCTTATGCTTCTCAGGGTTGTGAACCATGCCTACAACAACCTGGGGAGAGGAAACACGGGCTGGGCTAGAAAAAACAGAACCGACTCAATAAAGACAGCGGATGTGTGCCTCTTTTCTCCAGTCTCTCCTCTCTTCCCATTTACTTTTTACTCTATATCCTCTCCCTTACCCTCATTTGCATTTTCCTCTGTTTCTCCCCCTTCTTTCTCTCTCTTCAATAACCAATCACATGATTATTATGTATCGATTAGTGACTCTATGCTGGCCATTATCTAAGCGCTTCATCTGCCAGTCTCTTGTAGTGCGCCAAGCGCCTTTGGTGCCTTGATGATTGTCCCCACTGTACGAACGATGGCACCGAAGCTCAGCGAGACCAATGGTCTTACTCAAACCTCCCCGTTAGTGAGCAGCAGATGCCAATGCTCAGCTATTTAACCGCTCGGCTATGCTGCTTTCTCTCTCGCTCACTGCCCCTCTCCTGCTTCTCTCTGTCCCCCGTCCCTCCTTCCCTGGTGTGGTGCACACCGTGTCTCTCAGGGGAAACACAGCAGCTCCAAGTGAATGCACGAATAATACGGCAACTCTTGTCAACAAACCCTGTTTTGGAAAGAGACCTCTTCCTGTGTGTGTTCGGATGAATGCCTGAAAGAAAACTTGCATGTGACTGTTGAAAGGTGCTTTCTTTAACCCACAAGTAATAGCCAAATCTGTCCATACGCACTTTTTGCCGGGGGAGAACATTCTTTGCTCAGAGGCTGGAAGACGGCCCCTAGATGAACCCCAGGAGGCAGAGGGGATGCGTTTGCTTTTGCTCTGCAGCAGGTCAGGGAGGACCTCCAGACCCACCCAGGGCCCACAGCCAGCTCCCCGGCACAGCCTCACTGCAGCCCCTTTGCAGGCTGCCCCTTATCTTAACTCTGGAGTTTTCTCAAAGGGAACTGTGATGGCTGAGGACCCAAGGCATTAGACTTAAAGCTGCCCACCCCCTGCCCCCCGTCAACTTATTAAGACACTTGTGCAGGTCAAGTCACAACTCCAGGCTTCGGTTGGTCTTTCTGGGGCCTGGGAGGGAAAATGAAGGCCTAGCGTTTCCCACCTAAAGGGTGATTGCAAGATAACCCGGGAGATGGTAAAAGAAACATTTGTTAAAGTGAACCATTTAGATAGAACTTATTCAGAAACATTTGCATTTCTCTCTCCTCTCTCATTCATTTTTCTCTCCCCTCCCCCCTCCTCCCACCCCCCCAACCCCCACCCATTTCCATTTCATCTTTACAACAACCTGCAGCAGGAGGGAGGCACTGTAAGATTTCCACCTTAGAGATGAAGAAACTGCGGGTAAACAAGGCACATAACTAGTTCAAGGTCATTTAGCTAATAAAGGGTGTGGCGAGGGTTGAAATGAGCTTTGCTTAACTCCAGCGGTGGTGCCCTTTACCACTGCGTCATATTGGGTGTCAAATGTGCTGTGTCCCTGTTTTCCTTGTATTGTGGAAGTGAGTTCAGAACTGCCTTTGTCTATGCTTGGCAGACCTGTCTAATGAGGGCTGTGCTAAATAAGACACAGGAGTGCTTTGGGGGAAGTGGTCCCCTTTATCCGCAACGTTGATACAATCATAGTAATGGAAATAGTAGTATCAATTGCAGTCCCAGAGGTAGCCAGCATTCCTCAACTAGATTAGGAACCGTATAGGTACATGTATGTATGTGTGTATATGTATGTGAATATATATATATATGAATATGTATAGGTATATGTATATATTACATGTTTTATGTACGTGCATATATGTGTATCATGCATATCTACACACATAATTTTTCTCTTATCTGCACTAGTATTATTATTCTTCCCATTTCATTACTAAGTAAACCAAGGCTCAGAGAAGCTAACTATCTTGCTGAGGATCATGTAGGAAATAACTGATGACCCAAGTTTGGGATGCAGCTCTATTCGACCCAAAGCCATTGCTCTTGAAAGAAAAAAAATAAATAAAACAAAATAAGATTACTCCATTATGCCTCCATATCACTTTAGAATTTATTAACAGTTTCAAAGTCATCCTTTCATTTCTTCTCTTCGATAATTTTGTGATTAGGTCTGACCGATATTAATACTGAGATTCAGTCAGATGACCCCTCTTTTCCAGACGGTAAAACCATGGGGCCAGAGGTACCATGACTTGTCTAGGGGACTGCAGCCCTCCGACATCCGCTCCTTGTGCCCCATCCTGCCTACCTCCCTTCATGCAGAACAGCTTGTCTCGGCTCAGTTGCTGTGAACCAGGGCCATCCTCCGGCTGCGGTTCTCAGAACTGACAGCTCCCTTCTTGAGCAAATAGACCCATGTTCATTTGGATGTTCTAGGCCATGCGCAGCGCGCCGCCCACTCCAACAGCTCCCTGCCGGGCGAATTTAGACAATGTTCTTGATGCCAGTTCCCTCACTGCAGATGGGAAGAGATTTACAAAGCGCCTGCCAGCAGCCGCTTGTCATGGATTTTGCAGTCAGAAATAATTAGGGGTTAAAGTGGGCCCCCAACCCCCATGCTCCCCAGGTACGCACCCCAGCGCTGGGAGTCAGAACACCCCTCCCAAGAAGACCCTCTTCAAAGAGCCAGCGTGCAGACACCCCGAGATGACAAGCAAAGGCTAGCAGGCTGGAAGGGAGAAATAAATCCTGACTCAAGCAGAGGATTAAAAAGTCACCTAGCATGAGGAGAATTCGCACTCCACAAATTTTTCTCGACTGAGTAAATTTAAAGAAATAAAACTAGATTGAGCATGCGTTTAATACTGGCTGCTATCTTTTGCTCGGCTCTGCTCAGTGACTTGTTAAATATGAAAAGATTTGCCCTGCAAGGAGACACAGGGAGAGGCAATCTCCCAGGGCTCATCGCCCCCTCCCCCCCGCCCTTCCTCTGTATGACCCAGGGGGGCTGGGGAGCCCTTTTTCATTCCAGCACCCGAGTGCCCCGGTCTTGTGTACAAGTCTCAAACACGGTCACTGGTATCACCACCGTCTCTTAATAGAAGGTGCGATATAAAAAGCTCATTCGAGATGCCAGGAGCTTCCCTTTCTGACCCTGGCTGCCTGAGAGGCAAATTGCATTAGAAAATGACATGCCATTCATCTCGCGAGTACTTGCAGGAACATTTAGCTAATTAAATGATTAATAAATTTAACACTGCTTTATAATTTCATTTAGCTGTGTTGGAAATCACACGGTGAGCTGCGTATGCGCTGAATGAGATTAGGTGGGAGTGAGGGTTTCGGAGGCTGCCCTGGTAATTGAGATTAGTCTATTACTACGGTGAC
The DNA here is from genome assembly GCF_963259705.1 of Myotis daubentonii. NCBI lineage: Eukaryota > Metazoa > Chordata > Mammalia > Chiroptera > Vespertilionidae > Myotis > Myotis daubentonii. The sequence goes on from NC_081854.1 coordinate 37,594,518, forward strand.
CTTTTTAACTTTTATATTCTCTTGTTAAAGCGAAATAAAATTTTATTCACTTTTAAGGAATATTTACTTAGAGAAATTTACATGAAATTAAAGAAACACCAAACCCGGAAACCTACTGGGGCCAGAAGCCAGGCACTGCTTCTTTTTTTTTTTTTAATTTTCAGAGCCTCCTGAGGAAACTGTTCTTGAGCTGGCTGGAGGCAGAGTGAAGAATGGTGTGTTTTTAGACAGTTCACCCACTCATTCGATCAGTGCTGAGTTGCTGGAGTGTCCTGGGCATGCTCCTAGACCCTGGTATGACAACAGTAAATACGACTCAGGTCCCCACTTTCCTACAACTTACAGCAGAAAAATGCAGATGAGAAACAAATAAATAAACAAGAAAATAACAGAAAGTAATAAGCACAACGCAGAGAATTAGAATACATGGCTTCTTCAGACCGGGGAGTTCCAGAAAAATCTCTCTTCAAAGGTAGCAATTAGACTGAGATCAGAATTACAAAAAGCAGTCAAGCATGTGAGCTCAGAAGGGACAGCACGCCAGAGCAGAGGAGAGGGCGGGTGACGCTCCTGAGGAGGAAATGAATGAACTTGGCCTGTTGAAGGAACAGAGAGGAGAGCAGGGCTGGGAGCTGGGATGTTGAAGGAGGTTGGAGGTGATGGAGCAAGTGAAGTAAGGCCATGGCAGCCACCAGGAGGATCCTGTTGGACATTTTTTGGTGGGTGTGGTGGGAAGCCATGGGAGAGTCTGAAGCAGGGCAGTGATAGAGTCTGTCAAGTGACTCCATGGACAATGAGTGTTTCTGCAGCCACAGTTTAGAGGGGACTAGTGCTACCCCGTAGTTATTGTGAGAACAAGAGGGCTGACTGAGTTTCCCCCATCTTCAGCCTCCTTCCTAAGTTGTCTTTATTCCAACTAAACATTGCACCTGCTGGCCAGGCTTCTCTGTCTTTTCCTCAATACGTGGTATGCTTTTGCACCAGGCATTATGAAATGTTTCTGACTACCTCCTTCTCTATAGTTATTCTCATCCAATTTTTGCTCTCTTCATCCACAAAACCCAAAAGCATATATTTTTAAACTTCCAGAGATATATTCTTGGTTGTCTCCTGTATTAGCCACATCTTTTATTTCTCTATATTCTGAAGCATTGACATCTGGCCCCTTGCTAATCCTGGAGGGACTGCCCTTCCCAGGCTTAGTCAATTCCAAGAGATAGCAAACAACTCACCTGTGTCTTCCCACTGCAGACCAGCCTTCCTGAGCCCATACCCCCAATCACCTTCTTTATCAGGTTCTCACATGCCTGGCCATTGTTCACCTGCCCTAATCATACCCCTGGGACAGATACCAGACAACTAGGGCAACCCCTTATCACCCAGAGCCCACTAAAATGATTCAAATTGGCCAATCCCAAGTCTGTTCCCCTGCCTCACCTGTTCACGCTTGAAGGCCCCTGTCCTCAGTTTCACCTTCTCCCTCTGCCCCCGACTGACCCTGGTGCTTCCCGAAGTGCCCTCCCCCGACCCAGGCATAGTGTGCCCCCTTCTCAGGATCTGTATCACTTATCTCCTGATCTGCTGGTCTTACCATATCTAAGCAATAATAAAACCTATATCTTACAACACCTCCAGATACCCAGTTTCATTGCACACCAAATAGTAATACCTCTGAGGTCTTCTTATGTGCCAGATACTTTAGAGGCATGACTACTTCAATGGACTCTAATTTCATTCTGCCTCACACAACCCTGCAAGAGGTAGTTTTGGGCCATTTTATAGGTAAAGAGACTGAAACAGAGTTTACAGGTAGTTTGGAGGCAGTTTATAGAAGAAGAGACTGAAATAGAGTTTATGACACTTCACCAAGGCCACTTGATTCTAGATTTCAGAGCTGGGAGCTAAACCCAGAATAAAGATGATATAGTTCATAAATTAAGAGAAAGGTCCATTTCTTTGATGATTAAATGAACTAGAGGCTTAATCCATTTTATTTTGTCTTGATTCATTCAGCCAATCTGGTTGGAAATTTGTTGCTTATTTTTAATTGGATTGTATGACTTCCTTTGGTTGAGTCCTATGAGATCTTTATATGTTTTGGAAATGAACCCTTTTTCAGGTGTATCATTGACATATATGCCCTCCCATTCAGTGGGTTCCCTTTTCATTTTGATGCTGGTTTATTTTGCTGTGCAGCAGCTTTTTAAAAATGTAGTCCCATTTATTTTTTCCCCCTTTGTTTCCCTTGCCCTAGGCGAGGTATCAGTGAAAATTCTGCTATATGTATTGTCTGAGAAAAAAGGGGGGATATCTGTAATACTCTCAACGATAAAAATAAATTAAAAAAATTGTTGCTCACTTTTTGTCTTGTACCTAATTTGCCGAGTTTCTCATCCAGGCATATTTATCCAGAAGTGCACTTTTCCCCCTCATGCCTCTCTTAAGTTAATACAAATACAAAGAAAATGTCTAAAGGAATGTCCAGGGCCATTCTTCCAGAATGAAGGCCAATTCCTCAGAGCATCAGCAACAAGCATCAAAGAACTTCACTCTTCTGACGCTAACTCACATTTTGAAAATCTACATGTTCCACATTAAAAGTTTTTGCTGTTAGTTGTTGTTGATTTTTTTCCCTAGCAGCCCACAGAGAAGATGAAATGAAAGGTCTTCCTTTCAGTAAGTGTTTAAACTACAGTTGTTTCCATTTCAACTCATTATACATACATCCCTTGGATATTCTTAAGACTTTGAACACACACATACCCTTAAATTTGAAATCCTGTGATACCTGCTGTAAACTCTAAAATTTGTGAGCAATTACCTTTGTAAGCAGTGTTTCTGAAAAATAGCATCTGTGTGCGATTCACACTTTTTTTTTAACTTGTTAATTGTCTAGTTGTTAACTCTGACTACTAATCTTAGGATGCTTAAGAATTTGTAATTTCCCTTCCAAGATCTTCTACTTGGTGTGCAAAATTTGGACACACCTGTGTAATTAAAATATTTTCTGCTTTAAAAAAAAAATCCCAATTGTTAGACCTACAGACCACAGTAGCACTTGCTGGTAGTAACAGATGAAGTGACGAGTGGCAAGAACATGCATAACCTTGTTGTGAAAGAAGTGGTGCCTGATTTTCTTGAAGTTGTAAACTCATTATTTTACTCTTTTATTTTTAATAATGTGAGTTATAAAAGCTTAGATGCTTTCAGAATTTCCTTCACCTTCGTTAGATGTTTAGAAATCACCAGAGACATGTGTGCCTGGATTTTTTTTTTTTTTAAGCTGGAATTTTTCCTCCCTCTGCCCTTCCTCCCTCTCTTCCTTCCTCTCATATGAGTATGATCAATCCACCATGAACTTGACACCATACGGGGCATTGATGATAAGACAAGAAAAAAAATTCTGGCTTCCTAGGAATGTACACTATAATTCTTTCTATTCAAACTATCTTCTATGGGCCATCAGCATTCGCATCCCTTCCGAGCGTGTTAGGAATTTGGACTTCATAGCCGATTCCAGACATCCTGAACCAAAGCTGCACTGTTGGGAGGGTCTCGGAGTGATTCCTGTGCATGTGGTGGCTGTACAGCACTGCTCCAGATCAGGGGTTGGCTGTCCTGGCAGGCAGGCCGAATCCAGTCAGCTTTCTGATTGTTATTCATTTTTTTATTATTGTCCATTATCTAAAAACAATGTTTATATTTTAAAATGGATGGATTTTAAATGGCTACCAATAGGACGCACTCTATTTTGTCTCTTAGACTACAAATTCTGAAATAGTTACTATCTGGTGATTTGAGCAAATCTTTGCTGACCCCTGCTCCAGAATCTAGATGAGTCTAGCACCCAAAGTCTGGATGACGGCACAGATGAGGGCTGTCTTTTGAAATAAGCCTGACACCGTGACACTGGGTCCACTGCAAATAGTTGTCAAACGACCAAATGTCAGAGGAATAACTATGTTCTTTTAATTTTATTTTTTTATCACAAGAACCATGGCATGTATTCAACAGGAAAATTGGCACCGAAAGTCTAAGTCTTGGATGGCGCTTGTAAAAGCTGCAGTGTGGTGTGACTCCCATAGCTCACACTGAGATCCCCGGGGACCTCACACAGCAGGATATATATCCTCAGACCCAGAAAAGCCCAGAAAGCCTGGAAATCAGTGCAACGGGTTCCACTCAAGTTCACTATGAAAACGCTGAGCAGCAAAGTGAAGGTGGTTGTTTCACATGCGTGTCCATCTGCAACAGACATGTGCTTTTGAAATGTTGCAAACCTTTTAGCTTTCGCAAATTAAGAAAACAAAAAATTGCCATTTCCTATCCTCATTGTTCAAAAATTTTTTAAAAAGGTGATTATATGCTTTCCACAGAATCAACTCTTCTTGGTGAAAGACTTTTACTTTTTAATGTGTGTATATTCGTGTCTATCCTGTAGGGGTGGATTAGCTGAGAAATGGGATGTGGGGCCAGCGTTGACGATGGGCAAGAGCAAAAAGGAAGACGAGAGAAGAAAGAAGTGAAGTCAGAGGGAAGGGACAAGAGAAAGTAAGCTCAGATGATCTTCAGGAGGAAAAAAAACCCCTTCAAATCAAGACCATGAGGCGGTGTTTCCACAGGCCGGTGACCTGACCACTATCCAGCTGTCACTTAATAAATACTTGTTTCGCTAGATTAAGTTAAAAGGATTGAGTGGGTGTTGATGTGCAGTGGCAAGACCCAAGTTGCCTACTTTTCAAACCATGTAGGGCTTTGACATTGAACAAATGGGAACCTGTTATTTGAAGATCATCTGCGATACATCAACTCAGCTGATTAGAACAGGGGCCCAAGGGAGCCAGCACCGCTCTTGATTGAGGCTTTGCTCTCTTCTCTCCCCAACTCTAAATGTTTGGAGAGCACAGTCATGGCTAGCATCAGGGGTGACAGGACAGCGGTGTGGACAGTCCAGCCTGGCCCATCAACAGGCCTGGAAAAAGCATTCAAAGCTTAGGGGCTGGCACTTGGCCAAAGTGTCTCCCTTGAGGGTAGGTTACAACCTGTTCTTTATTTGAATACTTGCCTGAAAAGAGCAGGCGCTTTTAAACAAAACAAAACAAAACAAAACAAAACAAAAAAACAAAAAACAGATGATACTAAAGCCAGATTTAGCTAACTTCTAAATGGCATTGGGAGGAATAAAGCAGTGTGTATGGTAAGATGGAGGCCTGCTGTGATTCCCACCTTACGATTAATATAGTTACAACAAAAGCTAGAGGCTCTGTATTGCTTTTCGGCTAGGCAACGGACTGTGCACAGGTATTATTAATATTGCTACTCAAGCTAATACACAATCTGAATTTCCAGAAGTGCATTACTGTGGGCTGCTCCCTAGGGATCTACATGGTATAATGACAGAAGGTTCTACCTGAGCACATCCTGCCAACCCCCTAAATGAATACTCACAGGCAGAGAAAGACACACTGCTCGGCTTCCCTCGCCCTGAAAGGGAGTCTGAGCATGCCTGATGTGACGCTAGGCCTCCAGAAAAGCGGAGCCAAAGCTGGAGAAGGGAAGCCAGGGGGGCACTTCTTAGCAAGCTACTCTGGTTCTGTCTCATTTTCCCCCTTCTCAGACGGGGATGCTGGACCTGTCTCTTGGGATTTCTAGGAGGTTAAGTGAAGGATGTAGCCAGCTCCTGGCAGATGGAGTGTGCTTCACAGAAGCCAGGCCTTCGCTCCTGGAAAGAAAGCAGGCCTTCTTTCCCAGTTCCCAGGTACCTTGTCTTCTCCTCGTTCACAGTGTCACCTCCTCCAGGAACTGACACGCTTAGGCTATGCGCCGCATCCTCTTCCCCTGGATCCTGGGCCCACTTTTATCCCTGCTTCTGGCTCAAAGAATGGAAACAAACTCCTCACAATCCTCTCTCTCTGGGAATGAGCTCACAGAGCTGCCTCCGTCTTCACCCCGGCACTGGCCCACCCCGGACACGTGGAAAGTGCTAGATGTTAGCGGAATTGCAGCACAGCTCTCTGTGCTCTGCATGCAATAAGCTACAGTTTAATTTTACTGCTCTCTCTGGACATGGCTGGCAGTTGTTTCCTAAAGCTTGAGTTTCTGCCACAGGGCTTTGCCCCAGACCCCGCTTCTGCTCTTGACTCAGGAAGAAGCCTGTTCAGCCCAGACTCCCCCTTTGGTCCAGTCGGCCTGTGCCCTGCTCTGCCCCATCCATCATCCCACCTGTCAACATGGGTCAGCGCATCCTGCTCCTTGGGGCCTCTGGTCGTGCACAGTGGAGGGAAGCAAACAGAAGTTCCAAGACGGTGCTGAGAGAAATGAAATTGCTAACCATCGTTCATTCTATAGGAAAAGGTCGGAGACAAGCTTCTCCACAGTGTTGGAGAAAATAAAGTGAGGTGTACAGTATATGGTACGATCAAGGCCTTCTATGATCCCTCACTTATGATTAATATGGTGACAACAAAATCTAGCACTCTCCCCCCCAACCATTAATTGGGACTCTTTGATGCCTTTTTAACACTCAACCCACATATCCTTAGCTATTCAATTGTGGTATTCACGGCTAGAACAAACAAACAAAAAGATAAATAACGGCAATTCCCAAATCACAGAAAAGAGAACTATAAATCCGTTAGAGTCCAAATCAAGGCAGTTGGCCAGGCTTTCTCTTGCACTTAAAAGGACTGTGGGATCAAACAGACCTGTCAGGAAGCTTGGTGGGGCACTCTGAGACCAGCATGTTCGCAACACCAAAGATTGGGGTGATTTCCTTCTTGCCCCCCATCTGGCATCATCGACCTGCCGGCATGGCCTCCACGTTCTGCATTATTTCAACTAGAGAGGGACACAGCCCACAAGCAGACGGTGAGCACCCAGTGCTTCTGACTTCTAAACCTCCAAATAGTTATATCACTGTAGGTTGCTATAGCCTAAGACAAGCCCTCAGTACAATGGACGCCTGCAAACCATTTGTCTTTAGCCTGGACACTGTGCGTGGGGAAGGAGCAATATGCATTCCTGTCCTCTCCCTCTCAGCCTCCCACCAGTGCGAGCCAGTGCCGTGAATGTCCGGCCCAGTGTAACCAAAGAGAAAGTCCCATGCTCCTTGCGTCTAAAAGAACGAGCATCTACAGACTGGGAGAGTCTACACCACTCCTGCTTGACCTGGGTTTTTAGGATGTCCAGGTGCTCACTGCAAGGATCATGTCCTCCTCCCTTGCAAGAAACCTCAACTGTAGGTCACAAGCCTACAGTTATAGGAGAGAAGGTGCCAGATTTCCAATGATTAGAGCAGTTGGGTGTTTAGGAGGTAGTGCCACTTTTACAGTTAATACGATAATACATAGGAGATGAAGGTGCATTTCCTGGGGAAATTAGTTTCTCCTCTTTAACATGAAAAGGATAGATTTATATATTGAATAGATGTGCTGATAACATGTTGACTTTTGCAAAATAACTAACTTTAAAAAGGGTAATTTCTATAGAATTATAGCAAAATAAGCCTCATGTCAGGGAGGAACAGAAAAGGCTAAAAGCTATGGTGAAAATGTCTTCTGAATGAGTGATGGCAAAACGATACCCTGCAGGCTGAATCTGGCCTGCAGATATCTCTTGTTTGGCTTATTGTAAGTTGGCTCATGGAACGAGTTCATTGCCAACATTTAAAAATTGGATGATTCTATATTTTAAAAAATATACACACCTAGGTTCTTTGGAAAAATGGGAAGGGCTGGTAAAATTGGATCCAATTTCCCATTGGCAACATTCAGTTGGAGTTTAAAAAAGGCTGCCCCTCTAGATAAGACACGGAAATAATCCTTAACACTTCCTTTTGTCTTCCCTACACAAGAGAAGACAATGGCATTGGGGATATGCGTCCAGTGTCATTTATTTCATACACAGACAACTTCACTCATTCATTCTATCTGCCTACAGGCATCTACATTGCCATGTTTTATATTACATAATTATTCATTATTAATAGGTGTTATTTCCAAGCTCCTGATGCACAAGTAAGAGATAAACCAACATGCCACAGTTAGTGCAAATGTCCTCATTTGGAAAAATAAGGTTATTGAAGGACAAAGTTCAAAACTGCTCTTCGGCACTCCCATGAATCTATGGGTTGAGAAAGGACCTCTTCCATCAGTAATAAAAGGAGTTTCCATTTGTAATTTTCTACTAGAGGTAGTCTGCGCAGAAGTAGTCTTGGTGAAACAGGACCATCCTCAGTGAATCACCTCTGTGAGTCTTCTCAATTGCCTTAAAATGAGGAGCCTAATCAGAGAGAAAAGTCCTTGAGTAGAAAGTATTCCCTTCTTAGGTCCCCATAGCAAGTATAAGTTGGCTCTTTCTTGCCCACATATGTGATTCACTGGTCACTGGCAGGTGACGATCCCTTTTCTAGTGATGTGGATGGATGGAGAGATGGATGGATGGATCTTAACCCTGGTATCTGAATCCCTCTGTGATCCACAACACCCATTTTGCAAGACGGCTATTGAGTGTAGAACAGACATTCATGCTAAGGGAACTGAGTGGTGTGTATTAAGCAATGTGAGGCCAGGACTGGCAGCCTGGCCTTCTGCCCTAACCCACTGGCTATGGGCCTAAATGCAGTCTGTGGCTGAACGCCAGCTGCGAGAGAAGCACACTGAAATACAGGCAGGCAGGTTATTTATGAGACGTGAAACCAAGTGCTCACGGGTTTTGATGTAGCTCAAGCTGAGCTCCATGGCAGCTAGGGGGACCCCACAGAGACCAGCCCATGGGTAAGGAGCTATATTCCATTCTCACTCCCTCCTAACCACAAAAATGGAACCCCACCAACAAATATTTACTAAATATTCCCTTCATGTGAGGCACTCAACTGACATGGATGTTTGTTGAATAAAAGTCAGTGGATGATTAACAAAATATTAGCAAATTGAATCCAACAATGTATAAAAAGGCATATATACTATCTGTGGAATGTATGGTATGCAAGGCTGGTTCAAGATTCAAAAACCAATCAAGGTAATCTAGCATAGCAACCAGCTAGGAAAAAACTCATATGATCATAGCTGTTGACACAGGAAATACATCCGACAGAATCGAACATCCATTCCTGATTTTAAAACAACAACAACACAAAACTCTCAGCAAATTAGAAACAGAGAATCACCTCAACTTGATAAAGCACCTCTACAAAAAACCTACAGCTTGCATCACATTTCATGATGAAATCATAAACAATTTGCCCTCTAAGATCAAGACCAAACCAAGGATACGTCTTCTCAACACTCTTATTCAACAAAGTACAGAAAATTCTAGCCTCTGCAATAAGGCAAGAAAAAGAAATGAAAGGCATAAATATTGGAAAGGAAGAAATTAAGCTCTCTATTTGTATATGAAATGATTGGCTACTTAGAAACTCCTAAGGAATCTCAAAATACATAAATTAAAAATAAATATAACTTCTAGAACTAATAAGTTAGTTCAGCAATGTCATAGGATTAAGATAAAAACATAAAATGCAATCACATTTCTATGTACTAACAATGAACATGTGGAAATTGAAATTAAACCTATAATTGTTCCAAAGAAGATTATATACTTAGATATACACTCAACACCCATATACTAAAAAAAAATGGAGTGAGATACCATATCCATGGATTAGGATACTGGGCATAGTAAATGTCAATTCTCCCCAAATTGATGCAATTATTATCAAAATTGCCACAAGATTTTTGGTAGACATAGATAAGCTTATTGAAAAATGTATATGGAAAAGCACAGACCTGAAAATAGCTAAAAACAATATTGATAAAAGAGAATAGAATGGGAAGAATCACTCTACTTAATCTCAAGGCTTAATATACTGGTATAGTGACAACAATCAAAACAGTGTTCAATTGGCAGAGAGACAGACACAGATCAATGGACTAGAACTCAGAAACAGATCCACACAAATATGCTCAACTGATTTTTATTAAAGGCACAAAAGCAATTCAATGTAGGAAGAATAGCATAACTTTTCAAACAAATGGTATTAAAGCAATTGGACATCCATAGGCAAAAAAAAAATATGAACCTTGACCAACTTCACACCTAATATAAAAATTAACACAAAATGTATCATCAAGATACATGTAAAGTATAGAACTATAAAACTTTGGAGGGGGAAGAACAGAAGAAATTCTTCAGGATCTAAGGCTGGGCAAAGATTTGATAACAAAACTCGATCCATAAAGGAAAAATTGCTACACTGAACCTCATCAAAATTTAAAATGCGTCCTATGAGGAAGCCAATGTGAAGAGGATGAAAAGACAGGCTACAGACTGAAAGAACATATTTGCAAACCACATGCCCAACGAAGAATTAGTGCCTTAATATATAAAAAAACTCTCAAACTCAAGAGTAATAAAATAAACAATTCAATTAGAAAATGGGAAAATTCATGAATAGACATTTCATTGAAGAGGAGACACAGATGGCAAATAAACACATGAAAACATGCTCAACATCATTAGCCACCAGGAAATTGCAAATTAAAAACCACAATGAGCTATCACTATATACGTACAAGAATGGCTAAAGTAAAAAATAGCAACAATACCAACTGCTGGTGAGGATATAGAGAGATGGAATTACTTATACATTGCTGATTGGAATGGAAAGTGATACAAAAAAAGTTTGACAGTTTCTTATAAAAATAAACATGTAATTACTATTCAACTCATCAATTTCACACATGGGCATTTATCTCAGATAAATGAAAACTTGTGTTCATACATAAACGTGCACATAAATGTTCATAAGAGTTTTATTCGTAATGGCCAACACTGGAGTCATCCCAGATTTCTTTTAGTGGTGGAATGATTAAATAAACTATGGTTCATGTCTAACACACTATGAAATACTACTCAGCCATAAAAATGAAGAAATTGGGAGGGAGGGGTGAGAGAGGGCAATGGGTGGAAAAGGGGGACATATGTAATACTTTCAAGAATAAAGATTTATTTTTTAAAAAATGAAGGAATGATTGACACATGCAACACCTAGATGAGCTTCCAGAGAATTCTATAATGAGTGAAAAAATCAATCCCCCAAATATCTTGGTATGGAATACCTTGCTGCAGTCATAGACAGAGAAATTTGATGAAACTAAATAGACATTAAAAATGTTTCCTCTGTATTATGTTTAATACATAAAACAAGAGCTTACACAGCTAAATTCTAAGCCCACTCCCTTTCTATTTCCTTGGAATTGCTAGTTACTGGGAATATATAAGATAAAATATAGCATGTTACTTCAGTTCAGAAATTCAAAGTTCTACCAATGTTTATTTAACAAAAGAATTATGAGTTGGGAAATATACTTACTTTGAAGTTTAGCTTTGGTTGACCCTCATTTTTGCAGATATGTTATGGTCAAATTATTTGGTGTCATTGCAGAAAGTAATTTTTTATATGCCCTTCAATAAATTATGTAATCTTCATATAAGTATTAGATTACTCTTATTAAATTTATTTTTAAATATTTTATATGTTTGTTAATATTTTGTCTAAAGCCTTCTTCTACTACCACCCTAATTACTGCTAGTATAGGGAAAATCACTTGATTTGTGTATATTTACCTTATATCTAGCCGACTCTTCAAATTACCTTATTGCTAATAATTTTTACTATGATACTTTAGTTGCTCTAGGATTATAATTATGTAATCTATAATAATAAAAGCATAATATGCTAATTAGATTGGACAGCCAAACGACCTTCCAGACAACCTTCTGGATGAAGCCGTGGCTGTGAAGGCCGAGCCCCTTGCACGAATTTTGTGCATCAGGTCTCTAGTTTTAAAATAAAGAACATTTTAGTTTTATCCCATTATTTAAGTCTTTCTTCTTGTCTTCTTATATTTGCTGAAACTCTTATAACAATATGAATATCAAGGGGCATAGTGAACATTCTTGTCTAGTGTTTTCACTGTTTAAAATATATGCAATAGGTTTTTTAATAATATCAGACTCTATTAGAAGAGTTCCCTTCTTTCTAGTTTACTTAATGGTATTGTGGTTATTTAGGTTGATTGGTGATTGGTTCTTGTTGGTTCATTGGTTGATTGGTTGGCTTTACGGTGACAACTAAATTTGAACAAATGCTTTTTTGGCATCATAAAGCTATTCTTTAATTTGCTGGTATAATAAATTACATTGATAGAGAATAAACACAATAAGTATATAAAGAAATGACATGAAAATTTAATTAGTTCTAGTAAATAATGCATTGATACCCTTGCAATAAGCTCCAATCCATAGCAAGTGACAACTTTTAGCTAAATCTAGAAAAGCTCTCATGTGTAGGCAAATGCATCTAACAAATGTCTTAAAATACTTCCTTTAGTACACAAATTAATAAGAACCTAGGGGATATGTTATAAATGAACTTAATATTTAAATTCGTAAGTGTCTATTTCTCCTAAGAAACAATTTCTTTTCATTCAACACTTTTTAAAAAATGCATATAAACATTCAGTAGCCTGGTGTTTGAATCACGTTACAAAATAGAAGCTGAAATAGGCACAGAAGAAAAAAACTAACATCTATGTCCTATCTATGTGGCAAGCATGGTGAGAGGTTCTATCATGTGTATTATCTCACTTGATCTCAGAATCTGATCCTTAGTTCTTTCTGCACACGGAGAGGAGCAGCAGCTAACATTTGAGAAGTGATGGGTTGTGCATAACTCCAAAATAGCCTGTGCAGGCAGGTGCTACAAATTTCCCCCATGTAGTAAGTAAGGAAACTGAACTCTAGAGAGGCTAAACTGATTATCCCAAATCACAGGGCTGGTAAATGGCACAGCGGGGATGCAGATCCTGTGCGTCTGAGACAAAAAACGGACCCTCTTTTGATGAAAATTGGGAGTATCTGGTGGTTGAAGCATGGGCTTCCTATCTGCAGAAAGGGACTTGAATAATGACGAAGGCCCGCAGTAGCTGTGTGCTCTTGGGCCAGTGACTTAACCCCTCTGTGCTCCAGTTTCTCATGTGTATAATTAAGACAGTGGAGAATCTATGTCACACGGCTGTAGGCAATTCAAATGGGGTGCCACACACAAAGTTTACAACATGGAACTTTGTTGTAATCCCTTTATATGTATTGGACAATATTCTATTTTCATTATTACTACTATTTTTATCATTATCGACACAATTTTTCTAATGGCTCTGAGTAAATCATCACTGACAACAAGAATAAAACTCTAACAGAAGCCACTCAAATGACTCAGTGGCTCAATGTGCCACTGTTCAGGTAAGTCATAAAGTCTTCCCTGAAGCTGTTACAATGATTGATCCTCAGGCACAATGACAACTCAAGCTATGCATTGACATTTGAATAGAGCAAATAATTTAAACACATTTAATATGCTAGGCTCTAACAGTTTGTGATAGATACTGACAGATTTGAGAAGCCCCCCCCCCCAAAAAAAAAAGTGTAGAGAAAGCCTTCATCTCACAGGGTGAAGCAGGTATAGAAAATGGGATTCTCATTGTTTGAGAGAAACCATAAACCTGAAGACCAGGCCCTGTGAAATATCTGTGGATTTTCTCTCTCCCTTATTTTATTTTTTTGTCATCTCCAAAATACTATTAAAAATTACTGATCTAGGTACTTCTTGTACCCTTAACAGAATGTTTTCATATTAACTGATCAAAGAGGAGAAAGAAAAAAAAATATTGACCTCTGATTTTCATGCTGAAACTCAAAATGAAAATGCTTTCCAATAAAAGGGGTGATCAATGTCACCTCCTCCCAGATGTCTTCCAAGGATGCTCTAGTAGCTATTTAATGGTCAGCTCTGATGGGGAAGAGTAAGCCCTGGTTTGTAGCACTTTCCATGGTATAAATATTCCCACTGTGGCTGAATTCACGCTATCAAAGTGATGTCACTGCCATGGAGATGGGTTTAACCTGCTTTTGCTCGAATACCATGGATGCCATCTCTACCTCAGCTTTCTATTAGCCTGTTTCTTTATATGTTTTGAGGCACCCATCACTACTAGAAATCACCTTATGCATTTGATACCCCCTGCCTGTCACCTATAACCCCATCGGAAAGGGAGCTACATTAGCCGAAGAGACACCTGGTCAACTCCACATTTACCATATATGCCCTAGCAGCGGTCACCAACCAGGGGTCCGCAGACACTGGAGGTCCATGAGGTCCGAAAGGTTGGTGACTGCTGCCTAGACTGTGGCCTGACACAGAGCAAGCACTCACTAAAGATTTGTGGGATGAATAAATACATGAGGCAAAGGGAGAAGAGGGGAAAGGCAATGGAGATGAGAAAAAAGCAGAGAAAGAAAAGGAGGAAAAGATATGTGTCATCCAGGCCAAATCCTACCCTCATTGCTCTTCCTAGCATTTGGGATAGCATCCTGTGGTCATCTCTTCCCCACTAGGCAGGCTCATCAGAACAGTCAGGAGGCACTGCAGAATCAACCTCAATAATACTGTTTCTGCGTTATTTACAAAAGCCACGATAGGAAAGCAACCCACGTGTCCATCAATAGGTAAGAGGATAAAAAAACAAACTGTGGTACATACATATAATGGAATATTACTTGGCCATAAAAAAGAATGAAATCTTACCATTTGCAACAGCATGGATGGACCTAGCGGGCATTATGCTACGTGAAATAAGCCAGTCAAAGAAAGACAAACACCATATGATTTCACTTACATGTGGAATCTAGAGAACGATATAAACGAACAAAATAGAAACAGACTCATAGATACAGAGAGCAGACTGATGGTTACCAGAGGGGTGGGGGTTTGGGTGACTGAGTAAAACAGGTGAAGAGATTGAGAAGTACAGGTTGCTAGTTACAAAACAGTCATGGGGAGGAAAGTACAGTATAGGAAATATACTCAGTAATAATGTAATAACTATGTATGGTGCCAGGTGGGTGCTGGAAATGTCAGGGGGGACACTTTGTAAAGTATATGATTGTCTAACTATGTTCATTGTCTAACTATGAACTAATATATATATATATATATATATATATATGTATATATGTATATATATATATTTCTTTATATGTTTTGAGGCATATATATATATATATATATATATATATATACTTTTGATTAAACAAAAGAAATACTACTTCCTCTCAGCCAAATATGGACCAGAAATTTTGTCACTACCTGTATTTTCTTGTAACCCAAACTTTTCTTATGACTTCTTTTTAAGTGTGAAGCACGTAATCTTCTAAAGCTAAAAAATACCTGGTCAAAGTCCACGCTGATTAACGTGACATCATTGATAACTGTCCTGATCACCACTGACAGTTCATGCTAGTGGATCCTTTAAACAAAATGACGTCCAAGTGTGTGCCTACTCCTTTCTTTCATTTTGATTTCCTGCTGTTCAAAGTCAGAGGTCCAACCAGCTCCCTTCCAAATCCCAGGCATCAGCAGCCTGCCCGACGGAGAAATGCAGACGAGCTGCATAAAACTGATCTATGGAAACCATTTGAGTGACAAGAAGAATCTGCGGCTAAATATGAGTTTGTTCATTTTCAGGCTGATGTAGACAAAGCCTGTGCCCTTAGAAGCATACACGTCAGCATAATAAAACAGCGTCCGTGGTTGTCTCTGCACGACTCATCTCGGAAACTGATGTTTAATAGACAAAAGATAATGTCCCGCTTCGTGTGAGTGAGCTGTTCTCTGAGCCCACCGGCCCGTAAATCTCGATGTAAGGAACTGGGGGTGGCGCTCCTTAATTACCTCCTGGCCGCACACTGGGAGCGCCCTTAGCGCAGTCACGGCAGGGAGAGATCTGTGAAGTTTGGGGGAAATCAAGACGAGTCTGCATTGTTTTCTGCTGATTTCCCAGAGAGAGGGAATCTGCTGAACTCCACAAAGGACTGTGATTCTCAGGTGCCAGGGCTGCAGGGTCCAGGAGAAAGCAGCTTAAAAACTCACATCATCAGGGAGCAAGGGATTCTAAGAGCAGGGGAACTATGGCGGGGGAGGGGGGTGGAGGGGGGCAGGTGGCCCCTGAGTCCCCAGGCACGGAGGGGCCACCAGCTGCCATGTCACGCATGTCACTTCTCAAAGAATCTCACGGGTCCAAGAAATCACCAGCCGCCCACTCCACTCCATAGCCCGATTAGAACGTGCGTTTTGGGGAAGCGTCCGAAATGCCACTTTTGGTCTAGCCGCTGGTGACAGTGTGCTAGCGGACAGGATTGACACACTCTGTCATCTTTCTTATGACTCCAGGTAAAGTTCTTTACCAAAACCAACCAACCAAACAAAAAAACTCCGCCCAGGTAAGGAGCTTAATGTTTCCAACAGAGTGGAGACCACGGGGCATGGTGAGTATGAAAAATCCAAAAACGCTTCATCAGGCCCCACGGTGCTGACAGCGCAGCAGAGCCCAGCTGGAGCCGTGGTCAGCCGCCAGGGCTGAGATCAAGGTTGGTGCTACAATGATCAGAAATGGGAAAGTCTGTGTGTGGGGAACGGCCACCTGGCTTCTTTCAAGTGGTGTGTGGGGAGGGTCCCAGGTGGGTGCCATGGTAGGCAGCAGAATGGATATCCGTTTTAGACACGGTCTCTAAAGTCATCCAGGCGAACGGCCGGGGACGTTTTTCAAGGGCCCGGCTACCTCTCTGACGTCACCCCTCATGTGATGGTCGCAAATCGTTCTGTGAAAGGCAGCTTTCATAAGCAAACACCACGAACCTACTTTATTACTTGGAGAAGTTTAAACCATTTCAACAGACCATCCTGATGTGTTGTTGTTTTTTCTGTGATCCTTTTAAAAGAAAAAAAAAAAGGAAGTGCCCACATGATTTTCACCCCGAGGTCCCAAGGAGGCTAACGAGACCATGTGGGGCCATCGGGGAACACCCTGCACCTGGCTCACCTTGAACAACATACAGGCGCTCTTTGGCACCACACGTCAAACTAATGGCAGGCAAGCGGTATGACAGCAATTCGCTGGGCAGTTTAAGCCAAACCCAGAGAACAGCATTAACACGGACCCCCTGTGCCAGCGGGGCGCCCAGGCTTTGCTCTAGTTGATCAAATTTGACTGTAATCCCCTCCTGCCTTAACTGCATCCGCAGCAGCACAAAGCCCTCTCCTTTCTGCATTGTGCAAAACGGCTCGTTGGCTCTCCTAGGGTGCACGCTGATATAGACATCCCAATATGATTACTGTTATCTTGAAGTGTTGTTAGGAGTTACTATTGTTACTTTCCTGAGACAGTGGGAACGGGGCATGGGAACCGGGCAGATGAGATAAGCGAATGAGACGGACTTGGATGCTGAAGGGAGACCATCTGTCTTTGTTCAGGGCAGTTTCTGTAATAATTCCGGAGAGAAAGGTCATCGATGCTAAAGGGAGCTCAGTGCATAGATGGGGACAACTGTGCCCATTATTGGTCCTTGATTGAATGCCCCTCGCCACCCAGCTTGCTTTGCTCATAGCTCTTGGGGATGAATACCTTTGAGGTCTCTATGAAAAGTCATTCGCTGCTGTATTTGCTCAGAACCTACTGTGTGCCTAGGTCAGTGATGGCGAACCTTTTGAGCTCGGCGTGTCAGCATTTTGAAAAATCCTAACTTAACTCTGGTGCCGGTCACATATAGAAATTTTTTGATCTTTGCAACCATAGTAAAACAAAGACTTATATTTTTGATATTTATTTTATATACTTAAATGCCATTTAACAAAGAAAAATCAACCAAAAAAATGAGCTCGCGTGTCACCTCTGACATGCGTGTCATAGGTTCGCCATCACTGGCTTAGGTCTTTGCTGGGACAAAATTCAAATAAGAACAAGATGGGAGTTCACCTTGCAGAGACTCATGATCTAATCAGCGCTGGGGGAGCAATGTCTGAACAGGTACATGCAAGCAAGTCACCAGGACACCAGGCCAGAGCTCTGTGACGGCAGCTCCCATCCGGGGGCCCCTCGTCGCGTTTGCTGTACGCTCTGCACAGAAGGGTCTCGGGAAACTCATTGATCAGCTCACACTCCTTGGGGCAGAGCCAGGATCCTCAGCCAGGCCTGTCTCAGGCTGGGCCCCGGATCTGTCTAATGCAGAGTGGGGCTCAGAGTGGGGCTCAAAGGCGGAGGGAGGCAAGTCTTCTGACAGGAGGGCGAGAAAAGCTCAGGAAGCCTTCACAGGGAGGCGACACTCCACTGTTCCCTCACAATGGAAAGGCACCAAAGGCGAGGCTGCCAGGGTCCCCCTGCGAATCATTAAAAGGCTCCCAGGCGGAGAGGTGGACCAACGCCACCTTCTCCAGGCGAAAAGATCCTGACTAATTACACATTTTCCTGTGAGGACAGCACCTTGCCCTTAGAACATAAAACCTTCCCAAATTGTAATGACTCCCTGAAACAACTTCTGGCCTTTGAAAGTGGGGCATCCAAGAAAAACACTCAAGGACCATTTGAAGGCACACGCAGCGTGCTCGGAGAATTATTTCTGGCTGTGGTCTCTGCTGTGGATCACAGGCCTTCGGCTTTCAATCACAAGGTTGAAAGGTATTAACAAGAGCCCACGCGGGCCAGGGCGACCGTTTGCGTAAAACATTTTCCTTTCTTGGAGTGTAAACGGGTCTGTCTTCATCTAGAATTATTTTTACCGATTTCATCCTCAAAACTTCAAAGTCATTCCCCCTGCCTTTTGTACTCATGTTGTGTCCCCCGCCCCCCAACTTTGTCTTGTGTTTGTGGAGGCACAGACCCAGCATCCCCAGGATGAGGGCCAGGGGCTTGACCCACAGACACACCTGGAAGTCATTAAGGATGCTCCAGGAGGAGGGGGAGGGGGTAGGAAAGGGGAAGGAGGAGGGAGGAGGGAAAAGGGGGAGAGGGATGGGGAGGAGAACACCATTTCTTTGTCAACACACAGACACTCTCTTTCCATTATGGAAAATCTGAGCCAAAGGTGAAGATGTTCAAAACAAACAGCTAACAGTCAAACAAATACTTTCTCAGAATTCCACAGTGTTACCTTGGGATAAAGTCAGGGGTCAAACATGTCATTCTGAGTGACAGAAAGCAAACAACCTGAAGAGTGACCTAGACTTTCTGATGTTCTAGCGCATTCTTAAGTGAATTATACCTGTAAATGCTCAATGACCAAATCTCTGTCAACTATGACAAAACAATTCAAATAAAACTCATACTAATGGACGGCTGACATACACGGATTTTCTTTCGAAAAGTCTTGCCCAGGTTGTCAAGCTCCTTAGCTCCTGCTTGATGTGACGCCCTCATTTCTTCTAAAGGGAAGCGTGGTGACCTTCATTGTGCCCATCTAGGAAGTGGAGGCCATGGGGACTGATGCCATGGGACGCAGTATCAAAGTAGCTCATTACTAGAAGGGAAACATTCGATGTTGCGCGTGCCTACCACAGAGATCCGTAAAATCCAAGGAATTTCCCTCTGGAAACTTGAGGATGTTCATGTGAATGAAACTGGAATTGGTTGGGAGAGGGAGAATTGCTACTAACCCTTGGCTGTTTACGGTAATAAAATATCATGATAGTCTCTACTCAGTGGCCTGCCCCCCAACCTCAGAGCTCTGTTTCCCTACCTATTACCTTTAAGATGGAGGAAAGGATTAACTTAATTGATTTATGTAATATTTCTTACAGTTTGGACAGTTGACATATATAGTTCACATTACATATAAATATCATGACACCTAGTCTGGAAATGTCAAGAAGTTCCTGGCATGTCATAGGCATGTGCCTGGCATATGCCTGTTGAACCGTTTGCTGTAAGAGATATAATTATTCTCATCGCAAATCAGGAAGCTGAGGCTCAGACCCATTTAGTCGTCCGCCCCGTCACACCCGGGAGAGGACTAGAGGGTGGTCTCTGGCCTGTCTTTGGAGTCATGCTCTGTCCACCCATCAGGGGGGCAGAAGGCTAGCTTTCCATGGCTGCTCTAGGTCCCTGTTACTTTGGATCTCAGTGAGTTTCACCTAAAAGTGAGTGAGGAGTGGCATAGCTATGTCGATCATACCCCCTGGCTTTCCCGACTCTGACTTGGACACTTTCAGGTACAAATAGTTCCTGTTCAGGTTAAGATTGCTGGTCAGACTTGGTTTTCACTTGCTTTTGAAAACACAAGACCTAAAAGCTTCCTCACTTTTCTGCTTGTTTGTTCAGTCTGGATTAATATAAGACTTTGAAAATAAAATAGAAATAATAACGTTTTTTTTCTAAAAGAAAACACACACACACACACACACACACACACACACACAGACACGACCCAAATAGTTTTCTCCCAAACTCACTGTAGAGTCAAATACATAAAATTAAAAATTCTCCTTGGAAAAAAAAACACAAATTGGAAAATAAATGAAAAAAAAAGGAAAAAAGTGTTTGAATCCGCTGCCTCCCATATGCACCCCTACCGGGGCTCAAACCTGTGACTCTTTGGTGCACTGAGTGACGCTCAACCAACTGAGCCACACTGGCCAGGGCTCAGCCTATGCTTTTTAATGAACAAATTTCCTTCCTTCCTAGTGACAACCAAACCTCTATGGCTACGGCGGACATGCTGGGGATGGGACAAACTCTTCCTCCAAGCTTGCTTAGCCACTGGCATCAAACCCCAGCTTGTACATCTGCTTCTAAAATGTTCTTCTTGAAGACCTATCCAAATGGATGCCTTTTTTTAAATTAATCCCCTCCCTGGCGGATGTCAAACACCCACTTCTGTGATTTTGCACTTTTTGGTTTCAAGGCTTTGGAAAGAAACATCCGAAGAAAACTGACCAATGCCACCTCATTAATTCCTGTGTTTCACTTCGATTCTAACTGCGTAAATAATACATGTGACCAGCTACCATTAGGAAAACTTCATGAACTGGTAGAACGTGTGCCAGCTTCTCAAGTCACTGACATAACGTACAGCTCCCCAGCGCGGGCCATGGGCGAGGACAGCAGAAACATACAGTAGCACTTAGCTTTTGTAAGCCCACATGCCACACCATCAAAAAGACTGCACTTCGTACTCCATTAACATCCCAAGTAGAATGAAGGGGGAAGAAAGGCATCTTGAAGGAGCTGAGGTTTAAAAATCCTGAAATGAGAACCACCTGCTCCGTGCCTCGACGTGAAGGGGATGTGAAAGAACCCACATCCCTTCTCTTCAAGGACTTCTCATCCCTCCCACCATTTGTGCTGGTGTCATAGTTCTCTGTCCATTGCCATCTTTGCATCCATTCCAGAGGCAGATGTTAGGGTCCCCTACTCATTTTGAGGGGACCTCCAATTTAGAAAAGTGAAAAGTTGTCAAGTGGTTAAAAGCTAAGCCCATGTAACTTCTATCAAAAAAGTTGTTAAATGGTTAAATGCTAACACCGCTTAACATCTACAAAAGCTAAAAAAAAAGGGGGGGGGGCGTGGGGAGGTTTATGATCTAAAGGGCAAGGTCAGAGATGAAGGGCAGTAGAAATCATAAAATGCGTTTCATTAGATCAATAAAATGAATGACTTCACTCACTTAATTACATAAATAAAGTTGTTTAAAAAATAAACTCAGGCACGTACCATGCTGAATTAGCAGGGGCTTTATGTAAGGCCAAGGAACTTGAAGCAACCCCTGGAAAGGTCACTCGCGTGTATGAGGTTTCTTTGCGAAAGCTACAGGCAAAGCCAAGAGGAAAATCTCGCAAGATCCAGGCCTTAGAAGAGACCCAGGCAGTACCCAGGGGGCCGAGACCTGGGATCAGCCGAGATGCCCCACGCTCCTCCAGCCCTCTGCCCATCTGTTTTGAATCATGGCTGGAGGCATATTTATGGGATGAAGCATTAGAGCTTTGCTCTTGGCCATCTCAGTAACTGGGACACTCTCTCTTGGAAAGCCATCGACATCAGTGCAACAAGCATATTCAAACATGAATTTAGGATTCAAGAGGCTCAAGTGTGCTTAATTTTTTTAAAGCATGCCAGAGACTCTTTCCAAAGTTGTTTTTTTTTTCTTCTTTTAAGACAATATAAGTAATAACCTAGCAAAGGGCTTAAAGGATTTCTTAAAAGAGAAAATGGATGTTTGAGGGATAAAGAAAGACAGGGAAACTAGAAACAAGTGAATATGAGAGATGCTAATGAAACCACAAAACCAACGGGGAACACTCCTAGAAAGACCCCTCCCTATCTCCAAATCATGTGAAATATGGCCAGTACTGTCCCGAATGAATACTATTATTTTAATAATAAAATACCAGTTACTTAACACCCACCGCGGTTTTATCTATTTGGCTTAGCTCTCATAAACAGTTCTTCAAGGAGGGATTCTTCTTGAGCAGACTCCCCCAACGAGAAGTCTCAACCCTGGGGCCTAACATAACCACGCCTGAATCTCAGGCCCACGCTTGCTCTTTCAGTGTTACCATGCTGCCCTCCACAACATGTGTCAGACAAAGCCACCAGGAGCTCTGTGGGCAGCGATTTGGAAAAGGACTGCTTCCTGAATACAGGAGGGCAGGTGCACAGGCGTGTTTCCCCAGGCTTGGGGTCGGGGAGCAGAAGGAGATACTGTGGCTTGATCACCCACCCGTGCCTTGTTTTTGAAAAGCTAAGACACCCTGAATTAATTCATTGATGCCGAGACCATGAAAAGAACAAAACCTCAATATATCCTTCCAGTGTGACTTTAAATCTGACAAGGTTATCATTTCACACTGCGCCGTTCAGGAACTGATTTATGGGCTTCTGGGTGTCCCCTCTTGTACTCTACTCTAAGCTCACCTGGAATGATGGCATTCCGGGACATTCCTTAAAATTTCATGAATTGAATCAAAGTATCGGCTACATCTAATTTCCGTGGAGGAACACAAACAACATTTTAATTCTTTCATCGGAGACTCGGGTTCTTGAACTTTTTCTCTTCCTCAGTCGCAAGCCAATATCTTTTCCAAACATGTATTTCATCCAAAGGCCCGTAAATCTTAGAAAAGTATAGCGTCTTCCTTTGCTGCTGCTATTTTGTGTCTCCCTCTCACAAACTGACCTTGAATAAGGCAGCGACCAGCAGCAGGCTTGCTCAATCATCTTCCTCGCTATCTGCGAAGGAGGTATCAGCCCCCCGGGGAACCCCATCCACTTGGGAAGGAAGACCTAGGAGGAGGGAGGGGTGGCTTGGAGGCTGGCCGACTCTCACTGAAGCCCATTTTTTCCCCGACTAAGATCAAATGGAAAGGCAAGCCTGCGACCACTGTGGGTTCTGTTTGTAATATTCTCTTATCCAGAAGAGGATTATGTAAATGTCTTTTTTACCATACCCTGCACATCTCAGTAGTTTTCATTTATGGCCAAGAATGCAGTGTCTCCTTTGGTTGGCACACAGCCTCTTCCCCCTCTTCCGTTTCAAGGGCAACAGGTGTTCCTTGGCCAACACACCCGCAGGAGCTCATCTGTGTGCAGAGAACACGGAAACCCCTAAGAGCGGCCCGGGAGCACATGGACTCAATCACAGCCCAGCGAGATCAAGACTGCGTCTGCTCTGTGGTGACTACAAGGCCGGTTTGGAAGCGCACCCATCCTGGAGCACCTCACTGTGGTCTAATGGGTCGTCCTTTCTTGCCTCATTGGGTTAATTTGTTCTTTTGCTTCCTAAATGATGAGCCACTGAAGCATGAATTGGGTGGAGGCCGGGTCAGTGTCTGAGTTTGCTGAGCATGTTGGAGCTCTAGTACACGACGGGCATTTGCTCTGCAGCCCTGACTCAACCCATGGGTCTCAAGACTCAGCCCAATGACACCTTCTCTGGAAAGCCTGTCACCAGAACAGGCCCCAGGCTCCTCTAGACCTGTCCTGTTTCGTACCTCACTGTCTTTTCTAGCTATAATAGGAATACACTTATTCATTATTAGTATTAGAGTGTTTTCTATCATTTACTATTTCATTATCCAATGAAAATTCTATCTTTTGAGGACTCAGTAGCAGGCCTTGTACGAAGCACATCATGTGAATCATCTCCTTTGGTTCCTCTGCAGTGGGTGCTGAGGGAGGAAGAGATGAGAACAGGTTCCGGAATTGACTCTGGGTTTGAAATCCTGAGTCCACAAGCCAGTGACCGTGAGCTTGCACAAATTCGCTTTCTATGCCTCTTCTGGGGATGACAATAAAAATGGCAACTGTATAGGGTTCTTCGGAGAAATGCATTGACTAAGTCATGGGAAGTGCTAATACAGAGTAAGTGTGCAATAAATATTAGCTGATTTGAAAAATCTTTATTCTACAGATGAGGGAATGGAGACTCAAAAAGTCTAAGTGGCCTGTCTGGTGTGGCTCAGTGGAACTGTGACTATCTTTAAATCACAGAGCCAAGCATGCGGCCTGACACATTAAGGGGGCTAGATAACAATTTAAGTCATTAATTAATGAATAGATTTAGAACTTAATCAATAGTAAATACAGTGCCAGGCACAGAAAACAACCTATAAAGAAATATTGGAATGCAATCAGTCTAAAATAAATTGCCTTTAAGAATTTATTTTCAATGCAAGCATTGAAATGTCCCTAAAATTCTCCCAGGTGGAAGTCATCCTAATTATTTAAGCATAAATATAGCAGCCTTTAAAAATAAAGTGCCATTTTCTCCAATATAAACCTAATGTTTGTAGCTTTTAAGACACAATTATGCACTCACTTCATCATTTACAAATTTTTCACTCTAAGTGATTTTCTCCTCTGTTTTTGATCTACCAAGAAGGCTCCATATGAGACAGACTGCACAGGAATTGAATTTTAAGGCACTGCCAGTCACGTGCCTATGTACATAAACAATATACCGAGAGCATGCACCTCTCATTGGACAATCCTTTAAGACTGGTGAGCACCCTGCAGCTAAATCTTCCTTTTGCACTGGAGATGTTTGCAAGCCCAGGATCTGCTCCTTTCTTTCTATTAGAGCTGTCTGGACACTTTTGAAAGCTTAATGCTAGAACAGTCTCTGGTGTGAGCAACGTACTTAGCCACATTTTAACCGGTATTGTTCGGAGACATTCCTATCAAGATCCTCACTTGCAAACTCTCAGCATAAAAGAAGAAACAGAGTTCCTTTTCAGGACAATGAACTTGGACTGCTGTTTACCAGTGAATGGAAACAACATTTCTAACCCAGAGAAGTGACACTCGGCCTGGTTTGGTGTCACCCCGGCTGCCTTCACGCAGGGTAACAATGGCGCCTTTGTGTGGAGTTGTCAGAGCCTCCACCAGAGGCAGGCTTTCCTGCTCAGGCGACTGAATGACCATCTTCATCCTTCCTGGCTTTTCCCAGCTCCTCTGCGAACAGAGCATGGAGGGAGACCGAGCCTCCACCAAGGGCCCAAATGGAATCCCACTGACTCACAAACGCATTTTTCAAAATTTGGCAAATTTGCCCCAACATTTGAGAAATAAATAGGATGCCGTTAAAAGATTAGAATTCCACAGTCAAGTGAAATCAGCCTTTGGAAATAAATGCC
The DNA here is from genome assembly GCF_963259705.1 of Myotis daubentonii. Taxonomy (NCBI): domain Eukaryota; kingdom Metazoa; phylum Chordata; class Mammalia; order Chiroptera; family Vespertilionidae; genus Myotis; species Myotis daubentonii. Next base: position 37,620,037 of record NC_081854.1, read on the forward strand.
GAGACCACTCGGCAGTATCCTACAGTATTTGCTACTAAAGTCAATGAATTATAAAGCCGGAGATTTAAAGTTAACCTGGACCCACATCTTGGTGCCATTGCTTAATAGCTATGTGACCTTGGCCAAGCTATCTAACCTCTCTGAGCCTTGGTTTTCTCCCCTATAACCGGAGAATAATAATGACTTTACAGGGTTTCTGGGTGGCAGTATTAAAAAGTAATTTTTAAGCATCTAAAACTTTTTTTAAAAATTCTTTTTGGCTGTTAGGTGATTTTGAATAAACAAAATTAGGTGCCTACCAAATCAACATGGATTGTGAGTGATAGAAAAGGTTTGTGAGTGGGATCAGGGAAAAGTGAAGTTGCCACAAAGAGCTTTGAGCTCCTGTCAAATGCTCCAGGTGGGTGGAAACCGTTTCATCAAGCCGAAACCACTGTCATCTTCCTAAAAAATAAAACCCCTCCTTTCCCTTGATCCCTACTGGCTAATGGCATCAGAGGTGTCAAAGTCATCCTCCGTATCTTATATTCTTGCTCCTAGGTTAATGCAAGCTGCACTCAATTAATGCATGGAATCTAGTCTTCTTCATCTTACAGCCCAACTTCTGCGCTCCCACCAAAACATTTCTCCATAAAGTCCATCTGGGAAAATTCACTGGCGGCTTTCCTTCCCCATGTCCTCTCAGTCCACCCCTCTACCCAACTATAGAGTATTTAGTCAGGAGACTAAATTTAGTCAGGAGACCACCCAAATGTAAATCTGTAAATCGGAACAACCTCCGTGGAGGGCACGTGGCAATATCTGTGGCAATGACAACCCTGTTACTTCTAGGACTCTCTCCTGCAAATACACTCACGCACACAGGGAAAGACCTCAGTGCAAGGTTACACACTGCAGCACGATTTGTAACAGCAGGAGACTGGGAGCAACCCAGATGTCCATCAGTAGGGAAATGGGTTCAATGAATTATGAAGCATCTACACTCAGCGGTTGTTAAAAAAATGAAGAAATCATTTATATGCTGATTTGGAACCATCTCTGAGACATACTGTCAAGTGAAAAGAGCAAGGTGTGCGTGAAGTAGTGAATGGGAAGGTGAAAGAATATATAAACACATTGTCTCATAAATGCATAAAAATGTCGGGAAGGACTCACAAGGCAATGATAGCACTGGTTCTGTAGAGGAATTAGGTGCCAAGGGAAATGGGTCAAGGGAGATTTAAAAATATATAAGGAGAATATATATGTGTGTATGTGGAATTGAGACATACATAAATATATATACATACACACATATTTTCTATCCTCTACTTTTGACTTTGAGGCATGTAAATGTACTACCCATTCAAAAGTAAATAGCATATATTTGTTACTCTGCCACATAAGTCAGGCGTCATTTTCTGTTTTCCCTACACAATGGCAACACACAAGTGGCTTCCCCTCCCCGAGTCTTCTCTCCATCTTACACACAGAGGCCGTGCTGGCCTCCCTGGAACACAGCTGTGAGCACATCCACTTCCTGTTCAAGCTCCCTCTGGCTTCACATCTCCCACGGGATGGAGTCCAGCTTTCTAGCCTGTCCTGCTCTACCATCGAGTGTTCCATGCTGGTCTCCTTATGGTGACCTGTGTGTTTCCACATCTGTTTCTGTCATTCTGTCCTTCCACTCGGATGTTCTCCCACCACCCCAAATCTCAATCTGTACTTGATTCAAAACCTCAATTCAAACCTTTCTCCATCAACTCATTCCAGAATCCACCGCTCGCTTCCATCCCTAGCTGGGAGAAATTCCCTTCTCAACAACCCCAGCTCTCGTTTTTGTTATCTCCTTATACTACCTGTCACTTTACAGGGGGTCATAGTTCATTTTGTACACATTAACCTATTCAGTCAGTAAACATTTATTTACTAAACACCTACTACATGTTGTGTGCTGAAAGGGTGATGGGGACACAGTAAGAAAAAGCCACAGCAGCTCAAGGAGATAACAGTCTTATGGGGGAAGCCGGGCAATTAATAAAAAACTAAGCCTTTGATGCTAACTGTCTGTCATTTCAATGTGGAGAAGTTTTCAACTCAAAGTGATGACTGTTAGCCCAAAGCAACGCCATCGTGTTGTAAAGGTTAACAGGCCAATATTTAAATCCCAACACTGTCCCCGAATTACGGTTCTCTGGGTCAGGGTTTTCCAACATCGCCGCTATGGGTATTTGGAGCCAGCTACCTCCTTGTGGTGGGGCCGCCCTGCGCATTGTAGGGTGCTCAGCAGCACCCCTGGCCTTGACCCGCTAGATGCCAGTAGCAAGGTCTTCCCATTACCAAATGTCCCCTGGTGGAGGGTGGCTTTTTAAAAAAATTTTTAAAAATATATTTTATTGATTTTTTACAGAGAAGAAGGGAGAGGGATAGAGAGTTAGAAACATCGATGAGAGAGATCAATCAGCTGCCTCCTGCATACCCCCCACTGGGGATGTGCCCACAACCAAGGTACATGCTCTTGACAGGAATCGAACCTGGGACCCTTGAGTCCACAGGCTGACGCTCTATCCACTGAGCCAAACCAGTTCGGCTGGAGGGTGGCTTTTGCACCCCCACCCTCTCCCCTTTTGAGAAGCGCTGCTCCAGGCAAATTCCTTAATACGTCTGTGTTTCAGTTTCTTTGGTGCCTGGGTTCTTTTTAGGAAACCCAGCAAGCATTTGCAGAGTGAAAAACAAACTTATAAAACAGGGAGCATACTACCTGCTTCAAAAGATTATGATAGGAATTAACAGCAAAAAATGTGAAAATGTGTTTAAAATGCTTATCAACGCTTTTATCAATGAGAGTAACAACACAACTTTGGCTGATTTGTTTCCCCTTGTGCCCTTAGAAAAACGGACAAGATCTCCTGCCAGGGCCTGCCCGGGCTAAACTAGTGTTAAGTCCATGAACTGCCCAGATTGTGAACACAACTTTGGCTTGTGTTCAGGGCTGTAGAATTACGTACTGCCCTGAACTTGACTCCTTGGGAGGATGCAGGAAAGGTCTTGTCAGGCTACATCTGCAAGATAAATTCAACTCTAGTCAAAGTCCGGGTTCCTTGAACATGGATATAGGAGCTGAAATATACATAATCTGAGGCTGGGGGTTCTGGATCTCATAAAAGTGTCACATAAAAGATGGCAGGATTACCTAGCTGTTTACAAAGCCAGGCTTTGGTTCGCCCTCTTGTCCAAAGCTTTATTTGCACATCCCCAGTCATCCTTGTAAACCATTTATTTTCTCACGCTGTTGGACACTGTGAGGCTTCAGAAGTGTTCTCAGGGTGTTTGAAATCAACAAGGCAATTAGGGAGGTTTTAACGGAATCAAAAATACAATCAACAGTGCCTTGCAAATGTCAATAGAATTCTTGGCATGGCTGACCATGTCTGTACTGTGCATTCGTAAGGAAATCTGCAGATGATCTTAAAATAAATATGCATCATTCTGAATTCCAGGATTTATTTTCAAACTGGGAAATGGATAAAGTGATGAGCAGTCTCTGGCAGGATCCCTGTATGCTTTGGGGAGAAGTCTTTCCTTGAAGAAAAGATGGGAAGACAGGTTTTGGAGTCAGACAGATATGGCTTATAATCCTGGCTGTGTGACAGAAACTGGGTGACCTGGGGAAAATCATTCATTTTCTCAGAGCTTGGTTTCTTCAGCTTTAAAATGAGGACAGTGTTGGGCACCTCAAATTAAAAGATATTAAGTCCAGCAGAGTGTCTTTGCAAGCCTTTATTTTCCATCCTCCTTCCCTTTAGGGAACAGAGCATGGACTCACTGGTTTATATTTTTCTAACACCTGCAAAATTGCACACTTTCTAACCAATTTACTCTCTCTTGACCAAAATGCCTTAAGACACAAATGTTCCACATCTGTTTTACTCGGCTAAATAACATACGCCCAACCCATCACCTTTCCCTTCTTGCCACAAACAGTTTCCTTTAACTTTTTCATCATTCCACAAGAAGTCTCCCTTGCAAATCAAGGCATTGCTTTCTGGGGTCGGGGGGAGGGCTCAGGAATCACCTCTCTCTTATGTAGCAGGCCAGACAGAGTTATCTTTGTGCAGCACCAGGCTCCCAGCCATCATCTTTCCTGTTCTTAACATATCATGATAAGAAACTCAGTTGTGTTTTTAAAAGCATAATAATTACTTGTAGTTCTCTATGGTTTCCAATAAACCAGTAATTTTTTTTTCCAAAAAGTCCATGAATAAAACAAACCCCGTCACCATTGGAGATGCATTTCCATGCCAGCGCGGATGCTTTTAAGACCATTTGCCGAGCGCTCTGCACCGTTTGACCAGTTCTGGGGCAGGGGGCACGCTCTAATTACTGATTGTGAAGTTCGGTATCTATAGCAACAGGCAGAATGGACAACAGGAAGCTTCACCTTCTGGGGCACCATCCGAAGTTTATAAAATCAACTTGAGGCCAAGGCAATAGTCAATCAGGAGGGCTTTCAGAGCGCGAGTGCTCGGACTCCACACTTAAGAGGCAAAGAAATCATTTAATAAGACAATCACGGGCTCGGGAAGGCAGAGTTTATTTAGCTTGGCTTCGCCGCGCCTGCTGTAGTAATTTATCCTAATGGCACCAACTCGCCTGTGATTTGATACAGCAGGAGACCGGGGGTATCGGTTTAATCAAACCTCAGCCGAGCTGCCTGTTTCTTAACTATTGTTGCCGTATACCAGTATCAATCAGTTTCACTGATCGGATGGCACAAGGATATGAATTTTCCCAGGATCCAGGGAATTAGGCTGACATCATTCTTTCTAATGTGCCTGCTTTCAAATGGCATTATTTCACCTCGCTCACATTATTTCCTGTTCTTAGAGCTGAGAGGTGAAGGGGCTGGATTCTGGTCAGCTGTGGATGAGAGGGGTAGCAGGGAGCTGGGAGCACTGAGGTCAAACTGTTTTGATTGCTGGCCCTGCCTCCTGTTAGATGTGACCACGGGTAAGTTATAAAACCTCTGGGTCTTCATTTCCAGGATTTACCAAGTCACAGAGCGATTATGAGGATTGATGAACTAGTATCTGAATGAGCCTAGAACAGTGCCTGGGAAACAGGAAACAGAATCTCAACAGAAGTTAGTTTCATTCTGGCCAGCCCTCATCTCCATCCCCAAGGAAGGGACAGGGTGGGGGATGTGGCTGCCTTGTTTTTATAGGGCAAGAGTCTAAGCTTTATAGTATTTTACAGACCTGGTCACACATGCCTTGATAATCCAAGGATGGCATCTAAACTCAGATCCTCATTCTCAGTTCTTCTGTCCCTCTGAGGCCAGGGAGTTCCCACATGCTCTCTGTCTTTGGTGCTGGCCTGGCCGTTGGGAAGGGTTAACTAACCAATGGGCAGAGCTCTCCCATCTCCCTTCTTTTTTATACAGCATGAAGTTTGATTTAAAACGCTGTCCAGGTACAGGTAAGAAATAAGATCAGGCCTTTTCCTCTTGGCGAGCAGAGAGTGCAGAAAGGAACGAATGCCCATCTTGACCTATTGTTTAAGAGGAAAGAAGAAGACAGGGCAGTGGAGTCCCAGAGTGTCAGGCAATGACCACGTGGACAGCGAGGCCACGGGAAGCGTTCACTCTTTGCCTGTGACACTGACTAGGGGAGCGGGGCCAATGCAAGCTTCATTACAGTGGGCCTCGGCTGCTGCTTCTATAAAATGGGTACATGAAGACTTAGTTCACTGGGATGTCATGACAATGAGACAGGCTAATCCAGCTGCCTCCACACTGAAAGTGGAAATAACGGTGGCTAACTTCCTGGGTGGGGAAGGGCAAGGTGTTAAGGGCCTTTTCCCAAAAGGAGTCCCGAATCCAAGCCTTTTACCATTCAGTCTGATTGTTCACATTTTAACTCAGTTACCTCAGCTCCCGGGTTTCTTGCAAAGAGACTTGTCCACTAACTGAGAGAGTGAGAAGAGAGCCAGGGAGAGGGGGGGGAGAAGGGAAGAGGAGGGGGAAGGAAAGAAGGAAGGGAGATAGGGAGATAGAAGAGAGACAGAAAAAAGAGAAAGGGAGAAGGGGGGAAGAGAAAGAAAGAAGAAAATAGAAAAAAGAGAAAAGAGGAAGAAGGGAAAAGGAAAGAAAGAAAACAGAAAAAAAGAAAAAAGAGAAGAGCAAAAAGGAATAAGGAAGGGAAGAAGGAAGGGAAAGGGAAGAAAGGAAAGAAAGCAGTTATTGCCCTGCTCCGTCGCGCCTTCCCCACTCTCCATCCTTAATGCTGCGGATGTTGTGTGGCGCGTAGACGCTTTAGGGTCTCTGTAGCCAGGTACGGAGGTTAATGCCACCCTAACGAGGGGCTCATTTCTTCCTCCCTCCCACCTTCTCCCTTTTCTTTTTTGGCTCAGCCTAAGTCCCTCACACTAGCCGATGAAATGTAGTCTACAGCTTTTAATTGTGCCCAGAGGCAGTACAACTTCATAGAGGTTTTTAAGCAAGTGGCGCAGGATTTGAGAAACAGCTGTGTTGCGGGCACATGTGCTCCGAGGTGGAAAAGCCCCGTCAGCACCTGTACCCGCTGAGCACACACCCTCACACCCTCCCTGCGTGTGCACAGCTGGGACCCATCAGGGTTGTAAGGAATTAATACTTTTAACTTGGTATTTTATGGCACCTAGAGGAGCCTGACGCTATATTAAATCCGGAGTACATAAGTAGGATTTTGTTCAATCTTGGAGTTCCTGGGGTGGGGGCGGGGTGGGATATTAAAAACGCACACACAAACACACGCGCGCGCACACACGACCTCTTTTCCGATGCTGAGAACGAATTGTTTTAATATCCCCGTGTTTGGTTTATTTATTATTAGAGATGAGTGGCCGCTTTTAAGGAGTAATGGGCTTTTCCCCGGCACTAACCTAGTATTCCCAACTGAGTCTCGCTCAGACTCCCAGCGACTGTGGAAAGCTGCCAATGCGGACCGCTTGCTCCGAATCACTCTTCCCAAAGCCTGGCTTCCCTTGGTACAGGCCCCCCTGACACTCCTCCCACCTTTTAGACTCTGAATTAGATCTTCGACATCCTACTTGCACTCTGCCATTCACAAAACTCTGTCACACGCGATCCCACAGGATTCCCACCTCTTCCCTGGAAATCCAACAAGGCCAGGGTCTGGGTAACCATTTTACAGGCTTGCAAAAAGAGGTCCAGAGAAGTTACCTGTCCAAGTCAAGGCAAAACCAACCTCAGACCTTAAAATTCAGTTCCCTGACCCCAAGCAAAAACGTTTTTCTCTAAGGCACTGCAGACACAACATGAAAAGTGTATGGTAGCTGGTACTCGCTGAGTACTCACCCTGGGGCAGGTAACAGGCAGGGGTTTTCACAGATGCTAAACTCGTGTGACCAGCAATGAATTTGAGGGCCCAGGGTAGGCAGAAAAAATGACCCTGCCAAAGATACCCGTGTCAACCATGGAACCTGTGAATGTGACCTTATTTGGAAAAAGGGTCTGTGCAGGTGTGATTAAGTTAAGGCTCTTGAAATGAGACAATATTCCTGACTTACTGGGTGGGCCCTAAACCCAATGACAAGTGTCCTATAAGAGAGAAGCAGAAGGAGATGTCAGACAAACGGGAGGAGGCCACGTGACCACAGAGGTAGAGAATATCCTGACAGCCACGGGAAGCGGGAGGGATAAAGAACAGTTTCTCCCTGCACGCTCCCGAGGCGGGGTGGCCTGCAGACACCTCCATTTCAGACCTCCACCCTCCAGAACTGAGTGAACGAATATCTGCTGTTTTAATCCAGCAAGTCTGTGGGAGTTTGTTACAGTAATCCTGGGAAACTAATACAGAGTACCTTGCCTTGGGCACCACATTAAATGTTGCTGCTAACGGGGGCTGTTGGCATGAGAGCACCTTAGGCTTTGGGCACTGTGAACGTGCAGAAAGGACGCTGCCACTGGGAAGGATGGCGCTGCCTGAGGTGTCCCGTCCGTCCACTTGCTAGGAAACCAAAGTTCAGCCCAAGGGAAGCCAGTCCCTGGGATCCTGACCGACACCCGGCAGAGGAGGCAGGAAGCCTTGTGTGTCGTAGGCAAGTCACTGAATCCACGGCTCCGTTACCACGTGTTGGTCAAGTGAGATTCTCGAAGAGGAACACATTCTGAAAAACTGTGCAGTGTTACATGGGTGTTGGTCATTCGCTTCAATCCATATTTATAAAGCCTCCACGAAGCCTGAGACTCCTGCGGCGTGGACAGCCCTGGCGTGGAGGAGGGACACAGCTCAGCAGGTATTACTGCGAGGCTCTCCACTTATCATCCATTAATCTACTGAAACCACGCAGCCCGGAATGCTAGGCTAATGTGGCCCATACATTTAATTTCTGCGATGCTTCTTTGGATTCTCCAAATTTGCCTCTTTTGAGCACTGAACAATAAGACTCCAAACCCACAATGACACGCCATTTGTTTGTTTATCGGATTGGTAGTGATTTTTTTTTTTTGATTTTTTTTTTTTTTTTTTTACGAGCACTCAATGCTTGTTAGGAGGAGCCGGCATCTCAAGCACTGTGTCTGATCATTTAAAATGCTCCAAACCTTTTGGAGAGGAATTTGGCGATATGTCTCAGGAACCTTTAAAAATTGTGTTCAACCTTTGACCCAGTAATTCCATTTCTGGGAAACTATCCTAAAGACATAATGGGAAGGAGGGAAACTGCTTTATGCAGAGATATTTATCAGAACACTCCTGACAGCAAAAGTATTTAAAACCATCTAAATGCCCAATGACACAGAAGTGGATGAATATGATAGTGTATCCCTCCATGGACTAGCCACCACTAAGAACTGTAGTTAAGAAGCATTTATAACATGCTGAAATGGATAATGTTAGGGGAAAATAAGAGGCAGTACTCCAAACGGGTATATGGTAGTGACCTCAATGTGAGACGCAAACATAGCGTAACCCAGAAACAAGATAGACAGAAAAGCATGGAGTAGTTATTGTTACCTATAGCCAGCAAAATTGGAGTTCCTTCTCAAAGACTTAGGAATCTTCTCCACTGAACTCCATTACTATTAAATAGAAAACTTACTTGAGATTAAGAACCCCCATTTTCTAACACATCATAGTGGGGGGGGGCGGGTGGTAAGTTTATGACATGTCCTCCATTTCTTTCCTAATTTGCTGCCTTGGATATTTCGCTATCTTTTCCTTCTGGCTTAAAAAATTCATGTCATTCAAAGCAGCCCTCCAGCGCAGCCGTATCGTTCATGTTAAACATGGGAGAAGAACAGGGGCTGGGCGAGGCCCCACACAGTCATCACCAGCTCAGGAGCCAGCTCTGGGCACCCATCTTCGTGTCCTCTTTGTGAGGAGGCCTGGGCTCTTTTGGGATCAGTGGCTTGTTTCATGTTAATAGATCCTGTAAATTGCATAGCTGATGGTCTTTCCAAGTTTGTGGGAGGCTATAGGGCTCAGAGACCAATCTCTGGCTTGCTTGTAACAAGAGCACATAGGTTTTGGGGTCCTGGCCTCATGCTCAGCTCTGTGTTCATTTTCATACTCTTGAGTTTCTGTCCTACTTACGGATCAGCTGCACCCAATTAAGTCTTCAGGGGCTGTTTTAAATAATTGTTCGAATGAGTCAAGGTATTAACTGTTGTTGTTTTTTCCATGAAAGATGGGCTGTGTATACTGCCATGGGTTAGAGAGGATTTCAATACAGGCGAGGCCCAATCAAATAGAATCAACCCATTTGAATCCAAGCTGCAGCCACTGAACGGGCTATCGAAGAGCCTGGGGACAGGAAGGAGTTAAACTTGTGGCAGCAGAGGGTGGGAGCTGCAGCACTGAGGGGCCTGGCCCCTTCCTGCACTGGGGGAACACAGGGCCATTAGAGCAGGCAGGAGCTTGCACTTGGCTTTGCTGGGAAAGCAAATATTGTGCATATTGCAGTGTTCCTGTGGGCGAGCTAATTGTCGAACTGCCCTTGAGATGTATATAATTTTGTCTGCAGCCCCTGCTCCTCCCTCTGTGTCATCACCAATGGGCCAGGAAATTTGAAACATCTACACCCATTAAAGGGAGGAAGTGGGCCATCTCTGATACCCACGGCCCCTAGGTGAGCCATCTGGCTGCCTGGAGTGGCTGGCTGATTGGGATAAGGGCATGACTTTATGTGCTCTTTGGTAAGTTGAGAAGGGATGCTATAATACATTCCTGGGGCTGCCGTCACAGAATGCCAAACTTCCCTTTCTTCTCTCCTCTAAAGACATCACATCACTCGTTGGATTTAGGTCCTATCCTAATCCAGCATAACCTCATTTTTAAACAGTTTTTAAAATAGATGTTCATTGATTTCAGAGAGGAAGGGTGATGGAGAGAGAAATATAAACATCAACGATGAGAGAGAATCATTGATCAGCTGCCTCCTGCACGCCCCACACTGGGGAATAAGCCCGCAACCTGGGTATATGTGCCCTGACCGGGAATTGAACTCTGACCTCCTGGTTCATAGATCGACGCTCAGCCACTGAGCCACGTTGGCCGGGCTACAACCTCATTTTTAAACGTTTTATATTATTTTGGTAAGAACTCTTGAGATTTACCTCCTTAACAACATTTTAAGTATACAATGCATTACTGTTGACTGCAGTTCACTGTTGTACAGAAGTTCTCTAGAGTTTATTCTTCTTGCTTAACTGTGTTGTCTTAATTTGATTACCACGACAAAGACTTACATGCCAAATAGGTCATATTCACAGGGACGGGGGTGAGGACATCAATGTATTCTTTTGGAGAACACAGTTCTACTCCTAACAGGTGTCTGATGACCATGCCTCATTAGGAGCAGTCTGGGTTCCAATCCTGACTCTGCCCCTCACCAAGCAGGTTACCTAACCTCAGCGCCCTCAGTTTGGAACATGGCCAGATGCACCACCTACCTCCTAGGGCTGTTGGGAAGATTAAAGGGGACCGTGTGTGATGCAAGCATACTGCACACGCATAGACATGCCCATTAAGGAGGAATTGTGACTTGGCCTTCGGACTGTCACCTATCGCTGTGACTCAAACTCAGACATCACTTCCAAATACCGAGAGGCTCTGGTTTAAGAGAACAGAGGGCAAATAATCATTAAGTGGACCTGGCTCTTTGCAACAGAGGTTCACGCTGCCTGGATGTCTCTCCGCTGCCTTCTCCAACCCTCCTTCCCAGCCTTCAGGCCTTGTCCTTGCCTGGCGCAGCTCCTGCTCAGCCCTTCCTTCCACAAGCAACGGCAATGCTGACACCTTCTCTGGCTGCAGATGCTGCTGGACCCATCGAAGGGGCACTCAAGGGAGGGGCCCTGGATTGCCCGATAAAATACAGAATGCCCAGTTAAAATTAATTTTCCGATAAATTTGCATTTTAGTCTAAGCATGTTCCAAATATTGCAAATATTGGATCAGGGTGCAGACCAGAAGTGCTGGGAAGTTACTGCCCTGAAAATAGTTCTCAACCTATGGCCGTTGGGAGCTTGGGGGCAAGTACCCCAGGTTGTTTGCCCCCGCTGGGGGGTGCCTCAGAGGACTGTGTTCCACACTGACCCCAGCATTCCCCAGTGGAGTCTGCACCACGTGACCACTGCAACAACCACTCGCGAACGCTCTGTGCTGGCTCACTCCCCTGCTCAGGCTCTCTTCCCACCTCCCACGGAAGCACAGTATCTGTCCCCTGCCCAGCCCCACCTTCCTGCTGTAGACTGAAAGTTTGTGTGTCTCCCCCCCAATTCATACTTTGAAATCCTACCACCCCACTGTGATGGCGTTAGAAGGGGGGGACTTTGGGAGGCAATTAGATCATGAAGGAAGAGTCTCATGAAAGGGATTAGTGCCCTTCTAAAAGGGACCCCAGAGAGCTCCCTAGCTTCTTCCACTACGTGAGGACACAGTGAGAAGTCAGCAGTCTGCAACAGACGGAGGGTTCTCACCTGAACCCGGCCAATGCAGGGACCCCCGATCTCAGACCTCCAGCCTCCAGAACTGCAAGAAATAAATTTCTGTTGCTTACAAGCCACCAGGCTGCCGGGAGCCGGTCCATCCTTGCTGTTTCAAGGGACCTGGCATATATGGCATACGGTTCTTAATATGTTTGCTCACCTTCTTGGCGCTGTGTTTTAACCAAGGTCACCTCTCCAAGAAAGGTTGAATCCCCAGGTAGGGATTTTCCCCTGAAGTTAGGGAGGGAATAAAACCCCTCAACTAAGTGCCAGGCGGGTAATTAATCCCTTTAACTACGAGCAATCATGCTTAAACTACATAATCTTTTCTCCCTGGAATGGAGATAAGAAACGCCCTAACCTTTGTAATAGAGATTGATAGGATTGAATCAACTGGTATAAATACAGTTGTAACAAGACAGAAACACTCAGAACTCAGAACACAGAATCAAGAAGCCAGAACTTAGAACACAGAACTCAGGAGACAGAATTCAGAAGACAGATCCTAGACAGAACTCAGAACACAGAAATCATGAGACAGAATTCAGAACTCAGAACTTAGAACAGAATCAAGAAGACAGAATCTACACGGAGCCTAGAGACAGAGCCTAGCGGGAGAACATGGCAAGGGATCCTGGACTGAACCTGACTACAGAGATTGGCAGGAGAACCTGACTGGAACCTGGACACTGAACCTGACTGGAGAGCCTGGACAGAGCCTGGCTGGGGAACCTAGCGAGGGAACATGGCTGCAGAGCCTCGCTGGAGATCCGAAGCAGAGCCTCTCTGGAGATCAAGACCAGAACTTGGCTGGAGATCCTGGCTAGGCTGCTGATCAACTGAACGCTGTCTCCGTGTCATTCCTTCTTCGCCGACTCCGTCCACACCTTTGGGGACCCCTGGACCCGCTGGGGTTGGACCCCTGCATACGTGGTGCTTTGGTATAACAGCCCCACGAACACACCGCCCACCACTGTTCCCCACACAAACCTTGTTTATTTCCTTCAGAGCCCTTATCACAATTTGTAATCACAGGTGCACACGTTGGTCTATTTGCTTCGCCTCTTTGCCTGCTAGACTGTGAGTGCCATCACCATGATGGTGTCATTCATGGCTGTTCTCAAGCACCCAGCACTGAGCTGGCACTCAACGGGCACCTGCTCGATTGTGGAGAAACAAGATGATGATTTGGGAGAAGGCTCTCTGCGCAGGAAGAATGAGATGGTCTTTAGCATCGCAGAGCTGCATTCAACAGAAGCTTGACTGTTGAGACTTGACTTTGTGTCTCTCATTCAGAACTTGACCTTGATCAGTCACCTGAGCCCTCCTCACCTCAGTTTCCTTATCTGTACAATGAGGAGGTGGGGCTAGATGATTTCTCTCCTGTCCTACGGCTCTAAAATTCTATGACTCTATATTGTGGGTAATAAACTTTACAACTGTGAATAAATTACTGGAAATGAATATTTAAGTGATGTGCAAACGTTCACGCAAGTGCTGTCTTAGTCTTTTGTATAGTGTTAGAAAGAGAAATAAAACCGAGACACAAACGATCAGGAACATTTGTGTTGGTCGCAATGGGGTGCCTTAGCTCCTGTTTTTCTGGAAAGGGTGTATAGAAGAGTTGTCCTTAAATAATTTGCTGGGGAAAGGATTGAGAGAAAAGCAGGCATCCTGGAAGCTGGAAGCCCCCAAATAGATGGATGTTTCAGGTTTAGACATTCCTGGAAATGATTCTAGGGCTCAGAGAAGCAGCAAAGAAAATTAGACCAAATATGCTCTCCGTCTCTCTTAGTGTGACTGGGCTGCCACATGGCTTATAAACAACAAACGCTGATTACTCGCAGCTCTAGAGGCTGACAGTCTGAGATCAGGTGTCAGCATGATCAGTGCAGGGCCCTCTTCTGGGTGGCAGACGTCTTGTGTCCTCAGATCGTGGAAGGGGCAGCAGAGCTCTCTTGGGCCTGTTTGATAAGGGCATTAATCTCATTCAGGAGGGCTCCACCCTCACCACTAAATCACCTCCCCAAGGCCCCACCTGCTAATTCCATCACATTAGAGAGTAGTATCTGGACATAGGAATTTTGTAGGGGATGCAACATTCAACCATACCACCATCTCTCTCCCTCCTGGGGTCTATCATGAGGTTCAACAATACTCAGCATAAGAGAATGATGACTTGACATGTGGGTCCTTTATGTACTTGTGAACCTCATCTCCTATCTCTAAATCAAGTGCAGAACCCTTTTGACAGGACAGTAGACTTGAACCAAAAATCTTGACTTTCATAGGTACACATACAAAGGTGGGAAAGAATAGGCTTATCGTTGTAGGTACCCAAAACACAGAGTTTATTCTGATATTCTTATTTATTAATCATTGTATTATTTTCCTTTCAAGCAACTATAAATCTACTTTTGCCCACCCCTGTATTTAAGAGGAAAGATGAAACCACCTAGCTTCCCGTGTGGTTAGCAAGCTGGGAAGGAGGAGCAGAGGGGTAAGATTCTCTGACTGAGCGTGGGCTGTGTCCAGTCCTGGGGATCAGACAAGTGTGGGCATCAGGTATGGCTGGGAGCTCTTGGGGCACCCGCCAGAAAGAATCACATAGGTGCCTAGCCGGGTCCTAAGAGACAGCTCATCCTCAAGGAGACATATCTGATCAGCCTGACCCCTCTACAAAGCTTGAGAGGATGGGAGAACTAGAATTTGAATTCAGGATGGAGGCTGTTACACAAATCTTTCTCCGACTAGAGCCGGTGGACACACATCTGGGTTCATGGCAGGACATGGCCGATAAATCAAAACCAACTGTTCTTTGGACAAAACTCTGTAATATAATAAGCCTGAGCACTTGTACTGCTGTGACACCCTGATCCTTTTCTATTGCCCTTGCTTACACATTACTCATGCCGATTTCTCCCCAAAATTTCCTCCTGCCTTTCTTTTAGAACTTTTCAGTCTCTTGCCAAATGCAGTTTTTTGGTTTTTTTTTAAACTTTTTGGCTTTTATTTTTTCATCTTACTGCTTCAGAGGAGTGCGTAAAAGAAGTGGAACCATAACATTATTGATTACTGAACTAAAAATAATATAGAATACTGAGTACATGATTTCAATTAGGTTTAAGTTTTTATTGCTAAATAATGCAGGAAATTGAATGTCCTCTTGCCAAAAAATGATTAGGCTGAACACCCCCTGAATAAGGAGCTACTGCAAAGCCAGGAGTCTGTCAACACACATGTTGGATTTCCTGCTGTTTTCAGAAACGAAAATAAAACATGACAGAGAAACAATGACCGAGAAAACAATCTGCAGGTACAGAGTCACTTCCAGCCAGCGCTCAGTGCCGGGCTGCTTGTCTATTGAGGGCCTTGCTCATATCACAGAGGCACACGACCCCACAGGTACTCAGCCCCTCCAGCTTTGGGGGGTATATACACGACCTGTCACATTTATTCACAGATCTGGGATGTCCTCCCAGGGTCACAGTGTCTATGACCCTGAGTGCCAGAGGTACAAATGCACTCTTCTGGTCAATTCAGTCCTAGGCATATTTGCTGAGAATCTATTATGTACAAGGGTGGGGGTTAAAGGGGCAGAGCTATCAATTAAGACCAGGTAGAAGAAGGTAGGCAATGTGCCAGGTGCTTCTCAACATTTCATTTCTCATAACAGTCCCCACAGACCTATAACAATAGTATTCTCTTGTTATTGTGAGAAGATTCAGAAAGGTTAGTTAACTTGCCCCACACAACACCCAGCTGATAAAAGGTAGAGCTGGGATTGGATTCGGCGGCTGTCAGACTCCAGAAACCCTTGCCTTTCCACGCTACCTTCCCTCCCAAAGCAAAACATCCCATTGCTCCTTCAGAGCTGTTGAAAGTGGCCCTTTACTTTCCCACCGACAAGAAAATGAAAGACGAGCATAACTTCAATGAAAAGAAGTGAGAGGCGAGGGGGACAGAGTTGGACGGGAGTGTGTGTCTGGGGTGGAGAGAAAGGCCTGCTTCCCTCCCTTCACGAGAAAGACTTGGGGTACCAACTATTAAGTCTCTGTGCCAGTCAGAACTGGGTCAGATATTCTAGCAGTGAGCACAGCCTGTTCTTTGCTCCAGCTGTTATCTGAGCTACACAGCTGGGGGGAGGACTCCAACCTGCTTCTTGGGCTCAGAGCTCAAGGCTTCCGCAGCTCTCCAAGCAGCACGTGCTGGCCTCTCCCTGAGGGGAGGAGGAGGGGGGGAAGGGAAGCAAGGAAGAAGGGGGGAAGGTAGAGGGGAAATGGGAGGGACATTCTTGTGTCTGATGGAGCAACTAATTATCATGCTAGATGAATCTGCCTGCCTCCTGGTTATCAATTGGCGAACATTTTCCTGCCAGTTGTTCATGGGTGAAAAGCTAAATTCTTTAAAAGTGAATTCTGTAAACAGCCTAGGGCAGTGGTTCTCAACCTTCCTAATGCCGCGACCCTTTAATACAGCTCCTCATGTTGTGGTGACCCCCAACCATAAAATTATTTTCGTTGCTACTTCAAAACTGTCATTTTGCTACTGTTATGAATCGTAATGTAAATATCTGATATGCAGGATGTATTTTCATTGTTCGTGACCCACAGGTTGAGAACCGCTGGCCTAGGGGGTGCTGATAAACTAGGGGTCCTGGGTGCAATATTGCTTGATAAAGGGCCTATCATAGGGTCACCTCTCTACTCAGCATCTACCAGGCCAGCAATACACTGGGATCTCCCAAAGCCCTGGAGACGCCACGCGCCCTGGCATGGGGAGGACTGGAACTTTCGTTTCTGTGGAACTGGGATTGTAAGCTCACATCCCACTTCCAAGTCCTGTTTCTAAACTATCCTGATGTATGTGACACCAAATCTTGGACCTCACCCACCTGCATGCTTGGAACACCTCTGTCTCCATGCACGCACCACTAGGCCTGTCTTAGAAGCAGTAGAGAAAAGAATTACTGATCGCCTCCTACGTATCCGGATGCTATCACTCGCTATTTCTAGGTTCTTGGTGAAAAAACAAGCAGTTGTTATATGAATTTCATAATTTAGAGATAAATAATGAACACCGAACTCAGAGCGAAATACCCTAGTGTTCATTTTATTTAATATTCTCCATTGGTGGAAATAAATTAAAAATGAACAAGGCTTGTTTATGCCTGCCTCACATTGCTCTCCACTTTTGAATAGCAACTGCATATTAATTTGCCAAGATCCCATAAATTATAATTAGCCCGGAGGATTAACAGCATAAATCCTTGAATTTAAAACCAATCTGCCTGGCTCTCTCTTCCCCGTGCCCTAAAGTGAAAAAGAACCATAAAACCTATCACCGCTACTTGATCCATTAAACTCGGGAGACCTTCTTATTTCAGCTTAGCTAGTGGAGGTAGTCTTTGTTCAATCTTTTTAAAGTTACAGTGGCTCCATGTGAACTGGGAGGTGGGACATTTGCCCTGTCGGCCCCGGCCCGGTGCACACTCTCTCGTGGGAGAAGAGTGGAGAGGGGCCGCTGGAGGCACACGTTTTGGCTTGGCACCATTTCACACAGGATCCTGGCACAGATCTGAGGTTAAAAGTGCCCCCCTGACTCTGTCTTGTAGGTCATATATTGTTGAGAGTCCCAGAGTACTTGGAAGATGCCCATGGCCCACGTACACGTGCGCGCACACAGACACGCACACACGGTCTGAACTTGCATCCAACGAAGTTCATGCCAGATTGATTTCCTCACTTCCTGAAGTATTCGCTGTACATAAAGTACATTTACTTGTGCTCAGGTCGGCCTGGACAATCTCCCCCTGCATACCGCAGGCAGGCACAGGCTTTCCCATCCTCTCTTCCCTTCGGGCCGGTTGCTCCCTGTAGCAGTGGCCACGTGTGTTGAGAGATGAAGTCCAGAGCAGCATGTGGGTGTGCAGCTGGCTACGCTTTTGACATGCGACTCTGCTATGCAGGTGGCCTCCCTGTACCGTGACTTGTAAAGGGAAAGGGTGGACAACTATAAAGAAATCCTTGGCTTCCTTCCCTTGGATTCTTCAGCCTCACTCGGCTCCCTTCTGCTTTCTTCGTCTTGACTTGGGCTCCTAATCCTTGGCCCCAGCTCCAAGCCTGGGTGCTGCTCTCCTGCTGCTTCCCTTCCTGCTTGTTGCAGGAGACCTCCTCCGTGCCCGGGTGACTCCCTCTGTCCCTCCGTCCCCTGGTGTCCTACTAACCTAGGAGCCTGTTGAGAAGAGGAAGAGCATCTGATTCATCTGCTGACACATCCCACCTTGACTGCTCCCGGATGCTCAGAAGATATCTGTGGAATCCATGCGATCATAAAAAGGGAGAAAGATTTACACACAAGTCAAAAAAAACTAAATGCCTGTCTTGGGCCTCCAACACTTCTGGGACTTCTTACATTCGAAAAAGCTTGATTGCACGAGCAGAGGTTGAAAGGAGCCACCCTGGTCTTCTTTATACAGGCACAATCGGAGGCAACTAATATATTCTGAGCATTTGAATTCGCCAGGCACTGGGCAAGGTGCTTGTGTTGATTATCTTGTTAGTTTTCATAACCAATTGTAAGATGAGTCATGATCCCATTTCACAGATGACAATGTGGAGACTCAGGGATGTCAAACGCTCACTGTGACAGCCCTGGCACTGACGAGTCTAGGGAGGAGTACCCTCTGGTCAGGCGGTGCTTCCTGAGGGCTTTCCCCTTCCCCCTGCAGCATGTCCACTGGAAGACGTCCGCCCACTTCCAGAGGAGTCCCAGGGCTCACAGGGCCCTGGGAGCTTTGCTGTAACGGCACTCACTGAAGGAAGCATGCCCGAAACAAAAGAAAGTGGGGGTGATGTCATCATAACTGTTCTTGTTTACAGTTTTAAAACCATATGCAAATCTTGACATTGCCACTGCAACTCAAAACAGAGCGCTCGTGAAAATTCCCGCCCGGTGTCAGGCGACAGCAGCCACACATCGACTATCACGCTTATTGGTTGAATGCCTATGTCCTTCGGGGACTGTGGGCACTGCAGGGTCTGGTTGCTCGCCACACCACTTCTAGAAAGTCGTAGCCCACCTGGTGCAAGGGCGATATACCATCCTTATTTGTTATATGAGTGACTGAACTCTCCAAACTAACCAACTGTCGTTGAGTACCATGGGTACAACTAAGCTTCCCCAAACATGTGGACACTGCTAGAGAAAGATGAATAAAGTTTGTTCTACAAACAGGCATAGCAAGAGGTGCGACATGATATAAACTGATGGATGTCACTTTGAATTCCAGTCACCCCACTATGACATTACAGGAAGCAGTCAGTCAAGGGCTGGCCTCAGCAGTGACTTCCATTTACACGAAGGCTAATTCAAAGGGGGCTCTGAACCCCAGAACATCCCAGGCTCTGAAGAGGGAGACTGCATCAAGGCTGATCAGTGTGTGACCCACACACAGTCACATCGCTCATCACTCTCCTGATCCTATCTCTAGAGAGGATGCTGGAACTTCTGCCAGGAGCAAGCCGAACGCGCTGACAGACACCATGAAATTAGGCTCTGGGTTCAGCTCTGCTCCCAGAAAGTAAGTAAATGGGCCTAGGTCTGTCCCAAAGGCGTGGTCTGGCCTGTTGAGTGACACATTTGGAGAGGAAATGCTCTCCCTCATAGAAGGGTCTAGTTAGAACCAGAATTATAAAGCTAAAGTCCATGTAACACTCAGACAGTGGGTGGTGGGCTTCCTCACCACAACAGTCCATTTTATTTCACATAGATATTCCTGATTATAAACCAACGTGTCAATCTTAGAAAATCTTGATAATATGGAGAAAAGAAGAAAGTGAGAATGTGCACATACATGTTTCATTCTTCCCAGATATTTTTCACATGGGCATTGAATTGGGCTAAATATGTTCTAAAATATATTTAATCCAGTTCAATTAACATTCACTTCATATTATTGCATGATTCTTTTATACCTCTAATCATTTTTCAAAAAAACAAAACAATTTTACTAACTGTTTAACATTCCACCCCATGACTTCATTTACTATATAATCTCTGTAACTAATGTTTACTGTTAGGCACTTGGCTATTTTAATTTTCTATTACAAATAATTTTATGGTAGTCACTTTGCATATCAACTTTCACAGATATCTAAATATTTTCTTGGGACAAAGTCATAGATCTAGAATTTCTGGGTGAAAAACTGTAAATGATCAAGAAAGATTCTATTTTCACTTGGGGTTTAAAAATGTGCATACCACATCCTACACAGGGTCAGGGTGGGGCTTAGCCGGAGAGCTGCAGAATGCAAACTGCCTGCCCAGGAGAGGAAAGGAAGGCCAGTCTTTAGAAAGGAAAGGAAGGCCGGTCTTGGGCCTACTTAACGATGAAGAGTGAAATGGTTACCATTCCACATGTTGCTCGGGCACTGTGCCCAATGGACCCCTGGGAAGATTTTTTTCTTTAAAATACTGGGATGAACAGAGCAGCACGCATAGACACAAAAATAACAAATAAAAAGTTACCTTTGGGTCATGGTCTGTTTGAAATCTAATAGGTGTACTTTCCCCAGAAAAATGTACTCAAATTCTAAATTTTTCTCATCATTTCAAGGATTTCACAGATGCCTCGACTTTATCCTTGGCTCCCTTAACCTAGAATTCAGAGTTGAAGAGGAATTGTACTTTCCTTGAAAGATTTCTTCGCCTGAACTTAGTGAGCACAGGTAAGTGTTTGAGGTTCTAGGTCAAACATGTAGAATGTTCTCCCTTAAGAACTATAGCCATGCTTGCTTAAAGAAGCAGTTCTCAAACTTCAGCAATCCTCAGGATCACATGGGCAGCTATTTAAATGCAGATTGTGGTCCTAAGCCCAGATTCGGCAGGTCTCAGGTGGGGCCTGAGAATTTGCATTTCTAACAAGTTCCCAGGCAGTGCTGGTCCGGCTGGTCCGGGGACCACACTGTGAGAACCACTCCTTTCAACCTGTAACTGAAGCCACTTAATGGGATACCTTGGAGCCCCTGGAGATGATGTAGAATAAGCTGAATGGTATAGAAAGATATTCACAATATCCTGTTAGCAAAATAAGTCATATTATATAATAAAGTGGGGATTGCATCTTATTTCTGTGCTTAAAAAAAAGCAAGAATAGCTATATTTACATTTACATAAATGTCTAAGTGTATAAACTTAAATGTATAAACGGATTTAGGAATAGGTAAAGATGTGATATGGGTCTGAATATAGAGTTAGCATCCTTTTCTCTGAGTTATGAGATTAGGACTGTTCTGACTTCGTTATTTTTGTTTACCTATATTTTCTACCTTTTCAACACTGACTATGAATTGTTTTCACTATAAGGAGAAAGAGGCTTCTTTTAATTTTTAGAAGTGATAGCAGTTGCTGTTACTTTAGCCCGTGGCACCTGACACAGCTTCTGGGGGTGTTTGTTCTAATCCTGGCAAAGTGGGGACTGCATTGTAAATGAAATACATGAACATCCAAAATTCCCCAATGAATCGGCAGCATGTATTTGGGTCTTTATTTTTTTGTTAGTGGGTCCTAAAATGACTCTCTGTGAAACATTCATGCTGGGGTAAGTGACCTTGTTTTTACAGATAAAAAAGGAATGGGGATTAAAATCTGTGACATGCAGTTTTAAATGCATAAAGACATATATCCGCATGCTCATATATATGTGTGCCTATAAACATGGACACTTACATAGGTGCATGCACATTTATGGATATTTAAATGTATACCAGTTGATGTCAAGTTGTCCATTGACCTTTATTGGAAATTCTGTCTTCTACATGAAATTATTTCCTTTCTATTTTTTTAAATTGAAATAGCATTTGTTTTATTAAAAGATGAGAGATGGATCAACATATGCCAAAACAATCAAAGTCAAATGTTAATGGTAGTTCGTGGCAATTTTTTTTCAAGGTTGAGGTATATTTGTAAATTTCCATAATGGAGAAAATTGTTTATCTTATGAAATAATGGTTATAACAGGTGATAATTGGGATTTTATAAAAATTATTCATGTCCTTAAATATCAAAATAAAAAGTGGGCCACCCTATGTTAACTCCTTTTTTTTTTTTTTTTTTTTTTTTTAATTACATGATGTTTCAGGGCTTAGAAACCAATGCCCGGGAATAGCTCTCATTTTGCGGGCTTGGGCTTTCTTTCTGTCAGCTCTGGAGACTCCCAGGAGTGAAACAGTGAAATTGCTGACGTTTTGGGCAAGGTCCTTAATAAGTATTCAGCCAAAATGGTGCCACCACAAGGCTGCCCCTCCCCTTTCCCAGGCCGAGTTATTAAAGCCTAAATCACCCCACCTGGGGACTTCACTGGGATTCAAGCTATTGGAATTCCACACATCACTTTCAGTTAGGAAGCCCCTGCCTGCAGGACAGGGCCGCCTGGCAGGTCCTACAAAGCGCATCTGTAGGCACGTGTGTGGACCTGTGCCTCCTGCCATTAAAAAGCTGCCCTGGACAGGGAGCTCCCACTTGCAGCTCACCTTACCGTTCCTGATCACACTGAAACTAAAGGCCTGTGATGGGTTTAATTGTTTAAAATACATATCTGGTACAAATTTTAAAAACCACTTGTGCAAATAGTTAATCTGAAGTCAGACTGTCCAGGTAAGCTTAAATGTTAGTAGATTTGTTAAGATCTTAAAAATTAACTCCATTAGCAAAGTTGAACGACATACTGAACCAGAAAGTACAGAATGAATGGGAACGGGGCCGTTGCCTTGTCCCTGCGCACCATAATGAAGCTGGTGTGCTCCAGCCAGGGTTTCCCCGGTGGGGCCCTGGGACATGGGAAGAGGACCCCAAATCCAAGCAGGGGGCAAAGCCAGTGGTTTTCCATTGAGCACCTTCCCCCAATGCTTTTGCTTTGTGACATTCTCAGCATTTTTCCTAACAGAGGAGTTCAGCTGCCCGATTCCCCTAAAGGTACTTTAATACCTGTGCTGGGAGGAGAGCAGTCACTTCGTACAGAAATTAAATACATAAATTAATAGACGCCTCTTCGGAAAACCTTTCAAACGGGGAGTCCAGCTGCTTCGGGGACTCGGCCGTCAATAGGTCGCGGCCTTGGTTAATGTGCGGGGGAAGGCAGAGTGGGGACTGAAATAGTCCAAGAGATGCAGCAGAGATCAACCAAAAACAACAACAACAAACCACTTAGGTGAATGTGCTTGCCTTTGTCAGGAAATGCCTGAGAGGTTTACGCTGAGTACTTGCCAAACCCAAGCAGCAAGTGAAAAAAAGGCCAGTCCTGCCCTCCTGCTTGTTCTCTGTCAGTGGCTGGCTGGTCAGCTCAGATTGAAGAAGAGGAGAGGGAGGAGGAGGAAGAAGAGGAGAAGAGGAGGAGGAGGAAGAGGGGAAGGAGGAGGAGAGGGAAGAGGAGAAGAGGGAAGAGGAGGAAGAAGAAGAAGGAGGAAGAGGAGAAGAGGAAGAAAGAAGAGGTAGAGAGAGAAAGAGGAGGAGAGGAAGGAGGAGGAAGAGAAGGAGAAGGGGAAGGAAGAGATGGAGAGGCAGAAAGAGGAGGAGAGGGAATAGGAAGAAGAGGAAGAGGAAGAGGACCACATTTTAATTTTACCATTAAAAAAAATCTCCCCAAATGATCCTCAGCATAAAGTAACTTGGGAGAATTGACCAAATTTCCATCTGCTGAAAGGGCCTTGCCTGAGAAACCAAATCTCTCTAAACCTTAGAAATGATTTGGTTTTGGTAGCACCGGCAGTAGAGTTGTCGGGTGGGGACAGAGGGGTACACAGCATGAAGGTCATTTCACAACACTGGACTGTCCCACACTTTCTGCGCCGACGGTGGAGTAAACTCCTTGCTAAAACACCTCTAAGGCTCCCTCTTCATACAAGACCCTTTGAGAGGAGGATTTCCGGTCCTCTTCCCCATTTATCTTCCCTGCACAGAATTTAGGACAAAGGAAATTTCTGACATGCCGTGTTGGGTGTTGGAAGGATGGCTCCTACACATGGTCTTTGCCAAACTCCCATTCCTGATCCCTTGCTCTCCCCTCTCTCCTCCCACCCCCCATGACCTTTCCACAGGTGCCAAGTCTACTGAAAAAATTATGTTCAACCACCGTGGAGAAAACCCCGTTGGGTGTAACATGCAAATCGAGCCACTTCTTGCGAGTCAACCTCTTGTTAATAAATTCCGCTGCCCTCGACTCTAAAAGGGAGGTCTCGAGTCTGCTCTGCTCGGCGGGGGACTGGGAAATGCACCGCGAGTTCCAGAGGGAGGAAGGCCTCTTTCTGCAAGCCCAGCCCCGGCGCTGAATTATTTTAATTGCAGCCGGTGATGCCAAGGTGCTGAAGCACCCCCTTAGGCTGAGTGCTTAGCCAAGAGGTACTGAATTAAACTGTCAGAACATGCAGAAAAATTGCAATGCGGCCTGTCAACAACATTTGTTAAGAGACACGGGTGAGGCTGGTGACTTGTGGAGAAAAAGAGCTGCCTGTGCAGAGCCATCAAAGCACAGCCTGGAACTAATGGGGTATTCGCAGGCCCTGTTCTACTTCATTGGTCAAAGCCAACACAAGCCTGTAAGACTTGGGCCGGTTTGCTGTTTATTACTATGGTAATAAAGGCCACTTAAAGGTACAAACCCATCCTGCATTGGCGAGAACTCGGGCCTTCTCTTCCAAATTGGATCCCCATGCCTGCCCTCATTTCTTAGGCTGTTTGACACAATCTCCTTTTTTTTTTTAAGGAAGAAAAAAAAAAAAAAGCCTAGGAAAATGTAAGGACTTTGTCAAAGGATGGTATAGGGGTCTTGATCTTATTTATTCTTGGCTGACTTGCTTTAAACATGGACCCTGCGATGGTCAGTCTCATGTGCCATCTTGGTGTTCCCAGTTCCGGTTCCTCATGTAGGCAAGTCAATACTAATGAAGCCGTCCCTGGAAGCATGTTTAGTAGAAGTGATTAAAGCCCATAGTCGGTTTTTAGTAAAGGAGATTATCCTAGATAATCTGGGTGAGTTAGACCCAACCAGTTGAAAGATCCTACATGGAGCCTTCCCGGGAAAAGAAATCATGGCCGTGGTGAGCAGCTTCGGCCCATGGTGACGCTTCCAGGCCACATCCCCTGAGTGACACAGTACGGATCTGGGACTTCCCTAGGCAACTCCCAGAACCGCATAAGCCAATTCCTTGCAATGAAACTCAACATATATCTCCAACTGGTTTCACTTTTCTGATTGAATCTTGACTAATCCATACCCCCAAACAGTTAGTTCCTTTCACTTCTACTTCAACTAAATACTTTTTTCATCAAAATTCTCAAAATGAAGGTCTGAAGGCTGCAAAGTGTTTATGTTTTGACCCACACCTCTATATTTGGTGTAATATGTTAAAAATAAAAATAAACTAAATTCGTTGCATTCAGTTTTCCAACAAGGGTTACTCAACACGTATTTGAACTCATTCATTTATATGACCTTCCTGGTAAACATTTACTATTTGTAATACCTGCTTAAAATTAGAATATTTTAAGAGGAAAAAAAACCCCACTATGAAACTTATTTTTTTTTACTCTTCAACAAAAGAAAACCTGGAGATGTTAAGAGTAGTTTGCTCAACATATAAGGACATTATGATAACCTTTGGGAAAAATTAATGAAATGCAACCACAGGCCCCAGGAAAGGGGTGCGGAAGGTGAGTAGATCCCATTTCTCTCTTTCCGGGTAAGTCTTACATGCAGTCTTTGCCCACGAGAATCAGTGAGACCAGCTTTGAGTGAATCAGTGAATTAGGCTCCTCCTGGTTACGAGCCCGGAAGTTTGTGTTCAGTCCCACACTGTCCACCTCGCTCACTGAGACACAGCGCCTCTGGGAAATCACAGGCGCTCCCAAATGTAGTCTGCCCCTGCCTGGAGCTTCCTGGGTCCAATCCCACATCAAAGGAACGCATCTCTCTGCAGAGGGAGGCTCAGAAATCCATTCCTTTGCAGCTCCCAGGTGATTCTGATGAGTGGACAGATTTGGAATTCGCTGGTCTAGAGACCGTCTCAGGTTTCTTTCAGCTCAAAAATGTGATGTACCCAGGAATCAAATTCTGCAGGCACCTCTCTAAACATTGGACAGGCAACGTTCCAGATGTATGCATGCTTCGGGACCACTGGGATATGGGTTTAAAGACTTGAAGCATCGCCACGCTGCCTTAGTCACCTGGCAGGGCCTTGACTTATCATGTTGTCTGTAATTTCTGTTGCCTGGTGGTTTGCAGATTTGCTTGAGGTTCAGATCCGAGGCAAGATTCAGTGGTCAACTTCAATACATGTGAACTGTGATTGCTGGATGACAGACTCAGGCCTCCTCCACTCCCATTGGGAACCACCCTACCCTCTTGCATCTGGTGCCCACAGCTTAGGCTGGGGCACTTACAAGGGAAAGATGATCCCCTTTCCTAAATGAAGGGACGACAGTGCCCCGTCCTTTCCAGAGATCATTTGGAAATAGAATCTAGTTGCACAGGAACCGCACACAAAGTTAACCAGCCCCCAGTACATTTTTTAATGTCATAGCAGAACCTGAGGGGCTCTCTCTGGTTCTCCGTGGGAGAGGGTTATGTTTCCTCCCAATGCAAACAAAAGACATTAGGAAGCACACGGAGCGTGTGATAGCACTGTGGTGCCACGGCAGGAAAAAATATGGATTTTGCTCTTGTAATGTGTGACTATTAGATCACAGTGTTGGTTGCAATAAATTATCACTTTCAGTTACTGCTAATTGCTAGAATATCTGCCATGGGCTGCAGTGATGTGGGCCAAAAAAAAAATAGTTTGGAGCCAGATACAAATATGCATCCTGCCTGACTGAATGGCATCAGATCCTGAATAAATGCCTAAGGAGACAGCTGGGGATCAAAGACGTCATTATGCAATTATTAAGAAAACTGGGCTCTTCATAAAAGAAAATACTAACTTCTCTATGAATCCACTGACCCAGGACAGCCTCGGCCTTCCATCTATCCTTGTCAATAACAAGTTCCTCCAGGGTGTGACATAACCACACAGGTTAACTCCTGTTGCAGGCCAAACATACATACATACATACATACATACATACATACATACATACATAAATAAATAAAATAAAATAAAATAAAATAAAATAAAATAAAATAAAATAAAATAAAATAAAATAAAATAAAATAAAATAAAATAAAATAAAATAAAATAGAAAAAGAAAAATTTAACCTGGCCCTTTAAATAAAGAGACCCTTCTAGGCCTCTGCCAAAAAAAGGGCAAAACCCACAAAGGGTGGTGGGCCCTGTCCCAACCTTTTCCCAGGACTCCTCTCAATGCCCCTATAGCCACAAAGAACCCCCATAGGTGTCCCACCCATCATGATCCTCCCTCCTGGACACAGAACCCTGAGGTTATTGTGCTTATTCTGTGATGGTCAAGTTCTCCCTTAAAGAGACCAAATATTTGTTGAGCACCTACTAGTTTTCTGGTGACACAGCAGTGAACAAAACCAATCCCTACCCTCCTGGAGTCTCCATTCTCACGGAAGGGGAGAGAAAATAAAATGAATGGTGGCGAAGACAGACCGTAGCTTACAGTCACGTGTCTAAGAGGTGGGAGCGAGGAAGGGGCGAGTGGACTCTGAGCGAGGCCAGGGAGGGAGAGGCTTCCAGGCAGAGTGTGCCTGATGGGAACAGCAAGGAGGTCAGTGCAGCTGGAACAGAGAGAGCGAGGAGGGGAGCCAGGAAGTGAGAACAGAGCACTCGGGAGAGGGAAGAGCAGGAGGTCCCACAGGCATCCTCAAGACGGGCTTTGAGTGACCCCCAGAGCCTTTTGAAGGCTCTGTTTTCAAAGGAGACTCTAGTTCTCTGTTGAGGAAAAACCCAAGGTGATAAAAGAGGGGGTGCGAGGCGACCCATTAGGAGAATGGGGCTGTCATCCCGGGGTGTAGGTGAGGGCAGTGTGGGGGCGGGGGAGGGGGAAGTAGGGCTTTCTGAGGTCTGCATTCCTGCCTGTGAGGCTTGTCATAAGCTCATCCCACATATTAACTCCACTGAGCAAAGTCAGGTCTGTGGTACCCTTGAGCCCAGTACAGTGCCTGGTACACAGAACACTTGCAGCAAATAAGGGTCCCACCTTGAAAAGCCTGGAAGCTAATAGTTTACTTATTCACCAAGAAGACTGATTTCTATTAGATGAGTGAGAACTAATTCTAGTCCATTAGCTTCATCATCTCCGCAGTTTGAGCCCCCCTCCCCCTTACTTAAAGAGGACAGCCTGATGGAAGGCCGGGGACAGATGCCAGGCCCCGCCACCTCCCCCACGTCTTCCACGGCCAGGTTCTCTGACCTTCTATGTGCCATTTATTTTCTCTGTGCCTCAATTTCTCCATCCCGAAAATAAGAATCAGACTGCTGAGGGAACATTAGGAGGATTAATGAGGTAATAAGGACATGCCTGAAAGCAGGGTGAGCTCCTTGAAGAAACAGCTATAAAACAGGGGTCCGTTTTCCATCTCTCCTCTCCTCTCCTGCTAAATAAAACTGCCAGGGGAAAGCAGGGGTCCCTGATAGGGCAGAGAGGAAAACAAAAGGCAGACAAGGGCCACAGGCATTCCTTAAGCCAGGATCACCTTCAGTTGATTCTAAGGCATCATGAAGCCTCTTAGGGTCGTCCCTCTCCCACAGAGGGGGTGGGAGACGAGGGGAGAATGTCCAAGGAATTGTGAGGATTATTTTGCCTCAATTTGGGGAAATGGCCTCCAAGGGGCTTAGTAATAAGCCAGAACCATGTCACCCCCTCCCGTGTGCCCAAAGAATTTAGAAGCTGACAAGGCGATTGGGCCAATCCCCTCGGCAGTAATGTGAGAAAAATTGCCCAAGACGCCTATCTGGTTTGGGCTGATGGCACTCCTGGGTATGCACAGTGTAAACCTATTGGATCAATAAATATTGGGCTCCTTTTAATGAAAGAAACACTATCATTTTCCTCTGATTGCTTCTTTACAGCTCCTTTAAATGAGGGAGATTTTTGTTATTCCCTCTTCGAGGTGTATCTTCAGATGTTCACTGAGTTTATACCTTAGCTTTTTGTGCATATTTTATACCCCAACTTTTAAAACATGTTAACTCTTTTTTTATTTTTTATAAACAGATCTTGGGAGGACTTTTTAAAGGGATACTGGAATGCAGTGTGTGGCTGCTTGTTTGAGTTTTGTTATTTGCCCTTTAGAATTCAGGAGATAGAGACCAGAGTGCTGGCAAAAATGACAAGGGAATGTCAACAGGCCTCTACATTTGAAAGCAGCCCCCATGGCAAGCTTGTTTGTAAATGAGGAAACTGATTTCAGTGTTCACAGAATCAAGGCACGAGGACAAGATACATATGGACAATTTGCCTGTCTATATTATGACAGTATTTTTGAGTGACTCTTTTTGATATCCATTCATTCATTCACCCATTCATTTGTCAAAGTCCTCTTCTATTATTCCAGAATGCTCTGGGCTTTTTCCCCTTCCTCTCATGGAAGAAGAGAGCGAGGAGGGTGGCCAGGAAGCTGTGGTGAGGCGTGCTCTTGGCTGAGTCACCTGTTTCCCTTTCCCCTTTAGACACGGAGCCTGCCACTCTCTGTCACAGGGCGTGGGGGAGGGGAGGCAGGCGAGGAATCTATCAATGGCCTGAGAAAGAGGAACAGGACTAATATCTGACTGTCCTTTTTGCCTTCATTCAAGTTACTAACTGGGCTGCATCCTCTCCCTGGCCTCTGACAGGAAGTCTGTGGTGAAATTACTGCCCTCTTGTATGTTGTGGGTGTCACCCGGCTGCCATGGCACTGGGCACTAGAGGCTGGTATGGTTGCTGAGCTGCTGGGATGGTAAAATGGCTCCTTTTCAAGAAAGGAAAAAGGCATCCTATGCATGGCAAGCATAATTTTTATACAAACAAAAGCTCCATCGAAATTAAACGGAAAACATACTGGGTCAAAACAGCCACTGAATGTTTCTTTTTGATCTCATAATCAGAAGTACTCTTTTTTTTTTAATGAGAATAAAAAGAAAAACAAATCCTGAACTTCATCCCTCAAAGGCAACTATTATAAATAAGTTGGTATTCAGTGTTTTGGTATCTCCTCTCCTCCTCCATCCCCCAACTCCAATAGCTACCTCTCTGCCTCTCCTTCTACTCCCCCACCCCTCCCACCACACCATGGCATTTTGTTTTTATCATAGATGTAAACATAGAATTTTTTGCCCTGATTATTTTTTGTAGAAGTGTCAGACAGTCTAATGAACGACTATATCATGGCTATTTAACCAATATATCAGCATCTTTCCTTACAGCTGGTGAATTGCAAAGTATTAAATATAAAGAAGAAGACAACATTATACTTTACATTGCACTTAGGGCCACAAGTTGTACATACCCCAGTGGGGATGGGAGATGTATTGGGTTGAAACCCAGATTCCACTCCTATGGGACCAAGAAGTCACAGAAGAATGTGTTTTAAACATTTACATCAATTCCACAGAGATTTCCCAAAACTCTCATCTTTGGGCCAGTCCTGGGGAAATCATGTCTCCGAAAGGTACATAAATCTGTTTCAGTTTCCATCCAGAGCCATTCCCTGCCAACCACTTCTTCTACTGGTCAGAGGACACGCCAGATTGAATTGGATTAGGCTAAAGGCCACCTACACCCTCCCCCCACCCCCCAAGTGTATGAATGTCGTGCACCAGGCCTCTAGGGTTAAATAAAGGACAGCACAGGCGGCTGCCATCATGCTGTTCTGTTTTCCAGTAAGCTGGTGCAATGGATTCCCGGCTCCCAAAGGCTTCCTTCTCTGTTATCTCTTTGGATTTTAATATTGTTAAAGCCTTAATAATAGGTAGGCTGAACACACATGTAATGAATACCATTAGTCACAAGTAGCTCCCTGAAACCATGAAAACGAAGGAGGAAATGCTCGCACACATAGCAACCCTCCCTCATTCAGATTACCTGGAAGGGAAGCTGATCTGAATTATGAATTTTCGTTAAAAACAAAAAAACATGCTGTCACGTATGTGTAGAAACCCTCTTAAGAAAACAAACTTTTATCTAGCAAAGTCCTTAGGTGAGCTACTTAAAGGAATAGGAAAGAGTACCCTTGAGTTAGTAGGAACTTCTGAAATGCACCAGGGTGTTTTACAACTGCTTTCTTGCAAAGGGTACATTCTCCAGATGGTTCCAGAGTACTCTTTGCTTAGTGTACCCTTTCTCCCAGGTGAGTACAGAGGTAAACCTCAGCCCAGTCCTGGATCTGAAGGGTCATAGATCCCAAATTCCTGAGGTCCACATTAGTGAAGACTGGGTACAAAGGAGAGCATGGGGGAGAAGTGAATGTTGCTACTGCCTGCCAGCTATCAAGTTCATTTTCACTCATAAAAGCAACGGAAGGGCTTCAAAGCAGGAATGAGATCGCAAAAATTTCTAACAGTGAGGTCAGCATAGAGCAAGAGGTGAAAGGAAAAAAAAAAAAAAAGCCATGGCATTATTTAAAAACAAAAGCCCTGTTACTTTCTGGGGGAGTTTTCAATTTTGCTTTTGATCTTTGCATTGTTTTGTTTTATTCATTGGGGGAAGAATATTATAGAATTGGTGGCTGGTCATTTGGCAAAACCAAGTAAAACCCTGTTGGTCCTCTGTCTCACTTGGGGTACCATGAATCCCCAGTTCTTCCAGAGCTCTCCTAAGCAGGCCTCTCTCTCACTCGCTCCCACTGGCCTCCTTGGCAGAGCTCCAGGCCCCACTGAGAATGCCTCTGCCTCAGGACCTTGCCCCACACCCAACCCCGTTTCTATACACAGGCCTCTGTTCTCCAGCGTCGCACGGCCTCTCGTCCTTCTGTGCTCTCTCTGTCCTCTTAACAGCTGCAGGTTAGCTTTACAGCACTCCCCTCTCCTTGTGATGTTGTGATTTGTCTAACATCTATTTCCTCAAATAGAACAAAAGCTTCTTGGGGGCAGGAGTTTCACTGATTAGCTGCCCACTCACCAGGGCTTGCACGCAGAGGACCTCCATAACCATTAGTGAACTGAATGAACGAATGAATGAACGGACCATGTAAATACATACTGACAATACTTTTAGACACCTGTACTACCCTTCAGATCACACACACACACACACACACACACTCTGTAGGGAAAGTGTCCCAGGAGGAGAGAACCTTAACCTGACCCTGCCCCACTCAGACCCACCAAGTCAAGAAATGACTCTTTATGTGCCTTCCAGTAACATTAATTGTTGGTCATAAAACTTCAAAGAAACAGATATTTATAGCACGATTAAAGTCCTTTTTTCCACACACACTCACCACAGCACTTTCCAACTCTGTTCCCATGAGCACACTGAAAACAGCATTCTGCCCACTTCCTGCCGAAGCCAGGCCTTAACCGCTTCGGTCCTGAGGCTCTTTTTTCTCCTGTGTTCAGGTCTTTCGGTTTCTCTTGGGTTTTCTCACCTGGGTTTTTCACTCCTTTTCTCAAGCCCCCACAGAGCCGCCCTCACATCCAACACAACCGCGGCCCAGGAACAAACTAGAAGCCCCGAAGGTGGTGGCGATGGCAAAGAAATGAAAATCTTTCCTCCTGGAAACCTCCTTCTCAGGTAAACCAGCCCAGGCTGTGAAGTTCCCAAAGTCAGGGGCGACTGAAAGGGCCGCCCGTTTACCTGGGCCTGAACACTGGGGGAGCTGGGAATAGACAGTAAGTGCACCGATTCAAAGGAATTCCTGTTTTTCTTTTTAAATAGCGGTGCCTTGAATATGAGTGATAATGATAACTTAGTACCCATCATTTGCCTAAAACTTTATAAACATTATTTCCAATCATGACAAAACTCTCATAGGACAGGTGACTGCTGTCTCCGTGTTACACATGAGTTGATAGCCGGGGACAGTGTGAGAGGTCACAGCTGGAAAACGGCCGAGCCGGCCTCTGTATCTGCCATCTAGGTAAAAGCTGCATTGATGTTCTCCTGTGGGTCTGGGGAGCACGGGGATCGTGTGAATGATAAGAAGAAAGGACACCGGAGGGCCCTAAATCAGGTAAAATGAATTGGTTCCATTCCTGATTACAGCTGCATTCAATGTACATGAGGTTAATCATATGCTCCCTCATTACACAAAACATCAGGACGAAAACCATTCCAGCGTATATTCCAACAGGAAGCATCCTTTGGAAGAGGAGTGATCGATATGCAGGTTCAGCTTTGAAAGATGGAGGCCAGCCTGCGCCCTGGGTTTCTATGACACTGCTGTTGGGTGGGCTGAGCAGCCCACAGTCAGCACTAACTGTGGTAATTAATGAGCATCGTGTGGTTCTAAATGTGGACCGCAATATTTGAGAAATGATGTATCCACAGTGAAAGGAGCCCCTCTGTAGATGTTATCATCTGAGAAAAATGGAAACTAAAGTGGTCTCCACAGGATCAAGTCAGAAAACCCCTTTTACTTTCAGAAAGAAACCCCCAAAGAAAGCACTGCACTTCTTTGGGCTGTCATTTTCTCTGGCTGCATGCGTGCACTGGCCCAGACAACGCTGGCTCGTGACCATGAGGTTAGCCTTTGCGTCATTCCCAGTGGAAGTTGCGGCAGCTCACTGATGCTGTCTGCCTCAGAGCCAGACCCACCGCGCTTTGTAAACCTTGTCCTTAACTTAT
The DNA here is from genome assembly GCF_963259705.1 of Myotis daubentonii. Classification (NCBI taxonomy): domain Eukaryota; kingdom Metazoa; phylum Chordata; class Mammalia; order Chiroptera; family Vespertilionidae; genus Myotis; species Myotis daubentonii. The sequence continues at coordinate 37,653,728 of NC_081854.1, forward strand.
CTAGACCTAAAACTGAGGCTGCTCATGGGGGCAACCCCAGCTATAGAATGCCCACCACTGTATGGTTTTTCGCAATGCAGTGCTGGCAAAAAACATCCAACGTAATGCAAAGCCCTGCGTCCTTTTCACCTTAAAGTGTCCCATCCGCAGGCTATGCTCAGGACTGCAAGTCGGGGCTGCTTGGAAGCCACCACTGGGATTGTGCCCAGCTAGTCCACAGCCTGGCTGGGGGCCAACAGTGTGGCCTGGTAAGATGAGTTGATCCCATCAGAGCTTTCTCTTTCAGGAACCTGAAGATGTCAATAGTACCAGAGGATGCCATACTATACAGAGGGGTCAAAGAAGCCAAGATTGGGATGCATATGTCAAATTTAAGAGCAAGCAGAAGTGGTAAGAGGAAGAAGCTAGAATGGGAGAGAGAAGCCAAAGGGAGCTGGGACACTTTGTGGTGAAGACTTGGACAGAAGATTCATGAATGCCTCCTGCTGAGGGTACCTAGGTCTCCTTGGATCCAGAACATCCCAGCACTTCCTGTCCTTCCCGAGGCCTGGCTGTTCAGCATCTCTTGGTGCCTATGCATGCTTACAAAGAGATGCATATTATGTGAGGTGACTTGAGTGATTTCCTTCCAACCACAAGAGCAGGGAAATTTCCAAATTCCAGAGAAAGTGCTTGTGTAAATATTTAAGTCTCCCCTGTCAGTGGGGTCACAAACTCAAGGAGCAGAGGACCCTGTCATGGGCCAGCAGCCAGCTGCAGATGATTCTTCTCTTCTCCCAGCATGAAGTTGAGTCCCCATTACTCAGAACTTCTTTTCCAGCAATGAGTCTTGTTCTGGCTTCTTGCCTCTTAGCCAACTTTTCCCCAAGCTTCTTCTTCCATCACAGGGGTGAGAGGAGGAATCGCAAACCAGTTATTCCAGGTCTGGCCCAAAGGGCTCTGAAAATTGAGAGCTGCCTTCTGAATCCCTCCTCACTACTGGGGATCTGTTATTATTAAGTACTGAAATGCAGACTAGGATACATTTTCTAAGTGTAAGCAGTTACTATAAAGATGATATAACCATGTAATCAAACTTTTAAAAAACCAATTTGACTGTGGAACAGAGATGTTTGCTGAGAAAAGCTCCCTTTGACATGTGAGTGGCTTTCTTCTCCCCTGTCCAACTTTTCCTGAGAACATTCCAGATATCTGTCTACATGCTGCATGTGCTTCTGGTTGGGATAAAGAAGCCCTAGCCTGTGTCATTTCTGAAGACTCAGCTGGAAGGACTTGGAAGCATGGAATTTCCCCAGGCTGTTCTGTAAAGCTCGTGAATTCACATCTCACCAGGACCTGCTCTCTCCCACCAATGTGCCACTCTCCTCCCTTCCTACCCCGTCCAAGGCCTAGTAGAGGGCTCCAGGGCCATTTGTCAGGATGCCAGCCTGCCCCAGGGATCCACCTTTCCTGTGCTGTATCTCTCACCACCCTCCCTGTCAGGCATGGGGCTCCCCAGCGCTCTGAAGGGTATGTAGTGAGAGAGATGGCTTCTATTATCTTCACAGAAACTCCTTATCTGCACCCTCATGTCAGGTCTCTACACCGAGAGGAGAGACTAACTCATTTGCTTAGAATGTGGATAGTACTACCAACATATCCTGATTTTGCCTCAAGTTTTGATAAGTTCATTTTCTTTCAAGTGAACTTTGGTAAATTTGAGCTCCCTATTCTCGGAACATGTGAAGAGCCGGCTAGCAGAAGACATTCCTTCCTACTCTAAGTTTGCATATCTTACACAAATTTGACGTTAGAATATTGATCAAATTTAAATAAAAACAACAACCATTTGTAATTAAAAACTAAGACTTGCATTTTTGCTATCTACTCTTGGGAGTTCTGCAAATAAAATTTGAACAGTGGACAGTTGCCTTGCCTTCTTGGAGAAGAGCACTAACATTTATTGAGCATCTGCTATGTGCTGGGAATTTCCACATTCACAAAGGGAAATAAAATGGCCATATGATCATTTTAAAGAATGTTGAGAATGGTCACAAGCCAGTACGTTAGTTTATTTTCGTTCTCACTGACAATGTTTCTGCTGCTACTTCTGAATCTCTTCTCACTGCTGGGGAACTGTTATTAAATACTGAAATGTAGACTATAATACATTTTCTAAGTGTAAGCAATTATTATGAAGATGATATAACCATGTAATCAAAATTACAAAAAAATCTATTTGGATTCTTTTTACCTTGAGTAGAAGTCTTGAGTAGAATCAATTTACAGGGAGAAAGCTGTATTTCCAATGGAATTTCCTCTGTAGAGAGTTAGATTTCTATGTGGTGAGGCAGAGAAGGAGAAAAACACACAACCTGAGCCTGTGCCCACATCTGCCCAGTGAGCTGGGAAGCTGAGAAGCTCTTTTGCAGAACTCAGCAATGCAGACCCCCCAATGGGAAGCTCCCAGACCAGCGAAAAGCATCCTTTGTATACCAAACACTAGGGCAGGGCCTCTAGCTCACATCACTTCCTCGGCCACTGTGGTCACCATAATGACCCAGACAGTGGCCTGTGGGTGCTGGTCACTGGGAAAATCTGAGAGACCTGAAGAATGTGGTTTTCAAAGAGCAGAGAACAACATAGCTCCTGAGAGAACTCAGAAAGAGAGAGCACGTCCATGCTTTTGTTCTTAAATGTGTACATCCAGATATATGTATATCGAAAGAATTTATTATATCTGTATATGAGCAAAATAAATAGCTGAATGATTCAATGAAAGCATGTTTGATTTTATATCACTTAATAAGACTCATTTCTTCCTTGTATAAAAGGCATCATAGCCTAACTCAAGGGGTTTGTGTGTGGATTAAAAGAGATAATATTTACAAATTGCTTAATATAAGCTGGTGGTGCTATTTATTTTATGAATGATTTGTTTTCATTATGTATTTTGGTAGTATTTATGTTTACTTCTTTGTGGTAATATTTATTGATTTTTACATATTGTCTATGCTTAGATTTCCCCTCTACATGTACATTTCCTAACACAGGGACTCAGTGTCCATCCCAGGCTCTCCCCTGGGAACAGAACACCAGTGGAAAATATGCCCGACCTCCTTCAAGCTGGCCTGCTGAGCGCCCAGCTCTCCATGGGGCTCCTGCAAGAGCTCCTTCCTGTTTCTCTCTGGCTTCTCAGACACACCCCACCACAGTGTAAATCAAGAAGTTCATGATGGTCTGGTTCTGCCGGTGGCGCCTTCACACTGAAGCGAGCGGTTAACCAATGCGGCCCCCACAGAAACTACAGGGTGGGCTCCTGAAGGGGAGTCAGAAATTCTTTCTATGAAAATGCAAAGCACGACCTCATAAAAGAAACCCACTGCGGGAAGATGAAGAAATGTCAGTTTGCATTAAAACAAAATAGGAGCATGAACATTTTAACCATCTGGCAAAAGACCTTCCCCTACAAATGCACACAACTTGCCAGGAGGTTTGACAAGAACTCCACACAGCAATCTTTGTGCCCTAGTAAAAACTTTGAGGAAATCCAGGGCCAGGTGTTAGTAACTGGTTTGCTCCAGCAGCCCATCCCTTTTGTGCCATGCAATTGTCTTTGTTTTACTTTCAACCGAACTGTCTTATCATATAGTAGAGCCTGAAATGCCACCGGAGGGAGATTGAAATAATAAGCATGCATAAGCTGGTGAATAAAATAATACTGGTATGAAGTTTTTGTGAGGAAGAAAAGCTTTGTGATGGGCAACGTCGGCTAGGTTCTGCTGCAGTAACAAATAATTCCAAGATCTTAGTGACGTAACATAACAAAGATTTGCTCCTCACTCCCTCACACATTCAATAGGGAAGTTCTGTTGATGGTGGTCACTCAGGACCCTGGGAGGAGAAGGCCTCCATCAAGACAGTGCCCTAGTGGTTACTACAGCATGGGAAGGAGTCAGGGTGAATGCATTGGCTGGAAGTGACACAGGTCCCTTTCACTCTCATTGGCAAAAGCAAATCACAGGACAAGGTCCATTGTCAAGGGAAGCAAGGGAGGGCACCCTTATCCTGTGCCCTCCAATAGGGGAACCTCCAATAGGGGAACCACACAGGGCTCCAACTCTTGAGTGCCTGATATGTGCTTCACTCATCTTCTGGTCTAAATCCTTAACAAAGATTAAACAGCCAAGAGCAATAGGCCCTGAATTCTAGTGTTCTGCCTGTGGTAGGAGCTGAAGGAGCCACTCACAGTACAGTCCTCTCGGACACTGATTTCAAAAAATTAAGAGGTGTCTTCTTGTATCCCTGGTCCCCCCAAATGAGCCCCCTGTTGAGCTTCTTATTATGTACATCTGCTATCTACTGCGTGTGCCACACTAAGCAATTCACTTACCTCTATAAGCCACAATTGCAAGGATAAGGTGTAAAGATGAAAGCTCAATAAATATCAGTCTCCTATTTCCACACCTGCCTTCTCAAAAGTCTGTAGCATATGAACAACTCCTCACTTGTCATATTGACTGCAGAGGTGTCCACATGCGCTGGTAGAGCTCTAAAAGACTAACCCGTGGATCTGAAATAGTCTATATTCATGTCAAAATCAGAAGACTGGGGCCTTTCCAATTTGCTACACTTTATGACAAGTTATACGAATCACAGTGACACAAATTTTGAAGATGACAGGCCACAGCTCCTTTGGGCAACTTTTGACATCTCCAAGATCTAGAAAATGCCTCAAAAGGAGCCATTTCTGAAAAGTTGCTTCTCCCAGCCCTGTTCAGGCTCTCCTTTTTGGATTAAATTTTCTTAACAAATCCATGCCATTGATATTACCTGCATTTTAAAAATAAGGAGATGGGAGCTTTGGAAGTCAATTGGTGTCTCCAGTAAGAAGCTGAACTCAGTCTGAAACAGAAGTCCATCTGACTCTTGAATCCTGCCTTTTCTCTCCTTGCCTCCCTTTTTCTGAGATGACATGCTTTAATATTGCTTTTGATTGTACTTAGTATTGTTTCAGATAATTGTCAGAGAACCAGATTGGTCACAACTCCCCCTCCCCCAACACTAAGCTGGTGCTGAGTTAAGATGTTCCAACACCCAAGGATTCTAGACAATGATGCTATATTTCCACCTGGCATCAAATGGCTTCATTCCAACAGGCTGATTTTGACATAAACCACACTCCTGTGCTCATAAAATTTCTCACGAGTGGTCTTCTGGTTCTGGAGCATGAATCTGATATCAACCACCTCTGCAGTTAAGCCAAATCTTGAGGTTTTGTTAAGGTTTCACTCTGAGTGAACTTGCCAATCAGAGTGAAACTAGGGTAGAGAAAGGGGTCCTAAGCCACAGAAGTGGGAGGAAACAATCTGCTTTGTCACTCAAGCACAGCAGAGCTTCTGTCTTAGGCCAGAGGGAACCAGAGGAGGAGAGAAGCTAATCAAAGTCCTTACTTAGTCTATACTGAGCATTTTCTAAATTCCTGCAGCTTGGTCTGTGGGCTATTCCTCACTTTAGGAATTGCCAGGAATTTCTAGTCATTGATAGAGCCCCATTCAAATGTAATGTGGTGAGAAAAGCCTTGACCATTGAGAAAATTAAACCTCAGAGAGATGAAGATTCTTCTCCAGGGCTCCACTAATAGCAAAGAGCAGAACTGGGAAAGTCCAGGGTCTGCCCCATTACACCATACCGTCATGAAGATGACTGTCAGAAGCAGGAAACTCAATGGTGGTAACCAACTTAGAGTTGGAAGAAGTAGGCTAGTCCAAGTGAGTCCTCCTCCGGGCATAAACTCTTATCCCTGCACAGGGGATGGGAACACAAACCCTGGGAACCATACCCCCCAAAATTCTGTAATAGTTGTGCTCAAATCTACGAGCCAGAAACAAAGAAACACCTGTAAGAGTGTATTTGTGTTTGTGTGCATATGTATTTGGAGTTGCAAAAATGATTTTCATCCATATACTGGAAGAGTTCACTTGTAAAATAAGTGATCTTAGAGTTGGTGACTGACCCAATTCACAAAGCCCTCCTTTCTCTTAAAATACAAGCCATGATTGTTCAACAAGACACTGGTCCTGGATACAGATGGTTGGACCAAAGGTTGAAACCAGGTCCAGGTGGAGCCTATGAGATTCTCTCCTAGGAATCTGGAATTGGGATTCAGTGTTGAACAATCTGGTTTTAGGTACAGTTAGGAATCTAATGTTCAGTGTCCTCATCTTGTGCTATGTGTAGTGTAGGAAAAGCTGGGAAGTGGAAAAAGAGGAATTAATCAAAACAGATGTGCAGAGAAAAGCAAAAGTGAGAGACAGAGAAAGGGAGTCCTGTTGTATTTCTTATGTTGCCCTACCCTTGGTCTACCCTCTTGAGACTTGGGTATATTATTGCAGGATTCCCTGAGACTCTCCTGCATTCTGATAGGTCATCATACCCTGTGCTTCTGCCCCTCCCCAACTTTTTTTCTTAAGTTAGCTCAAAATATTACTATTAGCTGCAACCAACAGAATCCATGAGGGCAATGGGTTTTCTGTTTTGTGCCCTGATGCCTTCTCAGTGTCTAGAACAGTACCTAGTATACTGAGGAATAAATGCTCAACAAATATCTGTGAAAGAAATTAAATTAGAAACTAACCTAATTAACATCCCTGGGGGGTAGAGGGAACAGCTTGAGCATCTCTTTCAGCTCATTTGCAGCTTGCCAAATTTTCTGTATTCGTGCAATGGGGCAAAGCTATGTCCAAAGAGGCATATGTTGTAATCGTGTTGGTGTCCACCCCCCACGCCCTTATTCCAAGGATACATGCTTGCAGAATTTGTTGTGTCTGCAAATAATGATCTACTTCCCTGTTGCAAAGACTGTTTTAGACATAAAGAAATGTGTTGCAATCATGATTACTATCATTAAATGTATGAAATGCCACAAAATAAGGAAGGAAGATGAGTGAAGGATGGTGAAAGAGTAAGTGAACAAGAGGTCAAGGCTGAGTGTTTAAGAAAAATTACAGATGACTTGAGGCAAAAACTGGTTACAAGAGGTACCAGGTGACAAGAAATAGGAATATGGGAATAATATGGTTCAAGGATGCAGCAGGGGAAAAGGAAAATAAGCTAGAGGGAGAATAGCTGAATCTAAGAGTCACAGGTATTTGGCACCTGGGATGGAGGGGTAGTGGGTGGTTGGATGCATTCGTGAATAAATAGATAGGTGAATGGGTAGAGGGAGGGAGGGAGGTTGGGAGGGAGGGAGGGAGGGAGGGAGGGAGGGAGGGAGGGAGGGATGGATGAATGGATGAATGGTTGATAGATGTATGAATAGGTAAAATTTCTGCCATATTTTCTTGGACAGCCCAAGAAAAAAGAGATGCAACAGTTGGACTGGCATGAAACAATTACCTAAACTGGTAAGTGGAAGTAGGTTTGGTTATGCTGCTGGAAGAAGAATCTCATGTTATGAAGTCTAAGTAATGTGTGCTAGAGAACAATGACTAAATGACTGCTCAACCTGCCACACCCTAAACACTTGTTCGTATTTATGGACTCATAATCACAAACTGCTTAGCATGATCAAAGAATATTTCATGTAAAAAAAAACACATGTGTCAGTAAGACTGATGGTTTTGTGACCACCAATACTCATGTGGAGAGAGAAAGGAACTACTTTGCTTTTCAAAAAACAGTCACAATTGCTCCTATCAGAGATGGCCAGTGGACTACCAAGGCAACATAACTAATAGGTCACTGTATGGTGACCAGAAGTGAGATGAGTCACTTCTGGGATGAGGTGATTAAGTATTCACTGTCATTTCTCCACTCTCTCCTATTTTTGCTGAGACTATGAAGGACCAAAATAAAGATGGCTGTGATAGAAGATAGAAGGAGCCTGTGTACCTGAATCTCTATTTGGAAGGGAGCCTCACAACTAGACACATTCATACTGGAAACTATATGAATAAGAAATAGTATTGTATTATGGTAATGCACACATTTCAGAGCTGTTTCTTAGACCTTGACCAATGTGAGTCAAATGTAGCTAATTTAAGCATCTCCATTGGTTTCTCGGTCAAATTTTGGAGAAAAAGTAACTCTAAAGCCAACCCCTTTGATCTCTGGTTGGGAGAGGAAAAGAATGAAAGAATATTTATTGAGCACCTACTATGTGCCGGCATTGGGATTAAGCACTTTCTACAGAACATATCATTTAATACTGACAATGTATTAGGGTTAGGGCTTTTTTTCACCATTTGAGGTGAAATGAAGGTCAAGGGAGATTAAATGACTTATTCAAGAAATCACAGCTTACTGATGGGGGTTTAGAAGTCATGGTTGAAGCAGAAACTAAGGCTTCCATGTTGGATGAAATAGCCTACTCTGGGTTGATTCTATGAGATGAGTTAGGAATCATTGTAATTGGGTTTGACTGAGCTATAAACTGTTCAACCCCTGTTTATCCATGAAGTCCTTTCAATATTTTCAAGAAATTCAATTCAATACAACTAATACTTATGAGGATTTTACTCAAGGCCAGGAACTGTGCTAAATGCTGGGGATTGTACTTCTTGAGAAAGCAAATCCCACCTTCCAAGTTGCTCTGAGTTTCCTATAGCGTGATGGCTAATGGATGTGCATGATACTGCAGAGTCAAGGTTAAAAAACAGCTCTGGACAGTGTGCAGAGGGAGCCTATAGGAAGAAATGCTGGTCTGCACTCATGGGACGCTCCTCCCACTGTCTCTATCCTGAGGTCACCATGCCCACATTTGCACCCCACACCAGCACACCCCACAGGTGCCTCTTCCTTCCTGAGCCATGAGAATCAGAAAGCATTTCCAAAGCCAGGAACGGCCAGGAGAAGACCTGCCAATGATGGTTGGCTTGCCAATGACAAAAAACCAACCTCAACGGAGAGGAATGTGTCCACCTACTATGGCATGCAAGGAAGAATCCTATAACCAAATAGTGAGGTCAGGGAGGCCTGGGGGAATACCGGAGCCAGGAGCCCACCTGTCTGAACATCTTCTTTCTCCTCTCTCCTCACTGAGGGAAGCCCAACGCTGACAAGGTTTATACAGTGGGGCCTTGACTTACGAGTGTCCCGACTAACGAGTTTTTCGAGATACGAGCCGTCTCTCGGCCGATTTTTTGCTTAGAGTTGCGAGCTAAAATTCGGGTTATGAGCCAGCTTCAGATACCCCACCGCTAGTTGGCGCAGAGGACGTCACAGTGAACACCACAACATCAGCCCAGTATCACGTGTCTCACTCGTTCACTTTTTGATTTGACATACGAGTAATTTGAGTTATGAGCTCCGTCACGGAATGAATTAAACTCGTAAGTCAAGGCCCCACTGTATTCCAGAACTTCCACCAAAGGAAAGGGACTGAAACATCCCAATCCAAAATCCCTCAGGAGGAGGATTTTCTTGGCTGAGCTTGAGGGCAGGTGCTAACCCATGGGCTAATCCAGGGTACGAGTGAGGCCAGATAAAGATGGCACCTCTGAGGTGGCCACAGGGAGAGAAGAAGGTGGGAACAGAGTTTCCAGGAGAAGAGGGGAAGCAGGTGCTGGGAGACAACCCCATGAATGTCCACAGAACTTGAGAAAGAGATTCATAAGAACACTCTAGAACATGTGTGACCATTTCTTGCACAGGGCTCCCTTTTAGGTATTCAGCAGCGTGCAAAGTTCAATCTTTGGGGGGGGGGGGGATTAAGAGCCCTATTAGAAAATGATGGTAAGTAAAAGAATTTGGGAACATCATTACTTCTTATTCCTTAATATGCAATTCTTATTGATATTTCATTACATGCTGTAAAAATATGAATTCTGTGGTGTTTTGTTTTTTTTTTAAAACAAAACTGGGACCATGTAAGGACACTGGGCAAGGCCCTTTCAGCAACAATGGAGCTTTAAGTACTTGACAATTTGTATGCTGTCGGTATGGAAGCACTGAGCCGCACAAACCCCACAGCTGCATGTTTATAGTTCAGACCATCTCTGTGAATTGCATCCTTATGTTCTGTATTTTAAAAGGCCATTTCAGCTCCTACTTAGCTTCCACTCAGAAATACCATTCAAATCAGGTCTGCGTGCCTGGGTGTGTTTTTTCAATCCACACATTGTCGGGACCGGCCACGGCAATTTTCCCCATTGTGCTTGCTCTGGAGACCCTGCTCAACGGTGAAATTCAGAATGCTGATTGTCAAAATGCAGGGCCCTGTGTGAGCTTACGACTTCAGTACATTTTAATGGTGAGCAAGGGTGGGCAAAAAGAAAACCAAAGAAACCATCCGGTTTTATGTCTCTGATTTCTGCAAGACATAGGTAGTGCCCAGTGCTGCAGAGTTCAGCCTCATAGGGAGAAATACTGGCTCAGGGGCTGGACAGCAGTGGGTTACAATCCTGGTTTTGCTACCTTTTCTCTATGAGACCTGGGCAAATTATTAGGTTGAACCATGGCAGTTGACTATTTTTACCCACAACATGGAAATTTCACACAGTTCAACCTAACAGCTCACCTTTCTAAGCCTCATCAACAAAATGGGACGAATAACACCCACCTTCGGATAAGACGAGGATGACACTGGATGATGTGTGTAAAGTCATAAACACCGATCTTGGCACATGAGAAGCCTCTAAAAGAAGTTAGCCATTATTGTGGCCGCTGTTACTTAGATAAGTGAAATAACATCAACTCATAACAACCCTGTGTGATGGGTACTGTTGTACCCATTCGGCCGATAGGGAAATTGAAGCAAGAAGTTATAAATAATTTGACCACAGTTACACAACAGATAGACGGTAAAACCAAGCATTCGATCTGATGTGCCCGACTCTAAATTAGTGCTCTTTCCATGGCACGCAGCGTGTCACGTGTGCAGATAGAGTGGTTGTGACTTAGAGTCACGAAGAGGCGTGGGAAGGCGTGGGCCCAGAGGCCAGAGCACATGGGAGTTAGCGTAGACAGGTCTAGGCCACAGGGGCTGGCCTGGAGGGTGGGCTGGACAGCGAAGAAGCCAGTGGTGTTATTTTGAATCCTAGAAAAGATGTTTTCTTGAGCCTTCCATAGATTCACAATGGCTTCATGGAATTCCAATGCAGGAAAGGGTGAGAACAAACCCTTTGTGAATGATGAAAGGGCTGCGTTTCTGAGTTTCCAAGAAGGCCCTCTAGATTGTAGAAACAAGTCATCCAGTTACTAGGAAAAAGTGATTCTTTTACTTAGATTTCTGTAAAGGGAGCAAACACGAAACTGTGGTTATAAATAACCCACAAATTTCACTAAAATGTGACAGTTTATCCCCTAATATGAAGTTGGGATGTGTTTCATAATGTCCCTTTGAGAAAATTAAACTCCGTATATGTTGGTGGGACTCTTTTAGAAATGTCACAATATATCAGTGGCTCAAATCTTTTGACCAAAGATTCAATATTTAGGAAACTATTTCAAGAAAATAGTTTTCTCTACAGAAAGAAAAAAAAAACCAAACACCTCACTTCAACAAATTTATAATGTTAAAAATTGGAAACACCATAGCTGACCCAGCATTAGAACTAAAATTAACTAAATTAAAGCCTACCATTTATTGTCCAAGCAACAAGAAAAATACAATTATGAAAAATAATATATCTTTTGCTATAGCTGTAAAGGCAAGAAGGAGGCTTCCCAGGTGTATGTAACCTATGCATGTAAAACCCTTCTTACCTCAGTTTCCTAACCTGAAAAATGGGTATAATAATACCTATCACGCACAGTTGTCATGAAGATGAAATTATTTAACATGTAAACAATAATGATACAACAAGGATGACTAAAACCATATTAGAAATAAAACCTTAAGTATAGGGCATAAAAAAGACTGACAGGAAATGCTTCAAAGTCCTAAAAGTTTTAGGTGAGGGTAGTAAAAAGAAGAGATTTCTCTCCCCATTATTTGCTAATGTCTTGAATGTGCATGTATTATTTTTATAATGGACAAAAACAGATTTGGAATGAGAGACTCCACTGTCCAATGGTTCTCAAAGGGCAGGGTTGAGAAGAATCACCTGGGATGCAGATTCCTGGGCTGTACCCCCAGAGATTCTAACTCACTTGGCTTCAATCTCCCAAGTGACTCAGGAACTATATTTTGAAAAATGTTGTTAAAGTGAATTTCAGACACAGGAAGAACTATTGCTCTTAGTGATTTTCAGATTGAGTTCCTCTGGAGTCTTGGGGGTCCCCCAGGGATGAAGAAGAGTCCAAATGAACACAAGTTGGGAGAGTTGGAGCTTCTCACTGAAACCAATGCCCTTCACTCATGTCTGTTATATGTGTTAGATTTGGGTTAAATATTTAGTTGTGTGTTTTTTGAAGATTGTGCTTCTAAAAACCAAACTCAAAGACCTTAAAAACCATTTAACTCCATTTTCTGAGTTCAGAATGGAAATGGTTACATCACTATTTGCTTTTGTACATAACTGATGGGGGCGAGACCTGCTCACGTGTTTTTTATTTTTTGTTAAGAAGTTAAAATCAATGGGTTTTAAAGATGGTGGTGGCGGAGAGGGTTGTTTCTAATTTTCTCATTTTGGGTTAGAAACCACCACTCTGCCTGGACGGGTGCTGGCTTCACCGTAGCTGAAAGTGTCCTGTTAACTGAGCATCATTTCAGCCCAAATTCATGCAGAAAACAGAGACACATATTCCGGTTCTGAGGACATGCATTTGCAAACAAGAAATCAAAGCCTCAGCCTGTACTAAATACTAGAATTATGTTGTAAGATAAATACATATGCAGGCTCAAAGGGTGGCTGGGAGACTCAAGAGAAAAGAGAAGCTGCTCTTGAGCCTGTGACAATGATGGCATACAAAAGCTTTGGTGACTTTTATCATGAATAATTATAGTTTTAATAATAATAATAATAATAATAATAATAATAATAATAATACCTATACCTGTAAAGCACTTTAATAAATAAAAAGTTTCAACTTTAGAAAAGCATGTCAAAATGACTGCAGGTTCACGAGATCTAGATGAACAGCCCAGCTCTCCTCTCCCCAGAAAGGACTGTTACTCTGTGTCCTGCAGGAACCCTGAAGTCAGTGTCATGATGGAGCCCAGCGAGGAACATGCCCACAGAACATTCTCCGTGCTGAGGCCTTGCTGCTGTAGGAGGCAGAGTGGCTTTGTAGAAAACATGACCAGAGAATCTCCAAGAGAGTTTGAAATGTATATAATAAGTACTGAGTGAATGGGTAAACGAATGAACAAGTAAACTAGTCCAAGCAAGAAGGCCTGGCCGCTTTGCCCCACGACGAGACCATCCGGAACCCCAGACGTGGATTGGGTTACAATGCCACTGACCACTGTCTCCAGGGAAGCGGACCTCCCACCAACATACGTGTCCCTGGGCAGAATCTGGTTGGACGCCCACCTCTGAAACAGAACCACTGGTTTTCCGGCCAGCAGACCAGTTCCTTGAAGCAGTCAGGGGACCAACTTAAAGAGCTACGTTTATGAAGTGAGGGGGAATGTGGGGCTGGAGGCCAAGAAGGCCCAAGCGTGGTTCAGGAAAACCCGCAGCGGCGGAAGGCAAGCCCGAGCCGCCGGGGGACAGGAGGCTGGCGGGGAGCCAGTGGGGCCTTGCTGAGGGCTTCAAGGACCTGCAGCAGCTCGCTTTGAACAGACGAGGAGAGACTGAGCAATAAAGCTCCAGGTATCACACTGCCGAGAAAACAAAATGAAACTAGGTTTGGGTCACTACTGATCTCTCTTGGGTCACAGGGCCCTGAGAGGTGAGGGAAAGCACACAGTCTCTTGACACCTTCTCAAAGGGCTGACGACTTTCTGGCTTCTTTTAGGCGCACCACCTCCCAAACCGACATGTTTCCTCCAAATTAAGAAGAGAAGGCTGCTGTCAGGCTGACAGCATGCGTGTAGGAAGTAAGAAGCAATGCACTGAGGGGCTGTGGCCAATGTCATACTGACGCTGAATTTCAAAGCCCTTTGCCTGCCACTTCAGAACAGAGGATCGCACACGAGGTGAAAACCTGTTGGCCTGGAAATGTGTGCGCATTTGACAATCTAGGAAACAAATGGGTGTGGTCAAAAGAAAGGGCCAGGGGGTCTCAGTCACACCCACAGGTGGGTCGCACCCCTGAGCGGTCCACTCCGGGAGCTCTGTTTGTCTCAAGGGAAGCAGGGTGGCAGGACAGTGAGGGCTGAGCTGCTCTGGAGGGTCGCTGTGGGAATTTCATGCTGAGGATGCTATCTGTGCAAGTTCCCATGGAGATGGTGTTGACCACACCCACAGATCTCCCCCACTCTCTGACCCATGTAGAATCACCAGCTTAACAAGATGAGAAAAGCTTGGGTGGTGCTGCTTTAAAGAAACCAAACTGGGGGGAAAAATGTTTTAAATGATGCGTTCTGAATGATCAGTTTGAATATGGGCTTGTTGACTAACGGCATAAGCCCGTGCCTTGGATTATGGACGTCTTTTGCTATCATGAACTTCTGTGCCTGCTCCTTTCCCCATAGCAACAGCCTTCCTGCTGCACTCGTCCATGCCTATCTGCCTGGTGCCACCCTCTGTGCCAAGGAGCTTTGCTCATCAATGTTCAACTGGGATTGAGCCTAGAAGCACAGCCCTTCCAGACTATGGGGATTTTCTGCGGGGGATCAGTGAAAATTCTAGCAGCCTGTCAAGAGATCATATATTAAAAGCTCCTGGACTAATATGTTAACTCCACAGACCCATTTTTCTAGAGGACATGTTATAAGGGCAGTTCGATTCTCCAGAGTTATTCTAACTTAGGGGCCTTCCCAGTTGGTTTCTGACAATTACTTCTCTCTCTCTCTCTCTCTCTCTCTCTCTCTCTCTCTCTCTCTCTCTCTCTCTGCCAAGAACTGATTGGAGCACAGTGTTCTCCTGGAACAGTTGTTGGTTTCAACGTTTATGAATTTTCTAAACACCAGGCACGGCACTGACCCCCCTGCCTTGGCACTGGGACAGAGCTGAACTTGCCTCATTGGAGTCAACTTGCTCAATCTTGGAAAGGTAACTCCTTAGGAGAACAATAAAAAGATACCAGACACATACTGCATTCATTTGGGGCTAGGAATCAGATTTGTTCCATAGATGTTTCAAGATAACTCTAGATGCTTGAATACTGATACTAGAATTGATATGCCTTGAATAGTGTCACATAAAGGCTTGGGTAACTTTTTGTTCAATTGAGGGAGGGAGTGTCTCGAAACAAGAGGTTTTTGATCTGGTGATTTGGGCCAAAGTGTTACGAGAGCTCCTCCCTAAGGCTCACTAGCTAGCACTGCTGATCCAAACTTGGGGTGACCTGAGACAACTCTCCCGCTTCCAGCTCCTGTGTCTGCCCCCACAGCACAGACATGGGCTATCTGTGCTGACCACACGCCGTCTCCTTTAACTACCTGCTGCTCTCTACTTGCAGGTTGACATTCAGAAGGTTTTATCTTTTCCTTTTTTTCAGTTCAGAAGCCCATTCATTTATTTCAATAATGTTGATAACAGTGTCATTCCCATTAGCACTGTTTAATGGCCTTCAAATTTTTTTCCAAATAAAGATTCTTCCTTTTCTGGGACCCTTTTCCTGCCAATAGGTTGTGATAAATAAGCCAACTCTAAGTTCCTCGGTTTACATAAATATGAATGACTACAGTAACGTGTGAACGAGACAGAGATGTAAAAGCTTTTTAAACCGGAGTTTAACAAAAAGGTCCTGTCTGTCAATGAAATAAAGCTGTTTTGAATTTGTTCCCAATCATTTGGCTCTTTTGCTGGAAGCCCGAGTTGGCTTGGTGGTGATTAATGCGAAGCGTGCGCGGCCTTCGCTGAGTGCGTAAAAGAACTGGCAACTCCAAACAGCATTCATCATACTCAGGATCCGGCAGGTGCTCCGCGCCGAAGCTTTATTTTCCACGTTCCAGGTCACGAGGAGACCTAGCTGCGTTCCCCTGCGCCAAGTTCAGTGCAGCGAGCCCCCGTTCCTGAGTGGGGTGTCACACAGGGTGGGGGATCAGGGTGCCCTTTCTGTGGAGCTGAGCTGCTCTGCCCTTTCTGCAGAGTTGGGCTGCTCTGCCCTTTACTGATGAAATAACTCTGAAACCTACCAAGACCAGTTGTGAAATGTACAGGTAACTGCATTGTGGGCACACGTGCATACAGACGCAGGTCCCACAATAGGGAAAATCTACTGAAATGTGCGGGTGGGAATTGGTTATGTGTGGGCATCTGGTCCAAGGAATGCCTTTTCAACATCACCCCCTACACTCCTGTCTCTTAAGCTTCCTAGGCCTGAGTGCTACCTGAGGACCGTGTGTGGCAGACTGACTCCACATTCAAGAGGAGAGAATGGGTAAGGCAGTGGCAGCTACTCTCAGCGTCACTAGATTTGGTTCATGTTCTGACTTACTACTTATCACTGAAGGACTCTAGCAAATACAGGTGCATTAACACATGCCTCAGTTTCCCCATGCGAACCATGGGAAAACAAAATCATTCCCCCTATCAAGATGGTTACAGGTTCCCAGTGAGCTAAGCTATGAGAAGCACTTGGCAGGGTCCTGGCATTCTTAGGCACTTCATAAATGTCAGCGATGACTGCTGCTACTATTTTTATGAGGATGACAGTGACGTTCGCCCAGTGCTGTCTCCTCAGTCACCCTTATCAGATTCCACTAACACGAATGGCGAGTCTGCGCTGGGTTGCTTGGTTAAGAAATCTTTCACTGCCACCCTCTCCATCCCTGGGTACTTGCACAGACAGCTCGCAGTGCCAGAGACGGATTGTGGCCAATGCAAAGGCAGGAAGATCAATTAGTAAATCTGTGGATTCTGCTTTTGTGTAGGTTCTGATCTCAAGGCTAATTATTTATTGGCTTACGTAACGTCCTCTGCCTGGGTTGTAGGAACTCCCAGGAGAGGCTATCTGAGAAGGCTGGCCTCCTTGGGAAGCAGCAGAAGAAAAGAGAAGGAAGGACTTTTCATTTGCAGATGCCCTGCAACCCTAAGTCAGCACCACATGCACTCCATCCAACCAACCAAGTGTTCACTAAGCACTTCCCGTGTTTGGCAGGGGGACTTGTAGATAAGGGGGATGCCGCTGTGAATGAGTTTCCCTTTTATAGGGAATATCAACCCTACATAAACAAAAATACACTATGTCTTCAAAGACAAAAAAAAAAAAACAGGTAGGGGGAGAGAAAGCATGAAGATGCTGTTCAGAGAAGGTCCCTCTAGTGAGGAGACTTTGAGCAAAGACCCGGAGTCCTGGCAGGTGGAGGGAAGTGCAATGGTGGAGCGTTTATGAAGATGTTTAAGAAAGAGCAGGAGGTCATAGTGGCTGAAACAGAGTGAGTAAGAGGGCAAACACAGCAGATGAAGTCAAGGGCGAGCAGGAACTCCAGCCATGCAGGACCTGGTATAGAGTTTGAGTTTTCACTCTGATGTTTAGGAAGCTTTCATCTGGCTCGTGTCTTAAAACTAATGGTTTTCAGATTGGGGTGTGTGTTACCTAAAGGGAGCACAGAGGCACAGACTTCTTAACAGTGGATGGGCACTGGCTCTTGGTTGTTGTGCCCTAGTTGATTCTGATACCCGCCATACTTTCAGACCCACTGTTTTAAAAAACTGGCTGCTGGAGAGAGAAGGGACCCTCGGTGGCCCACCACAGAAGCACTATGTCCGGATGTCGGCTGCTGCAATAATCCAGCCAATGCTACTGACCCATGGCCTGCACGTAGGTGGTAGCAGCGAAGGTGGTAATAAATGCTCAGAAGCTACATATATTTTGAAAGTAGAGTCAACAGAAATGGCTAATGAACTGGATGGAAGATGGAGAAAAAGAAAAGCAGGAGGGATGTCTCCAGGGTTGCTGTTTTGAGCAGCTGGGGATTCCCACGGGGATGGGAAAGATGGGGATGAGAGAGAGTTTGGGGGGGGGGTGTGTCGGCTGCAGAGCAAGAGTTTGATTTGGGGGCTTGGGAAGCCTATTGGACAAGTAAATGAAGAGATTAAATAGATATAAGTTTGAAGATCAGGAGAGGTCCGAGATGGAATACCTATTTGGAATTTATCAGCATAAAGATGGTGTGTGAAGCCATGAGGCTGGATGAGGTTGCCCAGGAAGTGGTTATAAAAAGAGAAGGGAAGTAGGCAGAGGTGGAGGAATGGGCCCTGGGGTATGCCCTAGACACAGAAGTCAGCTGGATGGGGACAATCCTGCCAAGTGGTCTCCCAGGAAGCAAATGGAGAAAAGGTTTCTGGGAGGGAACGTGGATGGAGGGACAGAAATGACAGCCTGATGGGTTTGTGTTCAGGATGGGAGAAGGAGAGGAAACAAAGGCAGAAAATAGAGATCCCTCATTCAAGGAGGTCTGCTTCACCGGGGCCCATAGAAACAGAACAGTATTTTACATATTACCACAACCAATGGGTGGCTAACTGCCTATCTACAATGAAGTCTTTGATCAGACTCATGGAATCTCCGATATAAGACCTGCCAGTCACTGTGGGCAGAGAACTAGCTAGCCCTGTGCAGGTAGTGGACACTCACGGCAGGCATCATCACAGCCACCTTCTTACTCATTTTCCTGAGACACACGCTACCCTCCTTTTCACTGCCTTCCATAACAGGAACACACAACTGTGGTGGGCAGAAGGAAAGTGACATTTCCCATGGATGTTGACCTGTCAACGAGCCAGCCTCGTCTGCCTATAACCTGGATCATGACCTTTACAGCTGCAACTGTAGCCCAAGATTAAATCAAAGCAGCTAAGACTTGGGGAAGTTAACCTGGAAAATGCTGTCAAGCCACATTTATATGGGACCTTGTTGGACCTGGACAGTTTCCAGAGGGTGATGCTCCAGGGATAAGGTTCTCCTGCAGGAATAAGGGCCAGGTGGCCCCTTCAGGGCAGCAGGCACCTGTGGCACAGAATCCACAGGATGCAAATTCCCCTGTTGAAATAAGTGGGCACCTGAGTGCCTGCTAATCTGGTGTCATTGTTTATCTCTGCTGACAGGGCAGCTGCAAAGAGGTCAGCCTCCAGGAAGGGGAAAGTAAATCCAATGAGGCTTCCTGGAAGTCATTTATTCACTCAGTCATTCATTCATTCTTTCATTCAACAAATCCTATGTTGATCACAACTGTGTGTCTGATCCCACCACTGATATTGATGTTAAAATAAGGACCAACGTATATTCCTTCTCAGCCCTGACAGAGCCCGTGGTGTTTCAGAGGGCATCAGAGATAATAAACAAGTAAATAACTAAAACAATTACTATCTATGATAAAACACAACAGAGGAAAGGGGGTCCAGTGATTGAGAACAATCAACAGGGCTATGGAAGACGGGGTGCCGAGAGGCCTCTTTGAGAAGGAACCAGCCATGTGTAGGAGGCGGGTGGAGAAAGTGTTTCAGGAAGGGAAGGCGGCAAGCTCGAAGGTTACTCGGTGAAAGGGACCTTGGCCAGTTCAACGGAAGAAAAGGCAGGAGATGGGTTTGAAGGGAAAGCTGGGTGGAACTATCAAAGGCTCCTCGATCATGAGGAGGAGTCTGGATTTTAACGTCTAGCACAGTAGGGAAATATGGGAAGGTGATACTCAGGGAAGAGTCATGAACTAATGAAACCTTTTGTGGGCTTTAAGAACAATGTTCAGCAATAATGGTCAAGAGAATTCAGGAGCATTCTGGAACCTTTATAACTCCACCAAGTTTTTACAGTTCTACATTTTCCCATAGCGATGAGATGCAAAAACACTAATAAAAATGTAAGGTGGCAACTGGGGAGATAGACAGGGTGAGACATTCATACATCCAAGTGCTTGCCCAAATACCCTGTCACCTTCTGGCCACCCATTAGCTAGTGCCCTTGCATAGGCACTTGCACACATGCATACATGCGCGTGCACACACATACACACACACGTGTAGCTCTTCCACCTATAAAGATCCCTGAAGTTATTTGCATTGGCCGCCAGAACCTCCGATCTCACTCTCCATTATAAACTAAATGTTCTCTCAGCACACCCTTGTCTCTCCATCCACACCACATTAGAGAGCCAGGAATTAATATACAAGTTAAACTTGTTTTTATCCCTCATTACACCTGTGCCATGAATGCCTTAGTGATCACTTATATGTCACAATAGCCCATGAATTGCACCCTCCTTGCTCAGCGCTGGCTTCCTGCTGTCACTTTTCCTCATTTAATCCTCACACGAAAACGGAGAGGTTGGTAGTGCTCAATTGACAGCTCAATAATTGCCTGGCTCAGTCTTTGCAGGACAACAATTTCCTGTGCATGTCCAGCCCTGTACGAATCAGGAGCTAAGGCTCTTAAAGATGTTCCCGGTGCTCCCACATGTGTGTTCCAAGGCACAGCTCAAGTCCATCAGCAAATGCGATGACGATGGCGGTGCCATTTCTGCAGCTGCTTTCCATATGTTATCTCATTTAACCCTCAAAATGACCTTTAGGACTCGGTATTATTCCTATTTTACAGATAAGAAAACTGAGACTCAGAAGAACCCACCAACCTCCTCCTAGGTCTGCCCTGTACCATTATCGTATGTTCTTCCTCAATCACATTCTCTTCCTAAATGACTAAGGGTGTATTTCAGTGTGTGTGTGTGTGTGTGTGTGTGTGTTTCCCCCTCATCAGGACACTTAGTATGTGTCAATGAATGAACCCAATACCTTTTTCAAATTGCACATCTGTGCTTCCTATGAAATAAACTTCTTTTCAGTTAGAGCATTCATACAGATCATTTACACAAGCATCAGACCTGTTGTTGTCCAGCCTCGTTGGGAACTAGGAAACTCTGAGATTTCTAAACTACACAGATATTTGGCAACGTGGCCTCTAGGGGCCTGGGTGTAGTCATCTCCAGTAAGTCCATCCTCCTAGCGTTCTGGTTAACTGGAAAATCATCATGTGTTTGCTCCTGTACCAGCCTCATTACCTTTGAAATTCCTGCTTAAAAACTGATTTCAGCCTGTGAGGCAACCACCACTGCCCTGCCCCTTCGCCTTCCAGCTCCTCGGATCCCCAGAAATGGAAGCTTGCTTTATCGAAGAGCTATTTTTACTCAGTTTTCTTCTGGCTCTCACAGGCCTGTGGATTTTTCACAGAGGTTTTTTGAGGTGCTGGTATGCCAGTCAAGGAGGGAGGGAAAAACACCATTCCAGTGGGCAAGAGTCGATTTTTCTAGTGATGCCTTAAAGGCCAAAGCAGACCCACGCCTGCTTCTAAATCAATTCTTGAAATTCTCCACTTGGTTTTCCAGATGTGCCTGAGAGGGCACCAACCCTCCAGGCTTTTGTTTGGTGTTACTGCTTGCCTTTATTACATCGCCATTGTTCCTCCCCGGGGCCAAGTCCATGTGCACAAATTTGACTGGCATTCCATATCCCCACTGGCAGCCTGGGGAAGGAATTCCACCTGATGTGAAGTGAGGGAGCCACAATACTTACACTGGGAGACATCCAGCTTTTGGAACCCAACATAAAGAACGTTCTTTGAAAACATTGTTAAAAAGAGCAGAGGCGGCCTGGGCTGGGTAACTCTATCTGAAACGCGAAGGCTGCTCCTTGTCCCAAATACCTTGAGGCCCACTCCACATCATGCAAGCAACGTGAATATTTCCGACCCTGCTCCCTTGGTCAAAATGAATCCTTCTTCGTCGGAAACAGGGAAACAGCCCAGCAGCGCCTTAGGGGTTTGCTGGGGGCTCTGGCGCGGCACCACCCCGAAAACAGTGTAATGGTTGACCAGCCTCCCCCGCTTTCCCCTTGGTCGCCTGCGCATTCAACAAGCAGCTTACCTGCCAAAATCCGGCTAAAAATAGCCTCCGCATCTGTAGCCCATCAGCCATCGCGGGCTGATTTGGGGAGGTAATTGACCTTTCGAGCAGGTGGAGAGCCAGGAATTTATTTTTTCCTGGATTGAGTCTCCGTTGACTTAAAACAGATGTTCCCCCAACGCTGATCTGATGTTTCTAATGAAAATGCTATTGAGCACAGTTTAAGGGACGGTTCAGGCCCTGCCCGGGGCTGAAGGGGTTAAGTCAGGCACCTTTCTCCTGGGGCTGAAACCCAGGAGGGGCCTCCACAGGGGACATGGGAAAGGAAGCTGTCAGTTCCTATTTTCAGGTTTGCAGAAAAGCCTTTTTTTTTTCAATGTAAACATTCATTAAACTAATTTGAAGTTGTCATTACTCTCCACCCCTGCTGTTTTATATCAGATTATTCCTAAGTGCTTGGAGAAGAACCCCATAAAGCCACACTCGATTCCTCTGCAGGGGATAATCGCATAGTTTGCGCTGTGATTTACACCGCGTGGCACTGGGAAGTGTCCTCAACTTTGAAAGGCCTTGGTTCCCTGGCAAACAGTCACTGCCTTCCCCACGGAAATAAAACGCCAATGGTCCCTCCACGACTATTATGAGGTCCCCATTACCTTTGCTCCATCCAACTGAAGATCATTAAAAGCAGTTCAAAGCACACGCCAGAAGGTACTGGGCATTTTATTAATAAATGAAGAAGCAAGAAAGCGGTATGTTCCGTTATGGTTTTAAACCATAGGACACGCTTATGCTCCTTTCTGGCTTTCCTGATGTCCCCCACTCCCTCGGTTCGGGGCAGCCAGGCATTCCCGCTCGGAGACCAAAGGAAGCAGGAGGATATTTCGCTCCTGCGCTTTCTGGCTGAAGCCCAGGCCAAAAGGGCAGCAGAACCTCCCTCCTCTCTTTGGAGAAAATGGCTCTGAGGCCGGAGGTGCTGTGAAAAGGATGTGGGCACCAGAGGCAGAGGCCAGAGTTTCAGTCCAGCTTTGCCAGTAACAGGACAGGCTAGGCTACCAATGGGAGAGCCACCCTCCAACACCACACATGCAGCGGTTGCGGTGGGAGAAACAATGCCTGCCACGGACGGCTGCTCTGAGCTGACATGAGGCGGGAACCTCCTCGCAGAACCAGCACAGTGCCTGCTATAGGCGTATTAGCTATGATCCACACTACTATCAATATGGTCAAAACCATGACAATGATCCTGAGGGAAGTAACCCTGTGTAAAATTAGGATATGGACAGTTTGCTTTCAGTGCAGCCATAACTTGTGTTTCTGTTGCTTTCCTCCCACAGCGGGCTCCTCACTCCCCGGAACCAAAGCCGTCCAGGATTAGTGCCCACAAGCCCAAGACTTACCTGTCCTCTGCCCTGACCTCTGCAGACTCTTGCTTTCTAAACAAACTAACTCTGGTCTAAGCATCAACAGCCACTAGTCGCTGAACGTGTATCCCCACAGGTAAAATTTGCATCTCTTCAGAGATCCAAATGCTTTAACCAGGGATGGCAACGCTTGGTACATACACCCCCCCCCCCCACGCTTAGTTCCCACATTCCAGATTGATCCTGGGACACAAGCCCTTGGAAGCCAGACAGGATTCCAGAGTCCTTGTTAACATTTCTGGCAGACAAGGCAGGCTTTGCACTTGGCGCACCAAATAAAACCTAGTTATCATTTCTGCCTTAACCTAAAGCAATCATGAAAGATTCTGAATACCATGGCAACTCCAGGTGCTTTCCTTACCCCCAAGAGGCACATCCCCAGAGAGGCTGAGTGGTACAAGAGTTATGTCTGAACACCAGTCTGAGGGCTCTGCCATTTCCTGGCTGTGTGACCTTCAGCGGGCTCCTGAGCCTCTCTGCTTGTTTTCCATCAGGACAATAATACCTATTTCATGATGTTTTTGGGTAGATGTAAGTTCTTAGGATGGTCCTGGTCCGACAATAATCTTTGATAAACCAATGTTAATTGTGATCATTTTTGCCCACAATACTTCGAATCCCAGCCCACACTAAAAGGCACCTACAGAGAGACTGAGAACCTGAAACAGAAATGACACAGGCTGAACAGTGCCCACGGCCTCATCAGTTACATTAAACCAGTGGTTCTCAACCTTCTGGCCCTTTAAATACAGTTCCTCATGTTGTGACCCAACCATAAAATTATTTTCGTTGCTACTTCATAACTGTAATGTTGCTACTGTTATGAATTGTAATGTAAATATCTGATATGCAGGACGGTCTTAGGCGACCCCTGTGAAAGGGTTGTTTGACCGCCAAAGGGGTCGCGACCCAAAGGTTGAGAACCGCTGCATTAAACAAATCACAAACTGAAGTCTTCCAGGCTGCCCCAGCTATAAGCTGAGCCTCCCATCCAATTGCGGGGGCAGCACAGGGCAGGGCATCCAAGACCCATACCATCGCTTTCAGTTCTCAAGATCCTCACACATGACAGGCAGGGACCAAAAGTCTCAGCAGAGAGGGAAGTGCGTGGTGAAATTCACACCAGTCTACTCACAATGCAGCCGCAGCCGGCTGAATTAGCCCTGCGGTTTTCTGCATTTTCCAAAACTATTTTTGGAAATTACTGCAGCTAGAATCTCACCAAGTTCAAGGAAATGAACTTGCAGAGAAATCAGGCTGGTTTTGTGTGGTTTTTATTCCAAGTATAGGTGAGGAAGGGGATCGTTGACACAGGAACCATGATGGATTAGCCACACATCTGGTTTGTATCCAGAAATATAATCAGTGTGAGCCTGTTCGGTCTCAGTTATTTATCAGCTTTGTATTAAAAAATAAAATAAAATGGAACCTGTTCAATAAAGAATTGCCAAGGACAAACTTTAAATGAATGAACTCTCAGTGTACCCAAAGCGAACATTCTGGGAGAAAAGAAACTGATCATGATAAATTACTAATACTGTTAATAAAGCTATTTGTGTGAGTGTGTGTGTGTGTGTGTGTGTGTGTGTGCCAGTCAAAATTATTTTTAAGTAGCAAAAAGATAATGTCTTCGATAAATGTGGTAGAATTATTAAGAGAACAACTTTTAAAAACATTTCAAGCTTACTCATTTTTCAAGGTCTCCATAGCTTTGCTTGATAAAATTACTGGGATACAATGAAAAACTCTCCAAATACCACTGAGTTTCTACTTTCTATACTGCAGATGGCAAGCGCAGACCCATACTGGAGAGCTGGTAGTTCAGGTATTTGAGAATAGGTAGTTGGCAATATAGTTGATGTTCTTACTTAAGCAATTACACACTAGATTAAGGACTTCAACATGAGGGTGTCTTTTACGCTGCATTTTATGGTTAAGCAGTGCATTTCAGGATGACAACAAACCGTAATATCATATTCATGTAATTTTAAGATGAAATCAATTTCTTGCAAACACAATTATTTTTACATAATTCTACCACGTGGGTACCACTCCCCAGGAATTAAACTGCAATCTTACATTAATTTAAAGTGTCGTTTTCAAAAGAAGCCATTTCCAAAAAAGCTAAGACTGATAACTATCTCCAGAAATCAGACTATTATTGACAAGAAACTATAAATCTACTCACTAGGCATTGTTTTCCTTTTAAATCAGATTTAATGTGCAATGGACCACCTTTAGTGTGCAGTATTTCCAGGTTTTGACATATCCAAAGCTTGCAGAGCCTTTCTCCACTTGTTTTGTAATATGATGTTCAGAACCGGCAAACAAAAATACAGACTCCCCAGTGAAATCTGCATTTCAGATACACATGAACAATTTTTAGTATACAACAAAACCATATTTTTAGTATTATGAATGTCCCATGCATTATTTGGCAAATACCTGTGCTAAAAAAAAACAAAAACAAAAAACCACGATCCATCGTGTATTTGAAATTCAAATTTCACTTGGTATCCAATAGTTTCATTTGCAAAAACTGGCAACCTTTTCTAACCTTTCATCAGAATGGTGTGGGAAGGTGGGTGCATTCTTTGGGATCTGTACATCTGGCTCCCAATCCAGTGATCTCCTAGTATGTCCACAGATGCTGGTGGGCAAACCCAGAGATGGAAGGGAAGCTCAGCCAAAATACGATCTAGTGGGCTGATTATATTAATCATATGCCCAAGGACAATGTTCCTCCCAGGGATCAGGTCAAATCTGTAGAGGTAGTTACTTTCATTCACCAAAAAGAGATGTGAATTTCCTACCAATTCCACATATATCAAGGCTGATAACCCCTCCCTCCTTCCCTCTTTCCTTCCTTCTTCCCTTCCACCCATCTTTCCTGTCTTCTTTCCCTCACTACACTTCATCATTTCTCATTTTTACTGAACAACAAATCCAACAATAATTACTCAATTCAGAAGAGTCTACATTTACTGAGCCAAATATGATACGAAGGGCAACTTGTTTTATTCTCACAGAAACTCTGGAAACCAGAAATTATTTTTTTCTCCTACTTTTCATGGAGAAAATAGGGACTTAAGAGATTCGAAGTAAGTTGCCTGGCATCACACCGCTTGTAGGGGGAGGCAGCACTACGTTGGTTTGGTTCACTCTATATAGGTACTTACACCACCCTGAAACTGCAGCAAGTAAAGAAGAAATAGTAAGACGTTAATAAGGTATATTTCCTACCCTGGCTAAACTCACAGGTCAGTGCAGGAAAGAGAAATGTTTTCAAAAATCTCTTTTTTCTGGAGTGAGATTTGCAATCGATATGTGAATAGCATCACAAAAATGAGTAAGAGCCAGAGAGGAGGCAGATGCAAAATGCAGTTTGAAAGATCTGGCTGTTTGCAATGCGGATGTACCTGTATCCTATATAATAAAAGGGTGGTATGCAAATTGACCCTAACAGCAGAACAACTGGGAATGATTGGTCACTATGACACACACTGACCACCAGGGGGAAGACGCTCAATGCAGGACCTGCCCCCTGGTGGTCAGTGCACTCCCACAGGGGGAGCTCTGCTCAGCCGCAAGCCAGGCTGATGGCTGCCAGGACAGCGGTGGTGGTGGGAGCCTCTCCCACCTCCTCAGCAGCGCTAAGGATGTCCGACTGCAGCTTAGGTCTACTCCCCGCTGGCAAGTGGACATCCACCAAAGGCTCCCGGGCTTCCAGAGGGATGTCTGACTGCCATCTTAGGCCCAATCCCCCAGGGAGCGGGCCTAAGCCAGCAGGTGGACATCCCCTGTGGGGTCCCAGACTGCGAGAGGGTACAGGCCGGGCTGAGGGAGCCCCCCTCCCCCCCGCAGTGCACAAATTTTTGTGCACTGGGCCTCTAGTTTCTAATAACATGGTGCAGAGAAAGATAATATAACAGCTGAGGAACTCAGTGGGCCTTGCCAAGACCCCGGACCTGGGATTCGGCAGAGCTGGGATTCAAGGCCAGGTCTTCTGATCCTGATGCCAAGTTCTTGACCCTGGTATCTCCTGCCTCTCCTAGCCTGAGCTCCCTGGGAATGTAAACTGTGGATTTGCTGCAACACCTGAGCAGGCTGGTTCCTCTGGTTCCCATGTAGCAGAAACTTGGGGAAAAGCCAACTTGTCTTTCAAGAATCAAAGGACTTTTTCACTTGTACCCCAGAAGAGTCATGAACTACCTGAAGGACATGAGGAGTTAATGGGGATCAAATCTCCAAATCCCATTCAGCTCAGTCACAGACAGCACACCGGTAGTAATGATGGTATTTATAGAAGAATTCTGATGAGAAACGTCCCAGGAATTGAACCGATCACACTAAACTAATGCAGAGCAAAAACACTTGGCAAAAACACTATGGCTGGTAAATTACAGTGCTCTTTCCTCCCCGATGATTTGGGGCAATTGCCTCCAAATACGAGTCCACTGATTTCCACTCCCATGCCTGCCCCCATGCTGAGGTGAGCCAGCTAGCATAAACAGAAGTTTGCCATGGCAAGGCTAGCCATGAACTCTGAAAGAGACTCAGGCAATTCTTGCCTCCACCGTTAAAAACAGAACTATAATGTGGCTTCACACTATCCTCTGAAGTACTCTCAGCACTTACAGAACCCGCTCTAGCACTCCCTGAGCAGTCATAACAGATTAGGGGGTTAAGCTCTTCAATTCAGCCCCCTGGCTGCAAAAAAATCACTTCTGGCATTTTCTAGAATCCTTCAAATTTCTCCTTTATATTTGTAATGTTGAACCATAATATTGACAATGATATTTTCAACAGTGATAGATAATCAACATTCAGTCCCTATAATCGTGCTACTGCACTGTCCTGAATCTTAGTGCTTCTTTTTGAAGGCTGGTGGTCATTAGCTCTGAACGATTCCCATGGCATTTGGGATGCAGTAGACATTTTTCCTTTAAGGAAAATCAAGTTCAATTCCTCCATATTTTCAAGGTCATATAAACTTAGCCAGAAAGATTTGTTGAATCAATGAAGGGGGGCAGGGTAGGGATGAGTTAACACAGCCAAAACAGTCAAGGGAGAGGAATCTGCAATGTTTTTGGTTGTCACAACTGGAGGAGGGGGTGTTACTGGCCTCTAGTGGGTGGAGGACAGGGATGCTGTTCAATATCCTACAACACACAGGGCAATCCTCCCACCAGGAATTATCAAGCTCCAAATGTCAGCAGTGCCTAGGTTGAGAAACCCTTGAATAAAGTTAACTAAATAAGCTTATAACAACACCCTTGTTCCATGTAACCCTCAGCCCCAAAGCCATGGGACTGGGTGTAGACTTCACTCATAACAATGTTCTGTGCATAAGTCCAAGGTGCTATAGACATTTTTTGAGGAATGTGACCATTTTCAAGAGAATCCACTTTTTTTTCAGGGATCCCACTTCCCATTCCCAAGTATTAACGCGCTGGGTAACCTGCCATGAAGAGATGCTGATTGTCTTGGTCTAGTGCAGCGGTTCTCAACCTGTGGGTCACGACCCCTTTGGGGGTTGAACGACCCTTTCACAGCGGTTGCCTAAGACCATCGGAAAACACATATATAATTACATATTGTTTTTTTTTATTAATCACTATGCTTTAATTATGTTCAATTTGTAACAATGAAATTGGGGGTCACCACAACATGAGGAACTGTATTAAAGGGTCACGGCATTAGGAAGGTTGAGAACCACTGGTCTAGTGAGACTTCCATTATTCAGCCTTAAAAGAATGACAAAGAAAAAACTTTGGTAAAACCATGTGGAGGTGCTGATGGTTGCTTTTACAAGATGAGAATTTAATGAAGACAGTGGTTTCTTTTTTTCTTTTAGCTGAGCTGTGCTAAGCTAGGCTATTAAAATTAGTAATTCTACAATTAAAGCCTTCTATTTCGCGGGAAATACTTGCTAAATAGAAGATTAGGCAACAGATCAGAGAATGGAAGAACTACCAAAATGGAGCTCAAATATTTATGAGAAATTTACATCTGGAAGACTTGTCTCTTTTAAGCCCTGTTCTCAAAGGGAAATCCATAAGAGAATATAAAGACCTTAAAGAGCAAAGCTTAGTCCTCCACATAGACAAGCCTAGGGAGTTAGACTCACTGAGTTTAACGAAAGGAGGACTCATTGGGTTGCTGCAGATACTCTGTAGCACCATAAAACAAAGAGACTAATTCCGTAGGCCACATCCAAAATTAAATTCATTATTCATAATGACTTGGCCTTGGGTATTTACTGTGGTTATCTATTCTTCTGTAAGAAACAACCTTAAACATAGTGTCCTAAAACAATAGCAATGGTTTATTTTGCCCATGAAATTGCAGTTTGGACAGGGCCTTGGGGTGGGGGCTGGGGAGTGACTCATCTCTGCTCCCCAATATCTAGGGCCTTCACTGGAATGACTCTCAATGGTTAGAGACTGCCAAGCATCTCATTCTGCACAAGGCCTCTCCCTGTGGTTAGCTTGGGCTTCCATCATTCAACATGGTGACCTCAGGGTAGTCAGGCTTCTCATGTGATGACCCAGAGCTCCAACAGCAAGTATTCCAATATACCTGGGCGGAAGCCATAAGGTGTTTTACGGCACATCCTTGGAAGTCCCAGAGCATCATTTCTGCCACATTCCCCTGGTCAAGCAAGCTACTAAGTGCAGCCTAGATCCAAGGGGAGAGGAATTCATCTCCAGCTCTCAATGGGAGAAGCAAAAAATTTACATTTGTCTGTAACCTCTCAGTGTTCACTCAGCTAATGTGCGCTGTTCTCCAGGAAGACTGGATAAAGAAACAGCCTCAACCAAAACAACAGAAAAACAGTCAGTGCCGTGGTTAACCTTTGTTACTGTTGCTTCACTCCATTAAACAGGGCACATCTGAGGAGGGATTTGCTATCTTCTCCCTGATCTACCTTACACTACTTATCGAGCTTCTCATTCACAGGTCAACGTTGGACATTTATGCCATCTTAGATCTCTGATGAAATATATCATCTCCCTGGGGAAGCTGTTCTGAGGGCATTTCTCCAGCCTGGAGGGAAGTGGAAATGTCTTACACATAAACTCTCAAAATATGGAAAATTTCACTGGATATTGTTGGAATTGCTTCTCATTCTGGAACCTACAACTGCATTTCATAATGTACATTCCTTGGTTCATTTTCCATCACCCTTTTAAATTTGTAATTAGTTCCAGAAAGTAATGTATTCTGCTTATCAAATCTGAAATTCCAGTGATGGCCCTTCAGGAAGCCTTCTCCTTACTGTCATCTTGAAATGGAAATCACCCCAAAAGGATTTCCCCCTTCTTTAAGAAGCAACTGAATCGTCTGTACAAATGCCTGAAATGCCACGCAAGGAAGATGAGAAACTGAAATAGCCACAGGATATGCTTTGCAGCCCTCACTAAAACAATAGC
This sequence comes from Myotis daubentonii, assembly GCF_963259705.1. NCBI lineage: Eukaryota > Metazoa > Chordata > Mammalia > Chiroptera > Vespertilionidae > Myotis > Myotis daubentonii. The sequence continues at coordinate 37,684,396 of NC_081854.1, forward strand.
GATTTAAGTAGCTATCATATAGACTCTTGATGAATCCTTTTATTATCTCTGAAAGGGTCCTCCTTGCAGCCTGCTTTGTGGGTAAAGAGCTATCTTTTGGTATATGCAGCTCATAATTATGTCAGCCTAGCCACAGCTAACAATGACAGCCTAAAACATTAAAGGTTTTATGCAGCCAGTGCCCAACACGGCTCCTTTTATTGGCTCAGAGAGCAGGTATCAGTTATAATGAGGGAATACAATTTGCAGGCACTGTTCGTGTCCTGCTCTGATTTCCTTCGCCTCCATAAGATGATAAGAGCAGTAAACGGAGAAAAATCCTTTTTAAAAACCTCGAACTTATCATTGATTCTTCAACAGCTCTCACTTTGTGTGGCAGGAGCACCATAGAGCTGTTTGCCTACCGGGTTTTCATGCTGGCAAACTCCTCCTAAGAGGGAGCCGCACATTCCTGAAGCACACCTAGCAAGGCAGATCACCAGGGCTCCAAGATTAATGGTGCCATTTGCATAACAGTCAACTGAAGGTGGCACCTCCCAAGCCTGCATCCTCTAAATTAAACTCACTGATGAAATGCAAAATCCTCTAAAAGGCTTCCCACACCTAAACCAATTTGTAAAGTTGTTTTTGTTATTTAAAACATTAAAGAAATTAAAGTGATCGGAATATAATTAGATTAATATTCATATCTTCCAAGTTGCTTTAATTCTAATATTAAAAAGATTAAATATCCACTCAGAGGATTAAGCAAAAAGTCAAGCAGTAGCAACACATTTACATTACCTTACTGTGCAAATTATAAACCTAATTAATCTAAAGTTTCCTACAAATTGAATTGGATATTCATTCACAGCCAAACACAACTTCAGGTACTTAAAATTCACTTCGATATTGTTTCCTTATGTGTGCATTGAGGAGTAGGGCCACGTTTCTGTGATGTACGAATCACATTAGAACGGCTTCATTTGGGTTCTAATTGGTGGAAATTAAATCTCAACATAAATTTATGTAGGGAGAAAACTAAAGACTTTGTAATTATGTATGTGTGCAGTAATAAAACATACTCTGGCCTCCCAATCTAGTTGCTGTAGATAAAAATAGAAAAACAATCCAGTTGCTTCTTCATAAAAGCTTCGAGTTTCTGTTTTTTCCTCACATTGCAGAGAACATGGTCAAGAGATTTCATCTTTTTCTTGTGGTCCATAATAATCGAGGGCATCTACTTATTTTGGTCGGTCTGCAACTGTATCCCACCCACTTCTACCACTCCCACACCCACCAAAATATCTCAATCCCAGGGTTTGACCCCCTGAGTCAGTTGGATCAAATATGTAGATTTCAGGATCAATTCCAGTTATATTAGTAATTCTCCACTTGCCATCCGTTTCTGAAGCAATCACATGGAAACTATAATACAGGATGTGGAAAAAGTAGGCTTACAGTTGTGAGTACACAAAATACAGAGTTTATACTTGTATTATTATCTATTAATTATTACATTATTTTTCGTACAAACAACTGTCAACCTCCGTTTGCCCCTCCTATATTTGGGCACTTCCTGTATTTCCAGCTTTCTGCTAAATGCTTTCCCTGGATTAGTGAGGTGGATGGGTTGTCAGTAGAATGTGTCCCAACGTGCCAGCTTTCTCTTTCTGGGTATGTGCACGGGAGGAGTTCATTTCCTGCCACTTCATGTGAGGTGTGGCCATCCCATCCCCTTTGGCCAATAAAAAGTGGCTGGAGGCAAAAAAGGTTTCTTTCAGGCAGAAGCTTCCAGGCCCAGTACATGCTTCCTCAGTCCTCTTTTTCCTCTGCCATGAAAACCAGCAACATCTCAGAAAGATCCTTGTCCATCTACCTAAGTCCTGGAATAAAAAGGATGACTCACTATGGACACAGAGCATGAGATGAGCAAGAAATTAAGCTTCATGGTTTTTATGTCCTGAGATTCGGAGTGCTATTTGTTATTTTGGCAAACATAACCTTATCCTGACAGATGCAGGCTCTTAAGAGTAGCCTGTGAGGCAGGTACTAAGATCTTCCCCATTTAACAGATGATAGAAGAAGCTCAACTTCTCAACCTCTACTCCCTCATCTGTAAAACTGGAATAATACAGTATACTTTTCACAGCTGCTGGAAGATTTAGCTGATATATATATATATATATATATATATATATATATATATATATATATATATATATATATATATATCACCTAGCTCATGAAAAGCACTCTATAAATGGTAATTCCTGTTATCCCCCTGTAGAGAAGCAAAACAGTGCAAATCATTCAATTGAAAGAATCTGTGGTGAAGACTGGTCAGCTGTTCACTAATCCTGAATCTTCTCCTTCCAGGACACACAACAAACTACATTTCCCAGCATCCCCTACAGTTGGGTATCATCATGTAACTGAGTTGTAGCCAAAGAAATATGAGAAAAGTAACTTGGACCATTTGAAGGCCTGGACACTAAGGCAGACAAACATGGTATTTCATATCTTTCTCTTTCTGGACTGAATAATGTGACAACTTTCCAAAGGTCTTTGTTGATCCTGGTAAAGCCACAGAATGGAAGGAGCCTGAGTCACTGGGTCCCTGAATTATCACTTGGAGGAGGGGGTCTTGCTGATCTGAATACCTGTTTTGGATTTTACATTAGTGAAAACCAAACTCCTCTTGTATTTAAGACAGTATACGTTTCGGTTTTCTTAGTCTCCCATACATACTATAGAAATCTTTGGTGAGTCCATTTCCAAAAAAACCTTCCTTTCCTACAGTAAGCTAACACGTATTCCTCTAAAGCAGTGGTTCTCAACCTTCTGGCCCTTTAAATACAGTTCCTCATGTTGTGACCCAACCATAAAATTATTTTCGTTGCTACTTCATAACTGTAATGTTGCTACTGTTATGAATTGTAATGTAAATATCTGATATGCAGGATGGTCTTAGGCGACCCCTGTGAAAGGGTCGGTCGACTGCCAAAGGGGTCACAACAAACAGATTGAGAACTGCTGCTCTAAAGACAGGTTCAAACTTCAAGCCACATACATATATTACCTGATCAGTATGAAACAACTCAATGAGCCAGGCTGGGATGCACACCTATTTATTTTATTGTTGTGATGATAAATATAATGGCTACAGCTTCCTTGGGAATAATGGTGCTATCAGTGATAACGGGTGAAGGGCTATGATGTGTGATTTGGGTGAGTGTCTTGTGTTCATGAGGAGCAATCAAGGCTGCTAAATCTGAGCGGTAATTTCTCATTTTTCCTCAACTGCTTTGCTTTTTATGGACCTTATATTGATGAATGCAGGTGATAACTGTCAGTGCACCTGGGAAAGCCCAGGAGGAGAAGTTTAACAACACATCTTGTGTTTTGTGTTTCTGGGTCTTCAACAGGTTCAGTCTTCCCTATTCTCCCACCCCCCCCCCCACCCACTCTATTCTCTTCCACATGTTTTGCCAGATTAAGAATTTTTTTCATTGTAAATCCAATCACATCACTCCTGTTCTGAAAAGGCTTCAGCAGCTACTTATCCAATTCAAAAGTCTTGCCAGGATCCCTGTTTTTCAGGGATCCATGCCTTTTGCTGTGTAACTTTACATAACCTCTGCGTTTAGCCATATGACGTGTTTGGGGCAATGGGATGTGTAGGAAGGATGGGCCTGCCGGTTCTGAGTCTAGACTTCAAGAGGCCTATGTATTTCGACTTGCTTTCTTGTGCTCCCGCCACTGATAGGAGAAATTCACACCTGCTCTAGCCCCGCTGGTCCCAGAATGCTGACAGACACAAGGAGGAGAATCACCTAAGGTATCCCGCCCATGTCCAGCCTAGGGCAGAAGTCCCAGTTGCTACAAGGACGCATGAGCACAACACCCTCCCAGACACAGGAGGAAGCCCCACCGAGGCCAGGGAGACTCTCAGAACAGTGCAGCCAAACCCAGCCTAGTTCTGCTGAGCCCCAAAACCATGTGATAGAAACTTTCATTTGCTGTAAGCCACTGAGTCAGGCACACTTTGTTATGCAGCAATAGCAGCCACAACATTAGCCTAGGATTCATTTTCTAAGTTCAGATGACCTGTTCAACCTCATTTCATTCCCAACTTCCAATATGCTTTTTCTTGCCGAGCATCTTTGCACATGCAGTTCTCCTCAACGGAACACTCACAGTCCTCGCCATTCTTTCCCATGGCTGGCTACTGTTCATTGTTCACATTTCAACTGAAATGTAATCCAAGAGAAACTCCCACTACTAAGGGGTCTAGACGGGGCCTCCCTGGTCACGCTCTATGGCAGCGGTTGCCAACCGTTCGGACCTCACAGGCCACCAATGGTTCACGACCACCAGTTGGTGACCGCTGCTCTATGGGACATCTCAGATGTGCTGCAAGTGGGTGCCATAATACTGATCCCTCAGGATGCTGGAGCTTCCAGGTGCCAGCCCCGAGCAGCCTCCTCCATGTAACTTAGCTGTGCTCACCAATTTTCTGTGTACCCTGGTGTGGAAAGTGGGCAAGTACTGCTTACATCACTGGCCACTGTCCAAAATTATCCGTGGGCTTTAAAAACCTGAATTATTTTTATATATTCTCTTCCTCAACCTGCTAGATTAAGGGCTGGCATAATCTGGCCCACTGCCTGTTTTTATAAATAAAGTTTTATTGGGACATAGCCATGCACGTTTGTTTCTGTATTGTCCGTGGCTGCTCTCAGGCTACAAGGATGGAGCTGAGTAGTTGTCACAGAAACTGTATGGTCCACAATGCGTACAATATTTCCTATGTATTCTTTTACAGAAATAGTTTGCTGACCCCCATATTAGCTTACAAACAGAAATCTTGTTTGTTTGGGTGACTTTTCTACCTCCTGCAGCTAGAACAGCCCCTGCCCCCTCATAGGTGCTCCATGCATATTTGTCCAGGGAGTGGATGGATTAGGACTCTGGCAGACACCTGTGTTTAACTCCCATCTCTGCACCATGGACAGGCCCCTTACATGGGGGAAGTGGCAGCAATGTGCCAAATTACAGCTCCGCCCAGAATAGCGGACAGTACAGGGCTGGTGTCCGCCACGTGGATCCTGGCATTCTCCGAAAGAAAACCCTAGGCTGCCTCCACCAGCGGCAGAAAGAGTGCTTGGTCTGCATCTGTGGCAGTCACGACTATTTGAAAGTTTGAAGAAAAGGGAAAAACTCTACATTTAATTCACTCGAATAAGCAATTGATGCTTTAGTGTATAATTATCAGAAAAAGAGAAGAAAAAAACGGAACACATTGTTTAGCATACATTATGTTAATGGCAGGTTAGGATGGCCCATTGTGCATAATTTAGCCAAACAATTGATACCAAATTTTAATATATATATATATGATTACTGCTACAGAAGCAAAGCACCAAGACAAAACACAGGAGAGCTCATAATAGGCACACGTGAACTCTGAAGGCCTAATTACATCACGGGGGAGGGTGAGCAGTTGCTGCTGAACCAAGCAGAAAATGGAGGTAATTTGTAAACAGGTAGAGTGGCGGGCCAGGTGCACAGCATGTGTGCAGGGCTGGGGGCTGGGGCCCAGGGCCTCCACCTGGCTTTGCAAGGATGGAGAGGTCCAGGATCACTGTCCTCAGCTGAAAACACAACCTCCAAGCCCCAGACAGGTCAGCTCCCTCCCGGCCTGCCCTCTGGCTCAAAAATAGAAATCTGAAGACTTGCTTTTCCAAGAAAGCTTCTCCACACTCCATGAGATAAGAAATGATTACCCGTGGCTGTGATCGGAGGCCCTTCACTGCGTGAATTTACCTGATGTCCTTGAAGACGTGAGTTCCTGGCTCTTTAGGGAGCAGAGGGAGGCCAGCCTCTCCCACCCTGACCTCAGGACTGACGTTTCAGGAGCATCCTCAGTGATGGCGAACCCTTTGAGCTCCGTGTGTCAGCATTTTGAAAAACTCGAACTTAACTCTGGTGCCGTGTCACATATAGAATCTTTTTGATATTTGCAACCATATTTGCAACCATAGTAAAACAAAGACTTACATTTTTGATATTTATTTTATATATTTTATATATTTAAATGCCATTTAACAAAGAAAAATCAACCAAAAAAATGAGTTTGCGTGTCACCTCTGACACGCGTGTCAGAGGTTCGCCATCACTGCTCTAGGCAGACATTCTGGAGGTGACTCCTACCTGTGACTCCTCCATAGATGGGAAATGCTGAATTAGGAGATTGTTCACCTACATCCTGGCTCTAAATACAGAGTCTGCGAATCAGAATCAATGAGTTGTCAGATCTCCCTCCACCATGTACGCAGGATTGCAAATCCGTTTATGTCAAGGTCACACTGTGTTCTGACATAGCACACGGCAGCATGACCCTGTCACCAGGTTGTAATGAACATCACCAAGTGCCTGTGATGCCACTTGGCCTCTGTGCCCACAGAAACAGACCAACAGTCCAAAAGGAACCAGGGCAGGCTTAGGAGAAAGCCATCGAGTTCTGTCTCTCATTTCCAGTCCCTGTCTCATTGGGAAGGGAATTCATATCTGTGGGAGTCTGGGTCGTACTGGGTGGAAGAAGCTGAAATGCGGGCCACGCCCCCCACCATTCACATCCTTCCTGGGACCTAAGAAGATGACCTGATTTGCAAACAGAGTTTTTGTAGATGTGCAATTAGTTAAGACGAGGGTGGGATCTAAATCCAATTGGACTGGTGTCCAATGAGAGGAGAAGAGAAGCAGACACAAAGGAGAATGCCATGTGATGATGGAGGTGGAGTGATGTGCCTGCAAGTGAAGGAACGCCAAGGATTAGTGGCAACCAGCAGAGCCTAGAAAGAGGCAAGGGAGGGGTCTCCTCTCGAGCCCTCAGAGGGAGCAGGGCCCTGCCCATACCTTGATTTTGGACTCACAGCCTCCCCAAGAGTGAGAGAATCACACTTGGTTCTCTGTGTTTTGTTGTTTTTTTCTTTTGCTAATCCGCACCTGAGGATATTTTTTCCATTGATTATTAGAGTGTGGAAGGAAGGGGGACAGAGAGAGAGATCAATGTGAGAGAGACATATCGATTGGTTGCCTTCAGCATCCGCTCCAACCAGGACTGGCAACGGAGATACGTGCCCTTAACCGGAATCGAACCTGGGACCCTTCAGTCCAAGGGCTGATGCTCTATCCACTGAGCCAAACCAGCTAGGGCAATTCCTGTTGTTTTAAGTTGCTCAGTTGGTGGCACTTTGTTACCACAGACCTAGGGAACCAATGCAGGGCCATTTGCTAATTAAATGCTAGAATTTTAGGCTTAAAGGGGCAACTTAGACCTCACCCACAAACACAGCCATTTTATGGTTGAAGAAGCTGAAATGTAAGGAGGTTAAATATGCTTTCAGGTGACAAAGTTAGAGGTGGGGCCAGGGTGACACTTCATATTTCCAGGTCTCCAATGGCAGACGCTTTTCACATGATCACATGCCTTTTTAGTGGCGATTCACACTCGTGACAAAAGAGCCATGCCGATATTTCTACATACAAAGATGGTGTGGTAGGCAAAGCAATGCCCCCACCCCGCCCCAAAGATGTCCACACCCTAATCCCAGGAACCTGGGAATATGTTCCATTGCATGGCCAGGTGCACTTCGTAGAGGTGATTCAGCTGCCCATCTAGAGAGGAGGAGAGTATCCTGTAGTATCTGGGTGGGCCCAATGTACCCACAAGGGTCCTTACAAAAGGGAGGAAGTGGGGTCAGCTTCAGAGAGGGCAGTGTGATGGCAGGAGGAGAGAGAAGGAGGAGGAGATATGGGGGTGGAAGCTGAGGTTAGAGTGATGTGCTTTGAAGATGGAGGATGGAGTCATAAGCCAAGAATACAGGCGCCCTTTAGAAACTAAAAAGTCAAGGAATGGATTCTGCCCTAGACCCTCCAGAAGGAACCAGTCCCAAGACACCTTGTTTTTAAGACTTCTGACCTGAAGAACTGTAAGAGAATAAATCTGAGCGAAGCCACGAAGTGTGTGGTTGTTACAGCATCCATAGGAAATTGAGGCGCAGGGTAACTCCAAGAGGAGGTCCAAGAGGGAATGGAGGTGCTTGTGTACCAACTGCAACGTTTTCACCTGTGGGGCTGTCATAAACCTCAGTAGCCAAGGCTGACGTTACCCAGCTGATCAACCTACCAACCAACCAACCAACTGGTCCATCTTCATCTGGTCTATTTCTGGCCTTGTCAAATTCATGATCAAAGACACCATAAACTTTATAGCACTGCTGTTCATGGTGACATAAGAGAATAATTCAGACTACAGAGACATTATTCTCCCACAACTAGTTCCGACCAGTTTGTTTGCTTCGTTATCAGGTCTCTCTCTGGAGCAGGTGCTCATCCCCAGTGATGTGCTATTAAGGCAGGACATGGACTCAGGTGCCTTTGCCTCTAAACCGGGCCTTTGCGTTGATAGATTATAGGCACTGGTTTATTTTATGTCTTTCAATTCTGCCTCCATGGTCTATTGGGAAACAGACTAGGAATGGAGCGTTTCCCACGCAAGTGAGGGGGCCTGACAGAGTCTCTCTGGAGAGGTCAGCAGGCATCCTGGCCTATTTTCTGAGAGAATCCTCTCACCCACGCAAATCTTAAAGCACATCTCTCTGGAGTGGGCCGGCCACACTCCAGGTTACCAGCTGGACAACTGGGCTGATCCTTGCCAATTAAAATGGAACTCAAGCCTGCTCTCCATTTAGGTCAAATGTCCAGTGAGCTTAAATGAGTCTCAGAAGTTGCATACAGGATTCTGTAACCTCAGAAAACTTTCTGAAATGAGGTACGTATATCACCTGAGCACTTGGTTCTACTGTGTGATTATAGGTAAATATATAAATTACCCCAAATGTTAGAATTTGAGGCAAAATCACATTGATAGGAACAGATGGTTTTCCACAGAGCTTAGCATCTTCTAGGGCTCATTGTAACATTTTTACTGAGCAGTTACTATGCATATAAATCCTTACACACATTACCTTATGGATTATCACGCCAACCATATGAAATAGGCAATATTATTAGCCCATTTTATACATGGGAAGACTAAGGCTAAGTACATTCATTAGGCTCACAGAGGTAGTAAGTGGCCAGGCTGGAGCTTGAAGTCAAGTCTGCTAGACTCTCAAATCCATGCTCTTCAGTGCTCTTTTCCATGGCCTCCTGTCCCCTTCCTCAACACCCATCCCCGAATGGGATTTCTGCTGAGAGAGTGCCAGCTGGAACTTCAGTACTTTCAGTGATAGATTTCAACAAGTTCTCTTCTCCCCTCACTGCAACTCTCTGGCCATGGGTTTGGGTGGGCTGGTACCACTGCCTGTCTCCTTGGGTGAAATAGAACAATGAGAGTTTTATAGCCCCTGGACACATGATTGGGGGACATGTGACCAGACTGATCCAAGAAGAGGCAATGAGTAGCAGCCCTGTCTTTTCGGAGAAACTATTGATAGCAGTGGCCAGTGGGTAATCTGTTTCCAGAATTTTATGTGCATATCTAAGTAGGGAAGAAGCATCTCCTAGAACACAGAAGAAATAAAAATTGAGAACTGGAGAAAGTTTTCTGATGATATCATTTAAGCACCAGGCTCCAGCTAAGCCTGCAGTTAGACCTACCTCACAACTTGTCAGTTACTGAGCCGATGTGGTCCCTTTTTTCTCCCTGACTCTCACCCTCACCTTTGGTCTTAGTTTTGCTTTCAGAATCCACAAAGAACAAGTCAAACTCCCTGGAGAAAACTTTGCATAAACCAAAAACCATCAGAAAACAAAGTTCTCTAATTTCCACTACCATGCTATCACCTCTATTCATGCGGTAGGGTAACTTTAATTCACAAAGTTCATTGTCAAATTTCCTGGCACCCTCACAGGAAACAAGTTATACATAGACTTTTTTTTTTCTTTGTAAACTTACGTTGCCATTCAAAGCGACATCTCTCTTATGTTCAGATACAAGTAGCCGAAGTCAGCTCCTCTCACCTGCCCACGTGTCCAGGAAGCATCTGCCACAGAGGAAATGGCATTGCCCAGGTGTGATGGGAACCGTCTTTATAACCTTACAGGTTGCCCCATTACATCACTGAGCAGGAAGGCTCAAAAGAAAAGACTAAGAGTGAATGTTAGCAGACAGGCAGGACGGATGAGAACGTTAGGGGGTCCATGGGTGGGTAGTTGCTCATTAAGGAATTCTGTCTCATCATTTAAAAGCACACACACAAAAAAAATGAATAGAGGTATTAAAGCTATTTTTGAGCAATAATTCTGTTTGTTGGTTTTGTTTTTTTGTCTTTTTTGTTACTTGCATGGTTCTACATTATAATAGATAAATGTGCATTTGAGAGAGTCAGCTTAAGGGGGAACAGGAGAAGAAAAAAGCCTGGTAATCAGTTCCCTGCCCACAGATTCTTCCCAAAACGATTCCTGCAAAACCTCCTGCCCACTGGAACAGCGTGTGTATGATTAACTGCACATGAGCCCAACAGCTTGCATATGTAGTTAATTTGCTCCAAATTTCCATGCTGCATTATAACCCTAATGATCACTAATAATAGACAAACCCACATTTTATTGAGTAAGTAATTTGAGACATTATGATTTTTATCATGCGAATAGGATCAGGCTGACCAATTTACACTGGGCAGGAGAAGATAAATAAGCAGAGAATCAATCTCTCCCGCAGCAGATCCGTCTCCTGCAAAATGATAAGCACCGGCCGAGAAAGAGGCCAGCTCTGGGCCCTGCGAGGCAACGGAGCTGACAAATGTCTGTGCTCCGAGCTAAAAGGTCAGTCAGTGCATTTCCACCCGTGACATGATGCAAAAGACAGAGGTGAAGTTTCACGTTTGGGGGAGCCTAGGAGAGGGCGGCCTTGTGGCCAACAGACGGAGGTTCCACCGGCTCAGCCCTCCAGTCACTGAGTGACCTTGGGTGAGTCACTGCGTGTATCTGAGCCTGTACCTGTGACTGCATCTGGATACAGGAGGAGGAACTGTCCCCGCACGTGAACCAAGAGGCTGCACCTAGTAGGTGGGCAGTGAATTACTGCTTCCCGCACAGCACATTCTGGAACATGAAGCCCTGGATGGGGAGGCACGCAGTCCACATTTCACATCCTTTTTTTCCTGAAAGAACCAGGTGCACGTTTCCCATTCATTTCCATAAAAGAACCCACGGAGGCCCTTTAAGAGAGGGGAAAACACTTCAGGTTGTCTAACCGCGAATGAGAAAGGGGAGGGGAAGCAGAGCTTAGAAGTTCGTTATTTATCGCTTCTAGAATATTTGCTGGAATTGTGTCTGGAAACTAGAGCAAAGTTACTTGGCATGAAAAGCAAAGTGAAAACGCTAAGCCCTGGATTCAAAGTTCAGGTCATTCCCTTACCGTGGGCGGCGACAGGTCTGTCTTTCTGAGTGGAGACTGTCTTGGTGGCCTGCTCTGACGCCAATCATTTGAGATTCTGAGGTTGCGCTCCAGGTGCCGGCGTTCTCCCCCAGCTGGCCGGCCTCAGCCCTCCCTGCCCCTCTCACAGCCAATGATGTCTTTGGACTTAATGAGCACGATCCTTCTCCATATCCAAGTGCCTAACGAGCCCCCACAAGGCCAGGCTCTGACCAGGACAGGACGCTCGCAGGAGATTGCAAGAGGAGTGGTGGGCATGATCCCTCCTGGGGGAGAGGGCATTCATCCCCAGGGGTGAGTTCTGATAGGAGGTGACACGGAGCAGGGGATGATGTCAGGAGGTGGTGGACTTGCTAAGGGAGAAAGCCAGGAATTGAGAGACATCACCCAGGTCTGCGAGGAAGGTTTCTACCTTTAGGTTGGTTTTAAATTGGGCCGATATTTATGTTGTGTCAGATACCGGTGGGTAGGTTCCATTACGCAAAGATGTAGGGAATGCACTCTGTGTGCTTGTACATTGCATTCTTGCCATCCGTCCCTTACAGCTGAAAGATGGAGGCCCATGAGGGGAAATATACCCGATAACCTGGTGGTAATGAGCTGTCTGATCCACACCATTGTCCCATAGGCCAGTGGTCACCAACTAGTGGTCCGCAGACCACTGGTGGTCCGTGAGGTCCAAAAGGTTGGCAACCGCTGCCTTAGACCTTGAAACCCATGCTCCATCCACAGATGCAGCTTGGCCCCCTATCTATCGAACCAGATGGGCAATGACTGGCTAAGTTACATTCTGAAATCAAGGAAAAAAACTAACAACAACAACAAAAAAAGAAAACCAATCCAGGAGATGGTGTGGGGCATGGCCTGTTAGTCTATCAAGTGTGGCTTCCTGGAAGAAGCAACTCCTGAGCCAACTTTGGAAGGACTGGGAGAGTTGAGTCAGGTGACAAATGGAGGACAGGGCATTTCAGGCAGAGAACAGCATGGACAAAGGTCCTGATAGAGAACAAGGTGGGGAAACTGAGGCCAGAGTCACTGGAGTTAGGATCCCCAGTTCATCTGGTTCTAATCAAACATCTCCCCTCTCGCCCAGGCCTTCTTCTCAGAAAGACAGAACATGGGACCGTGGGGCTTTGTAACATGTTGAGTCAGGAGGCCTATGTTAGGATGCAAAACCCACAGCAGTCCCAGCACCTGGAGACAGGGAAACTAGACACTGTGACCATGGAATAGCCATGAGCAGGGCATCGTGCCTGAGGCCCAACCATCACCGATCTGCCTTTACTGTGGACCAATGGATCTACTCCTGCCCCCTTTCCGACGAGGTGGTTGGCTTTTGCTGGCAGGAGATGAGGAAATTCAAGGACTCAGGAGGTTGATGGCTTGTCCACAAAGACAAACCGATTCCTACTATACCAGATCTGAATTCTGCAACCCCTGAGGAAAACTGCAGGCCAGAATCCCGGACTCAAAACAGTCACATGATTGTCACCAGAAAAAAGAATGCCCCGGCTACACCCAAGCATTCATCTTCCTTAAGATTCGTAAATGTAGCATATCTAGTTCAGGTTCTCCAGGTTAAACTCAAGAATCCAATGTATAGGCTAAACACCACATCATTTTCATTATAAGCCACTACAAATCCTCCTTGTGGTAGGCATCTGACTTGAAAAAAATCATACTAGAAGTAGCTCAATAAATATATGTGGTCATGAAATGTGCACAATATTTACAAATTATCCTCTCCCACACTTTATCTCTTTTTAAACATTTATTTTCCTGGCTTAAATGTTATCAATTCCTTGGAAAACTCAGGTAAAATAAAATATTTTCAATAATCATAATTATGCCACCTAGAGACTAAGAACATCTTAGTAAATTTCCTTCCCATCTTTTTTTTTCCGTGCATGTCTACAACTCAATGATACATATTTTAGTAATATTTTCCATAACCAGAATAAGATTTCCCTTCCTTCATTTCCAACCTAATGTTTTATCATGAGCATTTTCTCTCCTTTTTCGTTACAGTGAATATCTACAATCAATTGCAACCTAAGGAGAGGAACCACATATGTGAGTGAAGACAGATATTTACAACAGGGTCCTGGGTGACAAAGAGGAAACCACCAGTGCAGGTGGCCCTCACCCTGCCCAGGAGCTCACTGTGGGGACAGAGCCTTTGAACTGGCTACTGCTCCCTCCCAATCACTAATCTGGATTTATTGTTGAGAAGGGAAGCTGAGAGAATGCTAAAGAGGATCCTGTGCAAGGGAACTGGCAACTACTGCAGCCTGGTTGCCATCACGTGCTAATTAGCCTTTTCTCGTTATGGAGGGGAGGAACCACACGAGGAAAAAATGTGAGTGCTCATGCTTTTCTCGGATGAAGAGCCTGTCCTTCTCACTGCAGCTGGCGTTGCTGTTGGCACAGCCAGCCACCCAGAGGGCAGGCAGAATCCTAATCTCCGGTGGAAAGATCTACAGACCCCGGGGATAAAAATGTCCTAGATGACCTCGTAGGGAATAAAGCAACCCAACCTGACCAGAAATGCAAACCAACCTCTGCTCCCATCTCCGTAGGGCCCATCTCATAACCTTCTACTGGGGGGTAAGGTCGCGGGCGGCTGGGAGGATTTGGCAAGGTGGACACCCCGCTGTTGGAGGCAGCAGGGCACAGTTCCCACCTCAGGGACCTTATAAACACACAGATCTGAACTTGGTCTCTGCCACTCACTAGCAAGGTGACCTTGGGTAGGTGACCACTGCTGGGTCCACTCTCCTATACCAACACCCATTCCATTGGCTAATCAGCCTTCCTGTAAGGAACCCTGTCCAGTATCCAAAATACCTCACCTTCAGCCAGAACCCCTCCAATCATCTGGCCCTGGGAAGCTCATCCTTCCTCTCCATACTAGACTTGAAATCAAAACCAGTCTGGTCTCACCCACCCCTGGCACTTGTCAGGCAAGGAAGGGTCAGGAAAGGGGTATCCCCTAGACCTGTGGTTGGCAAACCGTGGCTCGTGATCCACATGCGGCTCTTTGGCCCCTTGAGTGTGGCTCTTTCACAAAATAACACATGTGGGCATGCACGTACAGTGTGATTGAAACTTCATGGTCCATGCGCAGAAGTCGGTATTTTGTGGAAGAGCCAGTATTTTGTGGAAGAGCCACACTCAAGGGGCCAAAGAGCCACATGTGGCTCCCGAGCCGCGGTTTGCCGAGCTGCAGTTTGCCGACCACTGCCCTAGACCTTAGAGTAAAACCAGAGAAAGATCTGGAAATCCCAGAGCAGAGATTGCTCTTGTTTCTCTGACTGGCCTGGCTTTCCAGGCAGCCCTGTGCTCCTTTCTGCTCCTTAAGTGATGCAATACTCTGGAAATAGCTGATGTAAAGGCCTGAGCTCTGACCCGAGTCCAAAAGGAAGGAGCTCCAATCTCAACAGGGCACTAGAGAAGTAAAACCAAGAAATATAGCTAACACATGAGCCATGATGCACAAGTCGTCAGGCTCATATTCCTTCTGTGTGACTGAAAGGAGCCAAGATAATGAATTCAGAAAAGGTGACTTCAAAACCTCTCATTGCCCATGTGGAACAATTCCTGTGGCACCTCCACTGAGCCTGTTCTTATGTCTTCAATCACCTCCCACTAACATCTTCAAGGTTGTCTCTTCTGAGTTGGAATAAACTCAGAACCCATGACAGATATGCAGCATGCACGGCTCGTCTACCTAATCTTCCACCCACTGCAGACATTGCTAATCAATCCCAGCACTCTTTCAATCAAGTGAAGATACACAGTTCTTCCCAAAACAGAGCTCCAGATAGTCACTGCTAACTTAAGAGTTGGTAAGCCTCTTCTTGAGGAAAAGATTGAGGTGTATCATCTGGGTCTTTTTTTCTCCATTAAACTAAAGGCTCTTGAAAGTCAGACAGAGAAGGCCCTGTCTGGCACTTCCATAGCAGCTTCTCAGGGCGAGCTGCACCAAGGAAGGCTTGTCAAAGCCTTGCAGGTTATTAATAATGCAGAAAACCCAGACATTTATACGGAGATCAATTGGCAATAATTTTATGGGAAAAGACTAGGACTTAAATTGCAAAGTTGAATATGAAGGGCACTGTTTGATTAATGCAGGAAAAAAGATGATTTTTAAAATTTTTCCACAAAAAAGAGTTCCATCTGATGGGCACTCCCTGGTGGGATTCTGGTTAAAGATTGGGTCCAATGGCGTGGCTGCCAAAATAAAATTACACCTGCAGGGGGTGTGGTGTCTGAGAGGCCACCTGAGGAGAAATTTGAGCCAAGGAAATTCCAATTTCCAAATCCAAGAGATCTTATGGGACATGAAGGAGAGCCAGGGAGCTGGTGAAGGCGAGCTGAAGAGTGGGAAGACAGGGGAAAGACCAGGGGGCAATTTTCAAAGGTGAAAAGGAGGCGTGCTTAAAGGATCCACAGGGAGAAGACATTCTTTATCAGGACATACTTCTCCAATCAAAATGCCAAGGGACACTGGTGGACATGTGCATGGCCTTCTACACTCCTGGGACTGTTGGAGGAGGCTCCTTTAAGAAGATGTGACCTCTTGCCCCCAGACACCCTTTAACTCCCAATCATAAGATATTTAAGGAGCAGCCTGCTGTAGATCCCGCCACTAATGGATAAATCACAAAGATTAGAGCCTTCCCTAGCCCCTCCCAGCAGTGTGCCTCTCTTAGTCGCCTTCTAACAGGGGCCAGACTTTTTATTTTGGTTACATATTGTAGACAGTCTAGAATGCCCCTGGATTTCCCTACTATTGGAAGCCAAAGGGATAAGAAGGGACTGGGGTTTTAACTGTAGAGCTGGGGCCAGGGAGTCTATAAAGGTTTTGTTTTTTGAAAATGTACTGTGGCCTCTAGTCAGTATTAGCTAGAGAAACTCATGCTGCATATGCAAAAAAATAAAAACACTGGTTTGGGGGTGATAGGATTATAGGTAGTTCTTTATTTCATAAAGTTTCTTTATTTGCTTGTTTTATTATCCTAGATATTAGAGTAAATGTTAAATGCAGAAAATGTTAGCTAGCTAAAATAATCAGCAATGCAATTAATCATTGATGAATTATAGGCAATCTTCCTCTGATTATCTATTTGTCTTTACTATCTTTCAATAAATCCACGAGTGAGTCATTTACAAAATATATTTAATGCTATAGTTCCATTACCTTTTATCTTTAAAATAATAATTTAAAAGACCGTGCTTAGCCTAATAGACTGCCCGGGAAAATGGAAGGTATGTTTAGAGATACAATGAATAATTCCTTCATGTAATTTATGGCATTCCAGGAAGTGAGTGCTTGGAGCACTGCAGGTATGCTCTGAGAGAAAAGTCGGTTTTTAAATAATTAAATTTTTTTTTAAAAAAAGAAAATGACACAAAATCATTCAATATGCTTGATATTCAAATTATAAATGCCTTTGGTGAAATCCAAGGGAGGGTGATCATCCTAAAACAGGATAAATATGTGGGAATGAAGCCCAGGGCGTTGGGGAAGCCAGTCTTACGATCATTTGGTGAAGTCAAGGGACAGAATATTAAATGAGTGGCCTGTCTGAACAGAGCCCGGAAACCGCTGCTCAAGGAAACGAGGGCAGGAGTGCAGGCCCAGGTAGCTAAACCTCCTCCAAGGAAATGCCGTCTGCATCCTGCTGGTTTGCATGCAATTTCGTTACTTATGTACTCCCCTCAAAACAGAGGATGCCCAATGGATGTCAGAAACATTATTGTCATTACTAATAATGGTGCTTTTCATTTATATTGAGTGCCTTTTTTTCTGAGACAGTGAAGTATTTTTACATTGGGCATGAGGCTTTTTAGGAGAATTAATGCTTAAAATATGCCTTTAGTGTGGTGTGTGGGCAATATTATAGATGGGAGAGAGGAAAGATTAATATAACAATGTTAGGAGTGCATAATAAAAGGCATTCCATTCAGGTCTATACCCCGTTACCCCAGCCCATGCAGACCACAGGCGCACGGCCGTAGGTCCGAGAAGGCAGCTGGCTCTTCCCACCATGTCTTCCTTCTCCAAGACGGATCAGGGGTGCCTGCAGAGCCAGGTCTGTCAGTGCCCCCTGTTCCCATGTCCCTGTGAGATGGGCTAGCCACACCTGCCTGATGGTGGTACAGACCGTCCTCAACTTGGAGGCTCTGGGTTAAAAAAAGTTAAAATTCTACCGCACAGATGAATCTTGAGGACATATCAGTGAGATAAGCCAGTCACAAAACAGCAAATACTGTATGATTCCACTTACAGAAGGTCCCTAGAGTAGTCAAATTGGTAGTGACAGGAAGTAGAATGGCGGTTGCCAGGAGCTTGGGGCAGGGGAAATGGGGTTGGTGTTCTGGTTTGGGAAGATGAAAAAGGTTTGTTCTGTGGATGGATGGTAGTGATGGTTGTATAATGTGAAGGTACTTTCTACCACTGTACTGTACACTTAAACATGGTTAAGATGGTCAATTGTGTTGTGTATATTTTATCACAATTAAAAAAAGAAGTAAAAAATAGGTCATTTATGTGCAGATAAATTGATTTTAGGACTCAAATTCATAGGGCATTTGTAGGTTTTCTTTCTCTCTGGACTTAAAAAAAAAAGTTTACTTAATCTGAGAGAGGGGGAAGGCAGGAGAGAGACACACCAGCCCGCTGCCTCCTGCATGCCCCTGCTGGGAATGGAGCTCGCAATCCAGGCACATGTCCCGACACACACAACCTCTCTGAGCACAGGACGACGCCCAACCAACTGAGCCACACCGGCCAGGGTCTTCTCTCCGGACTTTGATGGCTGAATGACCTTAAACTCTTGAGAATCACTGGGACATGGGTCCCACCGAAATGAAAAAGTCCCTTTCTCAGCCCACTTGGAAATGTCTAATGCCTTTAATTTTGTGGACCAAGTTGAGAACGTCCACAGCAAGAGGGCGTGGGCGCTGTGATGGACGTGAAAGGACAGCAGTGCCAGGGTGGTGGCACCACATGGTCCGCCGGTGGCACCAAACAGCAGAATTTTAGATTTTTTTTTTAAGTGAAGGACATGTGGGCCTTCTAGCAAAGGTAAGTCCAGCCGAGAACCTCCTGCGAGCCTACATCCCCCCTCACCTCTTCCCCAAGGACAAGACAAAGGCGCATAAAACCTGCCCTTCACATTCTAAAGAAACCCTAGTATTTATACATTTCCCTGTTCCATTACTCAGAGCATCAGAGTCTGCACTTCAGTCTAGTTGGCATGTTGGACAAGCGCCACAAACGTCCAGAGAGCAGAAGGCGCTGGCGTGAGGATCTGCTAGTACTCGCCGGAGGTCCAAGGGGCCAAGGGACCCTTCCAAGCCATACACCCGTTGTACCAGGGCAGGGTGTGTCGAAGCAGATGGGTGGAGGCAGCGTCCCCTGCGAACCCGCACATCCTGCCTTGGGGATCCCACTCAGCCCGAGTCAGCTCCTCCGTGGCAGAGCTTGTGCGGGGACCTTAAACCCACAGCCAATGGGATCGCCCAGGAACTTCGAAGGGCAGCCTGGTGAGCGCTCTGGGGACAAGGCGACATGAAAAGAATCTGAAGTGCTGGGTAGTCTTGGGGCCAATTTAGAAAAAATGCAACGACTACATCTGTCTGCTCGCTTTTCAGAAGGGCCGCGTCTGCACCGGAGGAGAGAAACCTTAATGAAGGAGTAATAAAGTAATAATTAAAAAATAAAAAGAGGAGAATCATAAAAGTTTTCCTAAGTAATACAAAATCATTACAATGTCCTGGCAGACATGCATTTTTAAACAATGGCTATAATAACGGAAAATTAGAGCTCATTACTTATTCATAAAGTTCTGGTTAACGCTAAGCTCCATTTGTAACGGTTTATTTTAATAAACAGCATCTTTTGAGCAGATGTTATTTTTCGGTCATATAATGTTACAAACAATTGTTTAGTTGGATGACGGGTGAATCAGCGGCTATCCCGCTTCACAGCAGTTGCTTAGCCACCATCAGAATGATGGAGAAATTATAACACATGCAGGCTCCTGGCCCAACCACACCATTAAAATGGCTGTGTGCATTTATATTTTCTTTCGGATTTTTTTTTATTTGATTTAAACACTGTTGAAATTTCAAGATAGCAAACAATGTTTGATGAATCTACAATCTTTACACTGAAGAGAGAGTTAAAAGACCAATGAATCCACAGTGGAATTAATCACGGAGATTCCTGGAAGCTCTAAACGGAAATATTAAATATGCAAAATCTTGTTGAAAAGCATAATTAAGTCCATCAATGCCTAAAGTTTAAAGGACAAGCAATTTCTCACTGAAGTTAGCAATGTCAATTTTATATAAAAATATATGAACCTAACTTTGGGGGAAACAACTAACAACAGAGGAAAAGAGTTATTATAGGTTTTGTTTACTGAAAGTTTAAGGAGTATCCTGTTCCATTTCCAACATCCTTCACTTTTCCAAGATTATAAAATAGTACAACTTCCGGTGAGTTGCAACTAAATGCACTCATTGCATGCCAGAGCCCCTTAAGAGTTCAGAGATATTTTGATAACAGTCCAGGGACCTTCTGGGCTTACTGCGTGTACTGAGGAAATTTAGACGGGATGCCTTTGAAGCTGATTGGGCCTCTGTAAAGCATTCGGAATCCATCAGAGAAAGGCAATGCTTCAGTGCAAATAGAGAAGAGGAATTCTTGTATCGTACTGCTAGACAGACTTTCCATCGATGGATTCACCTATTCTGGACATTTCACATGCACCGAATCATATACTATGTGCTCTTTTGTATCTGGCTTCTTTCACTTAGCACACTGTTTTTGAGGTTCAGGCATGTCAGCATGTATCAGAACCTCATTCCCCTTTTAATGCATGTGCCCTGCATGTGCCAGATGGTCACTGGCCTTTTCAGACCTCCTATGAAAGTCATCTCCCAGCCAGCAATCATGCTGGCTGCCACCTGAGCACTTTGGGATGAGCACTCTGTCTTCCCCAATCTTGAACTCCAAGGCACCACTGAGTAAACTACTCCAGGAAACCATGCATGACCCTGACCTCTTCCAGAGTTTACATGGGAGGATGCTAGGAGCTGGTCGGGGCTCTGTGAAGCAGAGAAAGGCAATGCTTAAGTGCAAAGAGAGAAGAGGAATTATTGTATCGTACTGCTCCACGGACTTGAAGGTGGACGATTGTGTTCCTATTCAACTGCTTCCCAGCTTTCCATCGGGTCAAGTGTACGCCATGTGTCTAATGAAAAGGCCCCATTCCTGCTCCTGAACCTGAATGCACCGTTGAACATGACTGCCGTTGCTGTGATCACTGTGGTTACGGTAGGTGTTATTATTACTTCCTCCATAAGCCAATAGCAGAGTGCTTGCTATGTCCTGGGCCTGCTGCTAAACTCTTTACTGTATTATCTTATCGAATCCTCCAGAAACCCTCCGCCACTGGTATTATTACCCGATGCACTTTTCAGATGCGGGCATTGATGCTCAGAGAGGGGGGAAACCTTGCTGAAAGGTCACAAAGTGACAAAGTGCCAAGCAGGGGACTCCCTCCCCGTTGCTGTCTCTTCCACCAGGCCGGCCCCGGATGCCTTTGAGAAAAGCCGCTGACACTGACACGCGCTGCCGCCGCGGGCTGGGCGGGGAGCTGCTGCTTCTGCGTGGCCTCCCTCCCGCCCGGGCTTCAGTCTCTCACTTCAGTGCTTATTATTTGGCATAAATCAGCCCCCCAATTACATGAATGCTGCAGCCACGAACACTTGTAATTAAAGCTGGGACTGACATCCTGAAAGTGTGTTCCCTTCCCCGTTCCTCTTTGTCCTGCAAAGATATTATTGGAAAGAGAATGAACAATCGTCGGGAACATATGCTTTTGGAATATAATGGGCCTGGGCTCCGAGGAGGAAAGGCTGTAAAAGGGCACTGGGACAAACTTTAACGCAGACAGCTTTATTTACTAGCTCCTGGGACGTGTTCAAGAAATTACAGATAAGCCGATGGGTTCGATACCCACGGGGCGGGGCGGGGGGGGGGGGCGGGGGGGCTGTGGGGCAGATTGCTGCAGGGTTCTCTTGCCCCCAATTTGCCCTCCTCACAGGCATCCGAGCAAGCTTTCCATAGCTGTGCCCTGGGCTCTTGCCATCCGAGTGCGCTGGGAGCTGATGCCAGCCCCAAACTCCATCCCTAGTGCGTGTGACTGTCCCTTTCTCCCTCGGAACTCCGTGGCTTGTTTCAGGCCTTGATGCCTTTGCACCGAGGCCCTCTGCCTGGAGGACACCCGCCATGCCATCCCCAACCTTCTTCCATCTTTACTGTCCCCCTCCTGCGTCTGTCAAAGCCGGTCAATGACAGTCGCCATTGTTTATGAGCCTCACTTTGTGCCTGCAGCGAGAACTCCCCAGGCACAAGACTGCTCTCTGAGGACCTGTGATGCAGGTGTTGGTCTTGTCCCCAAGGATCCTGGCTCAGGGAAGCCCCTCCTACCCCTTTGTACTGGCACCGATCGCCCATCTCTTGCCACCGCTTTATTATTATGGAACAAGTGCAAACTGGATCAAAACATTACATCTTCATTTTCACTAACCCCTAACTGAAACTTGCCACTTTCTTCATGTAGGCAACAGACTGCTATCATATTAAAGCATCTGTGAGTTGGTCACAATAGAAATAATGGACATTTTCATATAAAATGAGAGTTCTGATATCTCAAAACATCGTTTTCATCCACTACTTCAATAATTAGCAGTTAATGGACCCACCATTAAATGTGTTATTTCGTGGGTTAATTAGGAATCACATTTATTACTAGATCATCTGTTTTCATATTTGGATGGCTGTATTTCAATACAATTGTATTCTTTGTGATCCTATGCATCTTAATTTATGCATTTAAAAACAGTATTCTGAAAAGAAGTCTGGGTTCCTTTAGGTGCCCAAGGTCATCCATGGCACAAAGAAGAGGTAAGGAACCCCAAATGAAGCGTGAGCTTCAGCAGAGACCCCGAGTCCCTCGGCTTTGCATCCTGCACCCATTGCCCGCGTGTCACTCAAATATTCCAAGAATTTCAAACAAAGGACGGCAAAGTGCCTGAAATACAGATCTACAGGATGTCTTTTCATTGTCTTTATAGACATATCACTCATCATTCATTCATTCAATCAATACATACATGGTAAGTGCCTCCTATGTGCCATGTGCTGGATAGCTTTAGAGATACAATTTTGAATGAGACCAAAAAAAAAGACCTCCTTCCCTCTCTGAGAACATGTTTCCGAAGCTACTGTATTCCCTTGGTTTCCTATCTGCATGAACAACTTGGGGTGACCTACTTAGTTACCCACCATTTGATGTCAAGAATCCCCTTTGCTCCCTGTCAAGCTCAGCTCATTAACATAGTCCTTCACTTAAAAAAAAATCTATAATCAGCAGGCTACCTACTTTTTATATTTTTATGGTAGAATTAAACACAACAAACTTAAAAATGGCCACTTATTCTCAGAGAGATACCAAAATGGGATTGGGGGGGGGGCGGGGAATGGATCCACTCCATGTGCAGGAAGAGGCACGAATCCAGACATAACACCCCTCCCTCATATCGCATAGCTTCCCATTACATTGCTTTCTTTGTCTGTTGGTTTTATTACCTCTTTTGCCTGAAATGTCCCCCTGCCCATTTCTCTCTTTCTTCAGGCAAACTTGAACAATGATTTACTAATTAAGAGGATGATAATATCAGCTATCATTTATAGATCACTTTGTATGTGCCTAGCTTGTTTTTAATTTCGTACTTGTATTATTAATGCATTTAATACTCCTAACTACCCTGTGGCAGGGGTTATCATACCCATTTTACATATGAAGAAACTGAGGCACAAAGAAATTAAGATATTGCTCGTTGACATAGCTGGCAGGTGGCAGGTGTTCCTCAATTGTCCGGTGAACACTGATGGCTACAGTGCAGATGAGATAAGAGAGACAGGCCGACTGCCATTGTCAGATGAGAACTGTTAGCAGCTGGTCCCTCTCTTCCATGGGGGTCAGTAAAGAAGAGAGAGGCAAACCAACTTTGACTGTGTTTGGTATAGACACAAGTACCCAATGAATTAAGTATATTTAGCCTCGTCAGATAGATGAGAACACTGAGGATCAGAGAGGTTGCTTAACTTGCCTAAAATCACCAGCTAGTGGTGAGACTGGGTTTTGAATCTGAGCCAGAAATTAAAGTCAAGCCTTCTTCCTTTTCCTTTTTCCTTTTCCACTTTATTAATTCAGAGGTACCGTCTGGCTCTCAGTGTGCCTACAATGCAATCACCCCCTGAGATAGCACAGAGTCCCCCTGTTTATCCAATACATGCATCCAGCTGTTTCCTGAGCTCACAGATATGGAGGGTACCAGCTTGTCTTCTTTTTCGTGTCTGTTTTTTCCTCTAAAAGGGACTATTTTGTGTCTTGTGTCATTCCAACTTTTGATTTGGATAGTTCCACCCCCCTTATTTGCATAATGAATCACTGCCCTTGGGACTTTGGGGAACAAAAATTCAAAGCACTGTATTTAGCACATAACTATTTGCTGAAAATAGGAAAGACTCCAGTTTATAGCTCCACAGAATCAATCACTATCTGGTTGATTTCATGTGGAAGAAGCAGCCCACATTGATTGGGTGAACATTATATATTTGAAACAATCTCTTTGGCTTTGAAATGGTGGTGTCTTATGGACATGACCTCAATTCTGACAATTATCTATTTAATTGGATCAATAAAGACAGCCTATTCCCCCAAACCACTGATTCAATTAATCAGACCATTGTCAAATCTCTTCTTCTCTTGGGTCTGTGTAGACAAAGACCAAGTAGCAATTTCTCCCAAGATAGGCATGGATGTCAATAAACTGTTTTTGGATAAAGTATCTGATCACTCACAAATTATACAAATCACATTGATTACTGACAAATCATAATGTTTACAGAGCACTATTTGGCTTTGGCTCCAGAGCATGACGAGGTATTTAATTAATAGCCATTGGAAATAATTTACACCATTACAATGACCAAAAAATGGTTGATTGCTGATTTCACACAGTAGAGTAAATACTCTGAGACTAGCCTTGGAAATGGCAAAATAAGTGGGGGCTCAATGACGGACAATAAAATCAAGTATCTTTACCATGTTTAACCCACAAGGGTCTTGAAGGCCATGGTAGCTCTGCCTTCCATGAGGAATTGACATGTTTTTGCTTGGATAGCCAGTAAACTATGTAACAGACTTTGTTTCCCTTTTTGCTTTAACTACCAGGAAACTCAGAGCTAATACACAACCTTTTTGCATACTTCAGCCTGCCCATATGCATTTTACCCGGTGTTCACTTTTACATATACTTTACTACTTCTTTGCATATTAACACCCTAGCCCTTGTTTCGGCCAACTATGGTTCATAGGCCAAGGCCATCCCACCAGCCTGTTTATATAGCCCACCTGTGACTTGCTATGCAAATAGGGGTGTGAAAATATTTGAATCAAAACTGACAATAACAAAAGAGTCAAATGCTTTTATACACCCCCCTAAAAATAAAAGAAGAATATCATTTTATGACACATGAATTTCAAATTTCAGTGTCCCTAAATAAAGTTTCACTGGGACACAGCCTTGCTCACTAATTTATATATTGAACATGGCTGTTTTTGCACTGCAAGGGCAGAGTTGGGTAGTTTCAACAATGACCATATAGCCTGCCAAGCCTGAAATATTACTGTCTGATCCTTAGAAAAAATAGTTTGCTGACCCCTGCTCTAGGCCAACTCCAATTTGTGTGTACTAGGCATGGGATAGGTGGATAGCTAACCAGCTAGTTAACATAGAGACAAATGATTTACCCGGCCAGTGGTTAATGTCAGTATTTACGTTATTCTTTTTAATTAAATGTTCAAAGTCATACCATCCAGGGGATCCAAACTCCATGTTTTTGAGGAAAAAAGTGCCACTGTAGAAGAAATATACAATCCACTGTATCTATTTTCAGAGTATTGAGGACAGCGGCTTAAGTAATGCCAAATCTTAAAAGGAAGTGTTAGGCCCATTGTGCCAGAAGGCATACGAGTGAACAAGGATTCCCTGGATAGAGGGGTTTGGGCATGAATGTGGACGGAGACAAGGGAGCAGGTAAATGGGAATGTCGAACATTGGGAAAGAGAATTGACTGATGCTCACGGCCTTCAGCAAGGGCCACTGTAGCTAAGTCAAACTCAGAAATGGAAGAGCCAATTTTGGAAAGAAGAAAATAATGAGAGAAGGAGAAAAGATACAAAAATGAGAATTGGAGATTTTACTGAAATTCAGGACACATGGTCTGAATCTTCTTTAAAAGTAGGAGGTGAAGTCATCTTCTAAGCAGGACTGGGTGGGCCAAGGTGGGCCCAGAGGCCTGGTAAGAGGGTAAGATCAGAAACGGCCATTCTCCCTCCTGGGAAAGAGGGTGAAGGTGAAAGGGGGAAGAGACTGCAAGGAGCAGTAAGCTCCCAAATGCGACAGCACCTCTGCTTCTCCCGGGGGAGGAACACCTAATGCGTTTCAATGGAAAGGGGCAAAGCATCCTCAATGACATGTTATGATACGCCACTGGGGTAGGAGGTGTAAGAACCATTCTTTCTCCAACACTCAGGGCTTTTGGATGTAACTGTTAGCTTAATTAGAAGATTAAAAAGACAGTTTGGAACTGGGGAATATATAGAGAACAATCTAGAGATGTGCTGTGTTTCTGACTCTCTCTGTGGAAGAGATACCAAAGCCAACTGGCAACGCAGCCCTGGGCCAGCCAGGCCCCCTCCTGGAGGCACCAACCCCCCTGTGTGCTGTCCTCTAGGAAGGGCGACTGTCATCCCAAGGAAAATAAATAGAGAAATTAATGTTACTGAGCGCCTCCTACGCAGCAGACACTCCCGTTAACACTCAAATTCTCAAGACCCCCTAAAAGGAGAATATCTCCACTCTTTTACAAATAAGGGAAAAGGAAATTCAAGGAAAATAAAATAACTCACTGAAGGTCACTCAGCTGGAAAAATGAGGGTATTGGAAATCTGCAGCTAAAGTTTGCCCTACTGCAAAGTCTTGCTTTCTCCCCTTAGCTGCAAGGCCCAGGTTTTCAGGTACCTTCTGTGATTCATTCCCTGCTGTGTCTCTCCAGGGCCTAGGCCCATATCCAGAACACAGCAGAAGCCAGGGTAAGCACCCCACACTGTAGCAGCCCCATGGCAAAGGAAAAGACAAGCAGACCGAAGTGTCTGATGGCCTCTGATACATCAAAATCTAGGGGACCGAGGTTCAGAGGATGGCAGCAGGTGAAAGAGGCAGCGCGTGTCACGGTTTCCTGTCTTTCTTCCCATGATCACTTGAAGGTACCTTTGTCTGGTGGATAAAACTTCCTCTTGCTTGGCACAGAGCCTTATAACGTCTTGCTGGGTGCAGCCATGGGCATTCATTAAATACTAAATGCTGGTCGGAATGTTGGTGTAAAATAAGTACTTGTAAAAGAGAACTGAATACACGCGTGTTGAACAAAATTAGAGAACAGAAAGGAAGAGACATATAATCGGGAGCCTTGGAACCAAACAGGATCGGCCCCACCTGCTAGCTCTGCACATGTGGGAAAGTGACTTCATTTCTGCCCCTGAGTCCTCCCAGCTCAGGAATTGGGACAGCAAGGTCTCTTTGAAGGAATGCTGTAAAGCGTGATCAACAATGTGCACAACACCGCGGGAACCCGGTGGGTGCTCTGAGGGCAGTGCCTAGGAATGGGGTTGTTTTCAGCGTGTCGTGTCGGGGATGTTCCAGGTAAAAACATCTGTGGGACTGCAACCCTTAGAAGGATTTGCAACAATTGCTGGATTCCCTGGACCAAACGTAGCAGCATTTACATTTTTGTACCATGGAAAATTGAGGGATGATCCAGGAAAACATTGACATCTTGAGAACATTTAGAGGCTGCAGAGTGCTTTTTCCATTCTGGGACAATAGAAAACAGGAAACCATTAATAACGTGTCAGTGCCCCACGGCCAGCGGAACCCTCCCCAGGAAAGTATCTGTTGGCATAAATCACACCCCGGGCATGGCGTTCTCCAGCTCGATGTGTCATAACAACCCCTCCCACGACCACCGACTCGGGAAGATGTTGAAAACCTTTCAAATTTGACAAAACCCAGGGCCTTCCTTAAATAGGACCATCCCTTCCCTCTCTGCCAGCTCAGGCCCAACTCGCGCTGCAGTGAGGAAATGCAGGCGGTCGCTCTGCTCCCCAGCGGCTCTCAGAAATTGACAGTCTCTAAATTACTACCCGGGAAGCGCATCGCACGCCAGCTGACAAAAGGAGAGGAAAAAGCCTTACAGATTGTGGAGCATCCTCTTTGCCTCTCTGGGGAGGTGTTTCTGGTGCTCATGTCACCGGACCCAGAAACCCAATGAAAAATATGTGATTACAAACACCTGGGAGGCAGGAGGCCCTGGAAGGAGGAGGAGAATAAAGAGGACCCCCACCTTTCCCCGTATAGTAGGCAATTGGCTAAAAATATAAGGAGAAATGAGATAATAAAAGTAACAAATGAACCTGCAATTGCTTTGCTTCCGGGAGCTCCCATCTGACTTCAGATTGGTTCTCCAAGTCAGCGTGGGTGCCTGAACGCATCTTCATGATGCAAACCCAGCCCAGGGAAGACCGGGGCCCGTGGCTACAAGATTTAACCCTTGGCTGACATGTGGAAACCAAAACAGTATGCAACATCTCTGATCATCAACTCGTGTGTTCATGTGCCCTTGGCAGAGATACCTGAGCTCTGAGTTACTTCACAGGGGACTTGTGTTCTGCTCAAAAAACAAACAAATAAAACACATAGCAAAAGAGGGGGGAACTCCTGATATAAGAATTATCAGAATTGAGGAGGGACGAGAGAGGGGTGGGAGCTATTCCTTGGGGGCAGACATCAGGGTCCTCTCACCACGTCCAGCAAAGTCCGACTAGGATGCCGGCCGTACTGAGGACAGGCATGGGTGTTTTCCTTTTCAACCAGAGGCTCTCTCGTGTTGCTCTATGGAGGGATGCAGAGCGGGTCCTCTCTCTGCATCCCGGGGAAGCTGCTGCCCTCGGGCCTTCCTCGAGCATGCAGCCTACACTCTCAGGCACCAGCTCTGCAGCCCCAGGCTGGGGGCGGCAGAGGTACACAAGCTCCAGGAGCAGAGGCCCCGGAAGTGCAGGCCAGGCCAGGAGAGGAGGGTCAGGGCAGAGATGGACACTTCACGGGGCATTATGGAAAGCCACCAAGGTACTGCTGGATGGAGGGACTTTCTTTATGCCGCCCTTCAGCCCGGCTTACAGAGTGGCCCAGCTGCCACGGGCCAATGGAGGGGGTGTGACCTAGAGGAAAAGAGAACCCTAAGCCAAATGCCTGCCTGTTGTGTTGCAGGTGTGGGATCCACCAGGGAAGGAAAAATGCAGGAATATCCTGTTTTGTGGACCGTCCAGCCCTTTTTATATGCTGGTCTTTCGGCCTGGATTTCCATTCCCTCTCCATTCATTCCCTCACTCATTGACGAATCCCAGTCACCTCTCAGCTTGGGGCTACACTGCCCAGTACAGTGGCCACTAGTCACAGTGGCTCTTAAATGAATTACAATCAAATGAAATTTCAACTCAGCTGCAGCAGTGCCATGCCCAGTGCTCCACAGTGGTGTGTGGGTGCACCTTGGGTGGTGCAGAGAAAGAGATCCATCATTGCAGACAGTTCCTTTAGAGGGTGCTGGCCAGCTAGGAGCACCCACAAGGTGTTCCTGCCGCCAGCCCTGGCCACTGCGGGTTACTGTCAAACAGTAGCTAGAGGGACTCTTCAGAAATGCTGAGGTCATGAGGACAGAACGTAGCAAAGAGTCAGGTCTAGGTTAAGGGGGACTAAAGGGGCCTGAAAACCAAATGTGATGTGATTTTCAATTGAATTCTGGATCAAACTGCAACAAAAGCTGTGAAGGACAGGTTGGGGACGATCGGGGGAGTCTGACTTATAGCGTGCCTGTTTGACAATATCATTGGGGTACCGATAGTGTTCGTTTTCTTAGGTCGGAGGATGTCCTTTTTCTAGGAAATGCCCCCTGAGGAATTTTGGGGTGAACTACTATGATGTTGGCAGCTTTTAGATGGTTTAAAGAAAAAAGGTATGGATGTGTGTGCATGTGTGTGTGCATGTAATAAACTGTATCTTTGCCCTGCCCCAACAAGGCAGGGCTTTTATCTCCTTTGTTCTCTGGGGGACCCCCAGGGCCTAGGTACCCCTTCACTCACTGATTCCTCCTTGAACCCTGCTCAGGGCCAGGCCCTCCCCTCCACCCAATTAACAAACGGTCCTGTGGGTGTCAGGGTGCGCGTATCCCTTCCAGGTCCCTCTCCAAGCTAAGGACTCTGGCTCCATGCTCCGATGCCTGGGTACCCCTCGCTCAACACACACTGCTCCCTGATTCACCTGCCCCTTTCATCTTGGACATTCTCTGCCTATCTAAGTCCCCAGCCCTCACTCCTGCCTGGCACAGAGCAGATGCTCAGTAAAACCCCAGACTTATAAACAGATACTGGCCTCGTGATTGCTTTAGGTGTTTTGTTTTTTTAATCTGGGCATGAGTAACGTAGAGAGGAAACGAGAGATTTAAAGACAAAAACAAGAATGGAGGGCTAGGTGAGCTTTTTCGGGAGAGCAGCGTGCTTCACGTTCAGCATGCTCAAGAGCCAATATTCTTCCATTCCATTTTCCTCTGCAGAGGACGCTGAGGTTCTGAGAGCCCAATGACTTGCCCAAGGTCACATGTCAGTAGACATATTATCAACTTCTTCTCTTAACCTGCTTAATGCCAAATCTCAGCTCAGACCTCACTTTCTCCAACAACCTTCTCAGATGAGGTCAAACTTCCCTGTAGGGTACAGTGTCCTGTACACTCGCTACAACGTTACATTTCTTTTGCATGAGAATGTGATTGGCTTGTAGAGTGAAAGCTCTCCGAGGGCAGGCCCCATGTTTCCCCTTGGCCCACCTCTCGGTCCCCAGCCCCAGTGAGAGACGAACGCATATGTGAACGGAGGCTCTCCAGCACCAGAGAGCCACAGCCCAGCCTCGCGGACTGCAGGAGCCACACTCGTCTGCACAGAAGCAGGAAGAGCTTCCAGGCTCTGCAGCTCAAATCCCCCGGAACGGGCATTCACATCACATTCCTGCTTTCATCAAACAGCTTCGAGCAGTCCGCGTCGTGAGCGGCCCTTTTTAGCAGCTGAGATGATCATCTCTTAAGTCGGGAAGAGCAAGGTGGCTGCTGACACCAACCACCTCCCCCGGCCAACTCTGTCAATTCCTCTAAATAATACAAGACTTGTTTGCAATCAAGTTAAAACATGTTTAATGGCGAATAAGTCTGATCCTGAATCAGGATAATTGCATTAACGTCACGGAGCTGACTCAATACCTGGCCCACGCGGCCCGTTTTTAGAAGGTCGGGACATTTTTAGCTTGCCTTTTTGTGCCTGTGCTGCTCCCTATACAAATGCGGCTCCATTTAAAGGCACTGGCACCTGTTCAGGTCCCTGCTGGTCTTCGGGTGCAGGTGGAAGCTTGAGAGGCTGGAGGACAAAGCCTGGGACAGGTGCAGCGACGTATACTTCTCTGAGGCAGCAAACAGCTAGGTCAGCGCCTTTGGGGGAAGGATAGGGGATGGGGAGAGGGGGAGTGTGGAGGCAGGGGTAGGAGCACAGGGTCAGGATACAGTGGCACAGCTTGGTGTTGGAAAGCATGGGCTCTGGCGTCTGAGGGACCCAGACCTGAATCCCAGCTCTGTCTTGTGGCCCTGGGCAAGGTGCATAATACTTCTATGCCTCTCTTTCAATATCTGTGAAATGGGACTTTCACAGTTAGATGGGTGGGCCTCATCTAATCAGGTGATCCCTGGAAAGGGACTGGGATCTCCCTGAAGAGAGAGACTCAGATTCCCCTGTGGCCGTGAAGGAGCAAATGCTCATGCTGTAAGAGCGTTTATGGAGGGGGCCACTTGGCAAGGACCTGACAACCGCCTCTAGGACCTGAGAGCAGCCCCCAACCAATAACCAGAGAGAAAATGGTGACCTTAGCCCTGTAGTCACAAGGATATCGCTTCTGTCCACAATCATAAGCCTCTGAAAACCCCTGGCTGACACTGCATATCGAGCCTGTGAGACCCTGAGCAGAAGACACTGCTAGCTGCGCCTGGACTCCCAGCCTGCGGGACTGAGAGATAATAAAGGCACGTGTTTTAGGCCCCGTGTGTGGTGATTTGTTATGCAACCATACACAGCTCATATGGTACAACGGGAGCTAACGACCTCCCAAGGTTGTCAGGAGGGCCATGTGCATGCAGAGTTATGGGTAAGGAGTCTGGACTGCTTTGAATGACTAGTAAAGGGCAGTTACTATGGTTTCCTTTCTCTATTAGCAGTGAGAGGATAAATATTGAACGGCTTTTATATCCTGGAAAGAGCTCTCAGTTCGCACCCTGGCTTTGCTGCTGAGCGGTTACGGCAAGTTACTCCACTAAGTCTCTTTCCTCATCGGATGACAATACCATCCAGGTTCATCCATCTCCCCTTTGATTAGCCCTGCAGTGAGGTTTAAGGAGATAATAATTGCAAAGTGTTTAGCCTATTTATTAAGGTTAATGCATGCTGGTGACCACATTGACTACTCCTATCATTGCCCAGAAATTGCCTGCATTTCAAGGTGCACCCCATCCATTGACAGCCAGGGAGGGGTTCATAAAATGGCATGCTCCACAGGATGCAACTAACAGGGGCGTGAAGATAGAACAAGGCCCCACCATTCACAGAGAAATCCCACATCAATATCAACTATTCATAGATTCATTCATTCATCCGTTCATTCAGTGAGAGCCTACAGTGCTCTAGGCACTATGTACATGTTACATCTCCAGCTCAAGACCACTGAGCTCCAGACCCATCCAGCCAAAGGCCTGCCAAGCATCACCTCTTGGCTCCATCTCACCACACCCCAAGCTAAATTCTCTTTCCTCCCTCTGCTTCTCTTCTTCATCTCAGTCAACACCACCATCCTCCATTCAGTCACCCAAGTTAGGATCTCAGTGTCATCCTGAGTCCTCTGCACCCACATTCCCACCCCACCTCTCCACAGGGACCAAGTCCTGTGAATACTGAGCACTGAAGATCTCTTAAACTGGGTTTCTTCTCTCCTTCCTCATAGCATGTCCTGAGCAAGATGTATTAGTTTCGTATGGCTGCTGTAACAAATAACCACAAACTTGGTGGCTTAAAACAACACAAATGTATCCTCTTAGAGTTCTGGAGGTCAGAGGGCCCAAATCAGTTTCACAGGATCAAGGCCAGGTGTTGGCCGGGCTGGTTCCTTCTGGAGGCTCCAGAGAAGAACCCGTTTCCCTGCCCTTTCCAGGGTCTAGAGGCCGCCTGCGGGCCTGGGCTCATGGCTCCTACCTCAAATCACTGCGACCTCTCCATCACCACCTTTCCTAATTCTGCAGCCAAATCTCTTCCTGCCTCTACTCCAAGGACCCTTGTGATTATACTGAGGGCCAGCCCACGTCATCTCCCATCTCATGATCCTAAAGTGAGTCACATCTACAAATTACCTTTTCCCACATAAGGTAACATCCATACATCCTGGGAACAAGGACATGGATATCCTTGGGAGCTATGATTCAGCCTGCCAGACAAGGCCTTATCATCTTTCTCCTGGCTCACTGCAAGAGCCACTAACAACCATGCTGGCTCCTTCTCTCCAATATATCCTACGGAGAACAGCCAGGCCTGTCTAAAGGCCTTTGTGTTTGCTGTCCCTTCTGCCTGGAACACCTTTCCCCATTCTTCCCAGATGGCCCCTTTCATGCTTTAGGATCCCCAGGAGGCTCTCCCTGCTTATTCCATGTATGTAAGTCCTTCCCTTATTATTCTCCATCACAGCCCCTTTTAAGTTTCACCCGCACACATACACTCCCTGCACTGACTTCACGTGCTGACTTTCTCAATGCCCTTCACGGGCGCAGGACCCTGACAACACCCTGACTTGGCACCTCTGGCCTCCAGGGCAGTGAGACAATAAATGTCTGGTGTGAGGGCACCTGCTCTGTGGCCGTTGGGACGGCGGCGCCAGGACTCACACACCATGCTGCACCCTTGACTGCGGCTGCGCTGCTCCTGCGACTTTGTCCTTAGCTTGAGTAAAAAGCGGTACTGGGGAGTCATGTGCTCCTTCTCCTCCCACAGATCAGCGAGCAGCCTTGGACTCTGGCCTGAGACAGGCTCCTCGGGCCCTCAGCTGGAGGTGGGGAGAGGTGATGCCAGGAAGCCTCGGGTCCACGGGCAAAGAGAGCCTGGGGCTCCGAGCACAGCGGGCATCAGGGAAAGGCAGGCCGAGTCTCCCTCTGCGGAGGGTGCACTGAGGGTTAACTGCTTCAGCGCCCAGCTCCCGGGCTGGTACAAAAAGGTGCAAATTTGTGCTTCTTCCTCCTTCCCCTCCCTTCTCCCTTTTCTTTTATTAAATTCCAGTGAAGGGGGTAAAAACTACAATAACCCCTTTCTGAAACACAGGAGGAGACCGCTAAATGCATAAAGGCCAGAATTAAGCTGTGGAATTAAACAACCAGAAAATTTTACAAATAATAAAACCTCACCTAGGCGCAAGGCCCCGGCAAACTTAAGGAAAAACGCAAGAGCCTGCTGTGCCTTTTTATTACTGAGGGATATGGAGTCTCTAATTTAAGGCTAAATATAAAACTAAAACATACACAGCTGGACTTTCAAGTATTTTCAAAACACATTCAATACCTTCCCATGAAACTCCCCAAACCTGGGCCGCCCTCACTTTGCACTAGTATAAACACCAGTCGGGGTGGACCGAACATATGGGCTTCAAAAGGATATTTAAGAGGGAAGAGGATCGCGCCAGCCCGGGGATCGGAGAGAGAGGAATGCCGACGCGTGCCCACAGCCACTTGGCGCTCGCTGCCACACCGGGGCCCTAATGGAAACCAGCAGCCCCTGGCTGCGGGGCCAACGCTAACAGGGCCCGTCTCTGACCACAGCTCTTTCTGCCCCCACATACGTTTCGGCTCTGCTCCTGCACTCTGGGGCCAATGGAAAAAGTTTCAGGTCTGCCTGGCAGACGTGAATGGATTCTCTGTTATCCCAGGAATTCTCCTTGGAGGAGGTCGCATGCACGGCACGGGTCCACCGTTAGGCACGGCCAGGCACTTCTTCATTCGACTGTTACATACGGCGAGTCGTCTACATGTTAGACACGGTTCTGGGCACACACGGGAATACAGTGACTTCTGAGGCTCGATCAGAAAAGGCCAGGCAACTTCTGTGCCGCTGGATGAGTTGCCTTACAGGACTCCAATCACCCTGAGACCACCAGGCCAGAGCCAGCTGAGCCCACCCTCCCCTGCCAGCCCAACAAGGTACCAGGCACGTGAGAAACCATCACAGACCCTCCGGACCAGCCCTCTCGCTGACTGAATACTAAGTGACCCTCATGAATGGCCTCGGGGAAGAGGAGATTCCACTAGCCAAGCCCTAGCCAAAGTCCTGACCCAGAAAATCATGAGATCTAACAAGACAGTTCTTCTCAGCAGTGAATGGTGGGGTGCTTGGTTACTCAGCGTTAGCTAAATGAGAGCAGCCCCGCGCCGTGCGGATGACGGGAGGATGAAATGAAACCGCAGATGTCATGTTCCCGGCACAGAGTGGGCTCTCGGCAAAGGTTAGATCACGTCCCTGTTCCTCCCCGTTCCTGTGACAACGGAGTTTGATTGCCTTTCAGTTTCATTGCCTATTTTTACAGTGTGCGACGTTGAATCATAAATTACAAGCAGCTTACCCGTGTCTGATTCTCACTGAGCACTTGGTTTTATTGGGCTCTCAAAGTTAGAGAACGGCAGACGAGTCAATTGGAGTGGCCTCTCTTTGCTCCCCACGAGGAGGGTTCTGGAAGAAAGTTCTCGCCCAGGGAAGGAGCGGAGGCTGAAGGGGCTTTTTCCTGACCTGTGTTTGGAGCCCCATGGCACGCACACCGTGGCGAGCCAGGCGTCTATGCCAGGATGTTTTTAAATGATTTTCTGAGCGATATCATTTTTCTTTCCTAAACAGCATGGATTTTTGAGCTCTAATGCATTTCTCCATTAAGGAGGACAGGCAGTCTCCCTTGGCATGTTTCATCACGAAGTTATTTTTCAAATCAGCATCTCCAAGAGGTTGTATAACTTACTGATGACGAGCACATATTTTTCGAGCCAGATGGGCCTCAGTGTGAAGCCTGGTCCTTCCCCTTACAGATGGAGAGAAACTGCGTGTGTGGCCGAAACTCTACAAACCTCAGTTTACTCCTCTGTGAAATGGGAATAAATAGTGTCTCCCCCTCTTACTTTGCTTGTGAAGTTAAATTAGTTAAAGGCATCATGCCAAGTGAAAGCTTGAAATAATGTATTTGCTAGAATCATGATCATCATGGTTAGTTCTGAGATGATGGGAGTTGTCATATTTAGCAAATAAAAACACAAGATGCCCAGGGAAATTTGAATTTCGATCAACAATGAATAATTTGTTTGTACAGTATGTCTCACATATTCCACAGAACAGATTTACACTAAAAATCATTCATCTGAAATTAAATGTTACTGGCTGTCTTGGATTCCTTATGATTAACGTTATTTACAATGACAACCCATCCCAATCCCCTGAGTATGTGGTTCCCAAGAACCTAATGATCTCCCTTTTTCTCATCTTTAATAAAATCTTACAGCGTTTTCCCCCCTCCAGTCTCGCTGGTAATTAAGACAGGCCAAGAGGCTGCTCTAGAAAGACAGGCTGTGTAACTTTTTCTGAAGCGACACTGCAGTTATTACATAAGCAGCTTCCTACAGCAGCGTCCTGAGCTGTGCTGTGAGCGGCTGCCTTTGTACCCTCTCCAGCCTCCCTCCACAGCCCCCCTCCCTCCCTTGCTGCCTGAGGTCTGCTCCATTTGAAG
Organism: Myotis daubentonii; assembly: GCF_963259705.1. Lineage (NCBI taxonomy): Eukaryota > Metazoa > Chordata > Mammalia > Chiroptera > Vespertilionidae > Myotis > Myotis daubentonii. Next base: position 37,720,916 of record NC_081854.1, read on the forward strand.
TCCCGCCCCCTCCACCATCGGCTTATTCCCCCCCCCCACGTAATATAGCGCAGTTTATTACATAAGTGATTTATTGCATGCACCTTAATGTATAAGGGGCAAAACTTGTTTAAAATAAATCCAACTGAGAGGATAATCTCTATGGGCAAAATGTACTTCGACTTAATTTCTCTACTGGGTATTACACACTATATAATTGCCTTAAACAGAAGCTGCACACACAAATTTAGCTTGGCACCGATATCTGGCTTCGCAGAACACTCGAGTTACATGCTGGGTTTTGCTACAAATCCTTCGCTCCACCAGAAGAAACTCGACAGCAGCCCTTAAAGAAATACTCAGCTTGATTCTCCTGCTGAGATGGGGTGGGGGAGGGGGAGCAGCTGATTGTGTGCTGGATTTGTGGGGGGACGCCTTTGTCCTGGGACAGGAGGCAGAGCCGCCTGCCTGGGTCTAACCAGAGTGGGTGAGGAGTCTCACCTTCTTCACTCCTCATTCAGAAGTGTGCTCAGCAGCAAAGAAACCCGAGGCTCCCTGCTGGCACCGAACCTGGGATATGTGTTCAACATTGATAGCGGCTTGCCCTTCTTTCTCCCGTGGATTAATTAATTAATGTATCCACTGACTCCTTCATTCATTCATTCCACAAATACGGATGGACCTCCTCATGGGCTCTGGGGCAGCGCTCTGAGGATACCATAGTGAACCACGAATGATGCCTGAGGGGCGGGGAGTGGGCATTAATAATAGTCAGACAAGTAAGTGCCGAACAACAAACCCTGACACTGCAGTGAAGAGGAGGTGCGGGGCGCTCTGAGAGCTCCGTGGGAGGCCTGCGACTCCCCAAGGAAGCTGTGATCAATTACCCCAAACTTAGTGGCTTTAAACAATATCAATTTACGATCTTACTGCTCTGAAGGACAACAGACTCACTGGGCTGAAGTGGGGTTTCTTACCTTCCCAGCTTCTGAAGGAGCCTGAATTCCTTGGCTTGTGGCCTCGTCCCTCATCTCCAAAGATGGGAACATCAGGCCAAGTCTTTTTCACTCTGCCATCTCTCTGATTATGGCTCGTCTGCCTCCCTTTTCTCTCCTTAAGGCAATTTGTGGCTATATTGGATTCACCTGAATAATCCAGGCTACTCTCCTAATTTGAAGTAAGATCATCTGATTAGCAACTTTAATTCCTTCCGCAATCTTCACTCCTTCTTCACCACAAGATACACATGTTTACTTGTCGTGGGGATTAGGAGGGAGACAGCTTTGGGGCCGCTGTTCTATCTACCACAGGTGGGCTCTAAAGAGCGAGGAGAAAGAATATTCCAGGCAACTTCAGAAACCTGTGTGGGTGCAGCTTGGAGACCAAGTGAGAGGGTGTAAGTTGCTGGTGCTAAATGGGCCAGAGAGGTGAGCGGAGGCCAAACCAGGGGAGGGGGGCTGGTCTTTATCCCAAAGGTACAAAGAAACCCTTTAAATATTTCAGCCAGGGGATAAGATACAGTGTTTAACTGAATCTAAGATTATAGATGCCATTTTTCATTTTCCACTAAGAAAAAAAAAGTGCTGTCAATTAAAATATAGTACAATGCTTTTTTACCACTTAGAATTTTTAGTTTATACTTATCACAAAACTCTTTAGACTTAATTAGATGTCTGTTTTTGTCACAGATAACACTCGTGCATCCAATAAAAATATAAATGAGAAAAACATGGTGAAGTTTTTCTAAAATTTCTTCACATTAAGCAAGGGTCTCTCCCCTAAATAATGTTTTAACTCTGAATCACGATGCCTATCTTCCTCCATCCACTGTCACCTAATGCGCCATCAAAGACAAGGTGAGGCAGCCTTTCCTAGAAGAATTCATTACAAAAGGCAAACCCACCGATGCTGGGCTCTCCAGCTGGCCAACCTCCTCCGGCATGGGCCAGCCCCGCCTGCCTTCCACCCCTACAACCATCGGTTCCCAGAGGTGGAGAGCCCCGGCATTATTTCTGGGAATTCCTTAGAAGCTGTTGACTCCTCGAAAGGTTCGAGGCTGGTGCTCTTGGTGTCTGTGCAGAGGCACTGACAAAGCTCAGCACTGCTGCTGCCTGCCTGGCGGCGGGGGGGGGGGGGGGGGGGGCGAGTTGAGAGGGGGTGTGGTCCAGAGAAGTGCCTGATGAGAGATCAGAGATGCCAACATGTTAGAGTTTCAAGGGTCAGACTGGTGCTTTTGGAAGGTCCTTCGATCAAAGCAAAACTTGTTCCCACTGCAAAGTATCTATTAAGGGCAGTTCAAGAGTCTTTCCTTTATGCTGAGCACTGTGCCAGACATCTTCCGGCCACATCAAGTCATCTAATTCTTTGGACAAATTTTAGACTGAGGCGGTATCATGATTACCCATTGTATGTACTAAGAAACCGAGGCTTAACTACATTAACTTATCTAATAACACCCAGACCAGATCTAATAGCATCAGATGTAGAGCTAGGATTTGAACTCAGAAAGACTCCAGAGGTTACCCACTGTGCTTAATCACCTCGATTTCTCATCCCTCGGGGGAAAAGTCTTTAAAATCACGACATTCCACAAGCATGGGTGGAGCACCTTCTGTGCAGGTGACAAGCTCTGCTCTGGACCCCCAATAGGTCCTTCGCTCAGGAAGCTGAGACTCTAGTGGAGAAGGCGGAGAAGTAGCCAGCACTTCAATGAGACAGGGCACACTGCGGTGCACTTCCACCCATCCTGGCGGCACCAGCACAAGAGAAAAATGTCCCTATTTTATGCACATTGTGCAATTTTTTCTTAAAGAATTTTGGAGGCTAAACATTAGGCTGCAAAGCATTCAGAAATTCCCAGGAAGACAGCGTGAAATCAGCATGGAAAATCTATTCTGGTCTCCATCCCATGCCCAGTTGACCTTACAATTGCTATCCTCCCTCAAGCCAGCCTGAGTATTTCCTTCTAGGGCAGTGGTCGGCAAACCGCAGCTCACGAGCCACATGTGGCTCTTTGACCCCTTGAGTGTGGCGGTATGTTGTGGAGGACCCACACTCAAGGGGCCAAAAAGCCGCATGTGGCTCGCGAGCTGCGGTTTGCCGACCACGGTTCTAGGGGAATAGTAGAAAGAAAGGGCATAGGTAGGATGGGATGGGATGGGATGGGATGGGATGGGATGGGATGGGATGGGATGGGATGGGATTTGATGGGAAGGGAAGGGAAGGGAAGGGAATAAATATAAGTACAATTCCACCATACATTAGGCTTCCCGGTATGATTAGTAACACCAGAGTCAATTTTGTAGGCACCATTGAATACACACACTATTCTCCAAGTGAAAGCCAGAAACAACAAAGGCCCATGAGAGTATAAAAACAAAGTAAAAATACATATGGGTATACAGAGATAACAGTGAACCTTTTTCTTTTCAATCTGTTGAAAGAATGAAACAAATCCAAGCCAAGCACCTCCTTGATTAACTACAAACACAAACAGTCCATTGTCTCCGAAGCTGCTATGGGGTGGTTTGCAGGAGAGGACCCCATACTGTAAAGTGTCTTGCCGGGAACGCGCACTTTGGAATCCTTTAACTGTTTATTTCAGTTTGCTTTAGGATCTCTCCGAGAAGTTGGCAGGCGCGGGGATCCTCTCCTCCTCCTCCTCTTCCCCGGAAAAAAGCTCCCCCACCACCAGGCAAACCCCTCGAACATATGTCTGCACCGAAGAGCAGAAGAGTGGAGAAACAGATGGCATAATGACTTCGGAATCTGACAGCCCGCTCTGTGGCAGTGTTTTCCGCAGACAGGACTTGCCAGAGATGCACATCTGAGCGAGGGGCTGCCAAGGCGCACAGATCCACGCCGCGCCCTCCGATCCGCGTGAGATGCTTGTGTTTGAAAACAAGCAAAATGCTTTTTTTTTTTTTTTGCAGGAGCAGCAAGTGAGGACGCAGCTCTGCAGCATGTACGGCACATATGTCGGAGAGCGGGGAAATGTTTTGCAAGCAATGGCTCTATAAACAGTGCCTACTTTGGGTGTTTTCCATACGAGGCAGGTGGGAAGCAGGAAGGGAACAGCCGGGAGAGCTGCAGAGCAGCCTGTCTCCGTGGGCTGTTGACTTTCTGTCACTGTACCTGTCCACATTTCCCTGGCTCCTTTCAGCGGAGGTGACACACACTAGACTCTCCCCGAAGGAAGGTAATCTTAATTCTCACCCAAGTGTGGATGTAAGCCGACCGCTGTCTCTTCCTCTCTTCCTCCACATTAGCAGGGAGAACAGAAAAGGGTGAGGAGAGAGGTGAAGGGGGGAAATGGAGCTAATAACTAGGGATCCCCACCCAGGGGGTAGACACTCCACATATGCATCCGCTCACTGCAAACTGAGCACAATTTTACAGGAGGGCGGGGGACGCGGGGGGTCAAGTGCAATAAAAAATTTGGCCAACGTAACGGGACTCGGAAGAGGTGAGCCTGGCCGTGGAACCGGAGTCTGTCACACGCTTTCCGCTTCACTCCTCTGCCTGGCACTTCCTACAAAAGGTAGAAAAGCCTCCACGTGGGCACTACATGGTAGGGAAGTGCTGCCGTTCAGGGAGCCCTCAGCTGAAAGGGGTTCCTCCTGTTGCTGGGGTGGCTCACCTCTGCCCTTCTCAAGGTGCCTTTGTGTACCCGCCAGTCTCCCACATTTCCAAACAGAGATGTTATTGAAAGAACATGAGAGTTTCATTTAAAAAAAAAAAATCTATGCATGAGCTGACTTCCACTGAAGGGGCCGCATTTTACTTTTGTTTTGTCAAAACAACTTTTGGGATCTGGATGTTGAATTTCCAGAGCCCCTCTGCTTCAATGAAGTGAAGAGGTCCTTTGCTCAAAGCCACAGTGTGAGGCCATGCCAGCCTCTACCTCCTCCCTGCAACCCACAGCCACCTCACCGATAAATGGACCCGCTGTCACCGAGGTAAAAATGCACCATCATTAGGGAATGCCCCGATTTCGGATCGCACAGCCTCCGGAACCTATCGCAGCACCTCCTAATTCCTTCAGACCACCTCGGTCTCCTTTCCACTTGCAATGGTGCCCCTTTCCATTTGCATTTAAAAGACAGTAAATTGCAGGGTTCATAAACATTGTTATAGTGATTTATTGGAGAGGAGAATGTCACTGCTGCTCTTCACACTTTAGCAGCCCGGAGAATCAAATGCTGGCTGCAGATGTGATCTGGCTGTCCCCATAAAGCACACAGCAACCAGCCAGTCTGGAGTGTTACCTTTTTCTTTTCTCTCCTTTTTTCTTTTTCTTTTTTTCAAAGACAGTAGCAACTGTCCTGCCCTTTGAAGAAAGCTCATTTCAATCAGCCTCCAAGTGCCCAACTCGGGTTCCTAATTTACAGAGAACATGGCCTGCCAATCAGCCCTGTGAGGAAGCCAGTCTTTCTTATGGCCGAGGCTCAAGAAAAGGGAAGCCTCGCCTTCATCTTCCAGGTCTGACGCAGCCCTGGGACAGCCGTGCTTAGGCACCCTTCTCAGCGGTGGTCACGGACAGAACTCAGGCCGGCCACCGCACATGGAGGTGCCGCTGTCTCTCTGTCTCTCTTTCCCAGAGCCAGGGTTGAGTGCGGGCTTGGAATTCTCTTATTTGAAAATAATGTGAGCAGAGAGGAGCTGAGGTCAGAGCATACTTGCCAGCCAGCTAAGTCACAAAAGGAGGTGCGCAGAGCCAAGACAACTGTTTATCTAAGGGCACAGTGAACAACTTGGCATGCCTCGGGCTTTGTACCAGGGGGACTGAACCCTTTCTGAGCACACTGTGCAGAAAGGCAAAGGAGAGATACTGGGAGAAAAAGAAAAGAAAGGAAAAAAGAAAAAAAGGGGGGGAAAAAAAAGCTTGCACCTCATTTGCCCTTCCAGTGTCCAGGAGGGAGTATTTCTTTCCACCTTTTCACATTACAATAATGGCTTCACAGCTCCTGAAAAGGGCCCTGGTGCAAAGGCAAATGGTGCATGACACGCGAAACCCCGGTCTTTGTCACACCAGCTCCGCTCCAAAGTCCTTCTCTGCCTTCGTTTCCCTGCCATTAACTGAGATGAAATGAGTTTTTTCCCCCTTTTGATTCCACCCCCCACTGTCTATTACAGTGTGACGCGACTGGGCTTCCTGGCCCATTATTTCAGAGAGAATTCTTTTATTCTGGTTTGGGAGTTCGCGCCTGCAAGGTTATCTGTGCACAAAGCAACGCCTCGGTCTTCGCCTTCATTTTTGAAATCTGATCTCATTGATAAGAACAAGGCCGTTCGCATTGCATTTGTCAGATAAGCACCTCGGGTGCCGGAGTCATAATTTTTGTGACTTCAGTCAGGGCTCCCTGTTAAAATACGTCAACCGATAAAAATGCAAGTATTATAAAAATAACCTTTGCATCAAAAGTGTCGTCCTATCTCCTCCTCCTCCTCCTCCTCCTCCTACTTTTTTTTTTTTTTTTTTTGAAGCACATTATGTCCTTTTGCACACCAGGCACCTCCCCACACTCCGATGCCTATTTCCGGATGTAAAAAACAGTTTTTACAATGATTTTTAAAATGGTCTTGCGACTCCCGTGCCGTCCTCCCGCAGGCTGGGGGACGACAACAGGCACGAGGGCTCCTACGGGAAGAGTCGATGCGATGCAGTTTGTCTGAAAGGGGTTTTGATTAATTTCCCTCTGATGGTCTATCCCAGGTTGATAGGTACCACGTCCTGATCACAAGGAGCAAATGAATCAAACTTAAAGGGGCTCCGTCCCTGAGCAGAGTCAGAGAATGTTGCGGTCAAGGGTCCAGTGAGCCCCGTGGTACATCCTGGGTCGGGACCGAGCTGTCAGCGCGCCCAGGGAACAGTCCGCATTGTTCCCACTTGGGAAGTGGTCAAATATATGATGAATAACACCCACACCCGACAGACATGAAAAGAACCGGAGAGGCCGGTTGGCTCCATCCTGGGGAACTGGGCTTCTTGCAGGGTCTTATGCCATCAAAGCCACCCCACCCCCCACCCTCCAGCAAAGCCACCCCCAGTCTTGGGCCAGGGAGACTGGAGAGCGTGTTATATAAATATTAGCATGAGGCAGATTGCCGGAGCCCTTGTGTGTCTCCTTCCTCCCCCCGTGGCAGCCACACAAAGACGCCGGTGACAAAACTAAGAGACAGCCACAGCATGCCAAGCCGCCCGGCGCAAGGTCCTGTCCCTGTCCCTGTTCGGGCCCCGTACACCCGGGCCTGCAGCTGATAACGCTGTAATAGTCCTCCTTTGAGGACAGAGGCTCCTGCGTGCTGATTAGTCATTTATCACACCTGGCAGCCCTGCTGAACTATAATTACTCTTCTCTTATCCTGCGCACTGTCATGTCCGAGAGGAGAGGCGAGGCAGAGGCCCCAGTTAATGACACATTACCCTCTTGACAAGCACTTAAAGGTTTTATTGTAAATATTCAAGATATAAAACATCCGAGATTCCCTTTTTAATTATAAAAAGCAATTTCAGGGCCTCCCTTCCCCAACCTCGCCCCACCCCCAAATAGTAAAGTTTCGGCGCCTTATCCTGGGCTTACGGCAAACAAACTGATTTCCCTTTGTCACGTAAACTCATTGCTACAAGTTAACTCAGTATCTCTCCGCAATTATCAGACATATTGCCTATGAAATTGGTAATTTAAACACACATCACATTTCCACAAAAGTTAAATTTCCGCCCCGAAAGAAGGGGGAAATGTGCATTTATATGAAAAATTATATATGAAAAAAAAAAGCCTAAAATGCGGCATAAATAGTCCGGTTTTCCTCATCAGAAAGAGAGGGAGCGAGTCATTGAATGATTTTTTTAAAAGATGAGTCTCTAACGGAGGTAAAAATGTATGTATATATATTTTTTCATAAACTAAAAAATTGGAAATGTGTGGGTCATTAAATCCTGATTGCCTACTTGGAAGGTTTGGACAGAAAGCCAACTTAGCATTCAGTGACTCCCGGGCTATTTTTATACCTGGAGGAGTGTTCAGAGGGCAAGTCCCGCATGGTGAGGGGACCCTGGCGGGCCTGACCCTGACCTTCCCGCTGGCTTTTGTGGGGCCATCTTTCTGCTCCGTGTAGCCTTGTTGGTTGAGCTTTGGGGCTACCCTCGGCCAACTTTGCTAACAGTCTCCAGGATGGAATAATGGGGTGAGTGGGAGCTGGAGTTAATGTAACCTTTCCTTCTTACAGACAAGAGACAAAGCCCACGGAGACACACATCGCCGCCCTCACTCACATAGGCACATCCGATGCGAGATGAGCTCATCTGAGCCCCGTTGGTTTTCACTGCCCTCCCACACTTCATAAGCACCCACTTTCTTGGTGCCCGTGTGTTGGTTTCTATGTGTTTGCAAGCATCTTGTTCCCGCTGGTTGAATGTCACAGCCAGTGAAAGCTACTGGAGCGTGGGGCCTACCGGTGTGGGATCCAGACGCCATAGTAACAGCAGGAGAAGGCACCCCAACGCTGCTCTCCTTGGTCCCATGAACCATTCGGGTGATCTCTCCGATCGGGCTAGCTAGGTGGGTGTCCCCTTAATCCAGAACTCCTACTTGGCTGCATTTCCAAATGCTTAAACGTAAGAGCATCGACATCCAAGAGAAAGGGTGGTCTTTCATTGTTCAAAGGCCCATGAGAAGTTGGGGTGCAGCCAAGGGTTAAGAAAAGGAGCTGATGCAGCATTGAAAGTAGTGAGTGGCAAGACCCAGGGAGGCATACGGCGGCCAAACCAAGGAAATGAACATATACACAGCCGACCACTCCTGACAGCCAGTCAAGGAATGGCGTCTGAAGAGGAGACTAGCCTATGTGCCTATGTCTTTGGGATGAGGGGAATGAAATAACAGGGAGAGGATAGTGAGTCAGCAAGATGAAAAAAAAAAAAAGATTTGATCCTCACTCTGAGAATCCTAAAAATGGAAGCACCTGTGCCGCCTTGGCAGGACACTGTCACCGCACAGAACGCTGTCCAAGCAGACGAGGGGGCTGACCATGCAGAAGAGGGAGGTGAGCACACACAGAGACAAGAGAAATACTGGCACCCCTGAGATCGTGACCTAGAATCCCAAGCATGCTTCCTGAACTGCAAATGCCTCAAGGATAGATAGACAGAACTACCTTTCATGCACTGCTGATCTTCAGTGACTAACACATGGTAGGCACATAGGTTTTATGAATGAAGGAATGAAAAAGGAGATCCCTAAAAAACAGTCAGTGCGCTAATACATAGGTATTGGATATCTTTGTGGCAGGTATTGTGGGAATAAAGGAAACTTAACTGAGGCGATCCCAAGGCCCTGGGGTCCCCAGGGACATGAGCCTGAAGTGGGTGATGATGGCACTGAAGACAGAGATGGGAAGTATAGCCAACGGCTGCTGAATGGTGGGCCAGGGATTGTGACAAGTTCTCTAGGAGGCTAGCTCTTTCCATCCTTGTGGGATCTTCACATCAGCACTCAGAGGTGTTCATTTTGTGGCTCACATTGCACAGAAGAGGAAACTGAGGTTCCAGGGGTAAAAGAACCTGCCTAAGGCCCCGCTGCTGGCAAATGGAGAAACCCGGATGTAACATGGAATCCACAATCCATGCTCTTTGCTCCAGGTCCTGCTGCCTCTTATCACCACATAATGTGGGATGGAGAAAAAACCATCTGAGAAAAGGTTCAGGGTGAATTCTAAGCATAGCGGGGAGAATTTCTCCAGATTTCTTCTTTGATTCTGATTTCCGGGGCTGACTCTGCTGTCACCGGCTTGGTCAAGTCAGAGTCCTTCCTCTCACGGCTCCATCTCCACTTCTCTTTGGAAGCTGAAGGCTGCCATGCGTTGACTTGTCCCCAGAGCACCCTGCTCTTTTCAAAGGCACTTTATATAGCTAATGAGATAACCAGGATCCAAATAAGCTGTCCTTCCTAGGTTTTTGGTCTCGAGACAAGCTCCCCTTGAGGTTTGCTCCCTTTTCTCAGCATGACACCTCCCTCTCTTAAGGGAAAATCACTCACACTATATTCATCACCTGTGTTGTCTCCTTTTTAAAAATGCTAAGTGAACACGGAGACAAAGGACCAGAAGGACTGCGACAAAAGCTCCACAAGAGAGTGGAAAGTCCTAACAGGTCTGTGGGTCTGAAACCAAAGGTTGCCCTTCCCTTCCTTTCCCTTCCCTTCCCTTCCCTTCCCTTCCCTTCCCTTCCCTTCCCTTCCCTTCCCTTCCCTTCCCTTCCCTTCCCTTCCCTTCCCTGCCCTGCCCTGCCCTGCCCTTCCCTTCCCTTCCCTTCCCTTCCCTTCCCTTCCCTTCCCTTCCCTTCCTCTCTCTCTCTCTCTTTCTTCCTTTCATTCATTTTCTATTGGACCCTGGGCTGTACACTAAACCATCCCACATCTTCGGTGGTGATGGAACTACCCTGGGGCTCTGGGGGCTCCCCAGTGTTAACAAAGAGCTGTTGTCAGTGTGATGTGCATCTTGGCATTGATAAAACGCACTCCACAGTGTTTGTAATAACACAGCTGTTGACTTTTAGTAGCTTAGGATTCTGAAAATCCAAGATGAAGCTGGGCAGTCTCCTTCCCCCAGAACTAGGTCAGCCAGACTAGTTGAAGCTCCCTATGCTGTGGATGAGCCTTTCTCCATTAGGCTTCATGGAAAACAGAGCCAGGAACTAAAAATCGTGGGGCAGAGGGGGAAGTGAAGGCCCTTGGTCTGGGAGATCAGTTAATTGGTGTCAATATTTTAGCCTCTCTCTCTCTCTCTCTCTCTCTCTCTCTCACACACACACACACACACACACACACCCTCTATCCTACTTTGCTTCCTCTGGCTTCCTCCTTTTCTGCGTCCCTACTTCCTCTCCGAACATCTGTTCTGTTATCCCCTCTACCGACCAGCTTCCTATGTCCTTCTTCCCCATCAGTCTTCTTTGCAGAGGGTCCCAATTGAATGCTGAATGCACAAGACTTCTCTGTTTCAGTATTTATCTCAAGCTGGAAATCTTGTTCTGCGTTTCTCCATTCAAATCCTTGAACGCTCAATACCATGGCATGGCATCTGACCAGTGGGGACGCCTTTTACAGTGGGGACAGGGATGCCCAGCCAAAGGGCAGGTATGGGTCGATTGGCTGGATGAAATCTTTGTAGTACTGCTAAGACCCTGCAGTGCGGTCTGGTTCCATTAGGCACATTCTATCTTAGGAATCGGAGCAAGCAGAAGAGAGCTCATCAGACTTAAGTTAAAGTATTTAGTTCATGAGACTGAATGAACCAGACTGAAAAGAAGGCTTTCCTATTGATCAGAATTCTTAGAACCCCTCAAAGAGGAAAGATGGTTAGTTGTTGGTGATGTCCAAGATGGAACACTATTTCTGATTGGTTATAAATTTGAGAAATACACAGGGAGGGTCCTGTATTCACAGAACTCTCCATACACCAATAATTATGTTAATTAAGCCCTCCCCCCAAAGAGAGTCACTGTCAGTCCCCAAACTCTACAGATTAAATGACTTATTTTGTGATCATCAAACTCAGCACCAATAGCTTCTTTTACAGAGTACCCAGGCAATCCTCCAGGCTAGTTCCTGATCGGAAATAAAACCCTTCACACGAAGCCGAAAAGAACCACACACATCTGCTTTGCCAAACTGCCCATCGGGGCTTGTGTTTCCAGCCAGGGTAGTCACAAATTGGTACCCAGGTATCGACATGCTGGCCCTGGTGACAGACACAGGATCAGCTGAGAAGCAACAGGCAAGAAGTAGGGCAGAGACCATAGCCCACACCTTTCTCTCTGGGAAGAAGCTAACTTGACAGCTGTAGGGGACTCTCCATTCTGCCTTCCAGGTTCATCCTCCACCCTTTTGTGCTCTGCTCCATGCCTGGGAAAGTGGACCATTATGATCTACATCAATGAGTTCCTTTAACCATCTGGCTCCTAAGTGGGCTTAAGTAATAGGGAAGAATGTTAAATATCCTAGGACCTTTCCTGGGGAGACAAATGAATCAACACAGGTAGGCTGAATTCCTCAACCAAAGGGATAGCTCCTGCCAGGTGTCCTCTCCAGCCAGATGCCCTCACCTCGCTCCACACCTGCTCCCTCTCCTTACTCCTACAGGCCTAGGATGGTAATAGCCACCGCCATTACTGTCCCTGGGAAAATCTCTATCCCTCGTGATTGCTCTGTCCTGACCCCACCTTCATAAACAGTCTCGTTATTAAACGCTCTTCGAATTACCCTGTGGGTATGTCAGCTCTTCCCTGCCGGACTAAATGACACTAATACAGAAGGGACAGAACGGGCATCTGACTTCATTCAGACCTGCTCTTAGGAACAGAGCTCACTACATTGGACGCACTATGCAAATACAGGGAAAGTCCTGCTGGGAATTTTGGGAGAGTACATCTTTAGAGAGTTGCCAAGTTCAGCAGCCCAGGAAGTAAAGGACACAGACTTTGGGCCAACATACGGCAGCTCTCTCATTAGTGCGAAATGAATTCACTCTACTTTGCTTCTGCTCATGGAGGGCCCCGTACAGAAATAAAGACATATGTGCCGTCACACTAAAAGCATCTTGAAACATGAGGCAGCATAAGAAAAAGTCCTTGAAGAGGCCTTTTCCAATTTTTCTCAACCCATGTGTTTGATAGGGAAGCTCCGAACTCTCACTAGAACAATGGATTAAAAAATGAGATACCCTCCAGTTTCGCAATCCATTTGTTTCATCCTTTCAAGATGAAACGGGGATAAAATAAAAGTTGCAAGGGTTCCAGTGTGAACAAACTTGAAAAATCTTGCCTTTGCTGGGAAAATATTTTAATTTTCAAATGCATTCTAACCTTCTCTCGCTACAAGGTAGAAAAATACCACTGTCAAAAAAAGGGGGGGAGCCCCTCACATGTCAAAGATCAGGTTGCCCAAACACAATAAATTCAGCGCTAGATTAATAAGCACAAGCCACTTTTGAATTTACTCATCTTTTGGTTTGCGACGTAAGAACATAAATCCCAAAGAGCCTCTGTGCTTTCAGAAATAGAAACTACAGCTATTGGAGCCCAGTACTCAGAATGCCGTCCAATCCTGCTGACTGCTGCACTGGAAGAACCGTGGTGGGCTGTCCTCTAGGAAAGCCCAGAACACTTGGCCGTGGGTCCTCTCTACTGAGTTTGGGATGAGAGTACCTTGACTGTGCCCCCTGGCCATCCCTTTTGAAGAACCTTGGAGCATGACCTTAAACTACTGTGCTTTGCTGAGTCCCCGGGGTCAGAGGGCATCTCTTGTCCATCCTGAAACTCTCATGCCTAAACAATGGGTGTTATCAAAGAGATGTCCACTGAATCCCTGGGCAATTAATCTTTAATTAAAAAAAATAACATTACTGCCCTCACTGGTCAAAATAAAGATTCTCACATAATGCTGGTAAAAAAACCAACCAAACACACACACACACACACACACACACACACACACACACACAAAACCCAGCAACATCATAATAGCATTTTTTTTTAGAATTTCTTCTGGAGAAGTCAAGGGATGGTAGACAAGCTGAACACATGGGCTGACCCTGCTCAGTTGGTCACAGCTTTGTGAAGCACTGAATTGACTGGGACTAGGGAGTCATGTCCATGCTGGGGAAGAAAGGAGAGTATGGATGAGTTCATGATGTCTGCCAGGGACCCAGAATTGGGGGATGATGGCAAGTAGACCATGAGTTCACCATTCCTGTTCTTATTTACCCTCAATCTCTGCAGATCACGTATATGAAACCATAACAAGAAAATTCACTAAAATGCAAAGAATGGTGAAATCAGCACAGCCCCAGCCTATTTAAGGTATTGTGGGCCTGCAGTCTAAAAACAGAAACCAGTTCATGTCCAAACCAATTGTTCTTCGTGGAGCACAGAGAGCGTATTAGGAATGTGCCTTCAGAAAGCTCTGAGTCAGACTGTATCCTCCAGGTGACTTTCAAAACTGTAGGTCTGGAAGCGTCTCTACCTGGGGCTCCTTTGTAAAATTGATTAACTATTCTCAATAAGTTTTTCTATCACCCCAGGTTGAAAATTGCAAGCATGTTGCATATGTAAAAATATAAATGTTTGACTCATCTTGCCTGGGGAAATGCTGACGAGGCCAGGGGTGTGTGCTCCTGTTTGGGTAAATGTCTCCCTCAGCCCCAGTTAATCCTGACGTCTCCCCCGTGTTCCCCTGCCACCTCAGATGAGCTTACACTGGCTATCCCTCTGACCCTGGGGTGCCTCTCAAATCCACTCCTCAAGGAGAACTGGAGGTCAGCATGATGTCTATTTGGCTCTGAGCCATGACCTTTGACACAGCATCCGCATCCCTGGGCCAGTCAAGGTCTCTGAATCAGATGGATCCTGGCTGACTGACCACTGGAGCGGTCAGTGTTCTGATGCGCAGGTCCGGATAAATCACGTGCCTGCTCTGCGTGCTGTCTGAGTGACTCCCAGCAGTGACAGGGGAATCTGCTCCAGCCAGAGATGCGAAGGGACCAGAGGCACAGGGACCTTGACACTGCGATTAGCCCCGTGGTGTTGACAAGCTGCATTTAGGACAATACAGCACAACACCTTGCATGCAGGTGACACAGACTTACAGGTGAACTGTGCCTCTGTCCTGGCATAACGCGCTGTGATAGGGTGACAGAACAGAGCATTTGGCATGGAAAATCCCAGGATCAATAGGAAACGGAGACCTCTCTGGAGGTAAGTCCTGGCAGGAATCACATGTGGCTGCCATGGAATCCCCTGCTGCTGGGGCAGAACTCATCTGCAATTCAGCAATTCTGAAATCCCCCCAAAGTCCCAAATATGGGTGCCGGAGCTTGGCTCCTCATGGAGCAGTGGTGGACGGGTCTGGGGACTCAGAGGAACTTGGATCTGGGCCAGGGTCTTTCTTTGTGCCCAAATATCAATACATATTCTGTTAAAATGGCAAATTAAACCAGACTTCGATAGATGAGCCAATTTATAAAAAAAAATGTCAAGCTGTCCCTCCACTCTCCACATGACACCTTCTTCCCCGTTTTTCTCCTTTCTGTTACATGCCCTGCACACACTCATTACCCCAAATCCACTTAGCAGTTGACAGACACCACAGTGAAAATCATGAAAACAGACAAGGCAACTCTGACCATTTCTGAATATTGTTATAAAAACACGAAAATGTGTGTTATATTTTTGTTGTTGTTGTTAATCCTCACCCAGGGATATTTTTCCCACTGATTGTTTTGTTTTAGAGACAGTGGAAGGGAGTGTGGGAGGGGGAGAGAGAGCGAACTAATGAGAGAGAGAGGAGGGCGGGGAGAGAAGTGTGGATGTGAGAGAGACACATCAATTGGTTGCCTCCCACACACACCCTGACCGGGGCTAAGGATGGAACCTGCAAACAAGGTACGTGCCCTTGACCAGGAACCAAACCCAGGACCCTTCTGTGCGCAGGCCGACGCTCTAACCACTGTGAACACTGGCCAGGGCTGTGTGATATTTTTGATAGAAGAATCCTGAAGGATCCTTATGTTGTTAAATAAGCCGGTTGTGTCGGCAACTGATGACCCATGGGACCTTTCTAGCCTGATGCCTATATCTGTAAATACAGTTTTATTGGCGCACAGACATGTCCAGGAGTGGATTTGAGAGGCACCCCAGGGTCAGAAGGATAGCCAATGTAAGCTCATCAAATATTGTCTATGGCTGTATTTCTATTACAATGACAGAATTGAATAATCACAAATAGAGACTGTGTGTCCCACAATGCCTAAAATATTAAGTATTTGACTCTTTACAGAAAAAGCGTGCCAAGTCCTGACCTCGAGAGTGCTGCCTTTGGGTGGGGACTTCCAATTTACCCATTAACGCTCCTAAGAAGTCCAAGCTCTGCCATAGATCAGCCTCGTCCAAAGGCAAACATGGCACAAGAACAGGTGCCATATGGTTATACTGGATTCATTGGGAAAAAATAGAGAAGGCACAACTCTCAAGTAAGATGGGATGCTTCACCAGTCCCATCTTTCTGTACTAGCTAAGATAACCCTACCCGCTATAAGAGATAAACTTCAAAGTCACTGAAGCTTAAAACACACAAGTTTATCTTTCATTCCTATAAAGTCCTATTGACCAGAGGGAGATAGGCTCCATGAAGTGATTCAGGGATCCAGGCTCGCTCCATCCTGGGGCACAGTCCACTGGTTAGAACTCAGTTACATTATCTAATCTAACAGCAAGAGAGTCTAGGAAATATAATCTAGTGGTGTGGCCAGGAGAAAAGGGCAACAGGCGGGTGGACATTTAGCTACATGACACATTCCAAGATCCTAACTTACTTCATCCCTCCTCCCCTTGCTCCTCCTTTCACAGCATCATGGTCTGCTCTACCTGAAAAGAAGGCACAGGTATGATACCTGTTCAGTCTTCACTGATGGATACATAATGTGTTATCCTTCCGAGAAGGAAATCCATCTTAACAGAGGATGGTGTGATACTCAACTCAAAAACGATGCCTGTGTCAAGCATGTTAACTTTCATTCTATTTGCTATGTGATAAGGATCTGTTCTGGGCAAATATTTAGACTACCCATTTAATAAAACACAGAGGCAATTTCCCAATAATAGCAAAATTATTATAGGTTTTTAGTGTTGCCCCTTTGCATAGTGTTGGTCATAATTGGTACGTTTGATGCTAACTCCTTGATTAGGAAATGAACTCAATTCTAACATTTTATAACTTGTTTTGTTAAGTATTTCTAAAAATACACTGAAGCCATATGTGTAAGTTTCTTGTATCAGGTTGGCTTAAAGCAGTCACCTCTTGTAACAGCACTGCTCCAGGCAGTTTCTCCCCAGGACACACCTGCGACTCTTCAACTCTACAACCCACTCCATAAGATTTGGCCTTGGCACATCTACTTTAGCGGGGATAATGAAGCAGATCCATCACTTACCCCTCACTTGGGAAGAATCAGCACAATTAATTACAACATTCAAATCTTTGGCAGTATAGATATTAGAATAGCTAAGCAACTTTGAAAGAGGAAAAAAGAAAACAAAAAGGATGCCATCCATGGAAAGATCCTAAACCAGCAGTGGGCAAACTACTTCCCGTGGGCCAGATCCAGCCCGTTCGGCTGTTCTATCCGGCCCACGGAGCCGAAAAAGCGGAGGGTTCTCTTGCTCTCCCCTCCGCTCCTTCACCAGCAGCAGTGTTAACATGGCAACGTCGGGAAACACGGCTGCAGCTCCTTCTTCTGAGTCCAGTTTAAGAACCCATTGTGGCCCTCGAGTCAAAAAGTTTGCCCACCCCTGAAAACCCAGGAATGAGGAAGCCCTGGTTGCAGACCCTGCTGTCCCCCAGTTCATTGCAGACACTTCTGTCCTTTACCCTATATTTTTCTATTTATTTAAGTATCAATAGTTTAGGCATCCATGGTATATCTTTCAGCTCTTTCTGACTCTTTGATTCTGTAAAGAAATCCCTGTTAGTGGATTTGATGTCTCAGAGGAAGATATATTTTAGAAAGCCATTCTCAGCCCCAGTCCACAAAAATAAAATACAAGTGAACTTCCAGATCAGACTCGGGCTACAAGAGAACCCATAGTAAATATTTTGCAAAGAAAAACAAAGGGATATGTTTTCCTGCAGCCAAAGGCAACGATAGCCCTAATTATTGCTTCTCCAATTGCAAACGGCTTTATAAGCAATCTGCTCAGGGTAATTTTATTAGTTCAAGCACCGTTCACAAGATCACTATGAAGAAATCAAACTTTGATGAAATTAATTTACCTATCACAGGAAGAATCAAGGGACGCTCAGAAGAGTATTCCTTTAATAAATAAAATATATTTGAGAAGAGAATATTATGGTAATCACTACTTCTTAATGCAAACTTCTTTAGGGTTTGCAGGATTCAAATGCATGTCTTCTCCTAACTAAATAAACATACATATTTGAGAAGCCCAGGCTACAATATTAACAGTCCTCCTGCACCAAAAATATTAGTCTTTCCCTCCTTTTCTGCCCGATTCTGTCAGGGAGCCGCAGAGCATACAACTGCAGCGCCTAGCTAACCATGTAATTGATAACTCCCTACCCGGTTCACTGTGGGAATCTGTCAGTTCAGGTCTAAAGATACATACACACTACGATGAAAATGAACTTACACAAGCCTGTCTGTGGGCCGGGAAGGGCCTGAATGCAGTCGACATTTCGCTATTTAATTGGTTGGGGCCGGTTTACCAGTACACCCGTGTATTCCAGCAATGGCTCGCTGTACTCTGACTCTTTTTGACAGACCTATTTAGTGAGGAGGAGGTATTTTTCCCCCCAGATAATTGCTCAAGATCATGCTTTCAAAGTCAAAGTGATTCAAACTTGCCTGTCTATATTTTGCAAACACACAGTTGGAAGGAATGCAAATTCACATTCCTATTTCTCAGGCGAAGCAATGCACCATCGGGGCTGATATTTTGTTTTGTTTTTTCTCCTTGGAGCAATGAAGGAGAAGGAATTCAAACCCCACAGAACTTAGCCATGGCCTGGCGTCACCTATAGGGGGCCAGGTCCTGCAAGAGGACATGTGTTACCCACCATAGGTCCAGTGCCCGTCAGCAAGAGATGTTGGATCTGAGATGCCCATTATCAAAAGCTGGGGCTCTCACTGTCCTATGAGGGTTTTTTCAGCAGAGTAGAGGGCTGCAGGGTTGAAGTCCATGGATGTCTAAAGGAGTCATTTAACTGTGAGGTGGCATGTGGCATAATGGGCAGAGCAAGGACTTTGAAATCAAACTATCTTCAGTGCAGTCCAGGGAAATTACTTCATTCTTCTGCTCTTCAACATAGAAATAGCCGGTTCTAGCTACCCCTCGGGCTGTTTTGGACTTGAATGATGTTCAGGATGAAAACCATCCTGAACGCGGTGGGTGCTGCATAGACATCTTCCTGCTTTGTCTCTGCTCCCTCCACTCTGCTTAGAAGACCCCACTGGAATTTCTTCCCTTTGGCGATTTTGGATCTTCACATAGAGATCATGAAATGGCTCAGCATTAGCACACACAGAGAAATCCTAAAGAAGGAATGAGGGAACAGAGCTGGGAGGTGTGGGCAAAACCATTCCCGAGGGCTTACACACTCAAGACGCCATGTAGACCCCATGCAGATTTCAGGAAAGCCCAGTGGCACAGGGTTCTCCCCGTTAGAAGCGGGGCTCAGCACCAAGCCATGTAAGTCCACGGGAACAGCTTTCATGAGGCTGGAGGACTCTGGAGAGCACTCTTGCATTACAGACAAAAATACCCATGACCATGGAGCAAATAGCTCCTGTCCACAGATCTATACACAAATCAAGAAGCAGAAATTGGGACCAGTCCTGGGATCTTATATAACCCTACTGCGACATTTCCAAAAACATGTTATACATGACCCCTCCCATTGTGCAGTGAACTCAATCCTTTTAAAACTAAGGAGGACTTTCAAGGTAGTACTCTCCTACTTTTTCTTTTCTTGATGACAATAAACTCTTCCGCAAAATACTTATTTAAAAGACAACACGTTTAGCAGCTAAACCAAGACCTCTGTCTCCTTAGGAGAATTGAGCTGAGTAAGTAGATCTGGTCCTACTTTCAAGGTCAAAATTCTGATCCTGATTTGAAATGTCATGTGTGGTTCCCACAACTCTACCTATGGGATAATTGGACACATTGTTATCCCCAACATCAGGGTATCCAAATAGGATCCTGTGAGATGGCGCAGGTAAAAACGCTTCGTAAATGATGAAATAAATAAATAAACTATTAGTATTTTAATTGAGGCTGGATTGCCAGACAATCAATTTAATTAACTGCAGCACAATTAATTGTGAAAATTGAGGTTTGACTCAGATCTTGCCAATTCAAGTGGCATTGTGCAGATTTGGTTACAGCCAAGAGAACTAAAATGATTCTAGGGACACTGTCGGAATAAAATTAGCCATGAAAGTGTTTAAGTCAAACAAAGTAATGGAAATGCTAAAGGAAATGAGTTGTGTTTGTCAACCTCTGCCTCAGTTTCTCCATCTGTAACATGGACCTACCGTGACGGACTTCATGATGAAGACTGACAAACTAGATGGTGGTAAAGCGGAAGGATAATTATAGTTCCGCATGGATTGGGGTGGGAGTCTGAGGACAGGGTGGCCTGTGTTGACTTACCCCACTGCCCTTTCTCCAGTCATCAATCACATCTTTCGGATGAAGCCAAAGTCACCAATGCCGTCGTCCAGAAGCCATGGTCCGCCTGGGACCGTCCCAATTCTTCAACACCTGTGTTCGATGTACCTGAGTCACCTGCGGAATGGGATCCCCTCACCCTAATTATAGGAGCTCCATTTGGCACATCTCTATTGCAGGGCTGGTTGGAACCTTCGTGTAACCCCTACAGCCTCAGCCAGCTCCTCCTGATTCTGGGGTCTTTTCACCTTCCCCTAATCCATTCCTGAGCAAAAGCTGGCAGGAAGGGGCCCTGTCCACCACAAAGTGGCCACCACAAAGAGCAACTCCAGGAAGGAGCTCACCTACCCTGAGACAGAAGCACACTCCCATCTTGTTGTTGATGGTCGTCATTGTAGCAGTTTTTACTTAGAGTCAAACCAATTCCTCACTAATATGATACAAGGGGAGAAAAAAGACTAAAAGCAAATAAACTAAAATACAGAGCTTATGTCTGGGTGATGGAACCAGGGACGGCTTTTCATTTTAAAAAATCTCTGTGTGTGTTTTCTGCTCTGTGTTTTCACATGTCCTATGATATGGATTCCCCTTTTAATTATTGTGAAACAACCCATAATGCATGTAACATACAACAAAATGAGCCTGAGCAGCATTCTAGAGGAAAGATACGAGACAGGAGTTCTGAGCAGATGCAAATGAAGGTGCAAGCAGACCCTTACATCCTGATCTCAGTCCATCAGCTTGAAGATGTAGGGAGAGAGAAGGTACAAAGGAGATCAAAATGTACCTAAGAAAATAACAAGCGCTGGCAAGGATGTGGAGAAACTGGAACCCTTGTGCATTGCTGGTGGGAATGTAAAATGGTACAGCTGCTGTGGAAAACAGTCTGATGGTTCCTCAAAGAGCTAAGACAGGATTACCACATGACACAGCATTGGATGTAAGCCACTCCTAGGTCTATAGCCAAAAGAATTGAACACAGGTGCTCAAGCAAATTCTTGTTCATAGCAGCACTATTCACAATCGCCAAACTGTGGAAACAATATAAGTATCCACCTACGGAAGAACAGATAAACAAAATGTGCTATGAAAACACAATGGAATATTATGCAGCCACAAAAAGGAAGGGAGCAGGGATACATGCTACAACCTTGATGAACCTTGAAAACATGCTAAATGAGAGAAGAGAGACACAATGGTCCCGTATTGTATGATTCCTTTTATGTAAAAGATACAGAGTAGGCAAGTTCATAGAGACAGAAAGCACTTCGGTGGCCTCCAAGGGCTGGGAGGAGAGGGGAATAGGGAATAATGCCTTGTGGATACAGGGTTTTATTGTGAGGGGATAATATATTTTGGAACTAGACAGAAGTGGTAGTTGCATACAGTTGTGAATGTACTAAATGACTTGAATTGTTGGCTTTAAAATGGTTAATTTTATGTTATATGAATTTCACCTCAATTAAATTGAGGAGAGAGGGGGCAAGAGAAAGAAAAAAATGTCCCTGAAGTTTTCTTGCATGTGTGCATGTGTGTCTGCTGCTGCTGTCCAGAAAGAACTCATCCAGAAGGAACCATGTGTGTCTGTCACGGGGACAGGAAGGGGGTCCTGCAGGACAGCTGGGGACTCAGGCACCACGGGGAGACCCAGCAGCCTGCGCTGCGCTGACCTGCCTCGCCCTCTGTTGGAATTTTCCTTCCTCTGGGCATTTCCCTCAGCTCAGTTTTCACCATTTCCTTCTTCTGCTCCCTCCCTCTTACCTCTCTTGTTTATATGAAAAGTGTATATTAAGCCTCTCAGGGAAAAGAAAAAATAAAGGAATGAAAAATTCCCCCAAATGAAGACCTGTGTGGAGAGGAGGTCCCTGGTGGGTTTTCAGGCAGGAAGAAAGTGAGGGGCAGGCTCATAACTAATCTCCTTGGGCTTCTGGAGTCTGGTTGGTTTGGGGGGCAGGAAGAGGACCACCCCAAGCACTTTTGTGGTCCTAACAAATCAGGTAAATAAATATTACCTGGAGGATACCCCTGCCTCTGAGATCCCTCCAGGACTCTGGAGTCAGAGGCCTGTGCCTTTCTGACAAACGCCACCCTTCCCCTCCTCCCCGCTGAGCCCCCACCACTCTGAGGAAGTTCTGCTGGAAGGAGTCATGCAAAACAACCTCTCGACTCAAAGATGGATGGGCACCTGACATACCACTTACAGGGCAACGAGGAGGATGCAGCCGCTCTTGGGAGAGTGCCTGAGGGCACCACAGGCATTGCGGGTGGATGTGTGCGGGAGCTTCCAGAAACACCCATCTTCCCAGACCCGAGGAACTCCTCTGGGGAGCTGGTGTGCTCATCCAACAGAGCAAATCACACAAAACAGAGGGTGTGGAGTCTGGGCCAGAGACTCCCCTTTGGGTGGGCCGAATACAAAGGGAACGGCATAGGGCGGGGCTTGGGGGCTCATACTCGGGAGACCTCAGCTCTCTGACCTGCACGCTGACCTCTGACCCAGGCGTTAAGGAGACACTGTCAATGGCAGCACTAACACTGGCCTTATGAACAGTATTTGAAGCAGAAGTTGCCGTACAGAGACCGGGTGTGGCAGGAGAGGAGCAATAGCTTCGGAGCCGCCGTATGCCCTGGCGTTGTCTCTTTGTACTATTTTATCTCAGAGCCACACTCTGAGCCAGCTGATGGGTTGAGCGTTAAGGCCTGGTGATGCTGAGGCCACTGCCCTCACAAGTTGGGGATCCGACCTCGATCCTTGGTCTCAGGGATCCTGGCTGCATCCCTGAGACTGAGGTGGAACTGCAGGGAAGGGACCAGGCTCTTTGTTCCGCATCAGCCACCCATTCTCTGCCTCCTGGGTCTCTTCTTCAGAAATTACTTGCCTCTGTTGGCTTTCCAGGCTGCCTCCCTCCTGCGTTGTGTGGCTCTGTTAGTCACAGGCCCACGCACATCACCTGCTCCGGATCTGAGACTGGCCACACAGCCCTGGGTGCTGGGAGTGTGTGAAGACCTGGCGTGTTGAGAGCAAAAGCAGCCTCATTTGGTTCTCATTTCAAAACTACCTAAAAATGAAGATCAGAAAGAAGTAGGTGTGTTTTGCAAGATGCTGGCTAGATTAAAATGTGCAGGGAGCTTTGCAAAGAGAAAAGCCCTTATTCATTCAGTTGTTTATTCGTTCACTCACGCATTCACTCTGGGCCAGGAACTGTGCAGGCCACCCAACGATGGGCAAGGAAGACACAGTCTTGAAATGTATACTCAGGTGGAACAGCGTCCCTTAATGTTGCTGGAGCCCAGCGCAGGGGAGCTGACTAGATGCACCATTGGAAGGAAGTGGCATCTCCAGAGAGCGGTATCACAAAGGTTCCCGAGAATTGGCAGCTAAAAAGGCAGGAGGATGTCAAGGGAGCAAGGGTGGCAGGGCACCGGGTGGGGGAGCGGCTGACAGCTGTGGCTGCTGACACAGCTGGAAGAGGGACCTTACAGAGCTAGGAGCCCCGGGCTTACCCCATGGCTGCCAGATACACTTGTCACCTACATAATCTTATTAACCAATGTCACCCCCCCCCCCAAATTAATTTAAAACATAAATAAAAATAAAAGATGAATCCCCTTACTACATTCCCTTGCTCAAAAACTGCCTATGGCTCAGAGCTACCAGTGGGGGAAGTGACTCCTTTGGGGGGGGGGGGGTGAACACTGGTCCTGGGGGTGGAGAAGGTGGGAGAGTAAAAATGCTTCCCCTTTTACTGTGTAAAGCACAGATATGCAGACAGTATGAAAACAGATATGCAATAGATCTGTGGCATTAAAATTTCAGGAAAATCATCTGAAAAGGCTCCTGGGGCTGGGAGGCAATAATAAAATAAAGGATTGAGAGGCACGCCAGGGTTTCGCATCCTCAGGACTGTCCACATCTGGGCCTGGATCATTCTTGGTGCCAAGAGCTGTCCTGCACATTGCAGGGTGCTTAGCAGCAGCCCTGGCCTCTCCTCCTGCCCTTCCGCCAGAGCTGTGACAACCAGCCATGTTCCCAGCACCGCCTGAGGTCCCCGGGGGCACAAGTGGCCCCAGTTGGGAACTCCTGAATCAGATGAGGTCAGTCTTACGCGTGCTCACTAAAGGATAACTATACCATAAAGCTTAACCGTTTTTGTTGTCCTTTTGTTTTTGGAGGGGGCCCTTTTACTGGCAGCAATAAATTCTGAGGGCCAAGCAGGTCTAGAGTTGCATGTAGAATAATAAACAAAAGGACAGACCCAGGCATGACAACATCCTAGGCCTTTTGATGAAGGTCTCATCAGGAGAGAGGAGGAGGCTTGGGACCCAGCCAGCAAGCCTAGAAATGTCCATCTCTCTTTGTGTCCAGAGAGGCCTCATTAAATTCCGCGACTGCGCTGGTGGAATTTGACTTGCAGCTGCGAAATTCAAGGCCTCCCCGGGCCTCCTGTGGACAGGAAGCTGGGCTAATAAATTGCCTCTGCTTCCCCGCCTGAGTTGCAGGTGTTGGGAGGTTACACCCTGAACATCCCATTCTGGAGGGTGGAGAGCCGAGGGACCCAACACCAGAGACTGAGGGTGGGTCTTGGGGCTTGACCAAGGAGTAACGGCGAAGAACATTAGCTAGTGAGGCTGAGGAATTTCCAGCGGGTAACGTTTCCTATGAGTCAGTGATATTAGGCTTTTGCTAAATCAAAACCAAACCAAAACAAAACCCTAAAGCAATTCCTTGTGCATCACATGATACACTAAAAAGTAATATATGGCTTATTTTGGTTAATAATCTTAACCAAGATGGATGCATCGCATCACCCCTGGGCCTGGTTCTGGACACTAGAGTCCCATTTTGCTGTAGAGGTTGAGTCTGAGTGACTTCCCCAGTTACTTAGACTCGGGAAAGCGAGTGCAGTCTGAGGCGTGTGTTAGGGGAGAAGCCACGTGCTGTTCAATTAAGATGTTTATTGATGTGACACATAAAACTCCCGTATTTCATTATCTGGACTGGAAGGTGGTTATTTATTGAACTGCCCGTGGCTTTCCTGCTCCTGTGGGCTCCTTAGACATGGTTTTTCTCTAACAGTGATCCAAAAGAATCGGTCCTCTGATGAGCATATCGCCCCTCCCGCCCACCCAGCATCCCTCTGCTTTGGGTTTCTCGCATTCTTTCCCTTCTTCCTGGAGGCTGGTATTAACCAGGGGGAGTTGTCCTGCTGTGTTTGATATGTGAAATCAGCCTGCACTTTCAGCCACAGAAGTGGCGAGAGGACACTTTTTGAAGGTGTTTTTTAGAAAGGTGAAAGGTTTTAGAAAATAATGTTAAACATTTGACATAAACATTGTGTGAGTTTTATCTTGCCTGAGGGGAATAGAGGGGCGGGGGAGAAAGGAAACTAACAGTGCAGTTATCTTGAAATAATCCTAGGACTGGTATTGTGCAATGAAACAAACAAGGTGAAGGAAAAAGCAAACAAAATCCTACACACCCATCCTTTTCCCTATTGTGTTTGCCAGCGGAAGTGGGGGCCCCAGCTCAAGAGTCCTGTGCTGTACTGTGCTCCCACCTTCATGTCTTACTCCCCTATATTCTTAGGAATCCGTGCTGCCAAAGACACTGAGAGAGACTTTCATTTACTTTTTCCTCGAGGAACAGATTTCTCAATCAAACTCTGGATTCAAACTTTCATTTTGAAAACAAAACCACCTCTATCAAAATAACAATAAAACCCTATAAAGTGTGTTTTTCAATTTGGGAGATGGACATGGAAGGAAAAATTCTCTTAAAAAAAGGAAGAGGAGCCCAGCCAGTGTGTTTCAGTGGTTGAGCATTGACCTATGAACCAGGAGGTCATGGTTCGATTCCCCACATGCCTGGGTTGTGAGCTCAATCCCCAGTAGGGGGCGTGCAGAAGGCAGCTGATCAATGATTCTCTCTGATCACTGATGTTTCTCTCTCTTTCTCCCTCTCCCTTCCTCTCTGAAATCAATAAAAATATTTTGTTTTAAAGGAAAACAAAAAAAGAGCAGGGACTTCCTACTGATCAGACATATGGTTACAGAGGTTTGAAGAAACTGCCAGGTATACTTTTGAGAACACACACAAGTTCACTTCTGGTTGGTTAATTATTTAGTAACTTTGTTTTGTGTTGTTAACAAACAAAAAGTGGAGGTATGACTAGAAGAATTCTAGGTTTCTTCCCTTTCTCCCCTTCCCAGTCTTCCCAGCTGCTCCCACCATGGGACGTGAGCACCCAAATGCCAACAGAACAGCACGCTTTACAAAGCGGCTTAATTACTCCTCACAAGAACCCATCAGCACAAGGGCTTAAGAGCCACAGTTTTTTTTTCCTGGACTTTCACTCCCTCATAAAGGGGGATGTGGCAGAGATTTCTGAATCCCCACTTTCCGTGGGAAGGGAACGAGAGGCTTAATGAGTGAATTTGAGGTCATTAACAATGTGACAGCTGTTTCATCCCAGTGGAAACAACAGCTGGGTCCCAACCGCAGGGCAAATAACCAACTCCTCAGTGGGACCTGGGGACGGGATCGGCGAGTCCATTACGCGTCTCCTGACGTACCTGCAGCTCTTGTCTATGACGCAGTCATGGGCTCTGGAGTCTCTGGAGTTAATGAAATGACAGGAGGCCCTTACAGGAGAGGAGATTGTTAAGCTCAGAGAACAGATTTATTAAATGGGCCTGTTCTAAGTTTGCCATTAATTAAAATTAAGAGCCATTTTTTATGTTTCCACTGAATCACAGAGCATAATGAACTGAAGTAAAAGGAAATAATAAAGTAGGAGCCCTCCATGA
Source organism: Myotis daubentonii (assembly GCF_963259705.1). Taxonomy (NCBI): domain Eukaryota; kingdom Metazoa; phylum Chordata; class Mammalia; order Chiroptera; family Vespertilionidae; genus Myotis; species Myotis daubentonii. Next base: position 37,747,950 of record NC_081854.1, read on the forward strand.
CCCAGAGGCAGGGGAGGAGACGGCTGAGCTTGAACGGGAAAGAAAATAGGCGGGGCGGCCGAAACAGAAACACGGGTGGGCTGTGCAGCACCCACGCTACTGCAGGGCACGTGCCATTTCATTTAAACGGAACATTTTGACACCTGCCAGTGACGGTAAATTTGCTCCTTTTTCACCCCTCCTTTCCCAGACATCATCATCAGCCTCTCTCTTCTGGGCTTCGGGTTCTTTTTTTTTTTTTTTCCCTGCTTGCTGACATCCTTCCGGTGACTATTTCTGCTGCTTTTAATTTGTAAAATATTATAGATATAAATAACGTCTGATTAAGACCCTGCCTTGAAATATGTGGCGCTCACTTAGCAGCCCCCATCTTATAAAGGACTCCTGGATCCCTTCCATTCATTTATAATGCGAGGCTCCGAGCAGATGTCTTAAGTATTCTCTGTCACAAACAGCAACATTACATGAATTTAAATTTGGCTCTTTGTCTGACCGCCCCTCCAAGCAAGACAGCTGATGTCCAGGGAGCCCTGTTTCATCTGGAAACGACGTGGCTCTGCCACCTGCCCCGAGCCTCACCTTCCCCGGTACAAGCAGGATAACCTGCTCTCTCCCCAGAGAGCTGAGGCTGCTGGGGATAAAGGGATCCTTTCCTTCTGTCAGATCAGAGTTTGCTAAAATGAGAGGTGGAGGAAGAAGTCCTGTGTAAATGGCAGGTGGACACACTCTGGCCTGGCCTAGGAAGAGCCGCAGTGCTCTCTGAGTGCGTGCCTGATGTTCCCCATGGATCTTTGTAAACAGGCTACAGTGTCCACGCTATTATCCCCATTTTGTTGATGAGGAAACTGAGGTCCAAGGAAGAGAAATGAATTACTTCTCTCTTGTTAGTATTTTACCTAAATGGAATTTAACAGATGTGTGTGTAAATTCCTCAGCTAAGGTTTCAAATCCAACATCACAAGAACAAAACACCAGAGCTGTAGCTTAATGCCTGAACTTAAAAAAAAATCTCAGGGGATATGGGGGATTAGCACACTTGTCCCTCCTTTCCCTTCTATTCTTCTGAAAAGCACACTTTCCTCCGTTTGATCCTGTGGTCCAATTGGAGTGTTTTATTTCCTTTCCACAATAGTAGACCCATGACCTCGGTCGGCTACTTAAATAGCCCACCTCTTGACCATAGTGATTGGATCAGAGATACAGCACGTGACCTATACTGGACTGGAATCTTCCCTGGGAGAGAGGCTAAGACCTCTTGCTATTACTGATATTATATGAGAATGGAACTTTGGTCCTTGTAGTAACCATCTCTCCCACCAGGCAGAGAAAACCTGCTGTATAAAGTAAGCCACACAGATGGAAAGAGACAAATGATCTGATTATGTATTTGAGCCCCTGGATACAGCCATGCCTGAAGCTACAATTCTAAGACTCTCTAGTATATGAACCAATATACTCCCTTTTGTCATAAGGTAAGTTTAGTTGCCACCAAGAACTATGACTAATATGGGATGACAGAGCAGCGTACACTGTTCCATGAAAGTTGTGGACATGGGGTATAATATACTATCTTTCTAAATCATGTTCTTAAATTAATTCTCAGCAAATTTCTCATGAGTCTGACACTGTATGTTTTTTCTTAGCTCTTCCCCATGATGTTTCTTCTGGCTTGAATGCTTACTCTTCTGCTTCCATGTTTGGTGAGCTTCTCTGCATCATCCAAGCCCTAAAGCAAACCTAAGCTCTTGGGTGAAATCTTCCTTGGTTTCACTAGTACCAGTTTCCCCCCCAAAACTGTGAGCTGTCTAGAGCCTGAGTTGTGTCTTATTCATTGTATGTTCTCAACAACAAGTACACTCCTGGGCATGAGGTCATTGTATTATTCAAAAACTAGCTCACCGTCACCTGGAGACCCTCACATCAAGGAGGTTTGCACTGTATTGGGCAGAGACAGGGACTCAAGTAAAATTACAACAGCGCTGAGGTAAGTCCCATTGTGTAACTGAAAGTCACCGTGGCGATGTGGCTTTCAGGTGGCATGAATGGAAGTAGCATGCTTGGGGTGCGGGGGACAGGGCGTTCCACTGTGTGCTGCTCAGATCTCACCTGGGTGTTTGTCCCAATCTGGACTGAAATAGGAACATTGAGGACACCAGCATCAGACTGGTTGAATTACATCACGGTTTTCATACTGCTTATGACAGCTTTATTGAGATATCGTTCACATACCACACAAGTGCCCCATTTAAAACATACAGATCAATAGTTTCTAGTATAGTCACAGTTTTACAATGCTTACCACATCAACGTTAGAACATTTTCATTGTTCCAAAAGAAACCCCCTCCTTTCGCTGTTACTCCCCAATCCCTCCATGCCCTCTCAGCCCCAGGAAACCACAAATCTACGTTCTGTCTCTATAGATTTGCCTCTTCAGGACATTCTGTGTAAACGGAATCCCACGGTCCTCTGTGACTGGCACCTTTCCCTTAATGTTCTTAGCAGACTACCTTTTTATCGTCATTAAAGCAGCAGTAATCCCCCTTTTAGCGAACAGTGTCTAAGGTATACATAGACCAATAGGCAATTATTAAGAGGGGAGTGGCTCTGGTTGGACAGGCAGGACTGGGGTCCTGAGCTTTACTTTCTTGACTTTGTCCCCTGAATTAAGTAGCAAAAGACAAGGGCCTCTGGAGCCAGAGAGTTGGGCCACTCTTATAGCTCCTATGCAGTCCATCTGGGCATATACAGAGTTCTATTTTGTTGCACTTCGAAAGCAGAAGAAAGCCTTGCTATTTCAAGTCTTTTTTTTTTTTAATTTTAAGAAACTGCCTTCTCCATAAAAGGGTATTATGTGACAAACATTCTAAGTCCCTTCTTATGGTAATACTGCACTTTGCAAATGGCTCAGATCCAATCCAATTGAACATAATAAAATGAAACAATCTGTGCTATCTCCAATAGCTTTAATCTTCACCATGCTAATGATTCCTAAAACCAACGCGCATGGTTTAAAAAAAGGAGGAAGAAAAGACGCGCTCTGCTCTCCCGTTATCAGCCTTCTTGGCAGCTGGGCCTCGTGCTTATTGTCACCATCAACAGGGTCCTTGGAAAAAGCACCCGCCGCCCCTTTGCTCTGAGGTCAAAGTTTACATGTGAAGCAAAATGGTCACAGTCATCCTCGTGCCTCTCTGCTCGTGACGGTTAATAATAAAGCAACACTGCATCCTTAAGTTAAACTGCTGCCCCATTTCCCGAGGTTGGCGAGAACTCCCCAGAGAACTGCAGGACCTGGCCTGTCTGACAATTATCAATGGCACGTTCTATCCACCCCTACAGAATGGTCAGGGCTCGGAGCTCACGTTTCCTGCCTAGGATCAGCAGTCACAGTCCTCCCATTGGGCCAAGTTGTGTCTGGGTGCAGTCTCCGGATATTCTGGAAATAATGGATCCATTCATTCATTCACTCACTCGTCCACTCATGCACATGGATCATCTCCTACAGACCATGCAACATGCTAGGAGTCTTGCTCTTGGAGAACTCAGAAGAAATGGAGATCACATCACATTTTTAATTTGTTGGGCTAAGCACTACATGAGAAGTGAGAACACAAGACTGGGCGGGCAGGGGGTCCAGGGAAGACTCCCTGTTTGCTTCTGCTGCTGCTGTGTCCCAGGATGCTCCACTGGGGCCCATGTAAGCAAAGCCATTCCCATTGTCCCCAATCCTGCCCCTCCTGCATTTACAGAGCCCACAGATTCAGAACTCTGAGCCTTTGCCTGCAGCCAGCTCCTGAGTCAGCTCCTGACCATCACAGGGTCCTTCGTCCAACCAAAGGGGACCTAAGGCCCACTCAACCCTCACCAGCCAAATCGGTATGGTTCCAGTCTTGGCCATTTCCTGTGGTCAGTTACCTTCGAAAGTCTCCCCATTGTTCAGGGCTGGATTCATCCACTTGGAACACATTTGGACAATGAGTTTGCTTCTTCCCTCCCAGACACCGATCAGTATTGACGGGCTCCTCAGAGAGGTGGTTAAGTTTGGGAAATTAGGCTAACCACATATGGGGTACCTGAGGGGCTGGCTAGTGACTAGGAAAAGTTCTAGAATGGGAGACACTGAAACAATGGATCAAAGAAAGCCTTTGGGTGATTTTTGTGTATTCCATAGATCCTTCCTCCATTGAGGTAATATTAGTAATTAATATTAAAAATAACCAGATAATATTTACTAAACCTACTACATATTAGACACATCCTACATGTTTTATATATATCAACTCATTCAATCCTCACAACACCTCCATGAAGTAGGCATTAATATTTTTCCCATTTCACAGATTTGGAAACTGAGGCACAGAGAGGTTAAGTAATTTCCCCAGAGTTTTCTCTTGGGATTTGAACCAAAACTATCATTTTCAATGATATTGATATGCCTTTAAAATAACTATGAAATGTACATAAGCCCCTTAAAAATGTACACTTTTTTTTTATTCAGTAATTCTACTTCTGGAAACCTAATCTTATACAATAGTCAAATATTATATATTGTATTTATTAGTCTAAAGTGCTCATAGGCTATTTTTTTAGCCTTATTTATAATAAGGAAAATCTTGAAGCAATCTAAATTTTCAATATTAGAGGAATAAACTTCAGTAATAGCCAATAAATGGAATTTATAGCCATCATTATAAATTATATTAATGAAGAGTCAATGATATCGTGGAACTCTGCTATAATGTTAAGGTAAAATGTAGACCTGAAATGTCTATAGATGGTATGATCAAAATGGGTTCAGCTGCTAGGGTGGAGATATACAGTGAAAGAAGAAAAACAAAGTTTTCCATCTGGTTCCACCCAAAGCAGCTATTAGGAAATGATTTGTTTGGGAGCAAATCTGTTATCTCCTCTTAACCTCTAGTCTTTTAACACAGAATCTCAAGAAAACTCAACGTGGCACTTTTTTTTCTGAGATATTTCACGTGGAAAAATAAATGATATCAGTGGGTTTAATATCGCAGTTGGCTAGGTAAAGCTAGGCTCTTTACCTCATGGACGAGAAATGAAACCAAGCAAAAAAGCTTTGAATTCTCAGTCCTGCTCACGCAGTGTATCTGGAATTGATGAGGCACACAGATATCACCTGGAGATAACTTTTTCTACTTGTTCTCAGGCTCAGAACCAAATCACAGCACCTCCCTCCTCCAGCTCTACTTGAGAGCAAATTGAGTCCAAATTAGATCACCCGTTTTGTCCAATTGTATAAACCACGGCAACACTGTTTGGGAAAATCTAATAGTCTTAATCTAAGAACTGCTCCTGTGCCCACAATAGAATCAAACAAATAATCAATAAGCCTCTAGATATTATAACATCACTGAGTGAAGAGATAGAGAGGAGCAGAGTCTGTGTTTGCAGAGAGAGCTGCTTAAATGGAATCAAATCACAATTCAGCAAGGACAAAGCCAAAACAAACAATAGCAGTAACAACAAAACTGGGGTGAGTAACATCATTTGTTCTACAGACTAACAGTCCCAGAATTTTCTAGCTGGAAGTGTTAGATTGTGAATTTCAATGAGGCAGGTATTTTCTTAGGCATTTAAAAATCTCATTTGACCTTCAACAGTAACTCTTTGGCATTGTTTTACTGTAGGGTAAATCTGAGATGCAGGGAGGTTAGTTCACTGGCCCACAGTCACACAGCTAATAAGAGGCAGAGATGGGCACTGACCCCACGTTTTTAACTCACATTCACTTGAACTGCATGCTAGCAAACTGACTCTGGAGTCAGCCACAATCCAGGGTTGCTTTCTCTGTAAACGTAGGCATGTTGATAGTATCTTCAAGGCTCGGTTTCTTAAAATGGAAGTAACAACATCAACCCACGTATCAAGTGCAAAATGTGATGTCTGATACAAAGTCCATACTCAGTAACTGTTGGCTCCTAATAGCTTTATCATTACATTACTCTAATTATTACCCAAAAAAGCATGCCCTTAACAAAACAACCATAAGCAAACTCTAGTTCCTTAATACAATAATGATACACCTGCTTACCTGTTTAGGAGTCAAGTGAGTGATGTGTGCAACTTATTTAGAAATAAATAAAAAATGCAATGGATGGATGGGAAGAGGGATAGACATATGGATAAAATGCAAGTAGAAAGAAATGTTAACTGTCAAATCTAGGTGATGGCTATATGGATGTTTACAATTCTTTCAACTTTTAATAAAATGTTGGCAACATAGCAATAAAGAAGACTAGGATACAATGGGTGGCTCCCATGACATAATGCTGAGCAAACACTGAAGAGTGCACCCTGCATGACTCTGTTTATAAAAAACTCGAGAACAGAGAGCTATGGTGATGGCAATCAGAACAGGGCTAGCTCTGGAGGATGGTGGGATTTATTGATGGAAAACGGGTACAGGTAAGCCTTCTGAGTGTTGGAAATGTTGTCTATCTTGATCTTGTCTATCTTTATACGGGTGTATACATAAATTACATGGTGTATACATAAATAAAAGTTCCTGACCTGTCTATCTAACATGCATGCATCTTACCATATGTATGATACACCTCAAGTTAGATTCTGACTCTCAAGCAGCTCACATTTCAGAATGCCCTCCTCTCTCTGTGCCAGAATTCTTTCTAGGCACTTTCTGATGCATTCACTTGGAAAACCATTTCAGAGAATTGTCTGACAGAATACATTACTTAAGCCTTTAAACGCAATGAGATGCGATCTCAGTTTCTTAGGAAATGACTGTCATCCCTGGGAGTAAACTGGGCCTATGAGGAAATTACCAATGTGTCAAACTCCTCAGCCACTCAGTAGTCCTTTCCCAGCACACTTGGGCCCTTTCTTTCCTCCTTCACAATCAGATTTATCCCAGAAAAAAAAATGGGTACCCCCAATGACTCCAAATTTCTGCCCTCTGACATGAGATTCAGTCGTGGAGATGGAGAAAGAAGATGCCACCTCCAACCCATACTATATAGAGAGTCACCTACAGAGTGAGTGACCTTGTAAAGGAACATTCTACTCACAAGACAAACATCTCCTCTCTTGTTCAAACCCCAAGACTGTCCCTTTCCAAAGCTTCCCTATGGCCTGGCCCATTGGATCTCAGGGAGAAGGCACATCCAGGCTTGTTCAGGAGTGCCCTGAATGGAGGTCCTGATGAGAGACAGGAGAGCTGTCTCCAACAACAGAGACCCCCAATCTCTTCCAAACTGCCGGTGACATAAATTTGAAAAAAGTGCCTCCTGAATGCAGGCAACATGAGTGCATGATGATTTCTGAATTAGCAATAAAATGGAAGATGTCGTAGAAATAGAGATGAATTAGGATCCAGAAGGCCAAGGTTACTCATACCATAAAAACTGGGGAATTTGTTTTAAAAATAGAGACACAAATTTCTCTCCAGACACAGTGAGTCGGAATCTCTGGGATCCTCTTGCATGTGAAAGATTGAGAATCAAAATCTTTTTGTAAAGAGCCCCTTAAGGGAAACGGGCCTTTTCATGTATCCCTTTACCAACCCATCCATCCATGTATCCATCTATTCACCCATCCATCCATCCATCCATCCATCCACCCACCCACCTGTGCATCCCATTCTATAACTATATACCTGCTGAGTGTCTTCTCTGTGCCATGCAACAGACTATACTTTATTTAATAATCAAAGACAAAATTCCCTTACACCAACAAGTTTTACAAAGAACCACACTGACTTAGCCACTCTTAACTGTATAATCCAGTCCAATCATATGATCATCATTAAAAAACCACACATGGTATTTTCCCTACTTTTCTCACTAACCACCATAAATCTATTTTCAGATATCACCACCCTACATTAAGAACTACCTGAGTTTTAGGGAGAGTATAATCTGAAACATAAGCATTGAGTGTTTGGCTTGAGTCTCAAGGAAACTTGTACATTTATCCGAGAACACTGGAGTCTTAGGGGTCTGTAGGTGGGCAAGCACCTTTCTATGGAGTTGATTACTTTCTGAGACATCCAATTATACATGAGTAATATCTTTCCCCAAAGATACTCTGCAGAGAATCCACTGTGGATTCTTCTGTTTTCAGGAAGCTACGATCATTTGGATACCAAAGCAAGCCCCAGAGGTTCTGAAGTTATGTACCATTAAAATAAAGTCTTCAAAGGTGTGTGTGTGTGTGTGTGTGTGTGTGTGTGTGTGTGTGTGTGAAATAGATATGACAATGGAGGCAGAGATTCAATAAAAGGTTATACCAACTTTAGAAGAAAAAATTAAAATAAAGCAAATGAATTGAAAAGATGTCCCAGAGCTTTAAATGCTCCTTTTGAATTAACTGCTATTTACCTTTGTCATAGAGTCCGACACCCAGTGACCAACGACATGCGGAATTATTATGATTGCAGTACTGTATTGTGTTTCCTTATTTAGTTCTCTGTCCCCTCCAGATAGCAAGATCCTAGAAAGCTGAGACCATTTTTCTCCTTCTCACCACTGGATCTATTCTATGACTGACAGCGCCTGACTCAATAAATTCCTGCTAAATCATGGATATACGTCCTTTTCTAGTAAGAATGTGACAAAATGAGACAGTCGTTGCAATTTCTGATGCCTTCCACCTAAAGCAAGTGACTGATTTCCATTGGGTAACAGTCTCCTTTCACTTTAAGTATTGAGGCTGTTCGAGAACAAATAAGATAACTGAAGCATGAGTACCGTCAGCCAGTCACTCAGCAACCAACACTGACTTGCTTTTAATGTACCACAAGACAAGCACTTTAATGAAATCTAGGAAGCCCTGGCCCTATAATGTTCTGTCACTCCTAGTCAGAGGCAGGGGTATTTTTTTAATCTGTGACCTAACTCATGGCCAGATTGGGGGTCAAACATTGCATTAGTGATTCTCTGCAAAAAAACACGGGTGGCAGGAATTGATCTTGCTGCCCCAGTCTAGTCTCTGCTCAACAACATACTCCTTTGTCTCTCACCCCTATGACATTTGACTTAACCAGTGTTCCGTTCAACTAGTCTGTCCCCGCCTTGCACCATATACCCACTAACTGACACACCTAAGGTGCAGACACCGCTGGTACTCATCATCCAGAAAGACTGCCCCTCACACACATCCTTTACGCCCAACTTTAGCTGCAAATTAGAATCATTTAGGGAGCTTTTCAAAATCCTGATGCCCAGGCTGCACCCTAACCCACCTGAATAAGACTCCCCAGAGGATGAACCCACACTTCAGGATTTTTTTCACCATTCCTTGGATGATCACAGTGGGGTTGAGAACCACAGAGGGAGCCCATCCTCCCAATCTCAGATGCATCAGTCAGTACATCTGGCCTTGGGGAGGCTTCTAGCCTCTTCGATGTCATATTTGTATGGAGTCTCATCAGCATCTGGATCTCCACGTCATTCTGCACACTTTGGCAAGCTCTTGGATCTTCAACCAAAACGTGCTTTCCTATTGCACTGAGATTCAGCACTGATGGTTCTGACATCCTGGGGGGAGGCTGATGGGGGATGGAGAATAAATGAAAGTAGGGGTAGAAGAATGGGCAGTTAAACGGGTGGAAGGATGGATGGATGGCCAGATGGCCATATGAAGAGTTAATCCTGTAAAGGCTTCTATTAGAGCACCTGAGTTATTTTATCATTCTTTTCGCATGTTTGTGTCCTCAACTTGATGTTAAGTTCCACAAGACAGAGACCCAGAACTTATCTGTATTTATTTTCTCAGGACCTGGCATAGTACTTGGCTGGTGGCAGGGACAGCAACAGGTAAAAAAAAATATATGCCTTTTGAAAGAACTGGCTTTAGTTCAATATTCTTATTTCTAAGTCTATCCAATGTCTTTCTAAGAATAGAATTTCTTGGTAGGGAGAAGAATGAAAATCTTGAAATAAAGATGCTCTGTGTATATTTTACCTTCCCACTGTACAAAGAAATAGCTAGTGGCGAATTCTGATAAAAAAAAAAATCAATTGGGAAATGGCATTATTGATCTCAAGAGAAAGTGGGTAGACAAACATTTAAAAATATTAGATTATTTGATAGTGTTTCACTGTCATAGAACTTCCTCTTTTCACTGATGGGCAAAGGAAGGCTTAGCAAATAACTTATTCAACACCATGAGCCCAGAACTCTTGTCCTCCCTGTCCATGCTTTGCTCTTGCATTGAAGAAAGAATTTTAAAATTCCATAACCCTCTAATCCTTCATCTCCTACCCAAAACATGACCTGTTTTCTGATCAAACTATCCAAAGTGGCATTGATGCATTGGTATTTTTTTTTACCAACCTGATAGGATCCCTGCCAATAACATGTTACTTACATTTGGGTTGTTGGGAGGTACGAAGAAACCAGTGAGTCCTTGGTGGTACCCACCTGTGGTGTGAGGAAGGAGCCCCATTTCTCATGAGAGAGAGGCACATCACTGTTAAAAATGCAGTCTGGGTACTTTGGAAAGTACAAGGCACCATAACTTCCCAAATTGGCAAAAACTACCTGCTATGGATTGTAGTAAAGTGTGTTTTTAAATTATTTCAGAACCATAAAACCTCTCCATAGAGAGTACTTTGAAACTGCAAATTAAATATAGAACCTCTATGAACTGTATCCATTTTTACAGTAAGTATATATTTCCATGGGGGTTTGTACCATCTTTTTTGTCTAGTTACACTAGTTAATAATGCAGTGAATTTGCAGTAATAGAGTAAATGTTATTTTGATGACACTATTTGATTAAATTAAAGACGACATTAAAGGGACCATTTCAATAAAGAACCGAAATATCCAGAAGCAACTGGGGCTGAGTGTTTAAGTCAGCTAGTCTGGCGGTCTTAAAAGGACCAAATGGAATTTCCTTCACCGTGTGAATGATGAGCGAGTTAAGAAACAATAGGACCAAATAATATATGAGAGAATATGAAGGCTCAGAATCCAAGACCCAGGCAATTTTAGTTATTTGAGGCAGGCGTGCCACTCACAAGAAAACAGCCCGAGCGGCCTTGGGAAAATGTAGAAATGCATTAAGTAAACCGAAAGCGAGAGGGCACTGAGATTTGTAACAAAATGTGCTGATGTGGTGACACAAACAAAAGAAGAGAAGATGTGGGATTAGTCATGGCCCCCCACCCCCGCCAGCCGCCCCCTGCCAGCCACCCACCCCACTGTCTTCTCTGCAAATCACAAATGCAGGAGTGGGCCACCCACACCTGTGCAGGGAAATCTTTGAGACTGCAAAAGGAGAAGCGAGTCCTAATTATTTCTTTCAGGCCCCTGTTCCTATGGTGCTTGCAAATAAAAGTTTTCCTGAGTGAGATGTTCCCGTTCATAAATCAAGCGACTGTTTGAAAATCCCTTGACTTAAGTTCTTAGAGACAGACTCTCTGAACAGACATTCCTGGGCAACGTGGCTGAGTTACGAATCACGGGTATTCCACCAGAAGGAAGACCCCGGATGAAAGGTGTGTGGTGGGTGAGGTCCCCAGGTCTCACAGAAACACCTGCTTTGGCACTTCAGCCCCAAAGACAGGGACCTCTCTATCTCCACAGGGGGCCACTGACTGCTGACAAGTTCAAGCCTGAAGCACTCACAATTGTGATTGTTTTTACAACTAAAGAGAAATACAAAAGAAACCCTCAGCTCGAGCCAATATAACGCTTCCCTGTGAGCTCCAAAGAACATGATTAGATGCGAAGTTTTTCTCAGATAATGTATCTGGTCGTCATGCATGTGGGCATCCCAGAATAGTGATTTACCTCCTCACAGACAGGGGTGGTGGCGTGGTTTGTTGGAAAAGTCACGTGCCCCCATCTCAGTAAGCATTGGCTCTTTAATTGGAAATACCTCACAATGCAATTCTCGTGGTGTATCTGACTTTCTGCATATAAACCTGGACTCTTTATTATCTTCCCAGCAGTAAATCACTTAGAGACAAAGCATGATATAAAATGTCACATCAGGCAACTCTGTTAAATAAAGTACAGGGACAACAGACATTATGGTACTGAGCTCTTTAAGGCTGAACAGAATCCTCAAGCTGCCAGCAAATTTGTTCTTGTTGAAGATACCCATGTACTTGGAAGAACAGCAATTATTCAGAAGCAATGTCAAACTTTCTTTTTTTAAAACAAAACAAAACATGTTTTTATTGATTTTAGAGAGAGAAGAAGGGAGAGGGAGAGAGAAAGGGAGAGGGAGAGGGAGAGGGAGAGGGAGAGAAACATCGATGAGACAGAGAAACATGGATCTGTTGCCTCCCATACATGTAATGATTGGAGACTGAGCCCACCACCTGGGTATGTGCCCTATTCAGGAACTAAACAGGTGACGTTTAGGTGCATGGGAGGATGCTCCCACCAACTGAGCCACACTGGCCAGGGCAATGACAAACTTTCCTGAGGAAAGATCCTATTTCTGGGAATTCTGAGAGGCTCAAACCTACGTGTTTGAAGTATGCCCCTTGACCGTTTCCAAAATGGCAGCACACCCCTGGCCCAGCCCCTGCTGACTGCTGTCTTTCCCCTGAGAATCTGGGAAAGTGCACCACAAACACGAGGTGCACTTTCAAATCACAGAAACACCAAACCAACTTCGATGCAGGCTCAAAAAGAAAAACAAGTGAACACAGAGGAATTTTGGGGCAATGAAACTACTCTATGATGCCACAACGATGGATTCATGTCATTATACATTTGTCCAAACCTAAACACCACGAGGGAACCCTGATGTGAACTATGGACTTTGGGGGACTGTGTGGATGCATCACTTGTAACAAATGTGCCGCTCTGGTGGCGGGGGGGGGGGGGGGGGCGGGGGGAGGAGTGGATGTTGATAGTGGAGAGGGTGAGCATGTTGGGGGACAGGAGGTACATGGGAGCTTTCCCTACCTTCCTCTCAGTTTTGCTGTGATTGCAAAACTTCTCTAAAGAGCAAAATCTATTCAAAAGAGTTAAAACAAGTCTAACAAAAAGCATATCTGAAAACCTATGGTGGTAAAAAATGTCCAGTCCTTCCTTCAGGTCCAGGAATCTCTACTTGAGAACTTTATTCTGTCCTGACTGCAGTCCACACTCACATGTTCCAGTAAAAATCAGATCTCTTTTGGCTCAATTTCTCTGGGACTTTAGAACTCACGCCCCTCACTTGCCTTGTTTGATCAAAGGGTCTTAGCGCAGCCCCCCCCACCCCCTCAATGCTTCTCCTGACCAATCTCACTGCCACGTCTATGTGGGAAACATCTGTTTTAGACTCTGAGGCACGTTTGGTGGCGCACTTGTGAAGTTACACCGACCATCATCTGAGAGCCAGCTCTCCAGCTCCATCTGAACTATCCCAGTGCCTGACACCTGCAGTCTCTCCTCCTCGCCCTGCTTGTAAAGGCTCCCTTTTCCGTGGGGAAAAATCCTGAACAGCCTTCAACTGTCCTCTCACGGAGCTCCCTGATCAAGAAAGAAGAAACTGATCAGGTATCTGTGCTTCCTGCAGCACTTTACGTCATTGTTATTATCACTCCCACAACCACCCTCCACTCCCATATTATAGGACTTTGTATATGTGCCTATACTCCTGTACCAAAGGGTCTTTGAGGCCAGGGTCTATATCTTAATTGTTCTTATTTATGTGTCTATTTCCAGTTCCTGGCATGGATTTGGCATATCGCTGATGCTCTACAAATACATAAGGGAAATTGGACATTTGGGCAGCTGCATTATTTCTAGAAAGCCACTAGGACATCATTATAGATTTTCAGTAAAATATAAGTTTCATCATCTACCTATCTATGCATCATTTATCCAACCATTCAACCATTCAACCATCCATCCATCCATCCATCCATCCACCCAGCCATCCAACCATTGAAAAAATGTGCAATAATACCTACTCTGCCGTGCCTTTTTATGGGTAATAAAAAAGAAAAGAAGAGATGAATAAAAAATGAGTAAGATATGGTCCTTGCTTTGACATATGTTGCTGCTGAATAGGAGAAATAATATTTGAAAGCAAGGACCATGACTTGTCCATCATTTTGTCCCCTGAAGCATCTCATGCAGGGACTTTTACTCAGTAGCAATCGGTAAATGACTATTGAATTAATGAATGAAAACAAATACAATATAAGGCAGTAAGTGAAAAGTGTCAAATAAATGCAAGAGACAAAACGCTGCAAAAGAGTGGAGGGTGGACTGATTGCGTCCAGCAGGGCACCTCAGGGAAGATGGAATTTGAGCTGGGATAGATCAGCTGCTCACATCTGAAAGAAGGTGAGGGGAGCAAAGCATTCCAGAAAATAGTTTATCCTCCCATGCAGGCGGCTCGGTATGTCACTGCCCATCGCAATGCTTGGCAGAGGGGTACCTCAGTAAGCCTCTTTGTTTAGAAGTAGATACCTGCTGGGCATTAGCCTGAAGTGAAGGGAACAGTTTGGGCCCTCAATGAGTCTCCTGGGGCAATAATCTCTGGAGAAAGCCAGTGATAAATTAGGGGTGAGAAGGATGGTGGACTGTACCATAAAACAGCAATTTAAACTGCATAGAGTGGAGCAGAGGTCCTAAAGGGGCTGTTGATGAATAGGTTTCTAATTTGACAAGTTCTCAATCTTGTGTTTGCAATTAGCAGCATCTATTTGCTTGCAATTAATGTGCAAAGTCCTTAAAAAGAGTGTATTCTTTAAGTTAGGTGACATATGCCCCCCTACCCTGTACTTGTGCCTACAGTATTGATATGTTTCAAAAATCAATTATCTTACATCAGTCCAGTGCAGATCCAAAGAATAATACTTGGACTGTATTTACCCAGTTTGATCAGAACAATGGCTGAATTTTCCAAGGACTCTAACTTAGGAGGTTTGGGTGTCAAGAGTGGTCATCTATGGTTGAATTAAAGTCAATCTAGTTAGTACATGCTCAGTTTCAACATAATCACCACCACCACCACCACCACCAACAACAACAACTTTTGAAAAAATATTCCAGCCAGGCTGGTGTTGCTCAGTGGTTGAGCATGAACCAAGAGGTCAATGGTTCAATTTCCAGTCAAGGCACATGCCCAGGTTGTGGGCTTGGTCCCCATTAGGGAGCATGCAGGAGGCAGCTGAATGATGATGTTTCTCTCTCATCAATGTTTCCATCTCTCTATCCTTCTCCCTTCCTCTCTATGAAAATCAATAAAAACATATTTTAAAAAATTCCTAGGAAACAAAGCAAAATCAGGGAAATGAGTGATTTGCCATGAGCTCTTCAGCATTGCTGAAGCTTAGCTGGCCTGTGCATCCTGTGATTGGCCTCGGGTTTCCCTTGGGTTCCTGCTTCCCTCTGCAACCCATGAGTTATTCTGGAAGCCTGAGAAAGTGCTCACTCACTCACTCGTTCACTCAATAAACATTTACGGACTGCTTGGTCCTCTGTTGGACCTAGGGATATACTGGTTAACAAAACTAACACGTGGCCTAGGATCTCAGAGTCTAGTGGGGAAAATAGGAATTTATAAATGAAAAAGAAAACATGTAAAATCACAGCTCAGTGCATTGCTATCAAGAAGAAATGTGTGGAATCATGAAAACTTATAGGAAGATTTAATGCAGTCAGGGAAATACTTCCAGAGAGAGTGACAATTAAGTCAAAATACAAAGAATGAGTATAGACAAAGAAGGAGAGAGAAGAGCACGTGTAAAGGCCTTGTAGCAGGAGCAGCAAGGAAAGTTCCAGAAATTGAGAGGAAGTCAGCAAGGTAAGAGGGCGGAGAATTAAGGTGAGAGCAGTGAGAAAGGAGACTAAGAAGGTAGGGGCTAGCACTGGATGGTGGGGGTGACGGGGCGGGGGGGGGGGCAGGGGTAGGAGTTGTGTAGGGGGTCCATCTTTATCCTAAGAGCAATAGAAAATCAATGGTGTAGTTTCATTGTGGGTTGAGAGGGGTGGGAATAGCACACCCAGATTTGTTTTTCAAGGCCACTTTGGCTGTGTTTGAATAATGGCACAGAGGGGGAACCATCCCCCTGCTGACTTCAATTGCCCCCACTCCCTTCCACAACAAGAAGCTGCTACCTGCCCTTGCCATGCTGGTGCCAGACACCGCCTCATGTCCTGCTCAGACCTTTCCTGCCAACTGCAATCCTGGCTGGACCCCTTCATGGACTGTGTATGTCTCTCTCTCTGCCCCTTCCATAGGCCCATGCATAGTGCTCCCATCACCTGGCTCCAGGTACAAAGAACAGTAGTCTCCCAGGTACAATATCTCCAATTCTATTGGGGATGATTCTAGAGCAAGACCAACAACAAGTAAGACAGTCACGGCCTCCTGGAATAGGTACTGCTATAGTAATGGAGGCTGTAATGGAGGTCTATTGTTTTTGTCTTTTTTATATCCATCTTACTTTTTCTAGCAATAATGTACCTTCTTCCCTCTATCATTCAAAATCTATACTGCTTGGGTTAAGCTGATTCCATCCCCCAGGTGTGAGGTAGCATTTATTTAGGTCCAGACAGGGTCATAGTGATTGGCTCAGGGATTGACATGAGACCCACTAAGGACCAATGAGAGTCGACTGTGGGAGTGCTGGACCTCTCTTTCCCACCAGTGCTCCTTGACCATCAAGGATGTGGGTTGGTGTTGGCCATCTCTGTCCTCCTGGACTGATGCTGTCTGAAAATGAAGTTTACACAGAGGAAAGCATATGTGAAAGATGGCGAGAAACAGAATCATGACAGCATCATTTGATCACCCACGTCAACACATGCTAGATCTATCCCTTAGCCTCCCGGTTCCAGGAGCCAATAAATTTCCTTTTTTTTTTTTTTGGCCTAAGCCAGTTTGAGGTGGGTTTGTCCTTGCTCACAACTGAGAATAAAAATAAAAACGAAAATGTGGGCCTCACCTTGTCTCTTCCCCTCATTGCCCACTTACAGATGCTGTCACCCCACCCATGTCTTGCCTGGGAGTGAAATTAAGGGAGGAGCAGGAGGAGGGCTGGGAAGAACTCTCTCCAGTGGAGCCCTTGGGCCTTCAGTCAGCACACCCCTGGCGAACACCTGGCACTATGATGAGAGGAGCCAATCAGAACCGTAACCAGGAAAGTCTGTTTTTCCCCAAGGGCGTCAACCTTCTTCAAGTTTCCCAAAGTCCTGGGCATGATGCCAGCAGATCATTCTAAATTTCTTTTGAAACACCCAGTTTCATCACTGTCAATGTCCAAGAGGAACCATTATTAAAATGCTCCCAGATCAAAATTGCTACCCCACATATCGGGAGTCATTTTAAGTTCAATTGGTTATGGGTGTAGAAATCCACAAATTCTCCTACGTGAAACCTGTGTGCATGTGTGCCTGTGTGTGGCGTGCCTGAACAGGAAAAATAAATTAGACTCTGAATAGTCAGGGTTCTGCTTTGTCTCTCCTCAAATTCAAGTGCACCTGCTACAACTTAGCATTCCACCCAATATCCTATTTCATCAGCAGCTGATAAGACAAACAAGCCCCTTCCTCTCAGAACAATGGCATGCCACTGTGCGTTTCCAGTAACAAGCATTAAAACGTGGTCCACTTTTCTTTTCCTTTTCCTCAAGGAAATAACCATTGACTGACTAACTCCCCCTAACCTCCGTCCCACCCCCCAGATAATGCATTTAGCCTGAAGACTACAAATTCAATCCAAAGACTGGCAGGGAATATTGGAAAAGGATGGACGAGACAGGCAATCTATAATCTATCAAGATGGGAGAGATGGGATCATTCTGATCCTCGTTTTTAACCAACACCCAGTATTTGGTCATTAAGAATGTAGCCTCCAGTGTCATGGCCTGGGCTTAAATGTTGGAAGACACTTGCTGCTGCAGAGCCCTAGAAATTCTACAAGCCTCAGTCCTCTTATCTGTCAAATGGGAGTGTTGTAATTAAGTTAAAGAACGCACGAAAAGCTCTGCGCAGATCCTCTGCCTGGCTCATGACAAATGCTAAATAAACATTGCTGTTACTATTAAGGAGGTAGGTCTGAGCGCCAAAAAGAGATGTGGAGTGACATGTGCAATCCACAACTGAGATTTCTGTCCAGCACAGTGAATCCCACACATAAGCCCGCCGTCACCGAAGAGGCAAGCCTTCCCTGGCCGCTCTTGCCCTGCAGGTGCATCGAGGGCAGCTGTGGCATTCACTTTGGAAGAAGTCACACAGACACCTCCATGCTTTGTCCAGATGGAGTTAACAGGAGACTTGGAGAGGGGGATTAAGAGAATAGGAATGTGCTCATCTGTGAAATTAAAAGTAGTACAGCATGACATACAACATTATGTGTTGGGGTTAGTCAAAAGCAATAATTAGGCTGAGTATGACTCTGAACACACTCACGGTCAAACAAAAGCAATTCTGCTGAACGAGGAGAGCAGGTTCCCTCGGGAGGGAAAACAGGCGAAAGGCTGAGATGGCCTGGGAACCAAGCTAAACGGACTGAGGGCTGGTGGAGACCCACCCCATGGAAGGGGCCGAGCACTGTATTAGTTTTGTATCTCGCAGCCATAACAGATTCCCGTCCACTTAACACTACACATTCATTTGTCATCTCACAGTTGCCATGGGTCTGAAGTCCAGGCCCAGTGTGGCTCAGATGGGTTCTCTGCTTGAGGTTCTACAAGGCCAGAGTGTCTCCCAGCCCAGGTGTCAGCCTTCATGGCTCTTATCTGGAGGCGTAGGGAAGAATTTGCTCCATAATCACTTGGGTTATCGGCAGAATTTGGTTCCACGTGCTTGTAGAACTGAGACTCCTTGTCCTGTGGTTGGAAGCCTGAGGTTCCCATTTCCAGTCAGCTGTCAGCCGAGCTGCCTCTGAGACTCCAGGCGCGCCCATATTTCTTGCCACGCGGCCCCATCTTCAAAGTCAGCAGGATACATCAAATCCTTCTCACGCTTGTCATCCCCGCCTCCCCTCTGCCACATCTCCCTGATTGCCTCATCCGCCTTCCTCCAGCTCTGAAGGCACCCGTGGTTACACTGGACTTACCCTGAAAATCCAGAATAATCTCCCTAATTTAAAGTCAGCTGATGGGTGATCTTAATTATCCCTGCAAAGGCCCTTTATCATGCAACACAATACAAGGGAGTAACAGCGAGGGTCAAAGGTCTGCCTACTACAGGCCCTAAAAGTGGTTCCTCTGATAAATGGGTGCTGGCACCTCTCCCAGAAGGGGAACTCCCAAGGTGTACGCTGCTCAGACTGCAGGCAATGCATCAGGAGAGATCCGGAGGCAGAGGGAATCAAGCCCAGCTGTCAGGGGCATCCATAAAACAGGGAACAGAGCTGTCCTGGGGACCGGGCATTTGCAGGATTTGGGAGCTTTTTTTAAATCAAAATGCCATCAGAGACTTACTTGGGACTCTTTCATAAGAAAGTGCATTTTTCAGTCTGGCCAACCAAAAAACACACAAGTTTTGAGATCTAAGAGGTGTGAGTCCTTGTGCAACATCATAAAGCCATTAGAAAACTCCTAAAAGGGAGATGGGCAGATCTCTGGGGGGCACAGTAACAGGCCTCCTGATCAGTCACAGTGAATAAATAGCAGCTAGCACCACAGCTGGTTGTGGACAAACCTACTATCTGCCAGGTAGGAGCGAAGAGCTGCATTTCTGGCAGGAGTCCCCCCATGGGGCGCAGATCAAGGCCCCGTGGTTTGTGCAGGTTAACACAAAGGCCCACACGGATTTAAACTCCACTGTCTAACTGTAAAGCCTGCCCTCCATCCTCTAGACAACCCTGCAGGCTGCCGGCCTGTCTTGCATGCATTTCTTAAGTTCCTTCCTCCCTCCCTCCCTGTGCCTTTGACTTCCTCCAGAATGTCCTTGGACCTAACACCTAAGAAATAATGATTTAATTACTGGTGTTTTTTCAATGACATAATTAAATATCCTCAGTGAGATAAATCAACTGAACCTGTTCGGAGGACGCTTACGAGCTGCCCTGGAATATTTTATTTTGGGGCTTCTTATACACATATTTTGGCTTTTGTGGATCTAAAATTAGGTTTCCAATTGAGGCCCTAGAGGCAAGCGGTAAAAGTTGTTATAAATAGCATCTCGGTGCCACATTCTTTTTGGCTCTTTTTAAGGGGCAAAGTGGGAGGGGGAGTCGTTACTTTATTGAAAAATGCAAAGGATTATCCCCTGGATTATTACGGTCTCTGGATATCTGATCGCAGGGTGCAGTGAAAAGACAAGGAGTTAGGGGGGAGCCATCCTGAACGGCCATGCAGACAGCACAGCGGGGAAGAGCTCTCCGGCCCAGGGCTCCCACCAGCTCCGCCTTCCCTGGGTTGCCAGGTGCTCCCGCAAGTAGGAAAG
Organism: Myotis daubentonii; assembly: GCF_963259705.1. Classification (NCBI taxonomy): domain Eukaryota; kingdom Metazoa; phylum Chordata; class Mammalia; order Chiroptera; family Vespertilionidae; genus Myotis; species Myotis daubentonii. Next base: position 37,768,294 of record NC_081854.1, read on the forward strand.
GCAGCGCCTCCTCCCCTCCCGCCTTTTATCTCAGTGAACACGCCCCTGCAAGATGCGCCTGTGTGTGCTGTGATGCACGCAGGGATACGGCTGAGGGGGGAAGAAAAAATAAACAAATGCAGCCAGGGACTCAAAATATAGGGTTTTTGAAGCTAATGACAGTGTTCCTGCCTTTATGGCTTGGGGCTGAAACAGGAAGTTAGAACTCTAAGGGGCTTGAGAAAATGTAACACTTAGCAAACACACTTGTAGGCCTCCAGTTGTATTTTCCTAATTTATTTCATTGTTGTGGGGTTTTTTCTTTGGGGTACTTTTTTGATCTATTTTTAATGGAAGACTAATGTGCATTTCTCCCCCCGCACACACCGTTTTCTCCCCCCGCCCCCTCCCCAGGGGCTTATTGAGCAGTAAGGCATTTTGTCTAAGAACCTTTCTTTCTTAACTCACTTCTCTAAGGAGGCAAAAAGGGACTAATGGGGAGAAGTAACCCTCATTTAATGCCGGTGGGACTGTTTCTAAAGCTTCATGTACCTGACTCTTCCAGGAAGAAGGACTATCTTCTCAACTTGGAGCAAGTCATCCAGCGACACCCCTCCGCCCCACGTCAGAGGCTGGCTTTGTGCCGGAGTTCCTCTGTCAGGTTCCCTGTACACTTCATCCACGTGGCCCACCCGGCTTTCATTGGCAACCTGATAAGTAACTGCACCAGCCCGTCCCCCAGACCTGTAGCACGTCTGCAGAGTGGAGAAGGGTAACCGGTACATTCCGCCCAGGCCTGGGATGGAGAGAGAGAGAAACTACCTCTTCGAGGGCTGAGCAATGAAGTCTCTTCACTGTGTGAATAAGCTAAGGGACTCGTTTGCTTGGTTTCTGTCAGCCTAGGAACTCCTAACTCTTCGAATACAGAAAGAGAAAGCAGGCTGAATGCACTGGTGTTCTCAGAGGGGGAAAACAAGAAAAAATAATTTGAAGACTTCCTGGAATAATCCCTCATTGGAGGGAGCCGGTTAGGTCACCGCATAATATGCCGTACAGTCTAGTTGTTCTTTGAGTGGCCCAACCAGCCCGTGAGGAAGGTGGGACAGGAATGAATTAGCCTGAAGGGAAAGAGGAGGACATTCATAGATGGAGAAATGAAATGACAACTTCAAGGTCACAAGGGAAGCCAAGGAAAGAGCCAGAACTGACCCCCAGGTGGAGTGTCTAGGAGGTCAAGTCCCCCATACCCCAGGCTCAGCTCATGTTAATCCAAGCCAGCTTCTGTTTAGCAAGCACATAGCACACATATAGAATGAAGCCTAAAGAAAAAGAATTTTCAGGATTTTTGTAAAGTAACAAATGAAACAAGTCAAAGGTCTGTGAAGACAATGTGGGGCACACACATGGAGGATCATAAAAACATGCCAACTTGAAATAAAACCAGTAGTCGGATCAAATAAGAAATACAACCAAGCCAACAAGAAGGGGGAAAAACTATAAAAAATGAAGGCCAGCATGTTTGGGGAGGATCGGCAGGATTTATAAGGAATAATAATGTCACCAAAGGAGATTTAAAAAACAATGGTCAAAAACACAAACAAACAAACTTTGTTTAGGGTATAGACTTTCAAACGTGAATGTGTCCATTTCAGCATATAAATTCTGAATGCATTAAAATGAAGGAAGGGGTGATTTCTCAGGTGTAAGATAAATTGCCCTCTCATTCTGCACACTGAGATTATATATTTTTTAAAAATCAACCAAATGATGGATTCAAATTCTTGATTCAAACTGTTTCCTTTAAAAAATCAAGACTAGCTCTAGCTGATTTGGCTCAATGGATAGTTGGCCTGCAGACTGAAGGGTCCCAGGTTTGATTCCAGTCAAGGCATGTGCCTGGGTTGCAGGAGACAACCAATCAATGATTCTCTCTCATCATTGATGTTTCTCTCTCTCTCTCTCTCTCTCTCTCTCTCTCTCTCTCTCTCCCCCTTTCCCTTCCTCTCTGAAATCAATAAAAACATATTTTTTAAAAAAATCAAGACTAACCTAAGGATACCTTGATAGTGCATGGAAAAGGACAGAGAAATTGGTGCCATTATTATTTATTTTTTACTTGTTCTAGACATTTGGAGAAAGCTCTTTCAATTAGAATGTCCCTCCTGTATCCTGGATCCAGCTGAAATATCAGGAAACGGCCACCTGAAGATGTCAAGGCACCTCTCCACTTCCCACCCAGAGCTACACTCACTTACTTGGTCAAGAGCCAGGTTGGTTGAGAAGCAGCAATACAATCTAAGGATGTCTCAAGTTGGCCTGCCCTGATATTGTACTTGCAATTCCCACATGTTTAAAACAGTTCACAAGCCACTGGATTGGTGACTCCACACTAGGTCCAAACTGAGCAAAAGTCACTGAATTCAGAGCAGTTCCATGGATGTATATAAAACTCAAGACTACAAGTTGCCATGGCTACAGCAAGCCAAACCAAATATGGACAACAACATATCTTGACTGCCAGCTTTTGTAGATGTCCTCCATTTAATATTACTGTGCTCTTTGCTCTCATCACTGGTTTATAATCAGGCCCCATTCACCTGATGTAGCAAATGTACATTCAGCACTTGAAGGTAAGAGTTCCTGTCTTCAAGGAGTTCTCAGTCTAGTAGATGAAACAGATAAGACATAATTTCAATTCAATGTGATAGAGACTAAAAAAGGTAGAAGCTGATGAAGTAAAAGAGAATCTCAATCATGAAGGTCAACTCTAACCTGGAAAGGAGGGGTGAGTTAGAAAAGATTACCCAGAGAAAGAGTTGTTTTGTGCTGACTCTTGAAAGACAAAAATCAATCCAAATTCAACAACAATCTCATCATGGGCTGACAGTACCGCAGCCGAGAGGAACTCAGGAGAATTCTCAGAAATCAATATACCCCTGGTTTCTGTTTTTTCTTCAAACCTTCTTCTCTTGATGAGCTTCTTACATATCTGGCCAAACACCTGGAAACAGACCCTTTGACAACAGAAAATCAGGCGTTTGGAATGACTTTGGTATCAGCAATGGGGGGCTTAGTTGATCCAGATTCCGGGTTTCCTCTGGCTGGTGCTACATCTCAGAGACCGCATGGCACGCTTGGAAGCTACACTAGCTCTTGCAAGCCATCAGGAGCTGCTGAGTCCAGCAAGTGGTGGTGTGAAAGAGTGTTCCTCCAAATGGCAGAATGCAGAAGAAGCTACAGGAAGGCTTAGAGTCTTGGCGGGGCTGCTTCTAGTCTCTGGTTCACACTCAGCCACTTTTCAGGTGTCCCACACTCATTCTGGATTTCCCCAGCCGTGTCCAAGGCTGCAAGGGCAATTTAGGGGAGTCATTTCCCTCCAGCATGTCATTTTCCAGGGTTGATCCACCTGTGATGTGTTGGAAATGACGAGAGCTATACTGCTCCAATGAAGCCCTACAAGCATATATAAAAGTTCTGGTAACTCAGCTACACTTGAAATTCATGCACCGGGCTCTTCCTTGTCTCTCCCTCTTTAAGTTCGCTAGCCCTGGACAGGTCATCTGACCCTGGTAGTGGGCCCACAGTCCCTGGAATAGGACTATGGGAGATAAATATGCAGTGAGTAAGAGTACAAACTTTGATGTCAAAGAGAGAAGAGTTTGGGTCTAGCGTTTGATTTTTATTGGCTGAGTGACTTTCTACCCCCGTAACTTAGTCTTCTCATCTAGCAAATGGGCACAAAATGCTTGTGTCACCGGATTGTCTTGAAGATTAAAGAGAAAAGAGAACAGGCTGCATAGTGCAAGGTTAAATACACGCCATATAGGAAGTCCTCGATAAATAGTTTCTATTATCTTTTAAGCACCTACTTTGTGCTGCTAAACTGATTCAGTATTAGCTAAATCTTTACAGAAATTTTGGATGGCTGCTATCATTGTCCTCATCAACAAAACAAGAAATGGAAGCAGGAGAGGTAAGAAAAAATGAAGGCAGGCTTCAAACCAAGGATGTGTACCTATCTGGATACAAACCACAGACTGTTCTATTATATATATGCAAATAAACATCTTATTTCCTTGGGTGAGAAGAGGGGTGGGCAGGCAGAAAATAGACAGGACCTCACCAATGGTATTTAACATTAATCCCTTCCAGGCAACCAGAGAGAACATGGATCGATTTCTCGATTTCTAGTTTGTATTTGCCTGAACCATCTCTCAAAATATTTCAAAAATGAGCTATCCCCCCACACCATGTCTTGTGATGACCATCAAGTTCAATTACTCAAGTTCAAGATCCGAGTAAGTGTTCACTCAATTCAATTTTATCTTGGCATGCACGTGTGTGAAAAACATGACTCAAACTTTTGAGATGGAGCTACCTTTAAAATGTAACACCTTTCCTTAACTGTCTGAAATAATGTATTTTAGCATGCTTTTATTCAAAATCCCCCCCCTTGCTTTCCCAAATTACAGAGGTCAATTTTTGGAGGGGAGAAGGGAGGAAGGGTGGGGGAATAAAACAAACTCATTTTCAAACTGCTGTCATTCATTTCCGCTTGTCCCCAGATGGCTGCCCAGGGTGTTAAAGGAACCTCAGACACATAGTAGGCTGGGTAGAGACTCTTGACTTTCAATCAGGAAGATGACTTTTAACGGCCAACCAATGAAGGCTAATTCTGCAAGATGGGCTGGCTGTGCAGGAAATAGATAGTTATTTAAGAAGCCCAATGCTTCAAGGGGTACTGACTTAGTAGTTTACATCAAGGACATACAAAGAAGCATCCTCTTTGCTTCTCCAAGCAAATTACACCCAGGTTCCTAGAAGGAAGGGGTTCTTCATGTTAGAAAAACAACCACACATAATTTGGGCTTAGGCATACCAAAGAATAATTACCCATGAGCCCCTGGATGGGAAAGGCAGAAACTGGAAAGAAAAGCTCAATCAATACTCCCACCCACTTGCTGTCCCAGCTGAGCCACATGCATCTACATTAGCCTATGGAATAGGGCACAATGTTTTCAGTGAAAAATAAAACTGAAGAACTTGATTAATGCCATAATTAAATCAAGGCCTGAAGAAGCAGTCAAATAAATAAATAAATAAATAAATAAATAAATAAATAAATAAATAAATAAATAAATTCCACACTTGCCCTAGCTGGTTTGGCTCAGTGGATAGAGTGTTGGCCTGTGGACTGAAGGGTCCATGGTTTGATTCCGGTCAAGGGCACAGGCATGGGTTGTGGGCTTGATCCCCAGTAGGGGGCTTGCAGAAGGCAGCTGATAAATGATTCTCTCTCATCATTGATGTTTCTATCTCTCTCTTCCTTCCTCTCTGAAATCAATACATATTTAACTCCCCACTCATTTTGGATTTTCCCAGTTGTGTCTAAGGCTGCAAGGGTAACACAGAAGAGCCATTTTCCTCTAATTTTTTTTTTTTTTAATTCTCACTTGGGGATATTTTCCCATTGATTTTTAGGGAGAGTGGAGGAGAGAGGAAAAGACAAAGAGAAACATTGATGTGGGACAGACACATCGATTGGTTGCCTCCTGCACGAGCCCCAACCAGGGCCCAGCCCGGAGAGGAGCATGCAACCAAAGTACATGCCCTTGACATGCCCAGGAATTGAACCTGGGACCCTTCAGTCCACAGGCTGAAGCTCTATCCACTGAGCCAAACTGGCTAGGGCAATCATCATGACATTTAAAAATATTAGTAAAGGCATAATCCTTGACTTATATGAAGAACTCTTTTGTTTTATTACATTTCCTCTTTTTATAATTTCACTGTAAGGCCATGATTGCTTTTTCAAACCCAAGGAAGGAAATCTAAGACTCTCTTCTTTCCTAGAATTCTGGGGGATGCAAATACAATGCATTGCGGAAATAACAAATGCTCTATTTTCTGAGCACTCTCCCATGATTTATGAAAGGTGTACCTCACTGTGGAAAGATAATGCCATTTGAAATGGTCCATTTCATAAATCTATCCCCTTCGTCCCCAGCTGCATACAGGACTACCATGAACTCCTGAATCCAATAATGTTTTCATCCTCTATTGACAAAAAAAAAAGGACTTTGTTTTGAGCGGGGTAATGATGCTCTTACAAGGGAGCAGCCGCGAACGCTCTGTCTCCAGGGCTTTCTTTGGCAATGGCCACAGAGCTTCCAAGGCCGGGAAACTTGGATAAACACAATGAAGAAATAATCAACATGCGAGACATCCCTAATGTCCTTTCACTGCTAGTGGCATTAATTATAGCATGGGCCCAATCCTCCAAGCAACCGCAGAACCAAATGTTTGCCTGAACACTCTCGCTGCCACATGATAGATTTATCCTTTGGAACTGGGATATTTCCTATTCATTCATGCACCGGGTCAGTATATCTGCTTGTTTGTCTAACTGTAAGAACGCGTCCAGAAGAGGATTCTGTGCCGGGGGAGGCAGTCCGGGACCAATCATAAACTTCAGTGAAATTCATGGTTGTGAGTTTTGCTGGACATAATGAAGGGGACATGATATATACATATCAGCACTGTGAAGGTTCCAGAAGACCCGTATGAAATATGAGCAGGGGACAGAAGGGACTTCCTAGGGATCCAATGAAATGGACAGCACAGACATGAGGAGTGACTACAAATACACAACTGAAGCAACTTCCTAGTCTGAAGTCGTATGTCAGACTGGGATCAACTCCTTTTCACGACAGATTCTGAAATCAAAGTTGAGACACAGGGTGAAGGGGACAATAAGATGACACAGAGCGCCTTGGCATCATGGAGACTGAAAAGGGAAGGCATTACACCCGCGAGGCATGCAATGCTTCCTATTCATTCAAAAGGAAATAAAGTTACATTTTTTAAAAAAGAAAAAGATAGAAAAACATACATGCACATGCTTAGAGGTATTTTAACTTTAGTGGAGATTAGTGCATTTGAGGAAACCCATATGCCCACCACTCAGATACTAATGGATTAAGAAGCAGATAAAGCACAGGATGTAGGATGGATGGAAATGATGTAAAAATATGAATTTGAAAGAACTCCTAACATAGGATACTCATCCTGATACTCTGGAATTTGCATATTTTGACTTGTATTTCAAAAGCAATTTCAAGGTCAGCTTCAGTGGAGAAACACTGAGCTAAGATGGGAAGTAACCCCATTAAAAGTCTCCCAGTGTTTTGCATATTTATTTTTCTTCTTCTATAGTGAGCAATGACGACTCATAAATCAAAAAATCAGGGTAAACAAATACCAAAGAGGTTATTTTATACAAAATGTATACTTCTTATTCTATCTATTTATACACACAAACATTTCTATTACTTGAATTTACAAAGTGTGTAATACATGCATGCACGCTTTAAAAATCTGCATACATTTGCATAAGATAGAAAAAATATATTATTGTCCCAAGTCTCTGAAGACCATGGCCGAAATAAATGAGGACCACCTCAAATGCATTTTTGTATAATGGGATGAAAGTTAATGTTTATTTTTAAAAGCTTCGGGCCTCTAATTTTTTAAAAATAGAAACAGATTTAAATTTCCCAGTTATGTAGATTCCATGCCTGACCATGAATATCCTATGTGGTTAAAAACAGCTGAACAGGACAACCTTGGGTCTCTCCGACAAGAATCAAGGAGCTTCAGCAAAAGCACATAAAATAGCGAAATCAGTATCCATACCTCTATGCTGAGAAGATCATCAGACTCATGTCACCTTAAGCAAGGAACAGGGAAGTGATGTGAAGGGGGAATGGAATTTGGTTTTCATTATAAGGGGGAGGGTTACCCCAAAATAGGATTTTCCTCAGGAGACTTGGGTGCTCCTGAAGTCTAAACATGTATGTTTCAAGGAACTTCACTTTGATAATTTGATATTTGATATTTGATAATTTGATACAATGGTATCCCAGGCCATTTTAGAAGCCACATCCAAAAGAATAAATCAGCCTGGTTTATTTCCTTGTTTTACTAAAAATCAATCCTTTGCTTTATTCATTAGACTAGACTTGAAACAACATTTGGCCATTTCCAAAAAAATTAAAAGTCTACCCTCAAAGGATAAAAACATTTGCCACTGAGGAGATGATGCCAAAGAAGGAATAAAGAATCAAAAGAATCAAGAATCAAAAGTAATTCATAAAAGGGAAATTCTAAAAAAATGAGCCCAGCAATTGCAGAATCATGCATTACTGCCTAAGGAAAACACATTACAGGGAATGGCAAACACAGCCTTCAGGTAGGAGCCTTTCCAGGCCAGGTACTGCCTCTTATTCATCTTTAAAGCACAGCATCTAACCCAGTGTCTGACAGACAGAAGATGCTCAACAAATATACATTGACTAATACACAACTGTCTTTGTTCCCAGCAGCAGAGGCGTGACTTGGAGTCCACTCAGGTGAGCAGCAGATCCAATGGGGTCTTTCTTGGTTCTGCCTATAACCCTCCAGTGGCTGCCCAGCATACTTAGGAATTCCAAATTTCTTACCTCTCCGATCTCATCAGATTTCCATCTAAATCCAACTCATCACATTTTATCTCCTGTCTTTCTGTTTTTTATCTGTACCAAAGTGGCAATGGGCAGTTGCTGTTCCCCTGCCCGGACCATTTATTTATTTATTGTTAATCCTCACCAGAGGATATTTTTTCCTTTGATTTTTTTAGAGGGAATGGAAGGGAGGGAGGGAGGGAGGGAGAAATATGGATGTGAAAGAGACACATCAATTGGTTGCCTCCTGTACACACCCAGACCAGAGCCAGGGAACAAACCTGCAACCTTGGTATGTACCCGTGGCCAGGAATCAAACCCACAACCCTTCGGTGGGTGGGCCGATGCTCTAACCATTGAGACCACTGACCTGGGCTGCCTGGACCTCTTGCTTTCCAGCACCTGATGGGCTACCTCTGGCAATTGAGATCTCAGATTAATTAAAAACTTTCCTGATCCCCAAATCAAATTAGCCTCCTCTCCTTCCCAGGCCCTCTCTATCCCTTTCCCAGCATAATTGCCCATATATCTAACACTTCTCTCTAACGTGTACCTTGCTCACTCATTTATTTGTTGATGGTGTAACTGCACTAAAACAAAGAGCCTTTGTCTCATTTCATCACTACATCCCCCAAGCCAGTCCATAGTAGGTGTTCAGTACATACCCATGGAATGAATGAATAAATGAATGAACTAAAATGCCCAGAAATTACTTAACATTTGCTGTATTTAAGAGAATCCTGCTGATGATGATCACAAATACTAACGTGACATGCAGCTCCAACAGCTGAATGACCAATGGATCAGGGCCACCGAGGCAGCTGCTAGGGACAGAAATATGAATGAAGTAAAGCCCGTGCCTTTGAGGGTTTTCCTGCCTCACAAGGTGGTTCCCAAATCCACCTTGGCTGATTCTTTCCGTTTGATAAATATCACCATGGTTAACAGTGTTGGCAATACACACTGATTCTGATTTGGAGGTTGAGCTCTGAAGGACTCTCCACACACTAGTCTGCAGAGGCAGAGTCTGGCCAACGCTGACCTCCTGTCTTTGCCCACGGTGCATGTCACTTCCATCTGTGTGGAAATCTTGCCGTAATATTTGTTCCCTCTCCTCTGAAAGCAGAAATCTCCATTCTTTCCTGGGGTCCAGGAAGGTCCTGACTTACAAAATCAGATGATGGCATGGCAGGGATTCAGGATTTGAAATCGCAGGGTCCAAGTGGGCAGCCAAGCTTTACTGCTGGCTACCAGCCTTGAGAAAGCCATCTAGCTGCGCACAGGAGGACGAGAGTAATACTACTCATCAGAGGACTTCGAGGATTAATTCATATAAGAACAATTAAATCATGTAAGACAATTCTCAGAGAGCTTGGCACTCTAAAAAGCTCAATAAATATATGTTTAGCAGCACCATGTATTTACATGAACTTAGAAAACACACGCTCAAAAGAAAAGATCACGTTGTTAATATGCTATCATTATTTCACTAGCATAATTAATACAGGTGTATTTGTGAATCAGGGCAAAAAATTGCTCATACTATTCTGGTAATTTTTTGGTAAAGTTGAAACATTTAAAAAATTAAAATCCTCCCCCGTCCCTGAAAAAACAATCCTATAGGTCCCACTTAATGGAAATGTGATGTAACAAAAATAATTTAAAATCTAGGAATGGGGATGACTAATGAGAAGGCATTATTGAGAGACTGCTTTCAAGTTCCTGTAGTTTATAACCATATTTCCACTTAATTTTCCAGGACTTGGTTTAGTACATATTGTACCAAATAATATATGACCATATTCCAAAATCCAAATGGATTACTAATGGATTAATATGCTTTTAAAAGCATCTTTACAAGATTTAACCATGAACAAAACTCCTTGCTTCTCTTGGCTTCCAGTGAACATGTGACACCCTATAATACTTCCAGTTAAAGAGTTACAGAAGCCTGGAGTTTTATACGAGCCCGACAGTGATGGATTAAAACCATACTCTAGACATACCTCAAACAGTAGCACTTACTTTTTCTTACTTAACTCGTGGTTGATCTACTGGAGCCATTTGCTGGCAACTGTAATTGCCGAGCTGCTGTCAGAAAGCCCCCCTCGCCTCGGGTAAGTTGGTTTCCAAACCAGGAGGAAAAAGTACAACCAAGACACGTTCCAAATCCCTTGCAGCCTATGGACCTTGCCGACGAGGAACCTGAGAAGGCCTGAAGTGGTGGAAGCCAGGCTCAGAAAGCAAGCTTAAATTCAAGACTGGTACACCCATGTTCACAGTCACTTACTGACAGTCGCCAAATGCAGAAACAAGTGTCCATCGACAGATGAATGGATAAGCAAAATGTGGTAAATACATATGACCGAATATTATTTAGCCTTAAAAAAGAACAATTTGATGCATACTATGAGATGAATGAAACTTGAGGACATTATGCTAAGTGAAATAAGCCAGTCACAAAAAGACAAAAAATACTGTATGATTCTAGTTATATGATGTGCTTAAAGTAGTCAAACTCATAAAGATAAAAAGTGGAATGGTGGGGCTGGAGGTAGGGGAGAATGGGGAGTTATTGTTTAACATGTATAGAGTTTCAGTTTTACAACATGAAAGAGTATGTGGGTGGTGGTGGTGATGGTTGCAAAACAGTGTGAATGTATTTAATACCAATGAACTGTACACTTAAAAGTGGTTCGGCCCTGGCCAGGTGGCTCAGTTGGCTGGAGCATCATCCTGTACACCAGAAGGTTGCAGGTTCTATCCCCAGTCGGGGCCCTTGTGAGAGGCAACCAATGGATATTTCTCTCACACATAGATGTTTCTCTCCCTCTCTCTCTCTTTCTCTTTCTCTAAAAGCAATGGTGAGTATTAAAAAAGAAAAGGAAAAGATAGTAAATTCTATGTTATGTGTATTTTGCCACAATAATAATAAAAATATCCAAGGCTGGCATGGGTTTTAATGAGTTGTCTCAACTGTTAGCATTCAATCACGCATTCATTATTTATCCAGTGAGTAGTAAGCACTAAGAGGAATGGGCTCTGGAGGGGAGATAATATAAAACTTGGGTTGATTTCACGGTTTTCAAAAGGTTCACAACCATTCAGGATAGGCCCTGCGAAAACTCTTGTGAGAGGGAGCACTGTATGCAGCCAACCTGCAGCATTCTGCCAGGGACTGGGACTAAGGTGACAGGTAAGGAGGTCACCCACTGCAAATATCAAGTCAGCCATTAAATTCTCCACCGTCCCATGCAGGCTACTGATCTTGCCTTCCTTATTTCTGTTCATGGACCACCACTCTCCTTGTGCTCAGACCAAAAGTCATCATTGCCTCTTTCCTTCTTCCTTCCCACCGATATCCAGTCAGCCGTCCTCTCAATTAATCACTATTCTCCATTCTCAACCCACTCCTTCCACTCTCACTCCGACACATCAACAAAGTTTAGAACCTCATCATCCCTCAGGTAAAATATGATCACAACCTCTTGTTTCTCAGCCTCTAGTTTCTTTTTCCTTAATATCTGCCATCCATATATATGTATTTAATACAAATGAACTACACACTTAAATCTTTCAGAAACACACTTGTTATCATGTTATGGTCCTATTAAAAAAAAATCTGCTGGGTCCCCATTGCCAAATAACTAGTTTAAATTTCTGGTTCTGCAAAGTGAGGTTTCTCTCCACATGATCCCATGTCATAAGGCCTGCAGAGTGGATTGTGGAAGGAGGTCAGCCTGTAAAACCAATGTCACCCTCCAATCACTTTGGCCACGGGCCTCAGGGTCTGACCAGTGGTGTTTCAAAGGAGGGGCTCACACTGCTTCCTCTAACCAACCCTCACCTAACCCATCCTAACACCTGGTCTTTATAACCATGATGCAACATGTCAGCTTTAAACAAATTGTTGAAAGGGTATCCCATAGAGAGGGAGCAACTGACCCCTATGCCTCCCAAGCCCTGATCCCCCAACATAGATTTCGATCTTACAGAGAAGGTCAGTGAACCTTGTATCCACTTCCCGGTGTGGGTGGAAATGGTCTGCTCTTTGGACATGAATGGTTCTACCAGAGGGGAGGGGGCAGGGCTCAGCCTTCAGCATGTTCTCTTGCTGGGTGACTTTATGGAGCTCACATCTGTCCTCTGGACTTGGGGGCTGGCCAAGGTGGCCGCCAAATGTCTCTTTGCTCCTCACCTTGTCTGTTTGGTCTTCAGGAGGGGCTTGGGACCAGCCTGAGTCATCTCCCTTCTGGTAAGGTCCCTCCTAGAACCACCAATTCCCCAGCTGTGAGGGACGAGCCAGCTCTCTGTGATGTGGATTAGGTCTGTTTTAAGTCCACGGGGTCCTCCCATCAGGGGAATTCACCCCAGAGGCCACAGCTGCAGGCTTCTCTTTCAAGGAGGTCAGCGATTCCAGCGCTGGGTCGGCACCCCTTGAAGATGGTGCCAGGAACATTTCGAGGACGGCGTTTCCCTTGGCAGGTGAGCCTGCTGGCAGGGCCCACTTCAAGGTCCGCGAGAGCAGGAAAGCGGCATCTGGGATCTGTCTGTGGTTGTCGGTTTGCACATTCTGAGGGGCGAAGTGAAAAGAACCTTCTTACACAGCATGTTCTCATCCAGGCATAGGCTGTGTCCCATATGAAGAAAAACACAGGCGTGGAAAACGGCTGGCGGGCACCTGGGGTTGTTTCAGGGCTGCCCTAGGTCACTGCTCGGTCAGGTTCAGAAAAACCTCTCTGCTTGGTGGACACACCCAGACATCTCGGTTCCTCCTGAGGAGTTTGACCTGGCGCTTTAGGGGCGGCTCAGAGAAAGGGCTGCCTCTCTCAGCATAAAGAGCTGGTCTCAAGCCCTGGGACATACCAACAACTCCAGTTGGTACTGCCAGCCTGGAATTGCCATCATACTTCTGCCTAAGTGTCTTTCCCTCTGTAAACCCTTCTTCAATGTCTTGCCCAGATGGACAAAATTAAACTCTTGTCCCCTCTGTATTCCAGCCAGGCTGCTAGATGATCCCATGACTGCGTATTCTGTGCTGTTACACAATTACTTTTATATATGCCTCCTCTATTAGGCTACAGGCTTCTTAAGGTAAAAAACACATCCTAATCCCAAAGTTGATGCCCAGTAATATGCGTTGACCGGACTGGCCCAGCCCAGCAAAATGGTCTGCCCCTGTATAGCTGGGTATTTCGTTTCTGGCTCAACATATATGCTCTGTGTACATTCCTTTTCCCTCCATCATCCCTCCATCCTTTTCATTTCTTGTTCATGGTAGGACCCAGTCCCAGAGTAAAAGGGGAACTTCCCCGACTACCTCTGTCCCCTTCAGTCCAACATGGGACTTTCTCTGCTCCCAGAGCACACTGACCAGATCACTCACCACACCACATCCCTAAACCCTTGCCGGTTCCCCACTATTCCTGAGTGTGAGACTTGTGTTCACATCGCTATGTCTTCCTTCTGTCAACCTTTTTTTAAAAAAAAAACAACGACCTAAAATCTATAAAATACTTATCTGCCATAGGCTACTCACTGTGCAACTTTCTCATGTGACACCCACATCTATTATAGGAGGTAGATCTTATTATTCCCATTTTATGGATGAGGAAACTGAGGCTGCTAATGACATGCCCAGGTTCATATGGGAACTCCTTAGTGATGGAGACTGGGCATGAAGTAGAAATAATTCATAGCAAAGTCACCACTACACTTAACTGTGGTTCACTTGTCTTTGCTATCTCGGCATCCAGAAGAGTGGTTGACTTATGAACAGTGAGTGCTCAACCAATATGTGTGTTGATGGAGAGAGGGGGCGATGGCTGGAGGAGCTTTAAAGGCTCCATAGTAACTTCTTAGGACTTTTCAATCATTCCTTGTCCTTCAATTTCCTCGGTCATTTTTCCATTCTGCTATTTGCCTGTAATAAATCTATTCAGTAAGACTGATGGCAATTAATAGAAATTCCCAATATAGTACCTTCAATCAGAGAGAAGATTGGGTAAAAATAAAACCAGTAATGATCATCTCTAGGCTATGGTATAATATGATTTTAGGGACCCAGAATCCTCCCATCTCCATTCGAAATGTTGATCCTCTGCCAGCCGCATGGCTGCCTCCCAGACAGCAGGAAGGGAAGGAGCAGCTGGAAGGAGGCAAGAAGGTGTGATCCTTCCCCAATGACTTGTCCTAAAAAGCCACATGGGACTTCTCTTCCATCCCATTGGCTAAAACTTGGCCACATGGTCACAGAGAGCTGGAAGGAAAGTTAGGGCATGGGATTCTTATTCTGCATCAGCATGTATCCCTTGGAAAATTCTCTTACTAAGAAGAAAGGATGGACTAGATATTGGGGGACAAGCACTACTTCTTGCACAATAGCATTTCCGGAATCCCTGCCTCCCTGGGGCTCACTGTATCGCCTGAGGTCAGATTCTGGGCAGCTTTGACCAACCCCTAGGAACCTCATTTTTCCATTTCCTTTTCAAAGCTGTCTCCTTAATTCTGATTCTTCCACTGGCGGGCTGCAGGAGCAAGTCACCCAGGCTGGCCTTTGAGTCTCTCCCTCGACCCTCCCTGGACCCCAGCTGTGGAACTGGAG
The DNA here is from genome assembly GCF_963259705.1 of Myotis daubentonii. Taxonomy (NCBI): domain Eukaryota; kingdom Metazoa; phylum Chordata; class Mammalia; order Chiroptera; family Vespertilionidae; genus Myotis; species Myotis daubentonii. The sequence goes on from NC_081854.1 coordinate 37,783,378, forward strand.
CCTGGCAATGTTACCTTGCCCTCCTTCTTCACTAGGCCCAGGGAATCATTTTGGAAGATAAGGACTCAAGGTCTGGCCATCTCACTCAGATCCCCGGTCACACTCTCAGGATGTTTTTCTCTTTCCTTAGCATTGGAAATAGATTTTTAAAGCAGTGTTATACAGCAGTTCCTCTTCCAAATCCTTTTTTCCTTTTCTTTAGTAATGTCTTTATAAATCACTGTTATAAAAATAAGGCAAGCACAAGGAAAAATATGCAGTACCTAGAAACTGAAAATTCAAGTATTTGCTTTTTATGGGACACTTGAGGCTCTTAAAAAAGAGAACTGCTGGAAAACTTAAATACAAAATTTCACTGTTGGTAACATAAAAGCCCAACAGAATTGAATAGTTTATGAAAATAATTTGAATATTTACACTTCAATTCATGGTCTGAAAATCAACCCCAAACCACGATCTTATTCTTAAATGGATTTTTTTGAGCGAGCATTAAATGCATTTTGATTATTTTGACACAATGTCTACTTGGATATTCTGTGCAATGATTTGAAAGCAAAAAGGAAATTCCCTAAAAATCTAATGTAAGTGTATGTGAATGTACATTATATATACAGAGAAGTACATTTATATGCATGCATATATATAAAGTTTAACAAACATTTCAACTTAAAGGGGTACTTTGGGTTGTTGTTATTGTTAGGGGAAAATACTGTAAATTTAACTCGAATGAAGCCTCGAGCTAAAACGCATTATAATTCTCTTGGCAGAGAAACTCCGGTTCAAGTTCATATCTTTTTATTTTCTAAGACTGAGGCTGCATGATCACTTAAACTGTGTTTTACAAACAGCATTACAGAAACACAGCAATGCGGGTCCATAAAACTGTTGACGAGAGAAAGCCAAATGTGCCTCCATTTTGTGTTTCCTATCATTTTCCCCCAATAAATCAAAGAAACCTCTTCTCAAAATTTCTTAAATTTCATCTATATAGAAAAATATTTACCATTATTTTAACAGGCCCACAAAGCATCAAATATCTGTACCAAAAAAAAATCAGTATTCACTTCAAAAAGGGGGAAAATATTCCGAACAAGAAAAGTGGTAGAAAAAGCATATGTCCAAAACACTATTATTAAACTCATGGGTTTAATAAAACCCAAACATGGAGAATACATTATGTAAATACATGCACACAACAGGCTTTTGAAGTCGAGGTGACCACAGGATCTAGGATCTGGGACTTATGAGTTTTTGTTTATGCTTTTTAGCAAGACTTCACATCACATCACACACACACACACACACACACACACACACACACACACACACTACTGAGGCTATTTATTTGGTTTTAAGCACAAATCTCTGCAAACTTAAGCAAAAGGGATGGCTAAGAATATGTAAGTGTCTGGGCAATAGAGGAATTCACTGAACTTAAGAGTTAGAAACAAAAATAAACACGGTAAGAGAAATCCCTTCCTAATCTCTGTTCCAAAGAAAGACGCTTATTCAAGGGAACACAGAGCAATTTTCTCCATTTAGGAGCACTGAAATGAGACTCAAGTCAGACACAAAAGTTACAAGCTCGGGCATCAAAGAAAATCAACAAATAAGTGCTTCATTCAGTCTAATGACTATGCCTTAATTCCCTTCCTTTTCTCCAACTTGGATTTAAAGGAGAATGCAGGACCATGACTAGTATGTCAACACACAAGGGGTCCCAGTGCTAGTATTTACAGATTTCAGAGACCAAATAATTAATATGCATTTATCAGATATCGACTAAGTACAACCTTGGGTCAGATTCTGGGCTGCATGCTGAGCTACTGGGAGGAAAAGACAGAATCTCTGCTTCAATGAACTTATAAGCACACATGTAAACAGACACATATGATGGTTGAAATAATAACATTTATTGGTGGGCTATTCTGTACCAAACGCATTGCCAAGCCTTGGCATGTATTGTCCCAGATAGTTCTTGAAACATCCCGCTAAGCATGTCTTATTATTATGACTTCTGTGTTACACATGAAGAAACCAAAGCTCAGGGAAATTAAATGACTTGCCCAAAGTCACCCAGATAAAAAGCAGACTAAGCACTGGGTCTGCTGAAAGCTGGCGTCCTGCTCTCTGCACCAAGCTCTTACTTAAGTGGTTTCTACATCATAGCAACCACCAGCTAGTGTTGACAAGCCTGCTCCCACGTAGTGCACGCCTCTCTCTCTCTTCTCAAAACAAGGCTCATTTTAAACAGGAGAAAACCCAGACTTGAGGAGGTGCTCCCGGGACCCCCCCACCCCACCCCACCCCGCAGATAGCTGGGAGCAAGGTTCAAGTTGGCTCTTGGCTTCCTTGCTGCCTAGACCCAAGCTCCTTTCCAGAAACACAGGCTGCTCCCATCAAGTCTCTCAAAAACACAAGCAACTTCCTAACAGTTTGCTGGAAGGCAGCAGCACGGAGTGAGGGTGAAGATGCCACACTTAGCGGGTTGGCCTGTGTCCAGAGCGCAGGCCTGCTGAGCAGGGGAGGCACCGGCGGCGAACACCTGGAGCCCCTTCTTTTAATCCCTCGATTTCTCCAGGCTTCAGAAGTCACTGGCTTGCTTGGTGTTTCTACCAATGCCTTTCCAACCACTGAACTGCTCTGCTAAATGGCTTCCCTAGCATCTAGAACATCTGTATTTCACATCCTTACCTGGACACCTTGCTTGACTCCGGGAGCATCTGTGAATGCAGCCAAGCTATTCTAATTATTTATCAGCCTATAGAGCAGTGATGGCGGCGAACCTTTGAGCTTAGCGTGTCAGCATTTTGAAAAACCCTAACTTAACTCTGGTGCCATGTCACATATAGAAATTTTTTGATATTTGCAACCATAGTAAAACAAAGATTTATATTTCTGATATATATTTAAATGCCATTTAATAAAGAAAAATCAACCAAAAAAATGAGTTTGCGTGTCACCTCTGACACGCGTGTCATAGGTTGCCATCACTGCTATAGAGCATAAGGCCTGGCCAACTGGTACCATACACACCCTCACACGAGAGCCCAGGCTCCTGCCATGCTGTCTGTAACCCCGAGTTGCTGGATCAAGGGAGGCCTGATGTAGCTATTATCAACCAGCAGTGGTATGGCCACCCTGGTGCCTGCTGCCAGAATACCAGCCCTGTTGAATGAGTGGGCTGACACACTACTCCAGCAGTCACAGAACATCTGCAAAGAAGGAGGTGTCTGCTTTCTGCAAAATGAGTGACAGCAGGTGACTAAATGCCTCTAACTTCACTGTGCTCTTGTCCCTCAAGGACAAATGGTCCCAAAACCATAGACATAAACTGACAACTCAAGTAACCAAAAAAAATAAAGTATGGACAACTACATTTAAATTGCGTGGTCCATGCTTTATTTTCTTAGGATTCCATAATGGGCTCTAATGCCTATTAAGAACACATCTCTCCTCACCTGTGCTCTTCTTCCCCTTTAATCCATCATAAAATCCATAATGATAAATAACTCTCCCCTCACTGCTACCTCCCCCATCTCCTATTGGTTCAGGTTCTTTCTGTCCAGCCACAGCCATGGGTCAAAAATAGTTCCATACCTGACCTTTATTCTCCAGGCAGGCAAGCTTGTGATAAAATAAAAAAAGAGTGAATCAAGAAGTGACCAAACCCTGCCGGGCCGGGGCAGGGCTGGAGCCAGGCTGCCTTCCTGCAAGCACAGATTTATTGCAACGTGTCACTCTGCAAAAGGGAGCAGCATCTTCACCTTCGAAGAGAAATAAAATGTCACCGAGGCCCTTAAAGGTGGAGAATCCCCTTCCAGGACCTCTGGCAGAGGACACGTGTGAAAGTCTGATTCCCTTTGAGAAACAGAGGTCTTTACAGTTTGGTGAAGCATGAATATATTAAAACTGTGCATCTCCTCCCTATAATATTACCCCTTCTTTTTTATAGTTATGGCTCCCCAGTGGGAGCCGGAAGAAAACAACACGCACACGGTGAGCTCTGGTTGAGATGCTGGGAACTTAAAGCAGGCCATGTTAGAAGTACAAGGGCACTTCTTAACACCAAGGAAGGCATTATGGCTCCACACTTTGTTGACATACTTTTCCTGAGAGCTTTCTTTTCAAACAATAATGGAGGAGCATGGGTCTCACTTTGATGTCCTCTTAGAGCTTTATGTTTATATTCTGAGCAGTCGAGGGGTTGTTTTCTCAATCCCGGGATGCTGCCACCCAGTGGCAGCAATGATCTGCCTGGTTCATGGGGCTTGTTGAAGGCTTAGCCAATGAGCATGATTTCATAAGACAGAGCTCAACAATTATTCACAGCTTTTAAAAATAAACATTGAGAGCCCATGGTATGCTATACTCTAATGAGAGAGATACCATATTGATACACATGTCTACACAACACTTTAAAACACACTGCAACAAAGTGGTCTACAAGAGATGAACAAAAAGTATGATAAGAACACAAGCAGATGACATCATACAACAAACCTGAGAGAATAACCATATTCTAAGCTTATTAAAGGCACAAATGGTTATGCATACACATAGAAACCAATCAAAAAACATTGGATGAATAATAAGGGTGGAAATTAACACTTTCTAAACATTTAAAAGGACTGGCATATATTTTAACAGTATCTGCTTTGTCATCCTCCTAACAACCATGGAAAGACTTTATGGATAAGAAATCTGGGTTGCAGACAGTTTTGATATTTCACTCAAAGACAACCAGCTAATATGTGGCAAAGACAAGTTTTAAGTAAGATATCTTGACCTCAGAGCTTGCATTCTTTCCATTATGTCATTATCCTGATTTATCAATACATATTTCTAAATATAAATGATGACAGCAACTTCTATTTTTCAAACGAAAGTTTCAAAAGCAACCGCCCAAAAAACAAACTTAAAAAGAAAAGAAAAAAAAAAAAGCACTGCTCATCTTAAAGTGCTATAACATTTGCCTAACCACATTAGTAAGCTCCTGGCCAAGAAGCCTATGCATTCTCAGCTTCAAGTCAAAATCCCCCACAAGGCCTGGGGTCATCAAGCTCACCTCAAAGGCCCTGCAGGTGCTGTCCCCAGGCTGCCCAGCCTGCCCCTTCTCTAACCAGAGTCTTGTCTATGGAGTCATAATTTCTCCCAATCAGCCAGCCCACCATTGATGAATGCCCTGAATCCCCTCTCTGATATTTCTGAAGCAGATACAAACTAATTATTCTGGAAGAATAAAGATAAACATCACATGACTAATTTTCTCCAATATACTACTTGATTCGTAGAAGAGTGAAACATTGCCCTCTCACAAGAGATTTCTAGATTAAAGCTGCTAACCCATTGTGAGCTAAAAGTTTGCATATATATGTAGAATTTGTAAAGCTCTTTTCTGAAACGGTTGATATATAAACTAGGTATTAGGGAAGATAGGTTCAAAAAATAACAGGATGGATCAAGGACTCAGGCAGGAGCACATGAGCACCCTTTTTCTGGAGCTGTCTGGATTAGAAATTATAATGATGGTGATGATGATGATGATGATGATGATGATGATATCTTAGTGGGGGTGCAGCCGGACTGGATAAGCTAGAAGGAAAGTGTGGGGAGCTGATATAAATTTTGAGTCTTGGGTATGGAACATTTTTCTCTACAGATTTTAATATTTCTAGCCAAATAAAACCTTAGTTTTAAGTTGCTGCTTTTGGTACAATATGCCCCTATTGAAAATGTGCTACTAATGGTGCCTGGCCTGGGGACACCCCAGCTCCAGCCCAGCTGCTCATCAGCTTTAGGGCTGGGGTCAAACCCGTGAGCCTCTGCTTCCGCTTCTGCAAATAAGAAGATTGAAATCCCTTGCCTGTGAGAGCCTTTCCAAATCAAAAACCTGCTAACTGCATACAGAATACATGGCTGAGAGCAGTGTCTCTTTCAGTCTGGAGGCCTTGGGTCATACCGGATAGTCTTAATGTAATTTAGGGTGGGGGCTGAGCACACCCATCTCATCTTAGTATCTTAGCGTGGGAGCTGGCCATTTCAGAAAAACAGGCAATATGGCAGGATGGGGACACGGTGTTACTTGGTATCAGCTGACCTGGAGGCTGAAATCAACTGCATGAGTGAGCAATCAAGCAATCATGACTATATGCGGAAGCCCCAATAAAATCTCAGCCCTGGAGTTCAGGCGGGCATCCGGTGTCAAACTCCCTGCTTATTGTCACCCGGCAATACCAGGAGAGCCATGTGCCCTGACTTGCTGGGGGAGGACAATGGAAGCTTTGAGTTTGCCTTCTCCTGAGCTTGGCCCTGTGTGCCTCTCCCTTTCTCTGTAATAAACCATAACCGTGAATATAACAGCAGGCAGTGCATTCTGGGAGTCTTCCTAGTATAGTATCAAACCTGAGGGTGGTTTGGGGAACCACCTCCCCAAACTTGCAGCTGGTGTCAGAAGTGAGGACAGTCTTGGGGATCCAGCCTTCCAACTTGCAGTTGTCCCCGACATCTTCCTGGTCCCCCACTACGTTAGAGCCACATACCCTGCTTCCTGGAGGAGTCAGTGTTTAAGAAAGCATGGACAGGAAGTCCATCCCTCTCTGCTGTCATGGCCCGCAGACACCCAGAGTCCACAGAACCTCTCTGGGCTCCAGTTTCATCAGCAAAATGAGGATTTGAGTAAGTTGTTTGGTCTAAATGACAAAGTGATTATGAGACTTAATTAAGGTAATGGCAGTGAAAGCTCTGTGTAAAATGCTGCCTCCTTTTACAATGATAAGATGTGAAGAACCACTGCTACTATTATTTGGGAGTTTAAATGCTTCAGATGTATATGTCCTCTCCCAATTTTATTGTATTTCTCATGGCCAGCGAACTCGTCTTGTTTCCATCGGCAGGTGCTGAAATTATGTCAGCTAGAACTTTCATTAGCAGACGATTTTAGTCACTGAAAAGTAATGGCAAAACAAATGCAGCATTTTGACGTCGCTGTATCTATTCTGGCACAGTGCAGTTTCGAGGCTAATGTCTTTTCAAACAGCTCTGTTTTGCCTGCAGACTTGAATACCCTCATTATAGTGTTTGAAAAAAAAGTTCCCTTATGTTTTTTTAAAGAGCGCCATTCTTCAAAAAGATGTCAAGAAGCTCTCCCCCCCCCCCCTTGCTACAAGGTGTAATGTAGAGATAAGCACAAAATCTGGTTGGAAATGTGACCTATATTGGACTGGCAAAGCTTAATATCAAGCAAACAGCTAGTTTGGGAGCTAGTTTTGTCCTACCTCGCTGCTGATATTTGTAGGAAAGGACCACATGTTATTTGTGGACAGTGAGAGCAGTCTGGAAGTCAATAAGGGCTTTAAGAATTTGGAATCATTTGTTCATAGGGTGCATCAGAGTTTTGAACAAGTCCCCGGACTTCCTTGCGACAACCAAAGCCAGGTCTTTTGGAAAACATTTTATTTTCATGCTCAGCGTAATAAGAAGAGAAAAGTCATGTTTTGCAGATGATATGGTGCTGATACTAAAAAGTAGGTCACACTTTCTCTATCTTTGTCTCTCTTTACTTTCTCTGAAAGACAAAGCAGGTTTCAAAGATGTGAATCCAGTCAGGTTGAGCCTCTGACCTAGGTGTTCCTTGCACTCTGAGTAAACTTGTATCGGAAGAGTAAAATTAGGAGCACTTCAATCTGGGTTGACATTTTACAAGGGCAGGGGACATGGAAACATGCACTGGGGGGTGCAGATAGCAGATCACCCAGGCTTTGGGGAAAAGTAAGAGCTGTAGATTCAAAGAACTGTTGGTACCTATGACCTCAGGATATGGAGCAGCAAGGTAGGAAAAAGGCACAAGGAAGAAATGTCATCTTCGCAACCATGGGAGACAATATCATTGTGAACATTTTTTTACTCTTCACTCCAGGGAGAGATCTGACATCCCTGCCTAGTAGTGATAAGGTCACTTCCTTGGGCCAATGAAATAGGGCTGAAATGACAGGTGTCACTTCCAGGAAGAAATGCTAAGAGCTCATCTTGCCTCCTTCCCATATGAGATGAGTCCTAGAGAGAGAGGCTGTGCCATCAGCCTGGATCTGGGAGCAAAGAAGATGAAGAGTGGAGCTGGCTCTTGATGGGTCTGTTCTGCGCACAAGAACTCAGTCTCTGTTTCTGTAAGCCATGGAGGTTGTGGGCTGTTTGTTACTGCAGCACACCTAGTCTATCCTGACTGATACGGATCCCTCCGTCCTTCTTTTCCAAAAGTGTGAGAAGGATGCTAAGAATAAGCAAGCCTATGTGTTTGTGGGTCTATATTTCTAAATCATTTCTTAGCCCAGGAGTGGGCACTGACACAATCAGAATCAACTGCACAGGCTGGATTGCAAACACCTGGGCACTATAACCCCAGGGTCCCCACATATGAAAATAAAGTCCTTTGAGAGTAATGATGGCTGTTAGAAGATAGCAATGGCTTTCAAAGAGGACTTTCCAGTGATGACCTTACCATACACAGTCGAGCCAAGTACATTAAAACAAAGACTCTAGAATCAACTGCCTGGATACAGATTCTATAATCTATCACTTGCTCTGGGTAAGTTGCCTAATAGGAGCCTCTATTTTCTCATCTGTAAAAGTGGGCTCATAAGGGTGCCTCTGCCACACAGAACCGATGAGGGGACTGAACAGATTGTGCATGTAAGGGAACAGCACAGAGTCTGGCCACACGGTAATAACTCCCTATCTGTTGGGTCCTTGTGGCCCTTGTTCCTGTTGTGATTCACACCACTGTGAACACTTCTGTGCCACGAACTTCACCGCTGGGTTGCGTGTAGGGCCTCAGGTGACTTATTCATGTAATTTGGAAATGATCAAGGGAACAGCCCCTTGGCTACCACTGCTGCGACCTAACTTAGTAAACTTGCATCGGAGGCGTCATCATGACTGTGTTTCCACCTGAGACTAGCAACCTTCTCTCTACCCTGGGTCCAACCAGAAAGCAGCATTCTTTCGCCATGTGCAAGAAAATGAACTGCCCCTCTGTACTCCTGCAGCAGGCGGCTGGGAAAGGCAACACGGAGGTCAGATTCAGAGGCCCTGATAAGGTAGGGCCAGAAGAACGGAAGGGAGAAGCCAAGTTAGTTTCTGTGACTTAGCATCTAGACCAGTAACTTGACACTTCTGAGCATTCACTTCTTAATCTCTAAAACGGGGATGGTGAGAGGAAAACCCTCCAGGGCCTGAGGATAAGATGCGATCACATAGGTGGTGCTTTCAGGGTGGAGCTGATCCCATAGACCTCAACCAACGTTAGCTGTTACTGTCATTAGTAATAAAATAATAATAATAATAATAATAATAATAATAATGTCAGAAATGCCCCAAAGAGCAGCAAGCATACTGCAGCTCACCTTGGGAGGAAAGAAAAAGACTTCAAAGAAGCCAGCCTGTCCTTGAAGAGGCCTCTAACCACATTCGTAACAGAGACAAGGATATGGGCCCTGCAACAGAGAATGACCAAGCCTGACCCCGTCGATCAAGCCTGACCCCATCCCTGCTAGAAGATGACCATCGTGGGATGCTGCATAAGAGGAAGCCAGAAAAAGGAGAGGGTTTGTAGTCACACAACAGAGAAAGAGCTCTTGAGCAAAGAAAGATAGGAAATATGACCCCACTTAGGTTCTCAGTATTTCTTGATCTAGATTTATTCTTTTGCTAAATTTTAGGGCTATCATTATCATTGTACAATAGGGCCTTTAATTAAGAAATGGTGCCGATGCTGAGGAAATAAACTAAGGGATAAAAAAAGGGAAACCAGGTCCTGATCAGTTGGTTCCTTGATCAAGCTTTACCTGATCTCCTCATCCACTTATATTTTCCAGTCAGTTAAACCTGTTGGGGTGAATTTTTCTTCCACCTTTAATAGAAAGCATACAACACTGACAAGTCCACACAGTTGAAAGGGGGAAATTATTTCTTGTTACAACTGGACAAACCTTCCAAGAATCTATCAGAGATTTAGAGTCTATGCCAGACACGACCACTTTGGTTCTTTTCAAATGTGTGAATATCATGATCGGGCTTGCCTCCTTGCTAATACACAGAGTGGTCATTCATCTCTACTGGTCTGGGACAATCCTAATTTATGCCTGTGTCCTGGAATAATTTTTAGTATCTCCTTTCACTTTAAAAAATCTCTTAAGATTGGTTCAATAGTAAATTATAAGGTCACCCTACTCATAATTCTGCTTTCCAAAGTTTTTTTTCTCTTAAGAGTAGAATCCCACACTCCTTTCCCAAATTCTTTTCAGTGATAATTGTGGCTAATTATACTCAGCAAATAATCTCTTCTTGCCAGTCTTCCCATGTTTGACTTTTGGGGGATTAATCACAGCTTTCTGCTGTCGAGCGCGGTTCTTGAGAGCCTGGTATTATTGTTTTATCTAAAGGAAACCCCTCTGAAACGGGGCCTCCATCCATCATACCTCGTGTGGTAGAAAGAACTGATTAAAACTTCCTGGCCTGCAAACTTGTTTGTTAATATGTCGCTTCCTCCCTGCCGTCAGCATACGGTCTTCCTCGTGCAGGGTGTTTAGGATTCTGCGAAGGGCATTGTTTTATCAAGATGGGACGGTTATCCGTGCTGGAGAACGCTGTGCTGGGAACCCGACCACCCCTGTAAACACAATGATAACATCGTGTCCGCACACTGGCAGAAGACAATGCTCCCGATTCCCTTTCCCTAATTAGAGTCTGAAACAATAGGTGGGAAATATGAGGCCCTGCTATCATTATCTATTGGCCTTCATTTCTGGGCATTGATTGAGCCCGGGGTGTTTTGTGTGTGTGAAGAAATAGCAAATTAAAACTCAGACTTCTTCCATTCTTCTTCCTGGAGTGTTCATCTTGTTATGAAGCTGGGGTGACAGAGATTAAAAATCGGAAGTGGAAGATTTGAGAGTTGTACACAATTGTGAACCGTCCCAAGTTCCCTTTCAAAATTATTCCAATAAGCACATGTTGGATCAAGGCAGACAATGGGATGGGGCTTGTGAAGGGATTTTTTTTTTTTTTTTAAGAATTGTTTTGGTCAGGAAGAGACAGACCAGCAGCTTCCCCCATGGTGGGCGGACGGCTTGTCTTCTGAGCCCATGAGACATCATCTGTTCTGTTACTTCTCTAATAGGAACCAGCAGGGGCACAATGTCATTGTTTATTTTTCAAAATCTGAAATGCCCAGTACCCTACTGACATTTGGTACACAGATCTGCAGGGTCACGTTTTCTCAGGATGTTCTGAGTAGGACTTCTTAGCTAGCATCGTTAGAGAGACAAAATCCTCACTGGCAATCAGTCACATGAAGTTGATTTCCATTTATGATTGCCCCGTGGAGTAACAATTAAGATATTTAGATGGAAAAATCTCCCAGGCTCTCACAAAAGTGGTCTTTAGGACTGCTGATATATAACATGTAGTTCCTTTGAATTCAACCAGCCAAGATAAGGTGCAGGTGACTACATTCTGTGCTGGTGTCTGGAGAACTCCTCTAAAGGTACCCTCTCAACTGCACAAAGCAAATGAATCAGGATTTGGTTTCGAGTGGATGGTATTGAAGTGAATGGGGAGGGGCATGAAGAAAACTGGAGAGCAATTCTTTATTTGCAACTCATTTTTTTAATTGCAACTCAATCCCCGTTGAACATGTTTATTGTAATAAATATCAGAACACCTACTGCATTCTTGAATTGGTCTGTGAATTTGTTTATGGGAAAAGGTATAAAGTTTCAATCTTCTCTCGGTTATATAACCTTCCATTATGGGGATGACCCACCCAATCTCCTAGCCCTTATCTGCCTGACCTTCTCAGTTCTAGAGATCTTCATCTTTATTTTTCAGGCACCCCCTCTCAACGGCAAGAGGGGGTGACAGAATGTGTCACCACCCAGATTTTCTCTACATTGGAAATCTTAAATCCCAATCTCCCATGCCTTTGCTGTGCCACTCTGGGCCTTTGACATCCAACCCTATGCAGATCCCACTTCCCTAATGCGTCTGGTTAGCAGAATTTGTCTACACACTGCTCGCCCAAACGTCTCTATTCTGCTGCACCCTCTCCCTCTGCCTGCAGTGCCCTGCCTTCTTTCCCCTACACGGCGGCTGCTTCAGCCAGATTCCACCCGTGATAACACTGCTTAAGTGGAAAGATCCCACTTCCCAGCCTCCATTATTGCGATTAAGCTGCAGAGGGAGGCATGTGTGGGTCTTCTGGGAAGTCTCCTTTAAAGGGAGAGGACACACCTCTGTTTTTCTCCTTCCTCTTTCCTGTCCCCTGAAATGGCTGGTGCTCAGGCAGCCTTCCTGAACCAGAACGAGGGCTAAGGATGGAGCAGCAATGAGAGTGTCCCTGGTAAACACGAAGCCATCATACAGCCATGGATAGCCCCTGGACAGTCATTATAGGAGAACAACACACATTTCTATCTCATTTATTTTAGTTTTTCTTCTGAGTGCTGAAGACATAAAGTGGACAACTCAGATGAGGACCCTGCTCCCTTGGGACAACAAAACCCACAAGTAAGCAATGAATGGATGGATAGATGAATGAGTGGATAATATACGATAGTCATCAGTACAGAGGAATAAAATGCAAGAGAAAATGTGGGTGGTTACTTTGGACAGGATGGCCAGGGCGGACCCCTGGGAGAAGGTAACATACTCACAGCAGAACAGGAAGGGGGAGGGGGTTCGTACTCCACTTTCAGATTCAATGTGCAAGCCTCAGTCTCTCATGCTCCTCAGACTGACCAACAGTATCAGTGAACATTCTGGCTGTAATTTCTTGTAAAAAACAGCAGTATGAGCATGTGTGTTAGTTACGGTCACACTGGTTGCTGTGATTCGATAAAAGATTATAAAAGATTGATTGCCTACATAGAGTCCAAAATTAGCATTCCTGATCATTGGGAGGCTTTGCTCCATGAGGTGACTTGGGGTGCCTGGCTCTTTCTGTCCTATGGCTCTACCATCTTTAACGTGTGGCTTCTGAACTGGCAAGGTGAGGTGACTGATGTCCTATTCATCGCTCCTGGAGTGTTGTGCATGGCAGGTGTTAATGTGTCAGACCTGGAAAGAACCAACATCACTTCTACCAATATTCCATTGAGTAGGACTCAGTCATGTGGCCACAGGTAACACCAGAGGCACTGGGAAATGTAGTCTAGCTGTGCACCAGGAAGTGAGGGAAATGGCTTGGCGATGTGCTCAGGGCCTGGGCCTGCAGGAAGCACTAAGCACACTTGTCAGAAGAGTGATCACCAGCCCTCTCCCTCCAAGTTCAGGGTCTCAGACACCCTTACAAGGCCTGGGATACAGCCCTTCAATGATCAAAATCCACTCTGATAGGATAGAACATGGATGCTGGATGTGGGAAGAGGAAGCAAGGGCTGAAATCCAATGGGTTGATTCACTGAAGAAAAAAAAAATCCGACCTCTTGTGCTCTCAGACAGCCTCAGAGCTGGAAGGCTAATTGTCCTTCTGGGATGCCAAGTTCTTTGTGGAGCCCTCAGAAAGGACCGCTAGACCTTTTGAGGTTTCTCATTGCTCTGATCTCGTGCTAATGGATAGTGTTTTCCAAGCTGATGGTGGTTTAAAGATATGGCATCTAACCAATGATAATGTGTCTGACCCCTTAAGGGAGAGCCTTGTGCCCCTAACTGTCTCAGCCTCCCTTATTGGCGAATTACATAACTTGACTAGAAGTTGGTTTTAGAGAAATCAATTTTACCATTGCCTAATCGCAAGGAAAGACCATAAAGTTTTATGAGAGCTGAAGGGACTTACAGAGGAGAACTTAAATGAAAATTAAAGGGGACATAAATAAAATGATAAGAAATAAAATCCCACAAGGTGTTTTCCCTGGGCCGCCATGCTAAATCACAGTGCCAGGGACACGATCCTGCTGGTTATGTCTCCCACAAGGCACCAAGGAAGAGAGGAGAGACAGGCATTTCCTGGTCACCAGTACAACAATTTAGGGAGAAAGTACAGAAGAAAACTCCTCAATCTTCCACCATCTAGTAACTATGTGACCCTGGGCAAGTTCTCTGAGCCTCAGACTCATCATCCATCTGCAAATTGCAGCAAATAACAGTGACCCCCCTCATGGTGCTGTTGCAAGGATCCAATAAAACAATGCACGTGAAAGCCACAGCACAGCATCTGGCCCATGTTAGTCTTCGATTAATATCACCATTGTTCATACTAGTAGAGATTTACAAACAGCCGAAACCGGTTTGGCTCAGTGGATAGAGCGTTGGCCTGCGGACTAAAGGGTCCCAGGTTCGATTCCGGTCAAGGGCATGTACCTGGGTTGCGGGCATATCCCCAGTAGGAGATGTGCAGGAGGCAGCTGATCGATGTTTCTCTCTCATCAATGTTTCTAACTCTCTATCTCTCTCCCTTCCTCTCTGTAAAAAATCAATAAAATATATTTAAAAAAAAAGATTTACAAACAACCTGGGGCTCTGTTCAGTTTGGACAAATAAGAGCTAACATTAATTTGGTGCTTACTGTGTACCAGCAATCAGTAATGGTATCATCTTCACTTTACAGATGAGGAAACTGAGGCTCAGAGACACTGGAAAACTTGCCCACACAATAACCTAAGAAAAAGACCAGAATTGGATTCCGTATCCCGACTGTTTTGGCTCTAGAAGCCAGCACAGTTGACTATGTCCAGTGTTTGCCAGTGTAAGGTCCATAGACACATCTGAGGTGCTTGTTCATAACTTGGAATTCCATCACCCCCCCCCCCCCCCCCCCCCCCCGTTTACTGAATCAGAATCCCTGGAGGAAGGGGCTGATTATCTGCACGACCAATAAGCACCCTTCAGGTGATTCCTGCACACACTGAGCTTGAGAACAATTGCTGCTGAGTGCTTCTTACAACATTGCAACTGGGGAGAGAAGTTCCTAAGAGTCATATTTGTTAAATTGCCAAAAGAGTTGCCCATTTCTCTCTTTGTATCTCCTCCTACTTCTCTATCCGTCAGCCGTTGTCCTTTCTGGCACCTCTGTGTCTACCCAGAAGGCTGGGGTGGATGGAGCAAGGCCATCAAGGAATAGAAAAGATTACTTCTCCATGCTGGATAGAATGGCATGAGGATGTTTTATAAATACATGATTTATTACAAAGGTCAGCCATGCCATGATATGGGAGCATGCTGCCATAGGTGATTAAGGTAGTTGTGATAGGGGAAGTATTTTTAAATGAAAACCATCAATGTTGCTCTGAAAATGAAAGACCTCGATACATTCTACTAGCAGGAACAAATGTACTTTGTTCCAGTATGGATGGATGAGGTTCTGCTGTAGTAAGGAATTGCTCTCACATTTCGGAGACTCAATACAGCAAAAACTTAGTTCTTGCTCATGCTACAAGCCCAGAAGAGGCTGGCAGGGAGTTCTGTTCATTTTAGTCACTCAGGGACCCTGGATGAGGAAGATCCATCTCACCATGTGTGTCCATGATCATATTGTTAGGGGAAATGAATTGCCATGCTCTGGCTTTTAAATCTCCCCCTTGAGGTGACACTACCATTGACATTTCCTTGGCCAAAGCAAGTTACCTATCTATGCCTGACCCCAAAGAGGGGAAGAAATGTCATCCTGGAAAGAGACTAGAGAAATATTTGAAAAGAAACCAAAGAATACCCTACCCATTTAAATGCAAACACACCAATAAATCAAGCAATAAATAAATATGATAACATAACTTATTGATATCGGGATTTCTTGGTTAATTAAATAAAATGTAACTACATTCTGCAAATTTGATCCTAATACAAAATAAAGGTGGAATTTCATTCTTATAGTACCTGGGAGGGAACATGAAACCTCAGAAAGAAATAATATAAAAATTAGCTTGACATCTTATTTTGCCAAATGAATGCCTTGGACATATGCAGGCAATGTACTGCTTGACCAGCAGCACTTATCATTATTCCTAGACAATCACTGGCCCTCGATGTGTCCGGCAACTTCTCACACTCTTGCTTGCCTGGTTCTCCAGATGTGGACTAAGCTGATGCCTGGAGCAACTCACATGCCCATGTAAAATAGGTTGCACATGTTTTTGTTTGGAGAATGAACCGTGTTCTCGAACTATATTGGAGGGATGGGCACAGAGGCTGATGAATGTCAAGATCACATCCTTTCAGAAAATGGAGTCTGCGCCTAGGTTTCTGAAAGGAAACTTGCACCTAAGGGGCAGCTCACCTCCAGAAAGCTTCAGCACCAAAAGGTGCGTTTCTCTCAGAGGCAAAGGAGGGGAGGAGGGTTAAAACCAGCCAGCAGGCACTCGGGGCCTGCGGGAGGCCAACCGTGCAGACTTTTCAGGCCATGAAATATGGCTCCTGTTGTGACACTCTTGTAATAGCACGATGCGCACTTTCCTTGTTTCCGTGGGGTTTATGGTCCATAAAGTTTAATAATAATCTTAACAGCTGAACAGAGAGCACACGAGGCTCGAGGCCACTCGTACCAAAGGGGATCTGGCTTTTCAATTTATTCCCCCCAGGCATCTTGACCTACACAAGTGCCCATCTCCCACTGTCGGCCGTACTGAATACCCACATGGTAAAGGGGGACACAAAAGGGTGCGTGTTTATAAAACAGCAAATTTGGTATTCACTTGGCCCAAGCAATTGTTTGAGCTCTGAGGAACTGAAAGTTATAAAATTACTTGCACTGCAGTTTGGGTCCAATGAATGCCGTAGTGTTAGTATGTCAGGCTTGATCCAAATAACTGGACACTGGAAATAAACTCCAATTCCTTCCCAAGGCCTGCAAAGCTGCGCACGAGTGGCTCCCAGCTTCCTCTCCTTTCTCCGCACCGTGGTCCCAACCACAGCCTCTTGCAGGTGCTGAATGTGTCAATCTCTGTCCTGCTATAGCTTCTCCTGTCCTCCTGGGAATGGCTCATGTCATCCTCACCGATGGTTAAACAGACCTGCTCAGAGAAGCCCTCCAGACCCCATGTAAGTAACGCCCCTCTCTCTATTAACTTGCCCAATTTTATTTCCTAAACTGCACCTAAATCCACCTGTGAAGAGCTTATTTGTGTACTTGTTTCTTTGTTCTCTCTCTATCTCCCCCCCCCCCCCCGCTCACACACAGAGCACCATGCAATCAAAAAGTCTGACACATTTTTAAAATATATTTTATTGATTTTTTTACAGAGAGGGATAGAGAGTTAGAAACATCAATGAGGGAGAAACACTGATCAGCTGCCTCCTGCACACCTCCTACTGGGGATGTGCCCGCAACCAAGGTACATGCCCTTGACTGGAATCAAACCTGGGACCTTTCAGTCCACAAGCCAATGCTCTATCCACTGAGCCAAACTGGTTAGGGCAAGAAGTCTGACATATTATTCCATCCTGATACAGGGTCAGGAGACCTTGTCACGGAAGAGCTAAAGGAACTTCGGGAGGCTCAAACTGGGGCCCTCACATAAATGATGCAGGAAGTTCCTTTCCACATCTCCACTAACCTAGATCCAAAGGAAATCTTCGCATTCCCTGAAGCTAACCCGAGGGTTTTGAGCTCTTTATTTCTCCAGGTTCCTCCTTCCCTCATTCCCTAAAAGATGTGCATGTACTTATTTCTCTTCAAAAGCGGTGGATTATATGTCCATCAGGTCGGGTTTTGCAGAGGACAACTGAAGGGATGCAAACCAAGAAAGACATCCCACTGCAGGGCTCTGGGATGGGAGGGGCTTGGGCACTCTTCATTGGGAGATAATTCCAGCTTGGGGGTGGGGAGAATTAGAGGAAATCCTTATCAGGTCACATTTGCATATCAAAGAGCTCTTCCTGCTGGGCTAGCTTTGCCCGGTAACAAAGTTATCTCATTCAAGGCCAAGAGGCTTTCCTCTGAAGCTAAATTCTGCTGTTCCTCCCACTCCTCCCTTGTGTAGCAAAATAGCTCTGTTCTAAAAAGTCACCAGGAAGTAATTCACCTCGCTGGTGGCTTGCTATTACCCTGGCTGTCCCTAGATGGCTGAAGTTTCCCTGAGGAATTCTTGGTTTAAGGAGTTATGTGGAATTACCCTCAGCTTCCTCAGGCCAGGAACCAAGGAGACAGAGACAGAAATACTATAGCCTCTCTCATTCATTCATTCATTCACTCATCTAGCCACTAATCCCACAATAATTTATTGAATCACTACTAAGTTCCTAGCAAAGCTATTTCTTCTTTCTGGACTTTTGATCCTTTAGTTAATTAACATGTTACGCGCCCAGCCTGTTTTGTCTTCAGGATGGAAAGTATAGTGTCAGTCACCGGTGACTGACAGGGCGCTTAATGTGTTAATATATTAGAAGTAGAGTCTGGGATCCTGGCCAGGAAGCTCAGTTTGTTAGAGCATTGTCCCCACACCCCAAGGATGTGGGTTCTATTTCTGCCCCTAACACTTTGTTAGGGGCAGAAATAGAATATTTGGGGACTAGCTATTAGTTATAAGAAATATTAGCCATGCTCTGTTAACTGTGATTGTTTTGTTCTGATTAAAGAAAGCGCATTCTAACCTGGCTGGGAGTTGTATATCCCTGGGACCTGGGATTCAAATCTTGCTCCCAGGAGTCAACCCTGGACCTAGGAGTCAACTTTGGAATGTGGTCCACCCCTATTCAAGAACAGACTATTATCACGGAAAGATTAACAACCTTGTTGCTCAAAGACAGAGTCCCACCCCAGCCCACATTGCCTACTTCCCCATACCTGTAATCCCTACTTCTCCATACCTGTAACCTCTACTTCCCCATGCAATCTTTGTCCTACCCTATATAAACAGCTGGCTTATGGGGGGCTGCAGAGCAGATTTTTGTGGATGACCTACTGCTCTCCCATACTGCCCGCAGTATTGAAGTAAACGCTCATATATGATTCAATCTTGTCTCTGCTTAATTGGTCTAAGTAGTGACAGGCAGCAAGGACCCACTATTGTCTGGTTACACCAGAATCTTAGAAAGCTGAAAGTATAGGGTTATAGTTCGGGTGACCAGATGTTCTGATTTACGCCCATTGTCCCATAATTACCTGCCCCCTTCCTTCCTCAAAAATGTCTGAGTTTGAAGGATAAATTATATAGTCGTTCAAATCACAGCACAAACACAGGAGGAAGGCTGGATCTGATGAAGGAAGTGGGTAGTTTTTCAGTAACCTACCCAAGAAGGACTTTGACAAAATCATCTAAGTGATGACATCACAAACATCTATAATGAACAACCTCTGCTTTTAAGAAGAGTCCTAACAATGGATTGACTTTGTGTCTGTTACTAGTTTAATGACAATTTTCTACAGGAAGGTTTTCCCTGTTTGCCCTAAAGGTTGGCTGTTCTCTACTTTTAGGAAAGAAATGTCGATGATAGGATAAAGCCTTGTGTTGATGTAATGGTTATAGCTTATGGGGTTTTAAAATATTTGCCAGGCTCAGGGAATCTCCACTCATTACCTAGGTGACTTACTTTGCACCTTCAGATCCTCCTTTGTAAATTCAGAATAATAATATTAGTTCCAAAGAGCTCTGAGAACTAAATGGAACACTCCCCAGTTCATAGGAACCCAAGACATGGCATGGTAGAGCCTATCACAATTACAATATTTATTATTGCCATTATTATGGTTATCCTGAATCCTCAGTATCCTTGTTACTAAGCTCACTTTGTAGTTAAAGAAAATGAGTTCTGAAAAGTGACTAATAAAGAGTGAGACTGAAGGTTGAACTATGTTTGCCCACACCAGCCCCCGTACTTAGGTTACACTGGAATTAACAACTGCATAACATGTGCAGGTGGTATCTTGGTTACATCAATGCATACATCAATAGTAACAATAAGAAATACTTAGTGGTTTAGGAATTTTTTTGAGCAACGACTGGCTAATAACCACCTTCCACCCTCAGACACACTAGTAAGAGTGACAATAGTGTGACCTCCCATTGCTGGGGTTGAAGGAGAAGCAGACAAGGGAATCCTAAAGCCAGACAAGCAACTGATGTCAAGCCGACAAACCTTTCTTATAGACCTACACTTTGTAAGCATAATGCTTCTGGACAAAAGTGTCTACTACAGAAAACAAAAATCTTCAATACTTAAAAAAAAAATTAGTGTGGTCACTACTGATTCCTCCCTTCTTATTCCTCAAAAGCTAATGCTGCAGGTTGGGAACTCCCACAGAGGTCTCTTTGCTGTGTCCCTCCATGGAGGGTTGAGGTCTCGGGTTATGACTGACCTCCGGCAGCAGCACTTGATTCACACCTTGGTCAGCACTCCAGTCTGACTCCGCTGTGTATCGCACCAGTGGGGGTTCTCTAGCCCCTTTCCATTGCTATGCTCTGCCGTGCCTCTGTCGTAGGCATCTGAGGCTCCCAGCATCTCTCCCCTCAATTTAAGTTCTCAATCAGTGTTGAATGAACAATGATCACACTAGACAAATTAGGTTACAAATGCTCCTCACTTACTGAGCTAGAAAGGGACTTGCCGGTGACCTGCCCAAGCTCCTTCATTCAGGGGTGAGGAGATGCAGCCTGGAGAAGCGGGGTGCCTGCAGTGAGGCTTCCAAAGGGCAGACCATGAAGGAATGTGAGCCCTGACCCAGCAGGGACTCCTGCTTGGCAAGGCACTGGGAGGAATCGGCCCAGTCCTTACTCATTTTTCCCTCATTCTTCAGTTGAGAAGCTAAAATTAGATGGAAGGGGAAAAAAACAACCATGCAAATCAAGGCTGAGACTGGGGGGGGGGGGGGGGGGGTGCGCGGGAAGCACAACAGATTTGCTTTCATTCTTAGAAGGCAGTGGGTGGGAAAGTAGATGCCCACTAAGCAAAGCGCTGGCCTTTTTCACTGAGCAGGAAATACTGAGTTGCTTTGCTCCTGCAATCCCTGCAGAGCCGGGCCTGATGGTTTAGCCAGGGCCTGAGGGTCGCAGCCCAAGAGAGCAAGAGAGAGCATTTGGAAGCTGGTGTCAGATTTTCTGCTGGGGTGGAGCTCTGGCTCAGTCCCTCTGCAATCACTGGGGAGGCCCCATAGGCCCAAGTCAAACAAGCTGCCTGGCTTTCTGAAATGCTTATCCCCTGCCCTTCACCCACCTCTCAGCGTTGCCTTCCCCTCCCTGCCCCATGCGGAGCCGCGGGATGCAAGGGGCTTCCAATGTGAAGAGAAAAAGTCACCATGCCCTCGTCCTTGAGGTAATTAATCAGCGGTGACTCTTCACGCGGTGAATAATATTACTCAGAGCACTGCTCCTCCCGGTAATATCAATTGTGCACTGCGAAGCAGCGCGGGCGCAGACACGCGGGCACTCGGTGGGGCTTTATTGCACGGTGACAAGGCTAAGCTGTTGACACGGTACAGTGTGTGAGAATGCCTCAAATATAACTGGGGCTGCTGCCAGACGCTCTGATTTTCAAGAAAAACATTTCTGGTGTTTCCCGTAGAAGGTATAAACTGCCAGCCCTCCCTGAAATCTGCTGCAAACATGGAGCTCTACACCACGCAGTTTCCCCTCCCTCATCTCCTGCCTCCCCAAGGTGAGGAGCAGGAGGGCACTGCTTGCTTGATGCCACTCAGATTTGTGGGTGACGCTTGTGGGAATTCCTGCCATCCCTGCACTGAGCAGTGACAGCATTGGATTGCACACCAGGGCTTAGGACACTACCAGCTACTTGTGTGGGGTTTTCTTTTTTGGGGGTGAGTGTGTGTGGGGGGGAGAAAATACAAATGGAGAACAGGAGAATAGGGTTGTCTAAAGATATTCTATCGATGTCTTAAACAAAGGCAAGCCTTTGGATTAGTGCTAAATCCTTTCCTTCAACATCCATCTCCTCATCTCTGTGTCTCCTTCCTCCCCAGCTATCAGCAGGGGGAGGGACATGAGTCTTGCACTTTGGACTTTGAATCCCATGCTTGCAGGAGACATTTAGAGCTTCCAGATGTGTGAACAAACTGGAACAGAGAGGTTGGGTCAGAAAAGATTGGGGTAGCCCGCTCCAAGGAATGAGTCCTTTGAAACTGCAGAGTATGAATGCTCACGGAAGCGGTCCTCTTGCAGGGAGGTTAAGCCTTGGTTTCCAGGAGTGAATGCTGAAGAAAGCATAAAATGGATGTGTATTATGGTGGTCTCCCGCAGTATAAACTGTTCTTTTAAAAAAAATGCTTCTGATTAAAAGTATAATTTTATTTAACATCCTTCAAATAGAAGAAGAGAGGCTATTAAGTTAGTATGATCGCCATGAATATCATTGAAAGCAGGGCTAATAGAGTTGTTTTTATAATTCCATTTATTCAAAATGAAGAATGGCATTCGCCAAACATAGGATCTGATGAGGAACAGATTTATAAAGCAACTGAAGAGCAAAGACGAACTGGAGAGAACACCTATTTTGATTAGATGATTCTGTGGTCTGTGTACTGGTTACAAATCACCTGACAGCCACCAGATACCTCCTGGTCCTCTAAACAAGAACGCCTGTGTGGAAAACTCCAGTGAGAATGGGGACAGCTGGGGTTTTTTTCAGTGCAAGAGAGCATCTCTTCATTTCAAAATATTACTTTCCTAATAGCAAAATGTCTCATTTTTTAAAAGAAAACAACACAAATACAAATTATTTGGGGGCCACGCTGATTGTGTACATCATTTTAATGATAACAACATGCGTTCCTGAGTGACAGTTCATTTGGGTTTAAGGCACAAATTTGGGCACATTCAATATATGGAGAAACTAGGCTGGAAACTTTCCGATACGGTGTCTGTGCTTTAGCCTTGTCATGAACAAGGAGCAGATCGCCTCCAAGGTTTATGCCCAACCCTGGCACAATGGTGATGGGTCTGTCACTGACTCCTTCATTTAAAAAATAAACAAACAGGCCATGGCTGGATTGCTCAGCTGGTTAGAGTGTCCTCCTGATCCACCAAGTTTACGGGTTTGATCCCCTGGGCAGGGCACATACAAGAATAAACCAATGAATGCATAAATAAGTGGGACAACAAATCGATGTTTCTCTCTCTCAAATCAATAATCATATATAAAAAAGGAATAAAGTGGAGAAAGAGCAGTACAGTGCTCCATAGGGGAAAAAAGGGTTGGGGGAGGGATTCTGTGTTGCACCATCTCCGTTTTGGTAACCCAAAGCAGGAATATAAGCTTAAAGTCCTGAATTTAACAAACCTAATTATCAAGGCTTAATTAGTACCAAGGGTACAGCTTCATGGAACACCTGCAGACTTAATTTATGTCCTGACAGAGAGGAACAAGTGTTAATGGGCTGTATTTATGTTAATGCCTGAACCTTAGGAGCCAGTGGAATAAAACAGACCACGCACCAGTTTTTCCAAGCTACGGAATAAATATAAAAGATTTTCATGTAATGCTAGTTTGCACATAATTTTTCAGGGATCACGCAGATCTACTTAAAAACTTAAACTAGAAGAGTGGAATGTGAAAGAGTAGAGCCATCCTGGGTTTCTGTAAAATTATACCAAGATCAACCCATACACTAGTGTTATATCTTGTCTTGAAAGCTGACAGGTGCTGATGGGGTTAATGTTCTCAGTGTTCCGGAACAGTGTTTTTCACGATGCTGGAATATAAAATCCATTTTGCCATAACATTAAGAGAAGAGCTAACATTCACGGAGGACTCAACTCTGTCCGTCACTATGTGAAGTCTTTGTGTGCATTTTCCAGTTACAGACAAGGAGACTGACTCAGAGGAAATAAACAGCTTGCCCCTGGCCATGTTTTCAGGCAGCTCAAAGATTTGGACTCTGGATCTCCCAATCCTTTATACCAATGAGTAAACTTCCTTTAATACACAGATAATACTAAGAAAAATATTATACAAACACACACACACACACACACACACACCTATTTATTGTAGAATTCTCAGCAACCTAGAAATAAATGCAAATTCCTCAATCCGATAAAAACCAAGCATCATATATGATGGAGAAATACTAAGTAAGCCAATGGTGCCTGCTCTCTATACTTCTATTCAACATTCCTGGTGACTCTTCCAAAGTATCACACAAGAAAAAGAAACAAATGCAATACAAATCAGGGTGGAAGAAGTATCTTTACTTGGAGAGAGAAAAATCTTATGGAATCTTAAAAAAAGAGAAACAAATAAAATTCAAGGTCACAGGATATAAGATCAATTTACTAAAATTCTACATATTAACAAAAAAGAATTGAAAAAAGGAACTTAAAAACATCATTTGCAATAGCGTAAAGAGCTAAATGTTTAAGAATCAATTTAACAAGGCCTAGCTGATGTTCTCAGTGGTTAGACATCAATCTGCACACTGAAGGGTCTCAGGTTTGCTCCCTGCCCCCTGGTCTGGGCAGGTTCAGAGGCAACCAGTCGATGTGTCTCTCTCATATTGATGTTTCTCTTTTTATCTCTCTGTCTCTGTCTCTTCTCTCTCTCTCCCCACTTCCACTGTCTCTGAAAAGCAATGGGAAAAAAATCCTCATGTGAGGATTAACAACAACACAAAAGTATAAATTTAACAAAAAAGTGTAAGACCTTTGTATTGAAAACTATAAAGCATAACTGAGAAAAATTAAAGAAGACCTAAATAAAGAGCTACCAGCACAAAGATTATAATACTCAATTTTGTTAAGATTTTAGTCCTCCAATAGATTCAATACCAAACCAAGTAAAATCTCAGCAGGGCTTTTCAAATAAATTGAGAAGCAGATCCTAAAATGTTGATGTAAAAACAACATATCTAGAAAAATCAAAATAATCTTGCAATACTTTGGAATCCTTACATTACCTAACTTCAACATTTACTGTAAATCCACATTGATCAATATAGTACGTATAGACATAAGAAAAAATTAGATCAATGGAGTACAATAGAGTCTAGAAATAGATCCACAAATATATAGGCAATTGATTTTCAACAAAGCAGTAAAGAAAATTCAATAAGGACATTAGTCTTTCAACAAATGGGGAAAGAACAATTGGGGATCCATATGGGGGAAAAGAAACTTTTACTTTTACCTCACACCATATGCAAAAATTAATCTGACACAGAACATAGACCTAAATATAAAAACTAAAACGATGGGGCTTCTAGAAGAAAACATAGGAAATATTTTTGTAGCCTTGGGATTGACAAAGATTTCTTAGAACAAAAAAAAACCCATTAACTAAAAAAAAGGAACTAGACATAATCAAGATTAAAAGTTCCTACATTGAAAGACATCCTTAAGGAATAAATAAGGGAAGACACAGAGTAGGAAAAACTTCACAATACATATGAAACAACAACAAATATACCTTGTATCCAAAGAACTCCTACAACTCAATAATAACACAATTTAGAAACAAAACAAAAAACAGCCAAATATGTTAACAAGGACTACACAGAAAGAAAATATATGGATGGCTAATGAGATCAGAAAAAGATGCATTAGTCATCAGGAAAATGCTAAATAAAACCACCAAGAGATAACATTTCACACCCACTGGAATGGCTATAATTAAAAAGACTGAAAATACCAAGTACTGGCGAGGATGTGAAGCAACACGAATTCTCACACACAGCTAGTGGGAGTTTAAAATGGTACAGCCACATAAGAAGGACTGTTTACAGTGGTTCTCAGCCTTCCTAATGCCGTGACCCTTTAATACAGTTCCTCATGTTGTGGTGACCCCCAACCATAAAATTATTTTCATTGCTACTTTACAACTGTAATTTTGCTACTGTTATGAATTGTAATATAAATATATGATATGCAGGATGTATTTTCATTGTTACAAATTGAACATAATTAAAGCATAGTGATTAATCACAAAAACAACATGTAATTATATATGTGTTTCCTGATGGTCTTAGGCGACCCCTGTGAAAGGGTTGTTCAACCCCCAAAGGGGTCGCGACCCACAGGTTGAGAATCGCTGGTTTAGAAGCATTTAAAAAAGTAAAGGTGCATATCAAAAGAGACCCTGATTCTACAGCTAGGTGGCTATCACGAAGAAATAATAACACCACCAAAACAAGTGCACAAAAAAAGATTTATGCCAGAATTTTTTTTAAATCTTTACTGTAGAAAGTATTACATATGTCCCCCATTTTCTCCCATTGACCTCTTCTAGCCCGCCCCTTATGCTAGAATTGTTATAGCAACTTTACTCATAATGGCCAAAATAAAAGAAACAACCCAACGCTCATCAACAGGTGCATGCATAAACTAATTGTGGTCTATTTTCACAATGGACAGTAGTCAGCCATGACCAAGGATTGCACTGACAGGCACATCAACACGGCTTAATCTAAAAAACATGATGCTGAGCACAAGAAGCTGGACACAAAAGAATGGGCATGATGCCCACTTCATGGAGCTCTAAAACATGTACAAGTAAGTTATGGATGGATACAAGAATAGTGTTTGCCTCTGGGAGTAGAAGGATTTATTGAAATGAGAATAATGGAATTTCTTGGGGTCATAGGAATGTTTCATATTTTAATTGTGGTGGTGATTCCATGGGTTTATATATATGCACATTTGCCAAAATCCAGAAAACTATATCCTTAAAATATGTTAATTTTATGATATTAAAATTATATATACCTCAATAATATATGTATATGTATATGTATATGTATATGTATATGTATATGTATATGTATATGTATATATATAAGTCTGCTTCCTCTCTTCTCTCTCTCTCTCTCTGCCTCTCTGTCTCTCTGTCTCTCTCTGTCTCTCTCTCTCTCTCTCTCTCTCTCACACACACACACACACATTTGCCAAGAGAATCATATTACTTTACAGGTCATCTTTTATACTAGTAAAACACACCTTATTTTTTAGGCTTGTAACAATCCATGTATGTGCTTTTAACTTTAATTTTTTTATTTTAAGATTACTTATGAAATCGTTTATGAATTTCTGAGTAAATCATGCTTTGTGGGAAGAGAATGGGCTTAGGAATCAGATGGCCCAGGTCACAATCAAGGTTTTGCTTCTCATTAGCAACGTGACCTTGGACAAGTTAATTATCACCCTCAGCAATTTCTTCAGCTGAAGCAGTTGGGGAAGTGGCATGGGTCTTGCAAGATTATGGTACAGCTTCAATGTGACAACTGAGGTATAGCACACAATTTAGAGCCCCAGTTCTCATTATTACCATCAACAGCCCCAGCCCATTTTGATAACTTCATAAACACAGAAGCCAGTCACTCCATAATCCATTCTCCAAGTTTATATTTCTTAGGATGACTGAGTGGATCTATAAAAATAATCTGGTGACCTTTTTTTTTTTTTTTAATGAGAAAGTGATTCTGAATATATATTATTTTTAAAACATCATTTTAACACATCTATTTTTTCTCCACCAGTATTTCTATTTCCTTCTCTCATAAAACCCAGTGTTTCTATCTTTTTCTTAAAGAACAATTGCCTGCATGATTTTAGTTGTCTTTTCAGAAATATCTTTGGTGATTACTCATCTGTGAAAAAGAATTTTTATACAAAGTTTGATAACTGTTCTTTTCCTGAAGGAAGTGTCAAATCAAGTTTCTACAGCCTGGGATGTGAAGTTAACGTCAGTATCAAATTCGTGAGTATATTTTTTAGTTCAAGAGCATGCAGGGGTGATGTGAAAGCAAGATCGAGCTTTTCTGAGAGCACGCCATTCAACTTGACACAGCCCAGTACGATGAATCAATTGACATGGGTTTTAAGACTTATTTTTGTCAGAATGTCCGAATTTACCAGAACCATAGTACACTTAAGTCTTGTGTTCTTCTATCTATCTGACCAATGTGCTTTTTAAACATCAACAGGCAACGTGAGAGCTGGAGAAGAAGTTAAATGTAATGGTAGTTAGCTCTTGTTTGGGCTTGCGGTGTCAAACTGGACAGGGTTTCAATGGGATCTTTTTCAAATGCTCCCTATTAAAATCTCAAGGGGAGCAGGCCTTCCCTGTGTACCGTGCAAACTGGACAACAAATTCAGGCTTGACAGCATATTGGACTGAAAGAACACAAGGAACCACAGGATGAGAACCTGGTTGTGGGAGAGAGGACGCTGTCATCACCAACATGTGACAGGAGAGACACTGCCATGAGGTGCTGCCTCACTGAGGAGACAATACACCAGTTCCCTTCAGTGAACCATGGCGTTTCCAGGCTACCAGGAATCAGAAAGGAAGATGTCGCATGTGCCGAAACCTGGGTCCTTTTCTAAATGATTCTTGGTTGACAAAAGGAAAGACACCCACAGAAAAGCAAGGTGATGCTGCTGATGAATAGGCAGATATTATTTCTCTTAATTGGGTGAACCCAGCCTTTTACACAGTGTTCTCAGTCCGGTGATGCTATCAACTTTGAAATGCGGTTTGAAAAAGCGGATATTGCACTTGAGCACATGTCTAATAACTACCCCGCGGGCGGAAACATTTCAGGCAAACCATTGAGTTTATTTTCCTCGTCACACTGCCGAGATAAGACAGATACTTAGAACACTGGTGAGTTCTCGTAAGCAGGCGCCTGGTGGCCTGATGGGAAGCGGACTCCCCGGCCTCAGGGAGGATGCGTAGGATCTCTGCCTGCCGAGCGAGTCACTGAGCTGCCGGGGTGGATCGCGGGAACCATGGTAATCAGAATCGGTCCAGTCATCAGATAATTTCGGATTGAAAATTCTGAGAAGTGAGTTACCGACGACGCTTGGTTAGTCACTGTTTTTTCTCAAAAGAGTGTAATGTGGGAAACCGACGCCTGCCCATCCCAGGGTCTGAAGGTCAACTTCATGTGCTTGTAAACACCTACTAGGCACAGTTTCTGTCTTCTTCCTCAACCCTGTTTAGCTCTTGGGTGCCCTTCCATCCTCTCTATTCTTCCCACGGCCTCACTCAGCCTTGAGAGACATATGAGTAGGCTGGGCAGGTGTGAGAACCACGCTGCTCCCAAGACACTTGTATCAGTTTATTTCATGGAAATAAAAAGAAGACGATCAATCATCTTGAGTTGAAAAATAGAATCGGGCTGACTGTGGCTGCGTCAGTGACTTAGGTAAAGCAGAAAAAGTTGGTCTCCTCCAAAGTCCACTCATTGCCACTCAACTAGTAGAAATGTTGACTACAAACAATAATTTGCATCCCATCCCAAAGAGTTTAGAACTTTATTATCCACATGCTTAAGTATCATAAAAATCAGTAACTTTGATGTTCACGGGTACACTTGCTAAGAGGGAGGGTATCCTTTGCTCAGTGGGAGTTGACAAAAGAACCTTGATAAGCTTGAACCTAAAGTATCCTGTTAACCCAACAACTTAACAGTTAGGTGTGTGTGTAGGTGTGTGTGTGTGTGTGTGTGCGCGCGCGCGTGCGCGCGCGCGCGCGCGCGCGCACTGTGTGATTTTTGAAAATGAAAAGATAAAAGGTCACTGGGAAATGAAAGTAAACATCAAAAGTTGCCACAAAAAAAAATATTCTGTGGCATCTGGGAGTGCTTGGCACTCAACTTCATCACAAATAAGACCTGTGCTCAGCCAGTGACAAATTTGTCAAGGAAAATATTGTGCATCAACTCATAAAGCCTGTCTAGATAATCTGTTCTAGGTTGTTGGAAACAGAAGGCACTGTTCCAGTTTAGTTTCCTCTTACCTGTGTGAACAGAAAGTGTGAAGGGTGAAGGTCACAGAGGCCCAGAAAGGCACACTTCAAAGAAATATAGGAAGGGCGTTTTCTGGAAGCAGAGGGATGCTGATGAGTTCAGAGCAGTGCTAGCAAGGCCCGTGGGGACTAGCAGGGCTCCCGAACAAAAGCATCTCCCAGGCACGGAAGGAAATAGGAGGGTATGGAAGACAGTGACTGCAAGAAAACATTAACGTGGCAGCCCACTGGGAAGATGCAATGGACAGTGTCTATGCACAACCCCATTCTTCCCCAGTTCTGGTATTTGTTTCTGCATGGAGCTAGTTTCCTAAGAAGCAAAAGAAAATAAGACAGAAGTCAACCTACACTAAAAATTTTACACACACACACACGCTAGAGGCCCGGTGCATGAAAATTCATGCACTGGAGGGGGGGGGGTCCCTCAGCCTGGCCTACCCCTTCTTACAGTCTGGGAACCCTCAGGGGCAGGAGGCAACCCAGAAATCAGGGAAGGCAATGCCCCCATCACACTTCTGCTGTTGCCACTGCTGGCAGCACAAGCCTTGGCCGGCCCTGGTTACCTGAGCCTCGGGCCGCCCTGGGCAGCTAGGGGGCTGAGGGACTGGGGGACTCTGGAGGCAGGGGCAGGCCCGGCCTTGCCTCATGCCTGCCACCCTGGCGGGGCTGAGGAAACTGGGTGCTGCCATCTTGTGGCTGTGGGTGCTGACATCTTTGAGGGCAGGGCAGTCAAATAGCATATTCCCTCCTTATTGGCTGTGGGTACACCATCTTTGTGATGGTGTGAGGGTCAATTAACATATTCCCTCTTTATTAGATAGGATAAGCTGGGGCACCCACTCTGATAACCTAAAGTATTCAAACTAGATACAAGAGGGGAAATGCAAGGACTGACATTTTCAAGCCCTGACTCTGCCTAGTACAGCTCTGGGGCTTGGTACACATAAAAGAATGCTATCCCTAATTTCAAGAACAGGATGGTCAACAAGGGGCCATTTTTTCTTTCTTTCTTTTTTTTTAATCCTCACCCAAATATATTTTTACTTTGAATTTTAGAGACTGGAAAGGAGAGTGGAGAGGGGGAGAGAGAGAAAGAAAAAGAGAGAGAGAGAAAGAGAGAGAGAAAAAAACATTGATCTGTGAGAGACACATCAATCGGTTGCCTCCTGCATGCACCCTGACAAGGGCCAGGGATTGAGCCCACAACCAAGGTACATGCCCTTGATTGGGAACCTTGACTGGGAATCAAACCCGATACCCCTTGATCCATGGGTTGATGTTCTAACCACTGAGAAAAACTGGCCAGGGCAAGAGGGACTTCTTTTTCTTTAGTTATAGTTTCAGAGTGAGTCATTCCATTCTACTTCCATGTTGGAGGCACCTGGTGCATCTGCAGAGCCACCCTTGTTTGTCTGAGTAACTGCTGCTTGTTTATATACCAAAATGGGGATGGAGGTCTCTTGATTCTAGAACAGGGGTGGGCAAACTTTTTGACTCGAGGGCCACAATGGGTTCTTAAACTGGACCAGAGGGCTGGAACAAAAGCATGGATGGAGTGTTTGTGTGAACTAATATAAATTCAAAGTAAACATCATTACATAAAAGGGTACGGTCTTTTTTTTTTTTTTTTAGTTTTATTCATTTCAAACGGGCTGGATCCGGCCCGCGGGCCGTAGTTTGCCCACGGCTGTCCTAGAAGCTTCTCTAACCTGAAGGTCTGCTTTGAGGGTCCTTCCTCTGATTACTAGAGGAACTTTGGGGTTCTCCTGCCAGTCTCTAAGGAAGAAGTCAGGGACAATGCCTGTGGACAGAGAGGACCGCTCACCAGGCTTTGCACCCAAGCACGGGCCTGGCTTAGAACACACAAATGATAGAGGCCATTCTTTATTTTACAGCAGGGTTTATCTCCTGGATCCCATCTGTACCCAAAGCACCTAATGTCTGGTGAAATCAGACAGGAGCCAAGGTTGTTATGGACTTCTTTCTAAACCAAGAATGTCCTACATAATTGTCTAGATTCCACTGTTCGCAGCCATAGTAGAGAATTAGTGAGGAAGAAGAAACAATGATATGCAAGTGACAATGTTTAGATAGACAGAGAAAGCATTCATTAAAGCAAGGAAAATAACCCATGGTATCAAAGACACTTTTTATGTTCTTGTAGGCCTGGAATTTTTTTATTTTTAAAGACTGCTGATTGCTTAAATATCACATGAGTTCTCTCGTAGGTAAGACCTTCTCTAACCTATACTGGCCATATCAAAGAACTGAGACATAATCAAGAAAACTAAGTGCGCTTATATATCCGTGAACATTAAGAAATAAAATCGGTTATTATTGAGAGGCAAATTTTTTCTTTGCCTGCACATATAAAATTTCTGTGGCATTTGTGTCCTTAGAAGATCATCTAGCAGTGGATTCAGAATCATTTGTCATCTTCCAAGATCTAAGAGTCTCTCTTGACAAATTTAGAAAAGAAGGATGTTACAGCAAACAGACAGCCTGGCAGCTAATGAAGAGCAACAGTTCAATATTTTATGCCACCTTAAAAAAAGTTTCAGTAACTGAAGGTGTTCTCACATTAATTCTTTGCATCAATTATTGACAGAGAATTTAATTTAAAGGCAACTAGTCAGTAACCTAGGGGTAGTGTTTTAAATAATTTATAATTGCTGCATGGGTGTAATCATATTGCTATTGATTACGATCCAGTCACTTCTAAGGGTCCAGCAGGTCTTATGCTAATTACTCTTAGTGAGATCACCTTTTTAACTCTGTATTCCCTGGTCACTGGGACTCATTATAAAAATAATTTAATGAAGTGCTATCTTCTGGAGTCCTTGCCGAACTGAGGGTGCAGAGGAGGAAGACAAGAACTCAGGAGAAAAGCAGAAATGGAAAGCATTATGCTGAGATTTACAGATAATATATCTACATCTGAAATTGCATATTATTATTCATATCTCAGATGTGACTGCAATAACAGGAGTGGAAAATGTTTTATTCACTGTGACACAGACTGGCAACCATTTGGTGGAATTTAGGAAATATAATGTTATTTACTGAAAATTTAGAAGAATGTTCACTGTATGTTCCCTCTTACAGCCTTGAACAGTGTGAACCCAAGAGGGGTTCATTCCCCTGGCAGAAGGAGACGCAGTGTGAGGTGGTACAGGGACGCATCTAGATTCTTTATGATAACAGATCTGAATACATTTTACTGAGTAGTGGCAAAAAAGTATAAAACCCATGATTTCATGTACATAGTTACCTTGGACAACACTAAAGTTCTCATTGAGATAAAATAAACAGAGGCTGAGAAAGGGATCCGTAAATAATAGGACAGGTGATACTTCCACAGGCCTGGTCGGAATGCTGGGTGAGGAAAGACTGAATTGGCGAAGTACTGGTGAGTGAGCAGGTCAAATCCAGGCACCGTCCTACTCTCTCTCTCTCTTCCACTGCTCCCTTCACCAAAAGAGTAACTACAAGGGCTGATTGCAAAGGAAAGTGAAAGCGTAGGCACCATTTCAGAGAAAAGCCAGAGGCCTGCCCAGCTCCTGCAGTGACTGTGGACCAACCATACCTGCTCTGAAGATCCCGACAGGGTGGGTGGGAGGCGCAGTAAGAAAACCAAGGTTAAGTGTGATGGAGAGCCCAGAGGTCAAACAACAGTGTGAGAAGAAGGGCCTTTCTTTCTTTCTTTCTTTCTTTCTTTCTTTCTTTCTTTCTTTCTTTCTTTCTTTCTCTTTCTCTCTCTCTCTCTCTCTCTCTCTCTCTCTCTCTCTCTCTCTCTTTCTTTCTTTCTCTTTGTATTTATTTGTGTGTATTTTAAGAGTTTTCTTTTAGTTAATTTATTATTTAGAGAAAGAGAGGAAGGGGCTGGGGATATGGAAATAGAGAGATGGAGACAGAGAAATATCAAAATATCAATTTGTTGTTCCACTTATTTCTGCATTCATTGCTTGATTCTTGTATGTGCTCTGAGAGGGGATTGAACTTGAAACCTTGGCGTATTAGGGAGACTCTCTAACCTTTGAGCTACATGGCCAGGGTAGGGCTTTCTTTTTTAAGCTATCACATTTCAGTAGCAGCTTTGCCTCCCTTACCAAATGTGTGTATGTGTGCATCTGTATAAAGCAGTGGGCAAAAGTAGGGGCATACTTGTGAGTATGGGAAATACAGTTTTTCTTATTTTCTTATTCATTAATTATTGTATTATTTTCCATACGAACTGTACATCTAATTTTGCCCCACCCTGTATTTGCTTCAAAACTGTTATAATACTGATTTTTTTTAGAAAAAAAAAGTGGGTGTTATGTGGGTGTCTCCACAGAAGTAATAATGTCTTTGTGTCATTTTCAGTAAATTCCTATTGAGGGGCGGGGGGAGAGAAAGAGAGAGGAAAGAAATATCTATTTTCTGAAAAAAGATACATAAGGTGGTATATATCTAATTTAATCTAAATAATTTGGGTGTCTTGTAAACAATGAAGGTAACAGAAAACTCATCCTAGGACTTTCTCCAGAGACTACAAATGAAACCCTTTTTCGGAAGGTGAGAACAACATAGCTTTAAATCTTGAGTGGCAGCTATTGTCATAAATGTGGAACAAAACACGGACCTGCATTTGCACAAGTTAAAAGAAAGGGAAAAATAATACCTGCAAAACTTGTCACCTGCCCACACTGAGAGTTTGCTAACGAAAGGAAACAACAAACTTCTAGCTTATTCCATTTCCTCTGGGCTCGCTTAGTGCTTTCAGACTTGGTTGGGTTTTCTCCTGCATGGAGCCACGTGGACACTGGCCAGCTCTCATGCTTACTGTAGTGCACTAAACTATACTGCAGGTTGTAAGAATGAAGCATGAACTGCTAAGTGCAAGAATTATTTCTCTGAGGCACACCGATGCCACTTGGGTTCTATTTCAGACCCTTAGATGGGAGACCCTGTTTGCAGGCTTTTGGCTTCTGACCCGTGTTATAAATCAGGGATTGGCACACATCTATATATACAAAAGGCTAATATGCTAAGTGTCTGACCGCCCAACTGGTTGCTATAATGGGCACTGACCACCAGGAGACATGCTCAATGCAGGAGCTGCCGTGATGCACACTGGCCATTTACAAAGAAACAGCACCATGGACCTGGTGTCCACAAAGTAACACTAGGATTCCCCAAGTGGGACACAGGTTCTGCCACCACCCCAGAGCGACACCCCACCAAATCGCAGCAGACGCTGATGAGATCCCATTGCACAAAATGCGGCCCACAGCCCAGCCCAGCCTGGAAATGGTGGCTGTGGGTGCCAGGTAATGACGTCACATAGCAACGCCCAGCTTCCTCTCCCTAGCGACTAGCCTCCTTGGAGTTTCTTCAGCCCAGGAACATGACTTGCTTTATAGCCAGGTGCAAACATTTTACACTTTAACCAAATGTCTGTGAAGTGTTTTCCTGTGCCTCATCTCTGACTCTCACAGGAGTCCTGGAATAGGTCATTAGGAGACTCAGCATAATCCTATTTTCTTTTCATTAGCCAGAAAACTGAGATTTAGAAAGCTTAGAAACTTGACCCAACTGAAAAGAAGAAATGGTGGACCTCGAAAATGACCTCAGGTTTTCTCACTGTGCAGAATATAGTCAAACACTCCTGCAGTTAAATATTTTACCCTTTGTTCTCCCTGCGTGATCTACAATAACAATCTGCTTAGTGTTGATATTCACTGCTGTGTTGTTAACAATTACTGAAAGAGAAGTTGGGGTACTTCACTGGGCTGGAAAAAGTTCAGCTAAATCAGAAAGCAAGTCTAATTAAGCAAGTTTATTCTATATATATAAAAGGCTAAGTTGACTCGCACATGCGCGAAACATATAAAGCTCTCACTGACGCCAATTGCACACATTTGTTTCGATCTGTCCTTGTCGATTGTGAATTTGGTTGGCGCTTCTATTATAGAGAAAGGGCGAACAGCAATATTAAACTATTTCTTCTAATTAATTTCCTTTCAATGTGTAGGAATTCGTGTATCAGGCCACTAGTTTTCTATAATGGGCTGTATAAAAAATATTTTAGGCTTTGTGGGCCACACAGTATCTGTTGTAAATACTCAAGTCTGCCCTTGGGGCATGAAAGTGGCCACAGACAATGCATAAATGAAAGGGTGTGGCTGTGTTTCAGTATAATTTTACTTATAAAAACAGTCAATGGTTGTAATTTGTCAATTCTCAGGAGAGAGATCCTTATCACTTTATTAAACCATATTTCTGAAGGGTGGGATCTAGAGTAGGGCCCACAGCCCAGGAGGCAACAGTGACCCCAGATGTGAATCCAAAGGATGACCTCTGTGAAAGGGAAGGCGGCTGGGATAGGGGTCAATGCTGGCCAGTTTCTGAGGGGAGTTGAGGGGAGGAAGCTGGGGATAGTGTTGAAGGAATGACCAGTGAGGGTTTCTTTGCTGTCACATGTAAGGCCATCGGGGGAGGTGGCAAATTAGGTGGTTAGGGGAAAATGGAGAAGCTTCAAATAGCCACTGTGCGGAAGACAAGGGAAACCGGACAAAGTAAACAGAATTGCTAGGCAGTCTTGAGAACAAACACAGTGGAGATGATGATTTTTTTTTTAAAGGAAAATCAGTGTCATCCCACAATGGTACCAATAGCCCAGGTAGTAGCAAAAGGTACAGAACTAGCCTTAGGCTATTTTGGAGGGAACAGGTTTGGCTCCACAATAAGCAAAATGTTTCTTCACCAAGCCACGGGAATATCTCAGAAGACTCTTACTGGCAACATAAAAATACATTTGGCTCCTTCAGTGGGGAGATATTTAAGGCCTCCTCCAAACAAAAGTGATCTTTGAGATTAAGAAGAAAAAGGAGCCCTAGCTGGTTTGGCTCAGTGGATAGAGCATCGTCCCGTAGACTGAAGGGTCCCAGGTTCGATTACAGTCAAGGGCACATGCCCGGGTTGCAGGCTCAACCTCCAGTAGGGGGCCTGAAGAGGGCAGCCAGCCAATCAGTGATTCTCTCTCATCATTTATGTTTCTATCTCTCCTCCCTTCTGCTCTGAAATCAATAAAGATATATTAAAAAAATAAAATAAAATAAAAAAAGAAGAGGAGAAAGAAGCTGGGAGCACAGAGAGGACCCAGCCCAGAGCTGTCTGTTAGCACCAGCTAACAGCATCTCCTGGGCCTCACAAGGTGAGAAACTAGATCGCCAAACAATAATTGAAAGACTAGTAGGGATGTCTCAGAACAATAAGGACTCCATGGTCAAGGGGCTGCCACGGGCTGGTTGCCTGGAGCTCCAGTTCAGGGAAGAGAAGCAGCGAATCCAAGGAAAGCCTTCCCCTCCCTGTATCCTGCTGGCTGAAGCTGATGCCCTAGTCAGGTTCAGGGAGGGAAGGGAAATGCAGGGCCCCAAACTGCCCGACACCTTAGGTAGGGTTAAGCATTTTGTGCAGACATCAGCATCTTTACAGAGCTCACCTTTTAAAAGGAGCCAGCTTTTTGTTGTAAATGGCACTGACACTACAACAAGAAAGTTCATTTCAGAAAGATGATTCATTAAGAAATAAAATATTCATGGCTGACAGCTTGAAGGATCGCCATACAGTTATATTCTAATGCACCTGTCCTCTCTGTCAAGTCCAATGTGGGATGTCAGGTCGCCAAAGTTTTATTTAGAAATTGTTTGTCAGAGTGAGCTTTCTAATGTGAATGAAAAATTCATCCCCTCATTAAGAAGATTTTACATGAAATGTCTAGGATTTTCAATGAACGCTAGGACATGAACCAATTACTGTTAAACACTTAAAGAGACAGAGTCCTAAGCTCACTCAGCAAAACCCTTAATTGCACAAATGTGGAGAAAATTCAACATCCTGAAAGGCAAATGGGAATTTTGATTTGGAAATTTTCTTTTCTTTTGTCACATCTGGAAAACCCAATACTTTAAAAGACTTGGGGGAATTCAAACACAACTATTATATAACATCATTATACCTGACCAAATTATACATACGCGTGCATTGTGCAATGGAATTTGGGGTTTTCAGCCACTTGTTCAATTCCCAAAGAAAATAATTAAAATGCCCCGGAAAGTTGTTCTATTGTTCCTAGCTATTTCTTAAGGTGTTTTGTTTTTAAAGACACTTTGTTGCCTTCATTTCATCCCTGTCTTACTTTCATAATTTGTGTAAATGTCAAACAGGTGCCTGGGAAGCAAATATATTTAATGATTCTGAAAATTTGGGAGTTGGGAGAAAGGTAGGGGTGGGGGGAGCCACAACAGATTAAAATAGAGTTGAGCTGCATAGAAAGTCAGGAGAAATCCACAAGGGAATTGGCTGTATAATGAAACAGCATTTTACAGCTATGACAATGGATTAAGTTGACATTGAGACTCTTTTTTGACATACGATCTAGTTCGGCTTAATCTATGGTAGAAAATAGTTCACTACCCAAATCTAGCACTAGACTCAGGTTCCATTCCATATATATATAACACGCACACACGTGGCTAGACTGTCACTTCCAATTTCAGAAAAGGCTTGAGATTGACAATATGAAAACTGAAATTTCTCCTTCTCAGCCCAGCAGATTCTATACACTTTAAGGATTTCATATTCACTTTTATTATATAGATGTTTTGGTGAACTGGTTAAAAAAAAAAAAGGCAACCTTGACCACATAGCTGTTCATCGCCATTCTCTACGACTCTAATAATGTTTTCCAAAAAAAGGGAGGACTTTGAATAAGCCCTTCAGCATACATACAGCTGGTAGAGGTGGGAACCAGAACTTCAGAGCCGTTCTTTGTCTTTAATTATAGTTCTCTCTGCAGTTTTTCACATATATATTCTTTATATTTTTTCTTCTCATTTACATGTATTTCTTCCTTTATATGTATATTTTTATCTATAACATCTATTATATTTCCTGGAAGGCAACTGGACAATATGGGCCGATGCTCATAAGACAGTTGAGATGGGAGATGCAGTTCTAGGCATCTTTCTTTGGAAAATATCTGCAATTCAAATAAGTGATTTCGCACAGGATGTTCAATGCTGTGTTATTTAAAAATGGAAACAACTCCAGTGGCCAAAAGAGAAGGGAATGTCCCTTTGCCAAGTCATCATTCAAAAATCACATTTAGAATTTATGTCTCAAGTAATATTGAGAAAACAGAGTAGGATACTGAATGCATTAAGTGAATTGAGAGTTTTAGGAGGCAAAAAATTAGATACTTTTTTTTCTTGGTAAAAGAAAAACATAAATGTTTCAAATGGGCATGGGCATATGGGCGGTTTTATTTTCTTTCTTTTACTATTTTAAATTTCTATCCCCACTTCTATATATAGATGTAATTAAAAGACAAGTCTAAATACAGCAGACTCTACACATTGCATATCCATGTAGTGAGTGAGCTATTCTTTAATATGTGGACTTAAGCAAGAAGGAAAAAAAAATGTGATCCTTCTATTAGGTAAAACAAATTATCAGTTAAAAAACAGTTCCTCCTTCATCTTCTGTCATACGTGAGATATTAATGTATTGAGTCCATCCCTATGGAAATTGCAAAAACTATTTACATAAATTCTCCAGTCTACCAAATTGCAACTTGCTCAAATAAATCAGAAACCGAGCCTCCGTTTTCTGTGAATTTTGGTTAGCAGAACTCTAGGTTGGAAATTGCATCCAATACATTTTTTACAATCTGCCCATAATTAGTTTCACTGGGAAAACTGTGAAGAACTATTTTGCTGCATTTAAATTCATAATTTTGGTTCAAGAGCGCAGAATAAGATGTTTAGACAGAGTGAAAACTATTTTCTAACAAATCAATATTAATTTATCTGACTGTTATGGTCTCGGGAGCCAAAAAGTGTTCTTGTACTGAACTGACAGGAAAGATTTTATCCTGACCAAATGTTATTCAAATATTTATAAGACTGGATAATTTAGTAAAGAAAATACAGATGGAAGAAGGCAAGAGTTGCTTTTGTGTGTATATGGGTGGGTGGGTGGGTGCTCCTTTCCCATTTACCAATGACAAGAAATGTTAACAGGAGAGAGTGATTAGTAATCCTACCCCCTCCCAAGTGAGCTCCTTGAAGAGTTTATTGACCATTTAGTGCACATGACAAACTAAAGAAGATCTTGAGGCATCTCATCATCACACTCACCATTGACTTATGGGTACCACTTTGGTCAAGAACCTAACCCTGTGCTGTGGGCAGAGTGATTTCCCAGTGACTCGGCTGGTGGCCAGAGGGCATGGCAGGGTGTCTGAGTGCATGGATTGTGACTCCAAGGGCAGAAAAAGGAATGAAATGAATTGGGTATGACTTCAATACATTATCTTACTTAATTTTCTCAACAGCTATAAGATTTTTTTGCGTGTTTGTGAACTTTTTATTGGAGTAAAATATACACTCAAGCGAAAGCACATGCATATGTGTGTCCCAAAATGAATTTTCACAAACTGAGCACACCCAGCACCCTGACCAAGAAACAGAACATTAGCAACATCTGAGAGTCCAGCTCATGTCCCCATCCAGTCTCTACCTATGACTTCTAGTATAGGAATAGTTCACTTTTTATTGAGCTTGTTACAGGGTCATATAGAATGCACTCTTCTGTATCTGCCTTCTTTCTCTCAACATCATGTCTGCAAGACTAATTCTTGTTGGGTTTGGTTGTGGGTCATTCACCTCTTTGCTGTGCAGTGCCCCATTGGTGAAAATACCACAATTTATTTACCCATTCTATCTGTAAAAGACATTTGGGCAGTTTACAGTTTTGAGTTATCATGTTTAATGCAGCTGCTCTACATATTCTTGGAATCGTATTT
The DNA here is from genome assembly GCF_963259705.1 of Myotis daubentonii. Lineage (NCBI taxonomy): Eukaryota > Metazoa > Chordata > Mammalia > Chiroptera > Vespertilionidae > Myotis > Myotis daubentonii. The sequence goes on from NC_081854.1 coordinate 37,823,912, forward strand.
TGGTGAACATACGTACATATACTTAGGAGTGAAATTCCTAGAAGGTCAGATATGGTTATGTTTAGTTTATCTAGATACTGTTAACAAGTCTTCCCAAATGATGACACCAATTTATAAAAAGTTAACTGAAGTCACAGGTTAGGGCCCTATCAGATTGGTGTCCTCATAAGGAGAGGAGAGACACCAGACGTCTCGTTCTCTGCCACGTGAGGACACAGTGCGAAGGTGGCCATCTGCAAGCCCGGAAGAGGGTTTTCACCAGAGACGGAATCAGCCAGCACCTTGATCTTGGACTCCCCAGCCTCCAGAATGGTGAGAAAATAAATATATATTATTTAAGCTACACAGTCTATGGTGTTTTGTTATGGCAGCATGGGCTGACTAATACAATTATCATGGGTTGAGGCTGTTGGGTTTTTTTAAATTTAAATAATCTTTTATTTTAGCATCATTTTAGTTCTACAGGTGAGTTGCAAAGATACTACAGAGTTCCTGTACACCTTTCATCCGGTTTCGCCTAGTCAGCATCCCAAATGACCGACTGTGGTACATTTATGAGAACTAAGAAATTAACATTGGTACATATTATGAAGTAAGCAGATCCACCCTAGTTGGAGTTCACCGTTTTTCTGTTTCAGAATCCAATCGTGCTATCACTGGATTGCATTTAGTGTGTTTTATCTCTGTTTCACTGATGAGGCACAGAGTTCAGATGGAATAAGTAGCTCCTAAGTTCAGGAAGCCTAGAAGTGAGGTAAAAAACTCCAACAGCAATAACACTTCATCACTATTTTCTAAGTCCTTTGTATTCCTGGCATGATATAGTGTCATCCAACACTTTGGTTTCCTCTGGGACACCAAAGTGAAAAGTGATTCCTGTCCTCAAGACTTCAGTTCAGTTGTAACTCCTGCTGTTGGAAGCAGCCACAGCAGCATGTGTCCTGCAGTCCCTCAGCCTATCACAGTGTTATGCCCCATTCATGTCTGTGGCACATACCAAGCAGGCACTCAGCAAAGCTTTGCTAAATGTATGGATGCCCAAATGTTAAAATATGTCTATGTCTTTATCTATATCTATATCTATATCTATATCTATATCTATATCTATATCTATATCTATCTATATCTATATATGTATCATCTACATCTATACCTATACTTATATCTATACCTGTATCTTCTTGTAAAAAACTTTATATTTATGATACATATGTCAACATGACCTTTCTCCATCTCTATGGGACCAGGGATACTTGATTGGGAGGCAAGTGTGATGAAAAAGACAGAAGGTAAAATACCATCCTGACTCTGCCAGATTGCTGTGTTATCTCAGGCAAGTCACTTAACCGCTCTGGCCCTGTTACTCAGGAGCTATAAAATGGGGATACTAATACTGTCCTGTCCTAGATATCCTTGTCAGAGGCTTTGAAAACTGTAAACTACTATGTACTTATTAGGAAACTTGAGGCCTGGTGCATGGATTAGTGAACTGGTGGGGTCCCTTGGCCTGGCCTGCAGGAATCGGGCCGAAACCAGCTCTCCAACATCCCCTGAGGGGTCCTGGATTGCAAGAGGGTGCAGGCCAGGCCGAGGGACCCCACCGGTGTATAATCGGGGTCTGGGCGGGTCTGCAGGAGGGCTCCAGGGCATGTCCCATCTCACCCAGTCCCGATCAGTGCTGATAGGGCAGATCAGGGCCAGCCAGCCTGAGAGAGACTGCGGGTGGTTGGCTGGCTGGGGAGGGGCTACGGGAGGGCTCCAGGGCATGTTTGGCCTGTCTCACCCAGTCGCAATTGGCCGGACCCCAGCAGCAAGCAAGCTAACCTACTGGTGTGAGCGTCTCCCCCCGGGTGGCCAGTGTACATTATAGCGACTGCTCAAATGGTCAAATGGTCGGATACTTAGCATATTAGGCTTTTATATAGAGAGAAGATATTGGCCTTATGGCATTTATGTTTAATAGTAAAAAAGAAATCACAGATTAAATGGAGAATGCTATTTACCACCAGTTGTTTCTAATGTAAAAAATCCCATATCCATAGAATTAATACAGAAACCTTCTGGGCAGAAGGACCATCTGGGATAGAAAAGACAGAAGGAAAAAAATCACTGATCATTCTATTACTTCTTGAGTGATGAATGGAGACCCAGTATATCACATACAAATATTGCCTATCAAGATTTCACACCAAAGAATGAGGAAGAAGCAATGCAACAGGACAAAAATACATCAAGTCATAATTAGGCTTGAATTTAATGCTGGACAGTGATTGCATTGAGAATATGGACTAATCCTTGTATCAAATAACAGGCACTCCAAAGTGTTTGTTGAATGAATATTTAATTTTCCAATCTAGATGAGTTAGAAATTTAATCCTGTGATTTTCCTTGAAAATATATTTTAGGTCTGGCTGATGTGGCTCAGTGGTTAAGCATTGACCTATGAACCAGGGGTCACAGTTGTATTCCCAGTTAGTATTCATGCCTGGGTTTTGGGCTTGATCCCAGTGGGGGGTTTGCAGGAGGTAGCAGATCAATGATTCTCTCTCATCATTGATGTTTCTATCTCTTTCTCTCTGAAATCAATCAATATATATATATATATATATATATCCAAATATACAAACCAGTTTTCTAGACGTGCTCATCTTCAAGAAAAACCTAAATTAGACCCAAACTTTTTCAGATTTTGCCTGTGCAGTGGGGACTAAGTAGCAAGTTCAAGGGGCCTGAAGAGACCAAATGAGAAAGAATTCTGAACAGAAACAGGGTTTTATAGATACTTCTGAGCAGATATCGCATACAAGAAGGCAGGGCAGCTCTCTGAATCTTGAACTGATCTCAACTTAGAACCGCACTTGCATGTTGGGGAAACGCATCGTCTTTCCACTCTCAATATATCAAGTTCTTTGAAATCTTCCACTCCTAATGGTAGTGTGTCAAAAAATAGTGGCTCACACTTACTCGAACTCTCAGGTGGACTGCCAGCGAGAGCACATCAGCAAGTCAGGCAAGCGAATTCCCTCGCCAATAATAAATAAGGAGCAAAGGGAATGAAGATGGGCATTTTGGCTGGATTCCAAACGCGAAAACCTGCCTATCCACCTTCAAAATGATGCAAGATTGCAGTTTGCTTAATGTTCATCTTATGTGCTTAATTACCGATAGTGCTTGACTAATTATTTCTTGTTTTGTAGACTATTTAAACAGAGAAGGAAAGTAACTACAGACTTTTGTATACCAAATGAGGATTTGTAACTCATTTTTGTAATCGCATAATTCCCAGAGGGCTTCATTACAAACACGAAAGAAAACAAGATGCTAAAAGCAGGTGACAGTCTAATTTCCACAGGTACGGCTTAAAGCTTTAGAGTGAAGTAATGGAAAATAAAATAAAAAATAGCCTTTAGATGTTTCCAGCCACGTAGAATGTTTTCATGTTAATAAGACAGAAAACTGCAAATGCAGCAAAGGCGTCTCTGTTTGGTGCTGGCGTCTTTTCTGATGCCCGATTTGATGCAACATCTCTGCGAGATTATGAAATAAGCCACAAAATGGACCCTAGTTTTCTCATTTACAGAAATGAGCGTTTGGCAAGTTGCATATGGCACAGTCAACTTAAACGTCTGTTTTCACTCTTTTACTAATTTTTACATTAATTCTTGGTCAATTGAAACCACTGCACATTTCCAAATGTTTAGAAAAATAAGAGGCCTATACTAAATAATAATATGAGGGATCCTAGATAGTCTAGAAATTTCTCTTGGGTGTGACAATGTTGCCTGCTGGACAGAGACCGGATTCAGTAGTCTTGAGATAAATGGCCAATTTGGTTTTCACAGTCAATTCCATGTTCAGGATGGTTTTAGGAATTTGGGGATGTGGAGGAGAGCCTGAAAAAGTGTGAGTCATAATCCTGCCCTTAATGCATCATAAGGTAATTGGACATTTGCAATAAAACGCTTGAAAGTATAGCATCGTCCCATTGTGGTTGCCATCAGGAGAGGGGCCAGCACTTAGCAAGTACTTGCTGTGTCTCAAAATGAGATGCAAGCTTCTTCTTTCCCACATTATCACAGCAACCTTCTGAGAAAGGGCTATTGGCCCCTTTTCCAGGTGAGGAAGCTGAGGTCTGTGACCTTGAAGGCTATGACCCTTGCGCTCCCCCGCCTCGATTTTCCTGCCTTGTTTTTCCTGCCTGTATAAATACTTAGTGTTATAGAAGTTGGAAGTTGTTGCCAGTAAATTTCAGTAGCAGACACCAGATTGCTGGGTGTTGGAGGGAAGGGGAATGTAGAAGAAATTAACGAGTAACATTGATAACACTCTTTACACACATTATCTCATGGCAACCCTATGAAATAGGTGTTAATAGTAATCATGATAATAGCTATCATTTATTAGGTGCCAGTGTGCTTCAGAGAACAGACCAAGCCCCTTCTATTATTTCATTTAATGCTTCCAAGATCCCTATGATGTCATCAGGATTATCATCATCCCCAGTTAGCAGAGGAGTGAACTGAAGCTTAGCGAGGATAATTTGCCCCAAAGTTGTGACAGTTACTCAGTGACAGAACCCAAGGGCCCACGCTTTTCCGTGTCTTGCTAGACCACCACCCAGCAAGTCACTTCTACTCATGGGAGCTCAGACAGGCCGAGTTCTCTGCCAAGGTCACACAGCTAATGCGCTGTAGCTCAGGATTCCCTGCCACCATCTGCCCTCCTGAACATTGGGCAGCACCACCTCCCCAAACAAACACTCTTCTAGGCCCTGATGAGAAAAATAGACACAATCCCCCATGCCTTATGAATGTATATTCTATAGGGCAGGGGAATGGGAAAAAAAGCTCAGACATATCTAGGTCCGTGTCGGTGTCTACATGCTGTTTTATACAGTAGAGGAAGGGAGAGGGGGTGCAGGGATTACAGGCCGGTTGCCATTTGATAGTGAGTAGTAAGGAAAGACTTCAGTGTCAAGTGACATTTGAGCTAAGCTCTGAATTTGGAGAAGAGCATTCTAGGCAGAGGGAACATAAGAGGCGAAGCCCCAGGGACAGGAGTACACCTAGTGTGTTTGAGGAATGGCTGAAGTGGAATGAAAAATGAGGAGAGGAGAGAAGATGAAGACAGGTCCAAAGAGGGAGGCAGGCAGGTCCCTGGGAAGAGGAGGGCAGGTCAGAAGGAGGAGGCAGGAAAGGCAGACAGCAAGACCCTTGTATCTTTTTGTGAAGACTATGCCTTTTAACGAGCCTGAAATGGGATATAATGAATAAAGTCCTAAATGGATAAAGTAGGACTAACTTTCCAGGCTTCCTCTCCCATCTAGGTAAATTAGAAGATGAGGAAAATGTTTAAATGGTAAGACCTTCTTCATTACAGATCTGAGCTCTGACTCAGTCCTGACCTGGGAGGCGTTTAAAGAAAAGGATTTGTTTCTAGAAGAGAGATTTAAATGTCCTGGGGCTCCTCCAACCCGCAGAAATAGGAACCACTTAAGTTAACAGGCGGAGTAATAAGACTATACAGAGGAAACTCACATTTTCATACTTTATGCCTTAATTTTAAGTAGAGTTACAAGATTTCCTGTAGGAATTCATAGTGTTATCTTATTTTATGCCCCAAACTAGGAAGAGCATTCCACTGGGTTTACCGAGCTGTTAAGATGAAAATAAGTGTTTGAGCACAGCATAATAGATGAGATGTTTAAGGCATTTTCCTTGAGATTTTTGGTTAATCTTCTTTTAGTTAATTTTCTGAGATAAAATCCAGTTATAAATAACCTGAGGGTACCCTAACTGGGCCGTTCTGAGAATGGCAAATCTTTAATAGCCAGAACTTCTGCCTTTTAGAGATCTCTAGGGGGAAGCAGTACTTTGAAAATTATCCAAAGCAAAATAAGTCAAAAGCATTAACAAATTAAAGAGAATGGGGGAGAGGAATGAAAGGGGTGGGTGAGAAAACTTATTTGAGATCGTACCCTTGAAACTCTTTTTTTATTTAAGTCAAACATTCCAAATCTATTTGTTGATTACTGCAGAGAATTGGTGCGTTTCTGTCATATGAGAATAACGGGAAATTCATCCTTTTTACCAAAGGAGAGTAAAATCTGGTCCAAACCTGAAGTGCAGGAGAAGCATGACCATAAATGGCCTTTACTTAGACTGAGGTACAGCAGGTAGAACCTTAAAATAACAAGTTTCAGCCCGGCTGGCATGGCTCAGTGGTTGAGCATCGACCTATGAACCAGGTGTTCATGGTTTGATTCCCTGGTTTGATTCCCGGTCAGGGCACATGCCCCAGTTGTGGGCTTGATCCCCAATGTGGGGCATGCAGGAGGCAGCCGATCAATGATTCTCTCTCTTCATCAATGATTCTCTCTCTTCATTGGTGTTTCTATCTTCTTCTCCCTTCCTCTCTGAAGTAAATAAAAATATAATAAAAAAAATAAGTTTCAGAACTGCTTTTCAAGAGACCAGGTGGAAGAAAGAAGAAAACAGAACAAGCATGTCAAGCTCACGGCTCGCAGGTCGCATGCAGCCCACAACGAATATCTTTGTGGCCCAGCCAATATAACAGTATGTAAGAAACATTTCAATAAGAATTTCGTAACTTAATTTTTACAATATCCTGTTATACATAATTATTAATAATGAACTACAACGTTCACTAATGACTGATTACTATAACTATGTTGTGTCCATTTCCTTTACGTGCCTTACTCGCAAGCACACCATTTCTCTCCACTAATACCAGCAGCGAATATTTAGCAGCCAATTGCCACGTCATTAGTCTTGGACTGACTTTGTTTGGTGTGCGCAACAGGAAATATTTCACTTTCAGAGAACAAGAAAAATAGGTTTATTTGCATCACCCTTATTAATTTGTGCAGTTAATCAGTGTCTGGTAAGTTAACGTCTAAGAAAAAAATATTAACTTTTATTAACATGTTCTATTATTTTATGTTAACGATTACTCACTTATTTCAGCCCTTTGTATTTAGCACGTCTCTATCGAAATAACCTACATTTCTATGAAAATTGAAGCTTTTGTTTTTTCGCAGCTCACATAAACTTAAACCTGATTTATTTAGCACGTGTTAGCCTTTGACTTTGACATGCTTGCAATAGGACCTTAAGTGTTGTCCATTGTCACAATGTAAACAAAAATTTATAAAAGGATTATAAGGTATGAGCAAGGAAGTCATGTAAACTGGGTGATATGTAAATACTTTCTCAGTACAAAAGAGTGCATGTTGGCTGCCATCCATCTATAGTGTATATATTACCACAAAATAAGAGAGGTGGAGGCCCAATTGGGCATAACTCAAAACAAAACAAATCTGTCGGCCTAGATAAGGGAGGGCGCTTTTTCCAGGGAGTCAGAGGAGGGGACCAGGAGAAAACACTGGAACAAGTTTCTACAAAGCCACAAGAGAGCGGGAGACTCCTAATTTTAAACAACAAATAAGATGCCCTAGAAACCTGTAACCTGTCACCAATTGTAGGATTATTTGGGACATTCAGAGCCTAGACTGACAAGCAAGTTGAAAGGGTGTGCAGAGCTGTAATGGAGCAGGAAATTGCCACGTGGCTTGGAAAACCTGAGCCTTGCTCATGGGTTTGCCTCCATCTTCCTAAGCTTCTGTAAAAGGTGGCTGGTGAAATGCCCTGGGATTCTGAGGGTGCCCACCTTGAGATAAGGAACGCGAAGAGTCAGGAAAATGGGCAAAGTGAATTCTATAAAGGAGGAGGAAGATAGAAAAAAAAGATTAAATTGTAACCAAAACACCCTACCCCTTCATGGAAAGCCTGCCAAATAGAGTTGCTATATATATTTTATCTCAGCCAGGCAGAGCAGACATTTGAAAATTAGAGAAATACTAATTTGGAACAGATATCAGAAAACCCTCATATACTAAGAGAACAATAAATGTAGAGAATGGCTTCCAAAGCAAGACTACTGCCAGTGGGGCCAGCACCCTGAGGTCTTTAACAGAAACCTATTACTTGATTTACCAGGAGCAGCAGAGACCTAAAGAAGCAGTGAACTTGGGGCAATAAAATTAAAGCTGGCTCTTCCTCCAAAAGGACTTCTGAGCTGCTTACTCTCATGCAATCTCCCACCATCCCTGAATTCAAACTCCAGAGGCACAGAGCCAGCCCCACACCCTCCACAGAATCCACAGTTTACTGGGCAGACAAAGCAGTGTGTGCAAACCATCTTACTGGAAAGTGATAATGGTCTCAGAAGCACGGGGCATGGGAGATTCCTGTAAGAGGTTGACTCCTCAGTGGAATGGGAAGCCACTGGGGTAGAGATGCGTGGCTCAAATGCATGTGGTTGGATACATGTTCTTGAAGGGGAGCTCTTGGCCTCACTGAGGTGTCTAAGGTATCATATACCACCTCCCATAGAGGGGTTCAACGGAAATCCCTTCCAGTCTTGTGTCTGGACCTAATGCACGCCTACGAACAAGGTTATGCTCCGGATGGTTAGGCAGATGCTCTGCCATCCCATGATTACCTTGCTGAGTAACTATGTTTAGCCAAAAATAAAAAATAAAGAAATAAAAATTATTCGGTGTACAGACCCAGCTGAAGGCATTTCAGTTTTTCTCCACTACCCACTGCCAATGTCTTCCACTTGCTCACCGTCTGGACACCTTTGTCCATTAATAACATCGCGTTCTCCCTGCACGCAGACACTGCAGCAGCCCGGGCAGGCGTGAGCTCAGGCTCAGAGATTGTCAGTGATTCCCTGAAAGTGACCCAGATGGGAGGGAGCAGAAGCAGGATTCTCAAGCTTTAGTAGATGCTGATCCTTCTGGCCTGCTTATCCCCACTGCCAGCCCCTCTCTCAGACCGAGGCTGTTCAGGCTTCAGCTCTTACTCAGGCACTTCCTCCCAGGGCCCGTTTTCCTGGAACCAGGTGGAGAGGCCGGAGCCTGCTCCTGTTCGGTTTTCTTCGCCTTTGCCACACCTCGAGTGCTTCCCGCTCAGGGTGGTCTGCCATCTTTGCTGGCAGCCCTAGAATGAAGCCTCCAGAGAGACGGGACGTCAGCTGTGGGTGCTTCTCCCCATAGGATCCCAGGGCCTGGCCAAGGAAAGGAGCCCTCCAACAGTCCTAAATGAATGAATCTCTCCCAAAGGCTACACTTATAATTGGCCGAACAGCGTGCATTCTCACGGCTTCTGCTAGATGGTAAATATTTGTGCCACGATTAAAAATCAGGGTAAGACAGTAAATGTGAAGGGTGATGACTAGACCTCAGATAATAGGAGCTAGTTCTTTCTTGATTCCAATTCGGAGTCATAGGTCATCAACAAATGACATTCGAATCCTTCTACCTGCACTAGGTCTCTAAATCACTTTTATGGAAGCACAATATATATGTAAAAACGGACACATAATAAGTGTACACCTTAAGTTTTTCACAAACTGAATACAGCCATGTAACCAAGACTCAGAGCAGAAACAGAAGAGGACCAGCACTTAGGTGGGGATTTGGGGTGAGGTAAATGCCATGATGACAACCAAGGTGGCGCCTTCGGAGGACATGGGCAGAGGAGCTGAGCACTGGAGGCAGTGTGCGCCTGTAGCCTCCAGCATCAGTTCTAAGCAAGTGTAAGATGTGACGGAAAGAATGAGAAGAAAATGGGAAATGACTGAACTCCTACCATGTACCACATAGCATTGCAGTTAACACTCAGTCAAAAATAAATAAGTAAAAGGAGGTGGTCTCAGAGAGGTGAACGCAATCGCTCAGGGCCACGGAGGCCAGGCCTGTGTAACACCGCAGTCGCTACTTCCCACTCTAACTCACTGTCTCACCACGTGGCCTGGCTTCTCCTTTAACCTCCTCCTTTAACACAGGTGACTAATTCCATAATTATGATATTAGCAATAGCTCTAATAATAAACTTGCTGAGTGCTTACTCTGCAACAGGCATCTTCTCTACATTCTTTCATTATCCCCATCTTACGTATAAGAAACCTGAGACTTGGAGAAATTAAGTAATGTTGCTGTCCTCTCACAGCGAGTAACCCTGGAACCAGGATTCGAACCCAGGCAGCCTGGCTCTGGAGGCTGCACTGCTAACACGTCACCGTATGGCCTCTGAAAGCAACTGTGAACATAAGAGCTCATCTCTTCCCCTTTGTAATTCCTCATCGGATAGAATATGCAATAGAGCGTCTTAGAACACACTTCCAAGGCTGGTTAGAAGGGTAGATGGAGATTTGTGCCATGGGTCACAGATCGCTCCCTTCTCACCAGCTGGGCTTTGAAGAGGGGCATTCTGGGAAATGGCTGCGAGGCCACAGACAGCCTCTCCACAGGACACGCCTGAAAGGAAACAGGTGGAGAGGCTGGAGCCTGCTCCTGATCATTTGGGGGTCAGTGGGACTGTCACCACAGCTCCAGAGCCATCCACAGCTGAGCTGGCTCCTTTGAGACTGCCTGTCACCTGTGGCTTACAGGACATAGCTCTGCACACCCGGATGTGGAAGCACCTGACGCTGCGGTGGACACAGCCAGGAGCTTAATCAAAGCCCATGCCAACCACTCAGTGTCCCCCTGGCCTCTGCAAACATCACAAGGAGGCTTAGTGCAGCATCCAGGCTCCAGTTCATCCGCTCTCTGCTCCTGCCGCCCTGACATGGCTATTCAGGAAGGTCAGTGGTGCATACAAGTTGCAAGAGCAAGGACAAAGGCACAGGGGAAGAGATCCCCTGGCCTCCTGTCTCATGACAGTAGTCAGGGTTATTATTCACAGCTGCCTCGTTTTTAAAAAAGCCACAGGAATGTTGGAAATTCTCACATTCATCGTCGAAATGCCATTTGTTCATTCATTCGATATTCAACAAATACTGAGTTGCTGCCATGTGCAATTGATGGTAATGTCTTTAATTGTTTTAGCCAGAAATTAATTTCCCTGAAAAATTAACCATAACCAGGAGTCTACAAGGACCCTGGCTGGTGAGACACTTGAGACTTCTGAGGTCATACTCAGGCAGAATTGGACAGGCAGTTTCAGATTTATAAGCACTGGTTAAATAGATGGGGGTGAGGAGGGCGATGAAGAGAGAAGAGGAAGGGAAATTATATATGTAAAAGATCAGATTTTTTTAAAAAAGCATATAGAGACAATTTGCACCTAAAAATGAACACTGAATCATGAACCAGGAGACATGGTTCTGTTCCAGCCATCACCGTGATGGTAAGTTATTCAAGCCCAGACCTCAATATTTCCATCTGTAAAGTGGGGAGGTCAGAGGAAATATCCACTAATGGACCACTGTGACTCTAAAACTTGAAAAGCTTGTCATTCTGAATTTATCTATACATATACATATTACATATTGATAGCTTTATGTTATATGTATTCATATATGTAGCTTTATATGTGAATATATATTCATATATATAGTTTTATATGTAAGCTATGTTTTTGTAGATAGAAATATTTATACTTCAAAATGCTTTAAGAGAAAAATTATTGAATATGCATGTAGAATATGGGCTTTGCATAAAACACAATTCTCTGAAACAGTGAGAAAATTACTTGCATTTTAAAGTTAGTGAAATGTATTAAAACCACATATATTAAGTTTTAAAAAGTTAACACTGTTCTTTTTAATGCTATTTTAATTAAATTATTTAAAATATAAATAGTTAAAAATTTTTAAAGCTTACAATTCTTAGAATGGACAGACATGAGTGTGCCTATACATTTCGTCATTGTCATCTCCATCATTGTCACTGTGATCAAATGAAACAGAAACCAGACCCCTGGGTGCTGGTGCAGAGAATCTCCAGAAAACTTTGGGTTTAAGAGAAGGAAAGGGATTCCCCTCCCTGTTTAATGGTACAGCCATGCCCCGATGCAGAATTTAGCCCAGTGTTACTTCTGGACAGGTGACAGGTAGATATTTTGATCAATGATTTGTAGTTGATGTAAGAAGTCCCCTGGAGGACTGGAAGACAGATCATCCCAGGGATTTTGATCTGTGTCACTCAGCTCTCAAATCCTGTAAGCCCACCTAAATGGAGACACCCCAAGATATGGTGAGAATGGCAAATGCCACCTTCTTCAAATGTTCTGGCCCCTCCATCATTCAGAAAAGAGACTCTGTAAGATGGAAATCAATATAATGCACAAACGCACTCCAAAGCTAAGTGGCTGAGCCTTTCCTCTGCTGGGTTTTGGCTCTGCTAAAAGGCTATCTGGGGGAAAATTCCTGTTGTTGCTTAGAAAATGAAAACCTACAAGTATGCAGCACTAATTCATCTAAATTGGGGTGGAGGATGCATTGAAAGTAGGCCACCACACCCCGCAGCCACAAAAACACAAAAGAATCCATGATCCATCGTGTGCAGCTTCACAATCCTTTTCCACACGATGCTTCAACTGGGCGTTTAAATCAACCTGACTTGAGTCATGAAACGAGTCCTATTTTGTCTCCTTGATCTAAATTATTACTGGATGAGGCAGGAGGGAGAGATGTGCATGTTCCTTGGGTATAAACCAGTGCTGATGACAATAGTCCGGGCAACTGTAAAGTAAGGATGGGACTTGTGCAAAACCAGTGTGAGTATGGAACAGCTTGGATGGGAGGTAAGCGGGCATATTTGGGAGTGACTGAAGGTGAGCAAAACCAACCTTTGGCCTTCTAACCATCGAGGGCTTTCCTCCTAAGCAGAGTGCCAGGTAGAACTCCACCTTGGCTGGCTTCCTTGAGACCAAGGAAAGATTGGACCACCACCCCTCCCCCAGGGTCCAGGGGGCCCTAATAAGACAGCTGATGGTTGACTAAAACCTACATATAATTTTAATTATATGTACTAATCCATAGATAATTAGCCTAAACTAATGTAATCTAATGTAAATAAATATATATATTTACAGTGATCTCTGAGTGTTAGGATTATGGGTAATTGCCATGTTCTTCCTTTAAAAACTCAGATTTATTTTCCTGACCTTTTACAAAAGTGTGCACGTGTGCACATCCGTGTGTTTGACTAGGAAAAAAAGAAGTGCCATTTTCCCGGGGTTGTAAGGACACAATAAAAAAGATGAGATAACCAGGCTGCATACACACCGGAGTGACTATAGCCTTCCTCCCACCCTGGCAGACACCTAATGGTCACGGTTTGAGGGTGTGAGTTTTGGGTGTGTGTCATGTGTCAGAGCCTATGGACTTTCACATCAAGGGTTGTTCGTTCCGATCTCTCCTCCTCTCCAGTCTCAGCAATTCCTGCTGAACTGATAGACAGATGGTGGCAGAGTTTAGCTTATTAAATACATTTAGTGAAAATGTTCTTCCATCCCTGTAGCTACTGGCTCAGCCAACTGACTTAATGGTCCTGGAATTCATTTTCTTAATGATTTTATTGAAGTCTAATCTTCACACCATACAATTTTACCACAGTAAGTGTACAGTTTGATGATTTTTAGTGAATTTATACAGTTGTGCAACCATCACCATAATCCACTCTGAGAACATTTCTATCACCCAAAAATGTTCCCTCATGTCCATTTCCAGCCAATCACCCCATTCGTTCCAGCCTGCTCTCTGTCTCTAGGGTGTGATCTTTTCTAGAAATTTCATATCTACATTACTGTACCTTTTGTGGTCTTTGCGGCTGGCTTCTTTCACTCAGCCAAATGGTTTGGAGGTCTGTCCAGGTTATTAAAAGTCTCAGTGGTGAGTCCCTTTTTATTGCTCAGTAGTATTCCGTTGTATGGCTCTTCCAGTTTATGTCTGCATTTGAATGGCTTCCAGTGTTTGCCCACATGACTAATGCTTCTCTGAACATTCAAATACAAGCCTTTGTGTGAACATGATTTCACTTCTCTCCCGTAGATCCCAAAGAGCGGAGTTGTTGAGTCCGAGGATTTGTGTATGTTTAACTTTTTAAAGAAAACTGGCAGACTGCTTTTCGAAGTGGTCATGCCATTTTACATTCCCACCAGCAGTGGGGGGAAATTTCAGGTCTTCCACATCCTGGCAACTCTTGGTATGGTCAGTCTTTTCGATTCGAGCCATCCCCGTGGGCGCGCAGTGTCGGGCATTCTACAGTGGCTGTGAGGCCAGAAAGGCCCCAGGTGAGCAACATGAGAAACTTGCTTTGCAACCCTTAGCTCACAGTCTAATACTCGAGGACCCATGTAACTTCTCTGAGCCTCAGTTTCCCTATTTGTAAATTGGAAACCACAATAACAACAGGTCCTGAAGAGTCACTGAGTGTGACAACATCTGTGAAGGACTGTCCTGAACCTCAAATTCCTTTCTAGAACCAAAAATAATGTCGATAAATATGGAAATGTATGCGTTTAAGCAAGCAAAGATGTCCACTCAATTTTCCTTTGTATCTAAAATTCTTGCTTTATCCCCTCTGAGCAGAGTGCAAGGAAGACTATTTGACATTTTCTTTGCTTTATCTCTTCCATTGTTCTTGCATTGACTCACTACTTTCCATCATTAACCACAATGAGCCAAGTACATAATGGAATGAGCCCTTCTTCAATTGTGAACATTTACTCAAGATTTCTTCCACTTGGAGCTCGGAATCCAGGACTAGATCCAGTCTGCAGTAAGACACTTTAGGACAAAATACAAATTTGAAACCTTTTGGCTGTGACATTTATGCAGCCTGTGCCCAGGGGACATATTTGAATCTGTAGACCAAAGAAAGAGTTCATCCCCAAACTCAGGGGAGGCATAAGGGCTGCTATGGGCCCTACTATTTGAAGAAACACTTGAAGCATCAGTGACTTGGATATGGTCCTACCTGGAGGCACACTGCAGACTATCCCACTCCCCTGGCGAGGCAGTGGCCGGGAACAGCGCATTCCTGGTTTACTGCCAATGTCCTCGATCTGCATGTTCTGCCATTTACTTGGGAAAATAATGTTTAGTTTCAAGTCAGGGCAACAAAACCACTGCCAGGAGCCGGCCAGCTCACAGGAGATGTGCGGGTAGCTTGGTGGCCCTGAACACCTAAGTGGTTTTGTTCCCCTTCGAGTTTCCTGCGGTACATTAACTTTTATTGATTGTTCATAGCTTCAGCAACTGGTCTTGATTTTACTAACCTGAAGGACAGAGGAACAAGAGGCACCCACACAGCTGACGTGCAAGAAAAAAATAGCACGGAACGTCTTGATGGGTTTCAGTGTTTTTCCCCTTGCTAGAGCTTTCCTTTAATGAGGGAGTCACAGCCATTGCAGGTTAATCATGTCTCAGGCCCTCAAACGGATGGGGGCTGAATAACCACTTAGAAATCTAACCATGGTTCCCTCCAGCAGATGCTTGGAGGTATAGCAAGGCACTCGTGAAATTGCAAGCTCTGATTTATGTCACTGCTATGGATACTGGCAAAAGGATTCTTGGGTGTTTTCATAATACAGGTATTAAGCAAATGTTAAACCAGGAGCTGGATGGAAAATCTATGTAATGAAAGACAGAGAGACCATTTTCTTCATTGCTTTGAGCAACCTAACACTTCTAGCTAGAATGTGCACCTTGGAGCAACCTCATTCGCTTTGACTCATGAAGACTGTGAACAGTATAATTGTGTTTTCTCTTCTGCATGGAATGCTATCACCATCAGTTTAAAAGAAGAGCATTATTGTTTATAAAAATAGATATGATTTGTTGAACACCTATTATAGGCCAGGCACAACTCTTTGCACTTTATACATCTTGCCTCAATTCATCCTCATAGCAATCTTAGGAAGCATAACTTCGTATTGTCATTTTGTAGCAAAGGAAATTGAGGTTCAGAGAGCATCTATAAACTGTCAAAGTCCTCAGACAAACTGACGAAGGAACAGGATTTGAGTCAAAGTCAAGGAAAAAAAACTGATTGCATCCTAAACCCAACTCTCAAACATACCCTCATCTTCACGTACACACAATCCCTGTCACTTTAAAATGCATGGTGTTTATTTTAACAGATTAAACATTAGTTTTACAAAATGGAGTTTTGTAGAAACACTAACATAGATCTGTTTTTATTCAGCCAAGACTCAGTGATCTCAATGATCACCTACTATGTGTAGGACCCTGTGCTAATAAGCTTGTCCTACTCAGGAAATCTCAGGGCTGTGATTGCAGAACTCAGTAACCACAGCACAAATCTGTTTTGTAGGCTGCCCAGACTTGTTTTAAAAAACCACATCTCACCAACAGTGTGAAGGTTGCCTTTTCTCCACATCCTCGCTAACACTTGTTGTTTGTTGACTTATTGAGGACAGCAGTGTGAGGTGGTATCTCATTGTGGTTTTAGTTTGCATTTCTCTAACTACTACTGACACTGAGCATCTTTTCAATATGTCTATTGACCATCACTATGTCCTCTTTGGAGAAGTGTCTATTCAGATCCTTTGCCCATTTTTTAATTAGATTATTTGAATGTTTGGTGTTGAGTTTTATAAGTTTTATGTTTCCTTTTAGGAGTTTTACGATTTCGAGTCTAACATTGAAGTCTTTAATCAATTTTGAGTTTATTCTTGTGTATGGTGTATGAAGGTGGTCTATTTCATTTTTTGCACATATCTGTCTACTTTTCCCAACACCATTTATTGAATAGACTATCTTTATCCCATTGTATGCTTTTATTCAGCCAAGATGTTTTTACTTCCTTTGTCAAATATTAAGTGACCACAAAGGCGTGGGTTTATTTCTGGGCTCTCTATTCTGTTCCATTGATCTGTATCTCTGTTTTTATGCTAGTACCATGCTCTTTTGATTACTTTGGTCTTGTAGTATAGTTTGATATCAGGTAGTGTAATTCCTTCAACTTTGTTCTTCTTTCTCAAGATTGCTATAGGTATTCGGGGACTTTTGTAGTTCCATATAAATTTTTGGAATATTTGTTCTAGTTCTGTGAAATACGCCATTGGTATCTTAAGAGGAATTGCACTGAGTCTGTAGATGCTTTGGGTATTATAAACATTTTAATGATGTTAATTCTTTTTATCAATGAACACAGTATACACTTCCTCTTATTTGTATCTTCTTCAGTTTCTTTCTTCAGTGTGTTATAGTTTTCCGAATCAGAGTGGTGAACACATACAATATACAGATGATATATATTATACAACTGTATACCTTAAACCTATAAAATATTAACTACTTAGAGGCCCAGTGCATGAAATTCATGCACGGGGGGGGGGAGGGGTCTCTCAGCCTGGCCTGAATACTCTTGCAATCCGAGATCACTGGCTCCTAACTGCTTGCCTGCCTGCCTGATCACCCATAACCACTCACCTGCCTGCTTGCCTGATAGCCCTTAACTGCTCACCTGCCTGCCTGATTGCCCCTAACTGTTAGCCTGCCTGCTGATTACCCCTAACCGCCCCTCTCTCAGCCCCCGCCATGATGGCTTAATCAGGAAGGACATCTGGAATGACGTCCGGAAGGTCGTTCGGCTGTCCAGACTAATTAGCATATTATGCTTGTATTATTATACATGTCATCCCAATAAAGTTAATAAAGAATGAAATAAAAAAACCATATCCTCTAGGTCATGATGCTTACTTATTCAGACACTGTGATGTCCAAAGGTCTACATGGATGACCTGAAAGTGACCTCACACTGCCACCTGGACGGAGAGGTCCAGGCACAGGTATTGTGGCAAAGACATGGTGCCATGTTACTGAGTCTGTTCCTTCCAAGTCAAGATCAAGTTAGTATTCTTTCTGCTATTTTTATCTTGAGGTCCTGAGAGGTGTGAAAATTCCTATCTTAAAAAAAATTCCATCAAGTTAAAAGGCTCCATTTTGTATAGTCTTCAAATATCCTACATTAAAAATTAATAAGAGGGCTTCTTGATAAGTTAAACATAGAACTGCCATATGGCCCAACAATTCTACTCTAGATATGTACCCAAAATGATTGAAAATCATTGTTCAAGTGAAAACGTGCACACGGATGTTCAGAGCAGCTCTATTCATATTAGTCCAAAAGTAGAAATAGCATAAATGTCCATCAGCCGATAAATGGATAAACAAGTTGTGTATCCATACAATGGATTACTATTCAGGATTACAAGGAAGAAGGTACTGACACAAGCTTCAACTGTGGATGAAGCTTGAAAACATTATGCAGAGTTAAAGAAACAAGATACAACAGGTCACATAGTGTTTGATACGATATATCTTATGCCTCCATTCAATGCATCAGAACTGCTAAATCTGAGAATTTGTTGATAGGGTAATAGAAAACTAATACAATGACTATTTGTTTATTTACTCATTTCTTGGTCAATTCGTTGGTTCAATAGATATTTATTGAGCATGTGCTGTGTGCATGCACTGTGTTGGGCTCCAGGGATACTGAATGAATAAACAGACTTACCTCTGCCTGAATAAAGCTTACAATCAAGAGAGTCATGTTTAGGCCCTCCTCACAAAAAGCAGCCACAAAGATGAAAGGTCACTCGGAGTAATGGTGGCTTCAAGCAGTGACACTAAATCAGCAGAGGCCAATGGGCCCTTAGAGAATCTGATGAAAGATAAGGACCTTCTTCCCAGAAAAGTGAAAATAGGGTACAATGTTCTTATTATTTCAGAGGATTCTAAGACACTCCAGAGGCCCTTCTTCAAGGTCCATAGTTACGAACACTTGGCTTAGAGATTCTGAAGATGCCTCTTTGATGAAGAAAGCTACCATGGCGAATATGTACTTGGAGTATATGCCCATTATTTTCTTCTTTTAAATTTAATTTTACTTTTTTTCACGTGATATATATATATATATATATATATATATATATATATATATATATATATATATATATATATATACTAAGGGCCCGGTGCACGAAATTCGTGCACTGGGTATGTGTGTGTGTGTGTGTGTGTGGGGGGAGTGTCCCTCAGCCCAGCCTGCCCCCTCTCACATACTGGGAAGCCCTCAGGCGTTGACCCCCATCACCCTCCAATCGCAGGATCGTCCCCTTGCCCAGGCCTGACGCCTCTGGCCTAGGCATCCGGCCCGGGCAGCGGGGGGCGCCGCGATCGCGCGGGCTCCGCCCCTGCCCCTGCCCCTGCAGGAAGCCTCTGGCTGAGGCGTCCGGCCTGGGCAGCGGGGACCCACAGCTGCAGCGGCCCCGCGATCGTGGGCTTCGCTTTAGGCCCAGGCAAGGGACCCCTAGCTCCTGGGACTGCCAGCTTCGACTGTGCCCAGCTCCCATCGCTGGCTCCACCCCTACTTCCTGCTATCACTGGCCAGGGCAGAAAAGGCACCTGATTCTCCCATCATGGCTGTGGGGCAGGGCAAAGGCGGCCCCAGGGCCGCCTTTGCCCTGCCCCCCAGCTCTTAGCTCCCCCCTGGGTTTCCGATCACTGTCAGTGGCAGGGGGCTTCTTGCTGCTTTCCCTTTTGCCTCCCTGCATTGTGCCTACATATGCAAATTAACCACCATCTTGTTGGCAGTTAACTGCCAATCTTAGTTGGCAGTTAATTTGCATATAGCCCTGATTAGCCAATGAAAAGGGTATCGTCGTACGCCAATTACCATTTTTCTCTTTTATTAGTATATATATATATATATATATATATATATATATATATATATATATATATTTAAGAAAAATAATTTTAAATGTTACATGCAATAAAAATTAATATTTCAAGAAAAACTATTTTAAATATAATATTGTTACATGCAATAAGCATTAATATTTCAAGAAAAACTATTTTAAATATAATATTGTTACATGCAATAAGCATTAATATTTCAAGAAAAACTATTTTAAATGTAATATTATTACATGCCATAGCCATTATTTTCAAGATAAATCTTATTTGACATCACCACTGTGATGGTTAATTTTATGTGTCACGTTGAATGGGGCATGGGGTGCTCAGATATTTGGTTCACATTATTTCTGGGTGTGACTGCAAAGGTGTTTCTGGTTAAGATTAATATCGAAGCATGTAACAGACTGACAAATCTCAGAGGGAAGGGGGAAGAGATTAACCAAATAACTTACAAGTATATCTGCATAAGCCATGGACACAGACATTAGTGCAGTAATGGCCTGGTGGGGGTGGAGGAGGGTAAATGTGTATGTGTGTGTGGGGGGGGAGACATGTAATACTTTCAACAATAAAGATATATTTTTAAAAAAGATTCATATCTTAATTGATAGACTGAGTAAAGCAGACTGCCCTGCACAATGTAGGTGGAACTCATCTAATCTGTTGAAGGAGGAATATACTCTCTGCCTCATTGTCTTTGAGCTGGACACTGGTCTTCTGCCCTTGGACTCAGACATGACCTGGAATGTACAACATTGGCTCACTTGCTTCTCAGGCCTTTGGACTTGGACTAGAACTGTATGACCAGCTGGATCTGGACTTCTTGGCCTCCACAATCATGTGAGCCAATTCTTTATAACAAATCTCTGTATATTATATATACTAGAGGCCTGATGCACGAAAATCATGCAAGAGTAGGCACTTGGAGCCCCACCTGCCTCGTGGCCCCCCTCCCACTGGTCGTTCTGGAAGATTGTCAGGAAAATTGTTCCACCCTCCAGTCTAATTAGCATATTAGCTCTTATTACATAGGATAGATACATCCTATTGGTTTTATTTCTCTGGAGAACCTGACTAATATACTAATACAAAACCAGCAACAACTAAATCATTCTCAAAACATTACTACCAGAAATAAATTCTAGCTATGCACTGGATGTTACAAACTTGATTAGAAAACATGGAAATGTGAAAACATAGTGCATTTAATTTTCCAGATTTTTTTTAAAGAGGGCAAGTATTCAACCAACTTTTGAAAAAAAACCCAAAAACAGATGAGTAATTAAAAAACAACAACCCAGTGATTCAAACAAACAACTATAAAAAATAGTGCTACTTATATTTAGGGGACAATTGGAATTATGATCCTTCACTGGCTACTTAATGATATTAAATAATTTGTGCTATTTTTTAGGTATGATAATGATATTGTAGTTGTTTATTTGAGAGCCCTTATATTGACTCATAATAAAATATCTATGGAATAAAAAATATAATGTCTTCAATTTGCTTCTGTAAAATATCGGACATGGGGGACATGATTGGGGATGGAGATAAAACAATACTGGCCACCTGTGATAGTTGTTAAAACTGAATGATGCAATGATGGGAATGAATTATACTCTCTGTAACCTTCTGTAAATATCTTGCATTAAAAATAAACAAGTAGCCCTAACCGGTTTGGTTCATTGGATGGAGTGTCAGCCTGCAGACTGAAGGGTCCCAGGTTCGATTCTGGTCAAGGGCATGTACCTTGGTTGCGGGCACATCCCCAGTAGGGAGTGTGCAGGAGGCAGCTGATCAATGTTTCTCTCTCATCGATGTTTCTAACTCTCTATCCCTCTCCCTTCCTCTCTGTAAAAAATCAATAAAATATATTTTTTTAAAAAAATAAACAAGTAAATAAACAAGATGGAGCCAAACATAATTGTTAACACAACATTAATTAATTAATTAATTAATAGATATAGATAGATAATTGATATCACCTGGGAGGAAAATCTTCTCTTAACGCTCTCTGATGGGCCACCGTAACTGCCTCATGTTAGCTGGTTTCCAGACATTTCTCCTGAATGCCTACATATTTGACAGTGTGGCAGAGAACAAAGGAATACTTATTTGGCAGCACTGACAGAGAGAACATTTCTTTTTAACATGTCTCGTTACCTGTAATTATATTAAAAGTTCTGTTTTGTGTATTGCCCATCTCCCCCCGTGGTAATGTAAATGTAAGCTCCAAAAGGGTAAGGACTTGGATTTTTGTTGTACCTTTACCTCTTGAAGAACAGTACCTGGCACATGATAGGTGTTGTATTTTCTTTTTGTTTCTTTGTATCTTTTTTGAATGATGGATAATTTAGTACAGTAAATAAATGAATCAAAGTCCAGCCAATTCATTATGAATTTCATTGACTGCTCACCATATACTAGATCTTATGATAACCATCAAAATAGTAGATCAGAGATGCCCAGTAAAGAGATTGTACATGTAAAGGGTACAAAGTGTGAGGATTATTTAATTACTTTCACAAAAGTCGAATGCCATTCATCCATCCATCCATCCATCCATCCATTCACAAATATTTACTGAGTACCAACTGTAGTGGAATTGACACACAGTATAAATAGCACAGTTAAATAATAGCATAGTAGAAATAAACACCTGACAAAATCTCTACACTAATGAATTTTACATTTTAAGATATGAGGATAGGGTAAGGAAAAGAACTATATCAGAGACTACAATTCCAGCCAAAAGGTTATCTATTTGTTAATAACACCAATATGTGGCAAGGAATTCATTATCATTTCTCTTTTGAGAATTAACTAAAAAGTTTACTAAAAAGTTTACATGACAATGCTATACATCTAAGCCATTAGCCATGTCCCATACACTGTCAAGATATGTCACCAAATGCATTAAATTCATGATTTCTCATTTAAGCAAGAGGAAACTGCATTTACTGGGAGACCACCTGTTTATAATGCAATGAAAACAGGATATGCAAATACTGTCTTTTAAAAAGCAAGAAGGAAGTTTCCAATATTACATCACATGAACTTGTTCCTATACTGAGTTTCTTCCTTTGAAAATAACTATCAATGTGTATCCTGTGAAAAGAACTATCAATAACTATCAAGTTCTATTTGCTTTGCCAGTTTCTATAGTCTCTGACACAGAAAGCCATGGACACATTTTTGAATGTGATATTACTGTCTCTTCTCCAAACCCAACAGACTCACAGAGAATCATAAGTTTTAGGGACTGGCACAAATAAATGTTGAATCCTAAAACCAAATCTATAGTGACAGAAAGAATTTGAAGTTTTACCAATAGTAACTGGCCCTCTGGAATGGGTGCTAATGATAAAAATTGAGCTTTAACACATTCCATTTCTAATTAACTTTAATACTAAAAAAAAGCGTTCCTTTTCACCACAAGACCCACTCCTTCCTGGTGAATCCCCAAGGGATGCCTGCTCTTTTCTGGAAGGCATGGCTCTTCTAACTAATTAGAAATTGCTGGGGGGTGAGGGGAAGAGAAGAAGGCAGGGGTGGAAATCAGCAAGGGGTGAAAAATCAAATTTATTCCTGCCTTTCCCACATCCCTTTCTCCTAATCTCAGCCCAAGCTCTCTGTTTGGGAAACAAACACCAAAATCAGTTGAATGGATTCCAAGTCAGTTCATCCCGCTTCTCTGCAAGGCTGGCCTGGTCTGGCAGGAGAATATTATAGGGTCTGGTCTTCCAGGAGCCATTTCATCAGTTATATTTGTGCAACTTAAATATTTTGCCCTGTTTTCTAATTTCAAAAACTGGGGAAAAAATTCAAACATGGTGGAATTACATAAAGAAAAAAACAAGGTTCTCTCCTCCACCGTCTCATCTCCCATGCTTCCTGTTAAGAAGTTACCACTGTTAATAGTTAATGTTTCATTACAATCTCAGGTCACATTACAAACTATGCAAATACACACAACACAGTCAGATACATGAGTAACTATCTTTATAAAAAAAATTTCATAAAATACACATTGCTCTGCATTTTCCTTTATCCAAATATTATAGCATGGCAGCCATTATATATGTGTGTGGTTATAAAAATACACATATATTCTAAAATATGTATTTTTAGACCTATCTCTTTAAAATATTTCTCTTTTTGCTATGCAAATTTAAAGCTTTGGACAACACAGGTGGATTAAACATACCCTATTAACAGGAATTCAGAATTCACAGGTTAAATAAATATACAAATAAATAAGTAAATAAATGCATGTTTGTATATATAATATGTGACATTATATAATGACATATACAGGGTATCCCAAAAAATGCACACACACTTAACAGCTCAATTGATGTTTCTTTCTTTTCAGACTTAACTCAGTGAAATTAATAATTATTCAAAGTGTGTATCATTTTTGGGGGACACCGTGTGTGTGTGTGTGTGTGTGTGTGTGTGTGTGTGTGTGTGTGTGTATACAGTGCTAAAAATATATTGATTCTTCTAATTGGGAGAGCTTCGACATTTATTCGGGTATTTCTATTTTTTTCCTGGTTCAGAGTAAAATTGCTAATCAAAATGTATGATTAACTTGTATTAAAACTGTCAACTTGCTCTCCAAAATGACCAAAAATAATTTATACTCCTTTTAATAGTGTATGTCCTTGTCCCCGGCTAAGAGAAACTTTTCAGAAAGTCTAGTTATGAGCATGAGTCAAAGTTTTATTGTAGTTTTGCTACAAGGGAAAGGCCTCTAGCAGATCAATTCAGAGATTCATTCTTGGTGGAGACATTTTATAGGGAAATGGAGTGATAAGATAGTCAATGTTAGGCTAGATACAAAGAAAAAAGAACATTTGGTTTAAGGTCCCTAGACTCTTGACTGACAGTCAGCTGGCTAGATGGGTGACTGATTTTTCAGAACAAGTCTTAATCCCATTAAAGTTTATCAGAAAATTGCTTAAGCAATTTATCAGGAATGAGGCTGTGAATTACATCATGCAAAAGATTCTATTCCAGACCAGATTTGGGACAACTTTTCTTTTTTATACCCTCTTATACTCTACACACTTACCAACAGGGAAATCATTTGTCTTCCTAATTTTTGTCAATGTCACAGTATAAAATAATATCTCATTGTTTAATTTCCAAGTCCATGAGTTAAAAATAAGATTGAGGCTTTTTTCATGTTTATCAATTTTTTTCAATGAATTTCCCATTCATTGACTTTGTCCATTTTTTCCTGTTGAGAGGTTCATATTTTTCTTTTATTTTGCAAAAACTCTTTCCATATTTGCTTATTTAAATGTGTGTATACATGAATACATGTGTATATTTTTTCTCCTATCCTATCTCATGAGATATTAAATTTGAAAAAAAAAATCACTGAATTATATGCCAGCTTCTCTTGATACCTGGAAGAGAATTATTACATTTCTACTTCATTATAAAGTCACTGTAATCGTGCTTTTAAAGCCTTTAGTGCCCCTCTGTCTCCTAAAAACTAAGTCCCGGCATGTTGCAAGGCCCTTCATCACATGGTCACTGCCTAAGTCGTAACATCCGTGATCACTCTGTTCTGGTCCGTTGTGCCCCAGCAATAGTGCAGAATTTCTAGTGGCCCAGACTATCTGTTTCACCCCCCACACCTTTCAGTTGCTGATCCCTCTGCCAGAACATCTTCCCTGGACACTCTATGCCCTTAACAAACTCCAATTTGTCTTCTCTCCTCTGGAAGAAACTTACTCTTGCCCCACTGGAGATAAAGTTAGTCACACTCCCTCTTAGGTATCTTGTATATGCACCTACTTTCCATTAATTTATTTGTACCCTAGTCTGTCTTCCATGAAAGACAAGCTACCTGAGTAAGGACTGAGTCCTAAATACTCCTATATCACCCGATCTTAGCATAGGACCTGACTGGCCCAGTAAGTAATTGTCAGATGGATAGACGTATCCTTTCTGAAATACACAGTGTGAGGGAAGGAGACACAGAAGAGGGGCAGGCGTGTAATGTCCATCTTTGTCCACATTCCACAACAGACAAAAGCATCCTTCTACCTGGAAAATGATAAGGTCTCCACAGACTGGAAGTTGGGGAGCAGAGGCTATCTTCCCTGTTCGGTTAGCTCAGTCTCTAGACCTGATGGGCATCAGCTCTCCCTGCACAGGAAGTGTTAACACAAACATCACGGAGGCCTGGGGAAATTTTATTGTCTGCCAGATTTACTAATTGGAATCGATCTTCATTCAACCAGTTTCACCAAAGTTTCTGCGAAGTGAGCATAGCGAAAGATAGGTGCCTTTCAGATCACCTGTGATTAAACTCACTGCATTTGTCTTCAAACAAAAGTGTTTTTTTTCCCTGCCCGCAACATATAATTTTAGTCAGCTAACACTAAATTAGACACCCACTCAGATTTATTATAATAAGAACATTCAGTAAGCTAATTTCAAGATGATGACTCCTATAAATTCTTATAATTTATTATTTAGTACTTTGGTTTTTAATCATTAAGTACGTGAAGACTTTGTAGGTCAAACCTGTATTAATGAAGACAGTAATCTATTTTTCAAACTCTGCTCCTCACCCACCTTTCAAATTGTAAATTAACAGAAATAGATTTAAACACACTTGTAAGAACAAAGGCAATAATTGGGGTGTGGGGGGAGCCATCATCCCCCAATTGCCTAATCTTTCTAGGTAGATTGTCAATCACAGTCTTGATTTATTGGAGACACATTGTTCTGATTCTTTAAATGAAATAATGGAGTCCAAATCTGAGAAGCCATTAGTTCACTAAGAAAATAAAATCTACAACCCACATTTAAAGTTTCATTATAACAAAGCTGTTCAAATATTGGCCAATACAATTTCATTAGGGGTTAATCTTAACCCAATGTAGCAATTTTTACTGCTTTTTTATGAGATGTTAAAGTTTTAGAGATGCACAGACAGGAAGTAAAATATTAACTATATATAAATATTTTAGGAAGCTACCAATGTTATCTAAATGAGGGTTTTCTTAATCTCCCAAATTCATTGCCAAATTAGAACCCATTTCATGATCATTTAAAACTTTCTGTGCTAAGACTTAAGGGTTTCATTTTGCTGAACAAAGGGATGTTTTTTGATCAACTGCATGCAAATAATAAAGTTACCAATATTGTAACGTCTTTCCATTTTTCCCTAAAATAAAATTACTTTTTATTCTGATGTAATACAAGCTCATCATAAGCAATTTGCAAAATAGAGTAGAAAGAATAACAACATTTGTAATTTTAACTGAGAAAAAGTATCAGGATATAAAATAAAAATAAGTGTCCAGCAAAGTCAATATGTGCCGAGAAAAATCTAGAAGGGAATATAGCAAAACGGTAACAGTGACTATCTTTAGGTGGTGGTTTCAGAACAATTTTATTTTTCATTTCCTCTGTTCATTTTTAAATAGAATATTCTGAAAATTCCTTCAGAAATAAAAGGGCATATGTTGGCATCCATATACTGAAAGCATTTGAAATTGCATCAGTGCCCGAATCTTCATATGATAAAGAAAATCAGTGTCCATTTTACATGGAGACTTGCTGCTGAGGGGTTTGCTCTATTACACCAAGGACTGCTTGCAGCGTCTCCTGGGTCAGTGAAAACCTCCCTGGGATACGGGTATGTGCTTACAAGCTGGGCTTCAAAACAGGAAGCCAGCTACACCCCCTCCACGCTGTCAGACTGCATGCTAAATTACTTCAGAAGTGTTTTTCCTCTCCTCTTATCCACCCTGGGAAGGGTGAGATCTTGCCGGTTATTAGATAAAATCCTTGATGAGAAGAACATACAAAGTATCCACCTCATAGTTTAAAGGATTCATAAAGAACAGAGACCAGGAAGGGGGTGTTAGCAAATTGGGTTATGGAAAGTTTGCTGAAAGCAGATTTCTGGATTTTGCTTATGATTAATTAAATAAATACTGATAATTAGAATAATGAAAATAACAATGGAAATAGCACCTAGTATTCACTCTGTGTTTTCCATGGCTTATGTGTAACCCTGGATTAAACACCTTACATTTCTTAAATCCCAACAGTAACTATATGAATTAGTCTCATTTTACAGATGGGCAAACTGAGATAGAAATCACTAATTATCTGTGTGACCTCAGGCAAGTCCATACTTGGCAGAGCTGAGATATAAATTGCACCTTCTGACTCATCTCCAAGACGTCTTTTAATCATGAGGAGGAAGAAGCCTGCCACCAATAACTTTTTGAGAAAGTGATTAGATGCAGGGTGGAAAACACATTTATTAACTCATGAAAGTTTCTACCCACAAGTGTGTAATTTTTAAACTCATGAAACAGGTAAAAACATTTAGGGACTCCTAATTGTTGATAAGCTCTTAGATTATTTATCCTGTAGGCAGTGCAAATAGGCCCTATATTAATATCTATGAGTAACAATATACCCTCAAATTTAGCAGTTTCAAACAACAAGTATTTATTGTCTCACACAATATTTGTGGGTCAGAAATTTAGGGGCTGTTTAGCTGCACGGTTTTGTTACTAGTGGAGTTAGACCTCAGTTCTTGAGTTTGGCTAAGAAAGAATTCAGAGCCAAGAACTCCAATGCAAGAGAAGGTTAATTTAGAGAAATGAAGTCACAGAGGCAGAAGAAGTGGGCCAGCTGTGCTGCATGGACTCAGGAAATGTTACAGAAGCAAAAGAAGGGCCCTTAGAGCTTAGGAGAAAGAAAATAAAAATATGCACCTGAGAGAGAAGGGCAGGCTTGCTCCAGAGCAGTGGTCAGCAAACTGCGGCTCGCGAGCCACATGTGGCTCTTTGGCCCTTTGAGTGTGGCTCTTCCACAAAATACCAACTTCTGCGAATGGGCCATGAAGTTTCAATCGCACTGTACGTGCGCGCCCGCACGTGGTATTTTGTGGAAGAGCCACACTCAAGGGGCCAAAGAGCCGCATGTGGCTCGTGAGCCGCAGTTTGCTGACCACTGCTCTAGAGTAGTGGTTCTCAACCTTGGCTGCACATTAGAATCACCTGGGAATCTTTTTAAAATCCTGATTTCTGGGCCTCATCCTCCGGAAATTCTGTTTCTTTGTTACTAATGTTGTGGCCCCACCTCATAACAAAGAAACAGAATTTCCGGAGGATGAGGCCCAGAAATCAGGATTTTAAAAAGATTTCCCAGGTGATTCTAATGTGCAGCCAAGGTTGAGAACCACTGCTCTAGAGAGAGAAAGCACGTGCACACTGGATTCCTTGCCTTAAATGTTTTTGTCTGCTTTCTAACGGTGGGAATTTTAGGGAAGGTCTCAGGGGAGGATCTCAATAGAATATTCATCAGCTTTCCAGTTGTGTCCTTTTGGGGTCATGGTTCCTACTGATTGGTCGGGGCTAGGGTAGGGGGTCAGTAGTCATTGCATCTGTTCAGCCATGGCATTACTTCACTGGTTTTGGTGCTTTTCTGGGCCTGGAGCTGAAACACAATGAGGCCTAGATATTATCTCTAGTTTGACTGAAACTGTCTCTGTGGTCATCAGACCTGAAGCTTTGTTCCTAAGATTATTTGATGTGGGTCAGAACCTCATCGTGCTGCGGGCTTGGTCCTGCAAGGGCTTTAATGGGAGTCTTATAAGGCTAATTTCTGGCCCTTTTGTTCCTCCTCTAAGGGGGTCTACACTACATGCCTAAGGACATGCTGGGGGAAGAAAGGTCACCTTGGGGTGAGGTCCTCGCCTATAATATTTGATTTCTCTATTTTTGCCCATTGGTAGGCACCTGGGATTTTCCGCCGTGGTGACACTCGTTACCTGGTCTATCGTTCCTGCTCTGCTCATGCCCGTCTAACTGCCTCCTCTATCAGTTTGGCTGGGTTTAGTTTCAGCTGTGGTCATCTGAAGGCTGGGACCGGGTGATCTGCTTTCACTATGACGCCCTCACATGACTGGAAAGCTGATTCTGGCTGTTGGCTGGAAGTTTGAGTTTCTCGCCACAGGGACCTCTGATATTTTTAAATTAAACATTACTTATAAAAATACATTAATAAATCTTACAAGAAAACTTTTGAACATTTCATCTATATCCCCTAAAGTTTATCAGCTGGGCAAAAAATTGGGAGGCATCTCATTGGTAAAATAAAAAATCACTTTATATTTGGGGTCACCTGACATTTTGAGACTCATTGGTTCAATGGATAGGTATTGAGTACATACATGCGTCCAAGGTCAGTGAACAAAGTAATAAACAAAGTCCCACACATCCTACTAAGGGAGATGGGCAATAAACAAGTACAAATGTGCATGTCATTATTGTGAAAGTAACAGGCTTGTTATCTTCTGAGGCAAACAAGCATTTGTGTCATCCAGCCAACTGACCTTTGCTTCAGTAACTTGCCCATCAAATAACTTATCATTTTACTTGGTTCAGTCCCTGTAATTCTTCCTGTAAGGAAACACCATTCCTTCTGGTCAAATTAACAAGAACATTTCAAACTGTGAGACAGTCACAGTCCTCTTTAAAAATGATTGTTTTGGCACTCGGTTTATCTATCAGTCTCTATGGGTTTGTTTGTTGCGAGTCTGCACGTGTGAGAAAGTTCCGCTCTTGGTGGGCAGATCTAAATCCTGTGCTAGTGAGCTTGGGGGCGAGGCTCATAGTGTTAATGAACTCCCCAAAGTAAACACTGGCAAGCTTCTAGAAAACCAGCCACCCAGCTTTCACTGTCTACACCTGTCCTCTTCTTTCAAAAGATAACTGACATTTTATACATTTTTAAAAAATTGCCTCTAGGAACTATAACGAAAACATTACACAGACAAAAACCAGGACACGGAGAGAGGCGTGGCATATATGTGACTGCCATCCTCTGAATTCTCGTTCATGACTGATGTTAATAATTGGTCGCAGAAATCTGTGTTGAGCCAATCTGGCTTTAGAATCCTACTCAACATCTTACCAAAGTAGGCACTAACAACTGATCAGCATTGGAAGATGGCTGGGGCCCAAAGACCTCAGATATTAATATCTATTTGTCCCAACAAGACTGGATTCTTTTTCAAATTGAGCCCTGAGTCCATACCCTTCAGGTTACTAGGCACCAGCTGATAGGAGAGATACAGATAGATTCTGGGGGAGACTTATCATAATCTAAGGCTTCCACAATGAGTGTAGATGGTGAAGGCCTTTGGTCTATATGAGGTCACGGTGGGACTATCAGGAGTCCTAGTAATGGAGGAGAGGGAAATAAAGTGTTTTATATTCCAGAGTTTCAATGTAACAATAGTAAGGAACTATGAACCATGTGCATCCCCAATAAACAGTGTATAAACTATCAAAACCATCACTTGATAGCTTTTTATGTAGTTGATGTTTGACATTAATAGACTATGTTATAATAGGGGAAATACATTATAATGTTAAGTGAAAAACTCGGGATATAGCATCAAGTATAATATAGGATAAATAGTGAGGTGAAAGAAAAAATAAATCCATTAATGGGGTGGTGGTACAATTTGAATGAAACTAACCAAAAATTGATAGTGGTTGTCTAAATCAGCAATCGCCAACCTTTCGGACCTCTCGGACTACCAGTGGTGCGTGGACCACCGGTTGGCGACCGCTGATCTAAATGATGACACTTTGGCTATGTATTATTATTTTATCTCCTCCTTGTTAGTAGTACTCTTTTTTTGGTAATTTCCTGTTTGGTGTTATACACACACATGGAAACTGGTAGTGAAAACTTCTGTAGAATAAAAGTCAAGTTCCCACTCTATTTTCTTTGGGTCCCTTGCTTCTGGTAGGAAAAAATGCAAACTTCTCCCTTTACTCACTGTATCAAGATTAAAAATCTAGTCTGGGGAGAAAAACACGCTTAGGGATTTTGTCATAAAGTTGGCCAAAGAAGACCTTTATTAACATCTGGCTGTAGTTTTTAAAAATTTCATCGGATATCATAGTTTTTAAGAATAGGTGACTCAGTGGCACTCAGGTCATGGGCAGTTGCTCCCACTGGCTGCACAGACCGCTGAGTGAAGGGTGGCTTAGCTGGCAAAGCTATTATGTCCTCCATGGATGCCAGGTGGACTCTGGGCTGCTGCGTGGAAGTGCTGACCTCCCTTTGGTGACCAAGCCCATTGCAATGTGGTGGCCATTTGTCCTCAGGGCATCTGTGCCTTTGTGAGTTATTTCAGTAAAAGGTTCTCAGCAACTTCACCACTAAATGGAAACAGGATCACAATGAGCAGAAACAGAAGTGCACTAATTTTGTTTGCAAGGATTAAAAAACTGTGCTAAACGGGGGCATCAGGTCATTAAGAAACATTGAATCTCAGAGGAGGAAAGAAATGCACGGGTCTCTTTGTCTAACTCCCATCTATTTTGAGAGGCTCTTCTATGAGATTGAGAACTGGTGGTCTGAGGAGAGCAGACTGATCTAGGCTTCACTTTCTGCTTCAGGGTCGGCCCTAGGCAAATCTGTTAATTAGGCTAAATTTGGGCTGTTAGATACTCTTCTGCTTCCCTACTCCGCACCCTTTCCCCTCTCTGCACCAGGTCAGGCTTCCAATGCCCTTAGGCAACACCAGATAAAGGACTTTCCAATCCCAGGGGTTCACAGTGCTCTCTACCTAATGTCCCGTTTCTCCTGAGTGCTGTCTCTACCTTAGTGTGAGCCTTACACTTAAACAGGAGTTCTTTTGAAGGCTGATCTAGTCCAAAGGACTGGTTCCAACAGTGAGCAGACACAGTTCACTTAGTTACATTGGTTAAGAAGCTGTTTGGGGCAAATACAACTCGAAGTTTTTCTCAAAAATTGCAACATCAATCACTAATAAGAGCACTGATTGAAAGGCCACTTTTCAGAAGAAATAATGTGCTACTTGTTTTTCATACATTAATTCTGAGCTTTCTATATTCCTTAGCATTTGCTGCCTAACAAAACTACCACAGAACTCGGTGGGTAAAAAATAATAACCACTTCTATAAAAAGTGCATGATTCTGTGCATGGGCTGGGCTCTTTCTCTGGTGTGGACTGTCTTGACTGATCGCTGCTGGGTTCTCTCATGTGTCTGGGGTCAGCTGGTGGCTCAGCTGGTAGCTGGATGACTTTGGAATGGCCTCACTCATGTTCCTGGAGGTTGGCAGGCTCTTCACTGGGACAACAGGCTCCCTTCCTGTGGCCTCTCACCCTCCAGGCTAAGTCAGGCTTGTTGATGTGGGGTCTCAGGGTTTGAAGCAGCCAGAAGGCAAGCACCAACATCTAAATGTTTGCCATTCCTGTGCTTGTATCGTCTTCGCTAAGGTCTCAGTGGCCAATGAAAGTCACTTGGTCAACCCTATGTAAGTGGCGGGGAAGTAGACTCCGCCTCTTAATAGG
Source organism: Myotis daubentonii (assembly GCF_963259705.1). Taxonomy (NCBI): domain Eukaryota; kingdom Metazoa; phylum Chordata; class Mammalia; order Chiroptera; family Vespertilionidae; genus Myotis; species Myotis daubentonii. The sequence goes on from NC_081854.1 coordinate 37,856,853, forward strand.
AGGAAGAACAACATCATGGAGTATGGGTGTGGATACAGTGGAAGAAAGAAATACTTCTTTTTAAATAATTATTATTTTTACAATCTACCATATCTTCCCCAAACCCTAAAGTGTGGTTGTTATTATTTGGGTCTTCTAGAAGAAAGTGAGACTTAGAATGGTTAAAAAACAACCCCAAGAAAAGTAAGACTAAAACCAGTTGTACTGGATTGGAATCAGGTCAAACTCAGATTACAAATATACATATTTATATCACATATAATTAAAATCATAAATATATACAAATAAATATATATGATAAAATTTGCTTAAATATAAATAAATACAAATATAAAGTTAAATACATTGAAATATGGAACACATACACACAGGTATAGAAGTAGACATATGTGTGTATGCATGTGTCAGTATACACACATTTGTTTCCAAACTCTGTCCACTGGGAAGACCTAGAAGCAATGATACCCCTGTAGCAACAAGCACACCTAGCACCCAGATCTTGGCTGCTAAATACCACTCTCCAATAAAAGGAATCAGGTCTCCCTGGAATAACAATTAATGACAAGATTGGGGCAGGCAAATACGAGATGAGCCTGCAGCATCTTGCAGTACCAGCACCTAAGGAAGTGCTCTGGAAAGGATGGGGCATGTTGAAAGGGCCCTGGAGCCACCCTGGGAGAGCTCCCAGTGTCCAAAGCCGGGACAATTAAAGCCATGAAATATGTAACATTTTCACTGAACTATGACCTATAGAATAATAAAGAAATATTCCTGTGTCCATACTGATATAAATTATTTTAAAATATAAGTGGAGAAGATGGGACAGCCTTCCATAGAGAAGAATTCTGATTAATAAATGTAGAAGTCATGAGAGAAATAGAAAATCACCATTAGAGCACCATAGCATTAATTGTAGCAGGCACGATCCATGGATGGATGTTAAAATTAGTGGATAAAAACTGGAGGAGAAATAGTCTCAAAATACCTTTCAGTGCATGGGCCGACACTCTAACCACTTAGTAACACCGGCCAGGGCTAAAAAGACCTTTTGATGCTATCTACCCTCTGATGTGATAGACTGAGAAGGGCGCATGGCTTCTGTGTATTCTTGCCAAAAATGTATAACCTCAGTCTAATCAGGAGAAAACCTGATACACCCAAACTGAGGATGTTCTATGAAATAACTAACCAGATTATCCAAAAGTGGAAAAGTCATAAAAATAGTAATACAAATAATGAAGACCAAAAAACTGTCACAGATCCACAGATGGGAGGAGACTGGGGAGCTGTGCCAGTAATGGCAGAGTGTGACCCTGGGTTAAATCCTGGAACAGGAAATGAACATTAGTGGAAACACCAGTGAAATGCAAATAAATGTTGTTTAATTGAGGTAAGTTAATAATAGCACTGTATCAATGTTAATTTCTTAGCATGGGAAATGTGTCATGTCAGTATTAGGGGATGCTGTACGAATAGAGGGTGTACAGGAACTCTACATATTTCTGTGACTTTTTGGTAAGCCAAAATTTATTTCAAAACAAAATATTAAAAAAAAACAAAAACACTTTCCCAAGGTCACAGCTCCTGATGGCTGTTTGAATTCAAACTCTGTTTTGCCTGATTCCAAGGTCTATAATCTTTTCACTGTGCTGGCTTCCCCATCCACATTGCACGCACCGCTTTCTCAGAATTGGTTAAGACTGGACTAGGACACGCCTTCCACAAGAATTATTTAATGGGAAAAACGGGTGGCACAATTAGGCATAAACCCATTCACTCTACATGGGGAAAATGAGGCACGGGCTCATTAAAATGTACATGAAGAATATCCACTCTCAGCTCCGTGTCCTAACTGCCCAGATCTGCCAGTTTATAATGTCTTTTCTTGATTCCCCACAACTCAGGTAAATTAGTACAGGACTACACATTTCAACCTTCAACCGTTTTGTCACTTAAAATGAGTATCTGGAAGGCCATCCTTCAGGGGGTATTAGTTACCTTGTCCATTACCTACTTAATCATAGCTCCAAGTTATTTTTTGCCTTGTGGAAGCTGATTTTAAATTATAGGCTATAATATACAGCAAAGCCACGCTTAGCAAATTATATGGCATGGGAAAACCCTTGAATTGGGGGGAAATGATACATTTCTTAAAAAATTTGTTTCATAAGATATTATATTAAGCCTATAAAACAAAATCCATGAGCACATTTTGTGGCCTTTAGGACATATTTGACAATTGACTCAAATCTCTAGCCCACTCCTAAATAAGGGGTGGAATGGAGAGATTCTATTTGATTCATGTCCGAAGGGTCTGTGAATTTCTACACACAGACCAATACGAGGAAAGGCTAGAAATCTCATTGGTCTTTGCACATGATGCAGTAAATTAATTAGCCAAATAGTCTCAGACTTCATTTTGAGCCAAAATAGCAGACTCATGAGCAATTTTTCTCACTGTTAGGAATGGATTCCTTTCTTTCTCTTTAAAGAAGTCCACCGAAGTACCCTGGGACTTGATGAAAATGACAGCAAGATAAGAAGACAGTGCATGAGTGCAAGGCTATTAAATGGGAGGAGACAAAGACCCTTCCGAAGGAAGGTTTTCCATTTGTCTGTAGCTTTGCCACGTGCTTCACTGGGCTGTGTCCGTGTGGCTGGAAATAGTCCTTTAGGCTGGAAAAGAAAGTTAGGCTTCCTGCCTCAATAGTCAAGTCTTTGTTGTCCTGTGAAGGTCCAAGATTCTAAGGGTCGCCACCACTAGCCCTGACCCCTCCTGTATGTCCCTGGTGAACTGGAATGAGGTCGCCGGGCCGGCTCACATGGTGCCATTGTTAGCCGGGGCTCCAGCCAACTGTGGCCAGGGACACACAGGGCTCAGGAAGGGGGGCGACTCTGGGGTTGCCGGGTGTGTCTTGTAAGGCGGCCAGTTGTCCAGCTGAAAAGTCTGCAAAATCTTCCTTTAAAAGCCAATGTTTTAATTTGAGGATATTAATTGCATGGGAACGATTTGACTCCATGATTTATAACCCTGCCAGAAATCTGCGGTCCTTCCCTCCACGTGTGCGGCTGCCATTTTCCCTTTTGTATACCTATCATTTCCCATTGTTTATCTTCCCTGATTGATGTTCAGGCTCGGGATGCTTTCTATTATGAGATTCATAATTATCACTGGTAATAGAGAAGGCCTCCCTATTATCTTCAGTGAGACGGCCCAAATTATTCATTGTAGCCCACTGGAACCACACCGCAGGAAAATAAGAATTTATTTCCTGTCCCAGGCATATGGTAGATAAGAGGATGTATTTATTTCTCCATGTTTCAAAAGGATTAAGCTTTGAAAAAATAAATATCACTTAGGCTGTCAGTAAGCAGAACTTTATGGTTCTGAGTCTAGAGGGCCTCTCTTGGGCTAAGAATAGCAAATCTAAACCCTGGTTTTTAAAAGAGGGGGAGGGTAAGGAGGTGGGGAAACAGTGATAGTTTTTCTTGGCTAAACAAAATGCTATATATTGTAACCATTATATTGGTCTACAAGGCACTCGGCACCACCTTGGACCCCAGCGTTAAATAACGCACAGGCTTATTTATAAAAATGTTACTGAATTCCAACAGTCCTTGACCCCTGGCTATTCTGAGAGCACATTGAATACATCATCTGGGTTTTGCCTAATTACACATAATTAGGAAATGTAATTATGCTTTTCAGTGTTGCTCTGCCATTAGGAACCGAGTGGACAGCTGAAACACAGGGAAGGATTCAGTGCTTCGGAGAAAACAAATTAAAAATGTGAGCCAATCTCTAAAAACAGGGATTGCACCGAGGGTTAGTAAATCAAACTTATAAAAAATATAATAAAATTTGCTCTTGGCTCTGGGTAAATATTTGGTGCAATGGTTATGCTGGTTGCCTTTGTACTGGGGACTTACTTAACGATATATAGAATTTGCATTCACACTGAGCCAGGGAACGGGAATGAATTCTTTTGCTCTATAGTTACTCTGATTTGCTAACTTTTCTCACATATTTATGCCTTTTTATTTTTACTTCCTCCTTTACGCTGGATTCTCTGCTCTAGCTGAGCAAATGAATTCCAATTAGTCCATGGCAAAGAATCACACCATGCCATTTGTGGGTTTGTTGCATGCGAGGGCTGCTAATACCCAAAACTCAGGCAGGTCTCGGCCCCCGAGCCAGGCATTCACATCTTAGTAACATAGAAAGGAGTGAGTGGCTTTGCAAGTCTACAACACAGCCGCCATAATAATAAATGCATCCTAAATTTGGTTGGGCATCTACTGTCAAGCAGGCACTAACCTGGGTGCCTTCACCAACCCAAAAGCTAAGCATTTCACCGGTGAGGAAATAGAAAGGTTCAACAACTTAAAGGTATAAGTTCATGAGGGATGTGGAGTTGGTAGCCTTCTACCTTCTGATCTTAGCTTTCGTGTTTATTGAATTTCCCTCTACTGTTATGGTAGCTGACAGTAATAAAGTAACACACTCCATTAAATGCACTATTTATGGAAACATTTCTATGGTGCCCCCCCAAAAAAATAAAAAGAGGAATTATTGCTAAAAGCAAAGGCCCAATGTTTGCAGCACTTTTGCTCCTAACAGAAGGCTATGTAAAAACAGCCTGCTAAAAAATGCCTCTCCACCTGCCAATCCCATGATAGGGGTGTGTGTGTGAGCACGTGTGTGTGTGTGTGTGTGTGTGTGTGTGTGTGTGTGTATGCATTTAAAAAACTTAGGTTTCTGTTCCATATTCTTTTTTTTTTTCTTGTAGGGTAAAAACATTCTTTTAAGCCTTTCTTCATCCCTCCTTGAATTTTATAGACACCTTTTCCAATAATCTTAAATCCTATTCAACCCATTCCCAGCTTTGTTTTCCTCCTCCTCTTCCTTCTCCTCCTCCTCATCTCCTACATTGCTGAATCTATGTAGAATGAACTCCCCTTGAATTATTGTATGAGACATAATGCTGCTCACTCCAATCTCAGATTAAAATGCACTTCTCCTGGGCACCATGAAGGGAAAATGCTGATTACGACTTGACTTTATGATGTGACACTTACATCCTTTCTCCTCAAGAGAAGAGCTGTGCCTCCCACATGTCTGAAGGCCCTGCCTGGTGGTTAATTAGATCATTGCCACTCAAGTCCAGTAACCCAAGACCCTCATTTTAAAAGAAATATTCTATAACTCCTTATTAAGGTCTTCAAATGAAATTCATAAATAGCATAACCTATCCACAAACATAATTAATGAAAAATTAATATAATGTCCTAACTATAAAATAAAGAAGAAAAATAATTGATAAAATAATATTCATTTTAAAAGTTAACTGCTTGGACAAGATTACCCCAGAAGCACATAATGAAACAGTCAAATGTTTGCACCTGCTCGCAGGTTTGGATTCAAGAAATACAAATCAAAATTCTGTGTTCTCTTTATATTTGGAATTTTGAAGTAAGAGATAAATATACAGACATAACACTGTATTGGTATATAAGCTCTCTGGAAAGAAACACACACATGCAAACACACACACACAGAGACACACACACTCACACATCTTGATTTATAATGCCAATTTCCAAGGTGTAAATACTCTCACCATGGTCAACCTCAAGCTACCAGGATGACATCATGGGATGCAGAATCAGGGAGAAATTGGCAAAATCTGCTCTCAGAAGTTGGAAAGAGGCAGCTCCAGTACACCATGTTTAATTGCCATGAGTATTAACAGCTACAAAAGTAAACAAATCACGTTACGGTGACTCACCTACTTTGAAAGGCACTGCATGATTTTTCAAGATGACCACCAAATCCTGATAAAGTTTAGGGCCATACAATATTCCCTTGATTTAGAAGGTCCTTGCATTTCTAGGAGATTCAGTACATGTGTTTCTGGGCAAAGTGTAGTGAATTCTGGACTCAGATCATAGCAAAAAGGTTTTTGACTCAATGACATGTGTAAGTTACCAGGATGTGGGCAATTCTTTATTACATTGGACTGCATATAGAAGCACATGGTAGATTTATGGACGCCAAGCATTAAATGCCAGAGATCACCAAAAATATCTCCTCAAGTCTTCAAAAGTTTCTCTAGTAGACAGTACCAAATCTAGACCTTTGCTACTCCAAGTGTGGCTCTTGGACCAGCAATACTGGCATCATCTGGGAGCTCATTAGTTTGTGAGAAACACCGAATTTCAGGGCCCACCAAGACCTACTAAACCATTAAACAAGTGCCCTGGGGTCCTGGGTGAGTCATAGGAATGTTATAGATAGGAAAACGCTGGGTTAGCTCATGAGCTTCAGGACTGACCAACTGACTGTATAGGAATCCTGCTTAATACCAATATGAGCAATGCAAAATAAACCATGGGCTTTGTAGAAAAACTAAGTAATAAGTCTCACTAGGTGGGTACTGTGCCATGCCATCCTCCTTCTTCATTATAACCATATTGCGCAACCACAGGCACTTTTGCATTGAATGTCTGGGTGGCTACTGAATTAATCAAACAAAGATGTACTGCGTCCTTACTATGTGTTATGCCTTATGCCTTTCGCACCCAATCCACACAACAATCTCTTTAAAATAGGAACAGGAGAGGAGAAAAGCAAAACCCAGAGATAGGGTTAAGACTTCCCTCAGTGTCATAGTGTTTGGAATTTGGACAGTCAGGATTAGCAGTGGTAATTATTTTATATTAAAAAAAGTTATTCTGAGCACACAGTGAAGGTCAGCCAGGAGGCACAGTAAATAATAGGTTCCTTCCATCCCATAATGATGACAATTAACTTTTGCATACAACTGTGTATTCCCAAAGCCTGCTCACATGTGTCAAGTCATTTGAATTTCTAAAGAGCCAATAACTTATTTACTAAAAAAAATGATGAAACTGTGGCTCAGAAAGGTAAGGGGATGAAGGATAAGAAAATGCAAAAGGTTAAAGACAAAGAGAAAATCTTAAAAGCAGTAAGAGAAAAGCAGTTAATTACCTACAAGGGAGCACCCATAAGACTATCAGCTGAATTCTCAACAGAAACTGCAAGCTAGAAGGAATTGGCAAGAAATATTCAATGTGATGAAAAGCAAGGACCTAGAACCATGATTATTCTACCCAGCAGAGCTATCATTTTGAATTGAAGGACATAGAAAGAGCTTCCAAGATAAAAAAAAAAAAAAAAAAAAAAAAAGCTAAAGGAGTTTTCATCACCACCAAACCAGTATTACATGAAATATTAAAGGGTCTTATTAAAGGAGAAGAAGAAATGATAAAATGGCAATAAACCTATATTTATCAACAATAGAATAAAAAACACACAAAGTAAACAAACAATCAGAACAGAAACAGACTCATAGATACAGAGAACATTTGATGATTGCTGGATGGGAGGGGCAGTATGGAGGATGGGTGAAAAAGGTAAAGGGATTGTGAAGTAAGAATTGGTAGTTACAGAACAGTCATGGGGATGTAAAGCACAGCACAGGGAACACAGTCAATAATATCCTAATAACTAGGTATGGTGTCAGATGGGTCTGAGATTTATCAGGATGATCACTTAGTAAGTTATATAATGTCTAATCACTGGGGTGTACACCTGAAACTAATATAATATTATATTTCAACTGTAATTGGGAAAAAGTGATTTAAAAAAATAAAATAAAAATAAGGGAACTTGCCCAAGTCACTCAGCTACTAAGTGGTGACAGTAGAATAAAATGTAGGGTTTCTGCTCCTACTTGCCTTGAGGCTTAGCTAGTGCCTGGGTTTGGGAGGTCGCTCCCAGCAGCCTGGGAGGGAAGGCATTGGGGAAATGGTGTCAGGTGCACCATGTGGGGGTGGGGTATAGGAGCTGGGTTTTTCAAGATGGCCCTCCCCTTCTTCCTATTACCCATTTTATTGTCCCCAACCAAGCATGCCATTTGGCAGGACCATCAACCGGGGATGTAGATTATACCTCAAATGAGCTTCCCCCTTACCCAATTTAATCTTATTCTCCCTCCCCTCCCCCATAACTGTGATAACTCAGAGAAAGTAAAACGAGAAAATAAACATGTACTGACAATCTGGGATGTAGTTCAATTAACAGCCATAAGTAATATTTATTGCAAAATCTTAACACCTATTAACAGGAGGGGGTGGGGTGGCAGCTTTGCACATAAAACACGTCCATTTCTATGCACAGCTCCTTGGCGGGGGAGCTCAGGGATGTCTTTCCATCACAATCAATGCCAACCCAGAAGGTTTAAACAGAGACTTCAGACCTTAGAAGATGCAAAGGTGAGATGTTACCAAGCCAGGAGATTGACAGGGTGTAACTATATTTTAAAACCTCTCCATTTTATATGTATGAGGGAAGGAGGGAGGAAGGAGGCTGGTATGGGGGTGGGAGTGGGGAAAGAAAAGAGGGAGGGAGAGAGAGATGGGGGGGAGGGGCAGGCGGGGAGGGGGGGGGAAGAGAGGGAAAGACCAAAACAGAAACGGTGGCTCTCTCTGAGTGGAAGTCTCGGGGGTGATGTATATTTTATTCTTGGTGAATTTTTCCCATGTGTTCTGTAATTTTGTAATTAAACTTTTAATTTTGAGATAATTGTAGCTTCACATGCAGTTATATAAAATAATACAGAAGAGATCCCAGACATCCTTTACCCAGTTTCCCCCAAAGGTAATATCTCACAAAACTACAGTAATCACCATCAGGAAACTGATGTTGCTACAGTGAAGACACGGGCTATTTCCATCCCCACCAGGATCCCTGCTGCAGCCTCTTTACAGCCATCCCACCTCGAACCCAACCCTGCCCTCCTTAATCCCTGGAATCACTGATCTGTTCTTCATTTCTATAACTTAGTCCTTTTAAGAACATTATGTACATAAAATCAGATAGTATGTAGCCTTATGAGATTGTCTTCTTTTCCATTCTCTTATAGTTCTTTTGATACCAAAGAAAATAAGTGTGTGTATGTGTGTGTGTGTGTGTGTGTGTGTGTGTGTAAAGCTTCAGCATTTTCAGATTCACGTGTATCTTGAATGATCTCTACCATTTTAATCTAGGAGCTGAAGTTTCCTCTTCTCCTGACATGTGCTCCTTGACCCTCTGGGGTGTGAGGAGTGTCTGTGTCACTGGGTTTTTGTCACTGCAATGTGCCGCTGAGCTGGCCTATCTTTTCAACCGCACCTGGCCTTGCTTCCTGGGAATGGCCGAAGCGCTTCCTCAGCTCCCCGAGTTGCTTTCCTTTGCTTCTCCACCATCCACAGGATGTGAAAGGCCATCTTCCAAAGCACAGCCTGATGGAGTTGGACAAGGAGGCTCCCTAGCCCCAAGCCCCCAGGCAGACAGAGAGGCAGGTGGCCAAAACAGAGCTTCTGGCTCCTAATTTTGCCAGTTGTTCTCAAAATTAGAGTATGGTGTAGCTAAAAGACCTTTGGAGTCACAGGGAGTGAATTTTCCCACTTTTAGTCTCTGAGGCTCAGTTTTCTCACCTGTATAATGGGACAAGAATACTTGCCTTATAATTGCGGCTATCTCTTTGTGGAGTGATTATGAAAATTTATTAAAATAACACTCATAACACCAAGCCCACATATGTGAATTGCCCACATATCACATGTGGTTATTATTACTGCAAATGAAGCAAAATCCTAAATATAAGTTCACCTTGGGAATCTACTGTGGTTTCTAATCATTCAATCCTTTCCTCTCCTTCTTTCTTCGTATGCAATCCAAAACTACTCACTCCCCTTACGAAATGGTTTCTGGACCAGAACCATGGAGATGCCTTCCTACGTGGTCTGTATTAAATCTCCAATCTTGTATTGTTGGGAAAAAAATAAAAGTGTCACACTCCTGAGAGGTGTTCAGGTTTTGAGTGATGTCAAAGGCCTTTGAACAAGCCTTATAAATGACTTCCATATTTGTCCATTTTTGACTTAAATTGCTTTTGGTTCAACCGCTGCCGTGAACTGCCTTGATGCAATATCATACGGAGTGACACAAAGCGCAGGGGAAGAAGCAAGTGGCTGGTGTGGATTAGGAAATAAAGGAGTCACTGCCTCGTTCACTTCTCCAAGTGTTGGGAGAAATGAAAATGAAACTCGCGCTGAAAGGGTAATCTCCATGAACCGTGATAAGAGCAAGTGACATTTTACACAGCTCGGGTCTTTTGGTTCAGCCTCACTTTATAATAAAAGCCATTTACATACAGCCAACCATTTTTTAACAACCATGCTTGCTGTGTTATTTTTTTTTCTTCCTCTTCCTCTTCCCCAACTTCTTAAGAAGCAAAGAGCAATTTGCAATTCTGGACCTTCTCTTTAGTGTGACCTGGCCTCTGGTTTCTATTGTGTGGGATGGAGAAGTGGCTTCTATATTCTGAAGAACAACTTCCCTAGTCCCCTTTCTCTCTTCTTCCACACCTCACCTTCCATCTCTCATCTCTTTCTGCTAACCTCTGAATTTGGAATAAAATGTTCTTGACAAAGGCCTGGCTCCTTAAGCTAAGAAATTCTATTTCATCTTAATGCTGGGCTTAGGAATCTAAACCACCAGAACTTTGGTTGTATAGAATAATTAAGTAGATATACCTGAATTGATCAGAAATCATGGGTTCCAGTCTCATCTCTGCCACTTGCCACTCCCTGATCTTAGACGAGTGGCTCCAAAGTCCTGCACCTCACACCCTATACCAGGCTAACAGCCTAACAGCCCCCACCTCAAGGTCTGTTTGGAGGATTACACTAGGCACTGCATTTGTAAGGCCCTAGTGCACTGCAGGAGCTCAGTGACCTCATTTCCTTCCCTTCCCATCTACATCCATGCCTTGTTGTGCATGGCCGGGGCAGAGATGTTAGAAAGCACCCAGGCAGGACCCCTTCCTCCTAGAGTCCAGGATGCTGTCATTCAGGTGGGTCTGTGGTGGTGTGTGCTGGTATAAATTAGAAAAATGGGAATTCAGTCCCATGAGGGCCACGGTCCAAATCACAAATTGGCCCCTCTCTCTGACCAGGGCTACTGGCTTTTGTAAGGTAAACACTATTTCAGCTCCCACATTGGCCCCTTACCAGGTGTCCTCAAATGGGCCACACATGCACAACCTTACAGGGAGCCCTCCCCGGTGCCCTTAGTCTCTGCAAAAGGAGATTCAATCTAGATGGGAAACAATTACATGCCATCCGCTCTTGTTCTCAGATGCGTACAGAGCAGGGGCCAGGCAGTATGCATCTCTTCATTTTCATGCGTGCATACAAGGTCACTTTCTCAACAAATCAATAGAACAATCTGAATACACAATTTTCGTGTCACTATGTATTTTGGAGTTGAAATACATTGAAGGGAACAAGAATAACAAGGCCTGAAAGAAGTGTCAGCTTAGGCAGTAACATAATTTTATGTTTTCTTGTTGTCCATCTCAAATATATCTGAGGATATAGCTGACATCCCTACCTTCATGAAAAGTCAGAAATGAAAACTAAGTATATTGAATTATTTAAGATTTGAACTTTTGCTTCTTTTCTTCCCAAAAGAGGTCCAAGAGGTTCTTCTAATTGTATCCTAGCAATATTTTGGCAATACTTTTTTTTTTCACTTTAATTCCTCCCGCTAGTCTAGTTTGCCAACTTCTTTGTCAGGTCAGACTGGTGAAGGGTGAATTCTGGAATTGCGGTGTGTTCTTAAACAGGTCACTTAGCTTCTCTGTTTCTTCCTCTATAAAAGGCAGTCATAATAACTGGTCTAGCCAACAGGTCCTAAGTCAATCTGTGTGTGAAAAATTGTGTGAAGTTTCCTAAGATTGTTTGATTTCACTGTGTATCCAGCATAACCCTGCTTTCCCTTTCTTCAATAAGTAACTGCTTCATTAATATGTTCAAAACACTTTCTATTTTAAAGGATGTTCCCCTTGTAAAGTCATATTTGTTGCTGGCCCTCTTTTGGAGGATTGGACCATTATCAATATGCAGGCTTGGAACCTCTGTTGGCTTCTAGGGCATCTTGCATATCACTTTTAATCTCATACCTAAAAGAATACAAGCTATATTGGAATAGTAAACAATTTGGCCAGGCAAGGACATTTTCCTGGCACTTGTTTTCTAGATAATGTGAAGATGGTTTTGATCATGAGAGGCAATGTTGGATAGTGAAAAAAAAATAAAGAAGAAAAAGAATAGCTTTTGGAATGAGAAATGACGTAAGTTCCATTCAAATCCATATGTTAGCTAATAATTGCCAAGCTTCAGTTTTGGAGATTCACTTTCCTTCTCTGTGAAATGGGCACATTAACAGCAACCTCCAGAACTAATGGAAGGACCAAGTCCTCAAAAGGACTGGGATTCAAGATCCTCAGCTCATGGTAGGCTCACCGTAGGCTCTCAATAAACATGAATAGCTATCACTATTGCAATTGCTCAGACCAATGTGCTATGCACACATGATTATCACAAACAGTCATTATAATCATGAAAACTAAAGCATCTTGTTTACATATTATATAATTTTTGGTTCTGGATAAACTAGTCTAATAATTTGACATATGCAAAATACCCAGGTTAGCATTCCTCTTTTTTCTGTAGTCTCTCCATAGCATAAATTCTCTCTGCAACATATAAAATTTTTAGCCTATTAAAAAGTTGGTGGAGCCCTGGCTGGGTAGCTCAGTTGGTTAGAGTGTCATCCTGATACACCAAGATTGTGAGTTCAATCCCCAGTCAGGACACATACAAGAATCAACCAATGGATGCATAAATTGACGTTTCTCTCTTTCTTTTTGTCTCTTTCTCTCTCTCTCTTTCTTCCCCTTTCTCTAAAATCAATAAAAATTTTTAAAAAGTTGGTGGATACAAGTCCTTCAGTTGTATGCATGCATATAAGCATAACCAATGGACGCAAGACACTGGGGGAGGGGAAAGGGAGGGCATGTGTGGTGGGGGTGGTGGGTAGGGGAGGCGGGGGAAGGTCAATGGGGAAAAAAAGGAGAGATATGTACTACTATTTGTAATACTTTAAACAATAAAATAAAATTTAAAAAAAGTTGGTGGAATGTCCAAGAATTAAACAAGAATTCTGGAACCCAGACTCCACCTGCAACAAACGAGACTGTACTTCCAAACCCTTGGCAATGGGGATGCTACATTCTGGACCCTTGTTGCCTCTGCCAGCCTTCAGACCTTGTTTACGCACCTCCTGAGGACACTCTTTCCTCATTTACCATGTTTCTTTGGACGGCAACCTCTACACCTCTCAATAAATTTTGGTTTATCTAGGAGCTGACGGGCACAGAAAGCTAGATTCAATTTGTGCCGATTTATGAGACAAGTGTGCAGTGATCCTGGAAACTTTCCTGTAGCTCACTTTATAAATTAATCCCCTATTTAAATATTCTGCAGACCTTGCACAGGTCGATGGGGACGCGGGCCCAGGTTAGCCTTTTGGGCCTCTCGGTGTTTGCTACCACAACACACAAACCTTTCTCAGCACAGACAACGCTGATGTATGAGATTTATGAGAAGAGGGAAGTGTTAGCATCCTGTTGTTATTCTGGCCACAGCATTGTTGGCCTTACTGGGCCCCATAATACTAACTTCCAGACTTCTCTATCTGAGGCATGTGCAAAAGCCACACTCTCAGATACAGAGTTTTGATTTTGACCAGTGGTGTCATTCATTCATTCATTCACTCACTCACTCATTCAACTGAAATGTTCTGGGTACCTAATATATGCAAGACGCTGCAAAAGCCAAAGGGATACAAAACGGAAAGAGACACAAAACTTGGCGTCAAAGTGCTTATATTCTTCCCATATAGTATGATAGGAAAAGTAGGAAATGTATGAGGCAGCAGACCCTGGCTTGAAAGCTGCCTCTTCCACTTCAAGCTGTGTGATTCTGAGTAACTTACCAGATACTCTTCGGCCTTAGTTTCCTCATCTGTAAAATGGGTATAATCAGACTCAGTTTCACAGAGGATGCATTGAAACAGCAATGCTCAGTAAATTACTGGGAAAACTCTATGCATCTGACAAACTTTCAGGACTCTTACACACATGCAAGTAACACACAGGAGAAAGAAACAAATGTACCATAAAGGAACAAAAGAGAAGTTATGGGAAATCAGACCTAGGAGCAAAGAGCCTCATGGGGTTATAATAATGGACTGTGCTTGCAGCATTTTAGGTGTCGTAACCCAATTTTCTTTCTTCACAGTAAAGAAAGAGGAGGAGGTGGAGGAGGAAGAGGGGGCAGGAGATGGCCAGACTGTTAAATAAAAGAGAACATCTTGGCTATATTGGAGGAAGAATCAGGGTATAGAAAAGATTCTGAGTTGAGGGTTGGTGTTAAAAGAGGGAGAGTGAGGGAATGGTGATCCTCGTGCCTTTGTTTTTCTATATCCCAACAATGTTCAGTTAAAGACACTGAGGGGGCGGAGCCTATTGTCTATACTTTCAAAGCACTGATTCTTCAAGACAAGTTTCTTGCTCTCAGGAGGAAAAATAAACGAAATTGGTGAGTTCAAAAGCCACCGTTGTAATGATTATAATAGATGCAATCTGTCTTTGGAGAGCAACTCTAAGGAATACGATTGAGGGGATTCAAGGCTCCCTCTCAGAAATTCTCTCTTCTGTGGCTCCTCTGTTATAAATGGATTCTTTCGGGTTGTCACTCTCCAATCACAACCACTCCAGAACAGGTGATGACTTTGCTGACCCAGAGGGAAGGGATGGATGCATTTTCCCCGACTTCATGCCTTTGCCAATGGCTGAACCAGTCAGGTGTACAAGAGAGCCAAAGAGTAATGAAGTGGGAGATCATGGTGATCTTGAAACACGCTCACAAGTTCTTGAATAACCCTCCCTTCGAAGAGTGGAGCCGGGTTCCCCTCTCCTTGACTACAGTCTTTAGTAGATTGTTTCCCATGAACAGAACAAAGCTGAGGTTACAGAGTCTGACGGTGGTGATGTCCAAGTTTGCTCTCTGAAAGGCACTGTAGCTTCCTTCGTGTTCTCTCTCTGAGCTCACCTACTTGTCCAGCTGCCATACTGAGAGGACCCTCAAGCAGCCCCTATGGAGAAGCCCACAAGCTCAGAAGAACTGAGGCCTCATGCCAAAGTCATGTGCACACACTATATTGGATGCACAATTTCCAGCCAGCTCAAGCCTTCAGGGAATGCAACCCCCACCAACAGCTTGACTGCAACTTCATGAGAAACCCTGAGCCAGAACCACCCATCTAAGATACTCCCTAATTTCTGACCCATAGAAACTGTAAGATATCAAATGTTTATTGTTTTCAGCCATTAAGTGCTAAGGTAATCTGTTAGGCAGCAATAGATAATTGCTACAAAGACCTAGGAATGAATATGTGAATCCACGAAAAAAGACATGAATCACATACAAGTATTAAGAAATCAAGAAAAGAGAAAGGCCATTCGAGAAACAAAAATTACACAGGGACCAACGTTAGGACCTGCTAAGTATGACTTTCCCTTCCTACCAGCTCTTGTATCTTCTAGGAATATAGAGTGCTACAGATAGGTGCTCATTAAAAGCTTCTGGATGTAATAGTAATAACCACTATTTTTGTTAACATTTATTGAGCATGTATTATGTGCCAGGGTTCATGCTTTGTGCTTTATGAGAATTATCTTATTTGATCATTTCAATGCTCCTACAAATGCAGAGAGCATTGTGATCACTCTTTGACAGATGAGAAAAAACTCAAGAAGAGAAAGGTTAAGGTGACCTGCCCAAGTTCTTACACCCAGTAAGTGTGCAGCCTGCCTCCTACTGGAGAGGCCATCAAAGCTGACACTGTGCAGGTGGGGATGTGCACTGTGCTCCCAGGCCGGGTACCAGTGGGTACCCCCAAGCCGCAGGATGAACTCATTGTATCTTCCTAGTGCATCAGTTTTACTCACGGCCAAGCCGATTCAAGTATCATTTTTACATGTTCATAAACACAGATGTTGTGAGTAGATTGCAAACTTCCCCTGGAGCTCTTAAGGTAAATCTTAGAGGCTCACAGAGGACTACTTCAGGTGGGATCTCAGACCCCCAGAAGCACCATGTGTTCTCTGTTGAAAGCGCTGTCTAAGACACAGCCTGTAGATAAGGAAATGAAGGCTGGACAGGGGGCATGAGCTCCAAAGTCACAGACCTGGCAATATCAGAGTTAGGGGTCCTCAGCTGCAAATCCTGGGTGCTTCCCACCTCCAAACTGTGGCAGCGGCAAGGCCTCGGGGGCTTGGAGTAAAGCCCCTGCTTCCCTCATAGGCTTCACTCCCAAAATATCCCACCCTGCCTCTCCCCTAGGACAAGGGCTGTGATTATGGCTGCATCATTATACCTTCAAAACGAACACGGTTTCCAGATACTCCTAAATGTATTTGCAATGATTGCAATGACCCTTTTGATAAATAATTGAAGAAGAGGCACCTGACCTGGCGGCTGCAGAGGGTGAGGCTGGGGTTGGAGGAGAAGGAGGCAAGGAAGCTCCGCGAAGGACAGAAATAGTCATTTACAGTGGCAAGGAGGTAAGGAACTCTCGCCTCCCAGGGGGCCCTGAGCTGCTCAGATGTTCCCTCCAATACAGGCTGATGCTGTCCTGCTCGGCCAAATCGACCTGAACAGCCCCGAAAGCTGCACGGCTGCACCTGTCAGCCCCAATCGGCACTGCGGAAACTTTGTTAGGAAAATAGATGTACCGAGATTCAATTTTTCGATTGTCTGAAGGCTTAATTTAGTGACCTTGGAGAACATCTCCTAGAGGTGAGAGAAGATGCTGGAGATCTGTTGTGGGGGTTGGGGGAGGGTGCGGGGGAGTCATGGGCTTTCCTGGTAATGGGTAATTTGTTTACTCTAATTTTCAGGTCTCTCCGGGAAGCCATGAAAATAGTCAGATAAGTGCTACCATTTTCTTGATTTAAAAAAAAAAAGGTGGAGTTGGACAGGAAGATGAGATAGAGAAAAAAGAGTGCTCAGGCCACGCTATGCTACCTTCCTAAGAGCAAGTACACATTAAGATAATATATAAATATGGAGCTATTTATGTTTATAAATTTATAAGATGCCCACAAAAAGTGAATAAAGCAAATTCTAAAACAACAACAAACAAACACAAATCTACTTTTGTTCTGGCCGGTGTGGCTCAATTATTTGTAGAGCATTTGATTCCCAGTCTAGGTACCTCTCTCTCTCTGTCTCTCTCTCTCTCTCCCTTTCCATATGCCCTCCTCTGTTCTTTAAAATCAATAAAACATCTCCTTGAGTGAGGATTTAGAAATATAAAATAAAATTTTTATCTACAAAAATGATGCTATATATGTATATATATATGCACACACATATATGTGTGTATAGATAGGTAACAGAGATATGTTTATTGTAAATTTTTTAAATATCCACAAAAGGAGAAAAAATAATATAACCCCACATACTTATCATCTAGATACAAAAATTATTGCAATGTTTGCACTCCTCCCTCCCTGTCTTTCTTCTTTTCCCTCTTTCCTTCATCCCTTCTCTCTTCCGCCTCCTTCTTTTGTGGTTACTGCTGTTATAGCTAGTGCTGCTGAAGTATTTCAGAGTAAGCCCTGGCCTCACATCATTTCACCGGTGTCCATTTCGCATGCAAGATGGTATTCTGATCTCTGGGTCACTCTAGTGCTAGTTTGGCTCATTCGCAGAACAATCCAAAGAAAGATGCTCCAGGGAGAGAGGGGCCTGGAATTGGGAGTTCAGGTTCTGGCTCCAGTCCTCACTTGCTGGGGGTGCTCTCAACCTCTCTGAGACTCAGTTTCTTTAGACTGGGGCGCATAGTGGCTCACAGACCTGTCAGGGGATTGAATGAGAGAGACATGATTCCCAAGCCTTCCCAATCGGGTATAGGCCATGGAAATAGTCATTTTTAATGTTTGCTACTTGTGCCCTACATTCTGCGCTTCTAGAAAATCCTCTACACCATGGGTTAGCTTTTTCCAGGGAAGAGCTAAATTGTAAATATTTTGGGTGGACTAGTTGATCTCTATCACAACTATTCAATTTTGCTATTGTAGTGTGAAAGCAGCCGTAGACAAAAGGTAGACATTCAGGCAAGGCTGTGTTCCCATAATAATGTATTTTAAAGTGGGAAGTCAGCTGGATTTGGGCCACAGTTTGCTGACACTTGGTCTAGATCAACATTCCTCAAGATGTAATCCATGCATCACCGGCATCAGGACCCCAGTGCTGCTAGTTAAACATGCAGATTCCTGGGGCCCATCCTGGATTGGCTAAATGTTATAGAATCATTGAGATGAGATCTGAGAAAGGGGCCCCATGCGATCCCAAAGCAAGCTGAAGTTTGACAACCTCAATTCTAGTCTGCCTTAGAACCACTCCATCTCTTCTCCCCAATGACTAGCCTGCCCTTGGTTCCACCAAGCTCCAAGCCCCTTTCCACATCTGCCTGAAGCCTTGAGGTAGCTGCCCCTCTAGCCTCTGAGACCAGACCACACCCCATTTCTCAACTCCTTGAGCCCCCCATGAGCAAGGTATCATGCAAGGTGGGGGGAAGAGAGCCAAGGGTTTAAATCCCAGCTTTGCAATTCATAGCTCTGTAGCTCTGGCAGGTCCTTAATCTCTAAGGCTCTTGATTTCCTCACCTTTGAAGGAGAGAGAACCACAGGTACATTGTAGGATTAAAGGAAAGTAGGCATATAGGATGAGAAAACACTGCTTAAGGGACAGAGGCATGAGTATCTATCTCTATCAGTTGGTTTTAAATCCAGCTCTGTAAGTCCCAAATGGCTCATTTGTAAAATAGAAATAATAATAGTACCCAACCACCATATAGGATCGGTGGATTTAAGACAGTGATGATAATATAAGAAAACTGGCATACAATATAGAATTAATGAAAAGCATCACGTGGGGTTTGGTGATAGCTTGTATTATGTTTATCATTAATACATAGTAATGAATGTCTAACAGCACTTGGCACATAGTAGGACCTTAATAAATAAGATGCATTGCTATACATTAAATTATTGTGTATATGTTAAGTATATGTTAATAATGAAAGTTGCCCGGTGCAGTGCTGGGCATGTTGTAGACACCCAGTAGATTGCAGATAACAGTTCCAATGACGGCGATCTTGTCAGCATCCTGTTCATGGAAGGTGTTGCCTAAATGTGCATCCCAATCCTCTCCCTCTTCTCTCTCATCCCGCCTCCTCCACACACAGGAATGATTTCCTGTTTTGCGTCCCAGCTCTGACCTGGACCCTGGATCAACACTCTTCTCTCTGGAGGCTGCTCTTTCATTGTCATCATCTGTGTCACTGTGACAGGGAGCAGGAGCCAAGCCTTGGTGTCCCCAGGCCCCAGGCCCCTGGTGGGGTGTTCAGATTAGATTAGCTGGCAGCCCTCTTTCCTACTGTCACTGGCTGCCTCTTGTACTGTTGGCAGGGGTGTCATTAAGGCCTCATGGCCTGAGGAGCTAATAGAGACACCAGGGCTCCCAGTCGCCAATGCCTGCAGCAATTTGCACCTACTGACACCCAGAAGCTAATTCCCCTTCGTGACCTGACAATTTCCACTGCAACTCTGCCCCCCATCATGTCAGCCAGCCCAGCCCCCTCATTCTGATAGATAAATCTGCCCAGAGCCCACTTCTAACAAGGAGGCAGGGGTGTGCCTGGCTCCTGTCCTAAAATAACAACGTGGGCTGTGGATGAAGTTGCTAGCTGTCCTTTTAGACCTCACCTTTTCAAGTCCTTCCAGCCCTGGACTCACCCTGGTGGAAAATGGAGCTAGAGGTGATGTTGGGGAAAAATTTAGAGACTAGATGAGGATTTATGAAATTATATACCTGGCTCTGTAGTCACACAGACACCAGCTCCACCACTTCCTCAATGAGTTTATGCTACTGACCTTTACTATCCCATCTGTAAAATGGGCTTGACCACCATGCTTCCCCTTCAGAGGTTGCCCTGCTGTAATTCGTTAAAGCTCTTTGCACCGAGCCTGGGCCATAGCCAGTGCTCAAGTAGTGTCAGTTATCACTGTTTTAGAGGATCAGCCATTTAGTTTTTCATTTATTAACACTTTTCATTGATGCTTATGTGCTCTGTGGAGAAATCTGCTGTAGCCCCCACAAAGAGGCAAATTTGTGACCAGAGGAACCTTGGGTCACGTCCCCTGACAAAGACATTTACCATGAGCCCTCTGGCTTCCCTTCCCCGTCTATAAAATGGTCAGAAAATCACTTGAACTTGGCTATCTAGTGCTAAAGAGGGAAGGAAGTAACGCATCTAAAACACATAGCTCCATGTCTGGCGATGGCGAGTGCGCCATGATTCTACTTAAAGAGAAAAGGTGACTGAGGCAGAGAGAGGAAAAGCAACGTCCAGGAATTCCTTGAAAAGTGCATGTTTTTGTGTAGTTCATATCAGCATGCTCTCAGCCTTCCTTAAAGGCACAGCTTTGCAGAGGTATATGCACACATTTATGTGAACTTCCTGACACCAGGGTCTGGCGCTGTTTTACTGAACAATGTCCATCGCACCCTAAGTGATGCCTTCATCTAACATTGTCTAAGGGGTGGAATATCTCTAGATGATGCATGTGATTACCTGGCCCAGTGACCCATACCTTTCTGTGGCACCCGGAGGTGGGGTCACCATGGCGAATGTGCAGGCAATGGTGGCTTCCCCTACCTCTTTCTGCTTTAGGAAGCATTTGCCTCCCAATTTAATGTGGAATGGTGGGATACGGTGGGATGCTTACTTCCTCATTCACACAGGCCCCTGATACAATAATGTGATTATCAAGCCCCTCCCCTACCTCACCCCCACTGCCCAGCGGACCCAGCTGCAGAATGCAAACATCTGCCAGCATCATTAAGGCATTTCTATACAGGGCAAACCAAGGGCTGACCCTGTGACCATTTCCACCATTAGATTTGAATGACCTCAGCAGCAGGGCTGAAAGGCCGGAGTATTAATTCACAGAACCACAAGCTCAATTTAAGATTTAATTTGAGATAACGAAGAGCTACTGAAAGTGTATTCAAACTTCTAAGCAGGCAATAAAAGGCCTTTCCCTGTTTTTCAAGTTGAATATGAATCCAATATTTCTGTAACAGAATTTATTCACAAATTTACAAACAACATGCAAGTCTCCTTTCTCTTTTTTCCAGTTCTTGTGCTTCTCAAGCCCCCTTGTGATGTTCCTTTTAATAACCTTCTCCCCTCCCCCTTCCTTCCTAATTTACAAATGGCTGCCCTTTAGGGATTACTTTTCAGTTTGATTACATCCTTGAAGAGAAAACAGGCTTCCTTAGGCATCTCTCCCAACATTCTGGTTCCCTTGGATTCCCTCTTCAATATGCTAAGTGCTCCACTTGGGGGCTGTCCTACAGAAAGCTTTGGCCCTGCAATGTATTTTATCATCTCCTCTAGGAGGAAGAGTGACAGAAGGAAAGGGTCAAGACAATACACCACACATTTGGAAAACTGTGCTTCTCGGTTCTGGTAAACGTCTAGACTCTGAAGATTTTATTGCCAAAATATTTAAAATTCTAGCTGGAGATGGAAATTTCAGTTGCTTCAAGTAGATTCCAAGACACCGAAGTGCTTATTTTAATATTTAAAATTCTAGCTGGAGATGGAAATGGCCCACCTGCTTTGGACTCAGAACCTGAATCTTAGATGGTATTTACTAAGTAACTATTTTGTGTCTGACACTGTTCTGGTACTTTTTTTGCGTTTTCTCAGACTCAGCCCAGCTTTAGAAATAGAGAACCGTGTTTAAATTCTTGCAAGCAACATTTCTACCTGTGCCTCTTTTGCTTACATGTGAAATGCCACACACTTCAGTGCTTCCCAAAAACAACTTTAAAGTCATAAACATTATAAACATATGGGTATAAATATATTGCCAGTGAGTCACCTGAGCTTGACCCCATGACCCTGTTGGAAATGTACAACCTTCCTGAGAACTGCACTGCAAACATGCTGGTCTCTATTAACATTATACAATGTGCAAAGTCTAGGACCACAACATTTCACAATCCTGCAATTCACTTACTTTATTTGTCTTTGGGTTTCCAAAATGAGAAGCCATGGGGAGGGTGGGTGGAGGGAGGATAAACTGGAGGCCTGAGATAGCTGGTTTAGCTGGCTTTCAGCCCACCCTCATCTTGGGTTGTAACCTGGGGCAAGTCAGTCTACCTGGACCTCAGTGTCCTCACTTTCTGTTAGTCTTCTCATCAGGAGAGAGGAGGCTTACCATAGGGAATGGTTGAGTAGATTTTAATCCACAATTCCTGACACAAAGAAGTCACAGGGGAGAAAGGCTTAAAGAAATGCTCTACGTGCATGTAAATCACTATAAGTGGGTGGAATAGAGTTCTCCCAAATTCATGCTCACCCAGAACCTCAGAATGTGACTTTATTTGGGAATTGGGTCTTTGCAGAGGTAGTTAAGGATCAAGATGAGAAGATACTGGATTAGGGTGAGTCCTAAATCTAATGACCTGTGCCATTATAAGAGACTGAAAAGACACACAGGGACACAGATGAAAGCAAGGTAAGAATGGAGGCCAAGATGGGAGTGACGTGTCTACAAGCCATGGAATGCTAAGCATTGACAGTGACCATCAGAAGCGAGGAAAGGAGCATGGGAAGGATTCTCACTCAGGGCTCCCAGAGGGAACCAAGCCTGCTAATACCTTGATTTTTAACTTCTGGCCTCCTGAACTGTGAGAGTAAATTTCTGTTGTTTTACATCATCAACTTCATGGTAATTTGCTATGGCCCTAGGAAACCCATACAGGTGGAATGGCTTATGCTAAAGTATGAGGCACTTAAGAAAAGGCCTAGGATTTTTATTTTTATTGAAGTTCTCAGCATTTCTTGGGGTGGTGGATGCACAAATCCTGAGTCTGTCCCACTGATCCCCCCAAAATCTTCCTGAATTCTTGGCAGTCATTGATCAACTTTACTAATAAGAAGGGGCTGAGTAGAACTTTTCAGATCACCAATTTGGAACTTTTTTTTAAGGGTGGAAAAGTGACTTAGTAACACCAAGCTGTCCCCAAATAATATCCTTGCATCTTATTTTATCCCATCATTATTTCCAGTGCTAGGGCTTGTAGCCCTCAAGTATGTTGGGGATCACTGAAGACAATCATGTAAAATAAATGGTGGTTAATTGGATCACTTATTACAACAACTTGGCTACTGAGCTCGGCTTGTGTCTCCAAAGAATCAGAGAATGCTGAGGAGTGAGTTGAAACTGTAGAGGCCAGCCCACTGGGTGGGAATGTAGAGGCCAGCCCACTGGGTGGGAATGCAGAAGAGTAGATGCTTGGTACGGGATGAACTTACCAAGTGAAGGTTATGGGCCAAGTACACTGGTGAGCCCGTCACCACTATGACTTTCAGATAATTTTCACAAACCTTCATTCTGGAGCTGAGCACAATGAGGATTAGAGATATTAAGTGACTGTGCCAGAAACATTTAACCAAGGAAGCAGATGCCAGCCTATGCTTCCCAACTCTTCTCCACTCACATGCTTAGTTTCTACTATATAGTCCTTCTCTCTGTGCTGATGAATTTCTTAGACTTAAGTAACCTTTGGGATTAAGTAGCATTGCCTCCATTTTAGAGAAGAATAAAAGCCCCAAATTGTTGAGTTGGCTGCAAAGCTGGTTACATGGTAGAGAAAGCACCCAACCCCAGGCCTGCCTTGTTCCAGCGCCATCCTCCTTTCTTCAAAGCCTGCATCACCAAGGGCTGCAGAGCGGCTCCTACCAACCCAAAGTCCCAGAGGAGAGCTTTGTGTGCTGTAAGAGGTGATGGTGTGAGAAGGGTGGGGTGGAGGGGAGCATGGGGCAGTGGCTGGGGTATATCCATGCTGGGAAGAAGGTGGTCACTGGTGTGTGGCTGAGACCTCCCTTCCAGGAAGGTGTATGGCCTTCAGATGTCAACCTCTGCAAGAATGCCTGAACTGCAGAGAGTCACATCCTTCCGGGGTCAATGGCCCAGTGACTAGTCAGGAAGAGGTGTCAGGGTCTGGGCATATGAACCCCATGGGGGTTGACACTCTGCTGGGCCCTTTAGCTCCAGATCTCTCCAAGGCTGAAATCCTTGCCCAGCTGCATCTCAGCTTGACTTCTCCCTCTGGCCACACCAGCTTCATTCCACAGGTGTGGAACCTAAGAAAAGTTCTGCAGGATAAACATCCTCTCAGAGTTGGCTCCCTGGAAAACCAACATGAGGTTTCTTATTTCTAAAGAAAACTATGATGGCTTGACCTTTCACTGGGGCGATCCGACTGCCTGGAGACTTCTTTCATCCAAGTCAGAGGGGTGGATAGGCGTGGCTCAGAGGAACAGACAGGGCTGGGACCTGAGAGCTTCCTGGGAGTTTTAGGAGGAAGCTGGGGAAGGAAAGAGCTCCTCTAGGTGGGATCTGTGTGTCTACACACAAAAGACTCACCCCTGACGTCCACAAGTGCAGGACTTAACAGGGTCTAAACGTGAACTTCTTGTTGATATAATTAGTGTTGGCTCCATGTCAGAGGCTTTGTAGCCAACTTGGCAGGGGTTTGTGAGTTTTGATTGGCAAATCTGAAGCAAAGTTCAGCCAAGTTCTATATCTATTTTCTAGTGTGCCTTCTGCGCATCTAAAAAAGCCACCTTTCCTGATAGATGTTCACTTTTATGGTTGTTGGTAGCTGAAGACATTAGCTCTTTAAGTGGACAAATGCTTCTGGCAGACCAGGCTGCGCTAGGAGGACGAGAAATGCCTTCGGGTTCCTCTGAAAATTAATGTAATAAGATCATTAATCAGAATTCTATCAAGTCTACACACTTGGCCTGGGCTTAAGAGGCAATACTTTGAAATTGCAGTTGGCTAAGCTTCCCTATTCTTTGCGAATCCGAGTGGGAAAGAAAAATGGAACAGAGCTAATGTTTAAGAAAAACTGGCAACAGGAAAAAGGTTTAAGCAACATTTAATTCCTCAGCTCCACTAGGGGCTGCAGAGGGTTACGGACGATTTGACCTTTGCATTTCTTAAGTCACTGCAGACTGGGATCAGAAACCGTTGCTCGGACCCCAAGCCAGCTCAGAACCAGTTGGGGCGATGGCTGCGGCCCACGTTATTTACTTGTTTGCTGCCAGCTAAAATAACGTCCTTGGGGACTTGCAATGGAATCTGGCTATTTCTTACCTTCAGACGTTTGTGACCAGGTGATGAGAAACTTTGGAAGCTGAAATAGATTGCACAGACGAGCCTGCTGGCACTGCGTGGCTTTTGACTTAAAGATTACCCGGAAAGCAGACAAAGAGCTGCAAAATCAGAGCCAATAACAGTTTCTCCGTAGCGACTGCACAATTTTAGACGACACTATACCTTTCCAAATCACATAACGGTGCCCTGAACATTGTACTGAATGTGGTTGTCTCTTAATGTGACATAGCTGCATCTGTATTTACTATTATAACTCAGTACTCAAGAGAGGCATATTTTTAAAGACAAAGGGCCAGGCTTTTGTGGAAATGTTCTCCCCCTCCCCCCACACACCCACCCCCCTCCCCGCCCCTTGTATAAAAAGAAAAAAAAAAGAGTGGCTCCTGCTTGTCTGGTAGACTTCAGTAATTGGCAGGATTTTGAGTAAGCTCTTTTAAGAGCCCTTCATTTCTATTTTCACATTAAACACACTTGCAATATCTATTAAAAGCACAAATACTGAAGCACACAGCAAGACTATCAATGAGCTTACATCTGGAGTCCTCGATATATCAGGAGAAAAGAAGTGAGCATTTATATAGTTGTATTTCTTGGGAAGGCAGAGGTGGAAGGAGAAGACTATGCTCTCTCTCCCTCTCTCACCTCCTGGACCTAGCCAGTGTCCCACATTTTATATATATTCTATATCTGAGGGCTTATCTAAAGGGGTCAAGTTCAGGATTTGATTAAAATAACAAATACTGGATTCTGCCTTCATTTCAAGGAGTATTTCCATTAAAGCCTGGAGTATTCCACAGGGGAAAGGCAGAACACATACATGGATATTTCTGCCATGTTCTGGCTGGGACCCCGTGGCCTCACATTTCTAGGATGATTGAGCAATATCCCAGGGAGGACACATAAGGTCACCCAGGGGACTTGGGAACATCTGGGAGAGAGCAGGGTCAGTGAGGGGGTTGAGGAGAGAGCCTCCAGGCCCTGAAGGGATCTCCAAAATCATTCTCAAGGTTACATTCAGGCGCCGACAGAGCCAGATGTGAGCACGGACTTGTAGGCAGCCAAGCAGCAGGATGAGGGTCATTTAAACACGGGCAGCGAGGTCGGCCTGCAGCTGCCCTTGGCCTCAGACTGACAGTTGCACATCTAGCTCCTTAGCTCCTTTCCAGATTTCTTTAAAAGAACAGGAAGATTCCAGAGACGGAAACCCAAGGGAAGGAAACGGATCATAACTCAGCAGAAGTCTCCTTTCAGAATCTTCCTCCACCTATAAAACTTATAATTATGTGTTTTGGATGAAGGTTTATGCATTGGACAAGGAGGTTGTCATGGTCTGAGATTTCAAACCATATCTATTGGTCAGGATCCCGGCACAATACAGATGGCAAACTCTAAGTGGGTAATTTGAGGAGCATTTAATAAAGGCACTGTGTGCAAAGTTCATTGCAGGGTCTAAGGGACCAGTGAGGTTGAGGGCAGTATCCTGGAGTAACAAAGGGGCAAGTTCCCCACCCTTGACAGCCGAACAGAGGGAACGTTTGTAGAGGGAGTCTGTCAACCCACGCCCTGCAGGGAGCAAGCCTGGGGAACTAACAGCCTAACCTTGCTTTGTTCTTGATGCCCATCATGGCTAAATCTGACCTGAGGGTGAGAGGGCCAGAGAGCTCACTGAGGTCAGCATCCTGGGACACCGGGCAGGGTAGGAATTGTCTGGAGGGGACAAAGAAAACCAGTGCATAAGTCATACTCTAGAGCAGTGGTTCTCAACCTTCTGGCCCTTTAAATACAGTTCCTCATGTTGTGACCCCCAACCATAAAATTATTTTCGTTGCTACTTCATAGCTGTAATGTTGCTACTGTTATGAATTGTAATGTGAATATCTGATATGCAGGATGGTCTTAGGCGACCCCTGTGAAAAGGTTGTTCGACCGCCAAAGGGGTCACAACCCACAGGTTGAGAACCTCTGCTCTAGAAGGCCTTGGGGTCTCAGGAACCCTACTGCATGGGTAAGTGAGAGGTCAGGTGGGCAGGGCCATGCTTCCCGACCTCAACCAAGAGATGTTGGCTGCGAGGTTTTTATATTGGTGAGCCATATCAGGTGTTATTTGGAGGTAGAACTCTTTTCCCAGGAGGATCTGATTTGGAAATCCCTGGCCTAGATGTTTTCTCTGGCATCTCTTAGGTCTGTGGTGCGTGATTCCACAGGAAGACCTGGATGTAATCTATAGAGTGCACAGCTCAAAGTCGTATTTGTCAGCAAAGAGTGCTGACACTTTGTCCTCTTGTGGCTACAACCTCTTTTGTTTTGTCTATATATGGAAAAGCCAACATTTTGAAATATAGGTTGATTTCAAATTTTTTTCAAGAGAGGCCACCTCTTGGTAAGTTTTATTTGATGGTGTAATGTAGGTAATCTACGGATTAAAAATAAATAAATAAAATCTTTTAAAAATGCAGTTGCTTCGAATTAAAATGGAATAATTCATATTTGTTTCAAGATTTCTAGGAATAAAGAGACATTTCAACAGGAGGATTAAAAGGAGGAAGAGGGACAGGGGAAATCAAACACCGGGAAGATGAAAAACTATTGCCTTAAAGACACACAGGGAGGAGGGAGATTTTTGCTGAAATGCCCTAATAAAAAGGAACTGGAATGGCTTCCCAGGAACCGGGTCCACTAGCCGGCAGAAAAGAGACCAGCAAAGCTGGATTATCTACTGAGATGGCATGCTGTTGGGCACAGAAGGCTCGGCCAGTGTGCCAGGGCGGTGTGGTCAAGTACAGATATTAGAGCAGGAAGAGCAAAGAAAAACTGAATAAAGAAACAACAGGTTCCTCACCAAGGGAGGAGTAACATAACCTGCAGCCTGGGGTGGGGGCCGCCTCGGGAAGGTGAGGGCTGGGGCTCTTTCTTCCCTAATATAGATTAATGGCTTGCTCCAGCAGGCAGCTCCACACTCGCCAAATGTGCTGACCGCCTGAAATTAGCAAAGGTGGTGACTAAGGAAGGAAGGAAAAAAAAAATGAGCGGAGTCCGAATGTGGCTCACTCACCCTGGTCTGACATATGACAAACAAAATTAACAGCGACAAAGAGAAAGCAACAAGTACCAGGGAGTAGGAAACAAACACCAAATAAATATGATTGATCTCAGAGGAGGCCTGTGGTTGTTGGTAAGACTTTGGGATTACAACAGACATACATGCTTACACTGCAGGACCCCCACTCCATCCCTACCCACACAGGCATCAAGCAAAGCCAAGCACCACAGAGTAATATGGGCATAATTATATCTCTTTTAACCAGCGCAAATGTGTTTTCCCGGAAATTAGACTAGATTATCCTGGACTGTGGCAAAACTCAGCTCAAGTATCATACTCCTCTGGTCTCCTTATAAAAATGTTACTAATCTAACGCTTGAAGCGTATTAGGGAAGGCGTGGAGGCTGATTCTGGGATTTAAAAGCCTGTGTGTTGTTATTTAAAGGGCTATAACTATCCAGGTTAGGAGGCCAGAAAGAAAACCAATGGAAAACATGAAATGAAGAGTTACTTAGGATCTGAAATATCGTTATGAGGTGGATGGTGCTATGGCAGCAAAATAGCAAACATCAGAAGCAATATTAAAGGTAAATTTGAGCAGCTGATTAATTTTTTCTGAAAAAACTAAGTATCAAGGAATTATGGGGGAAAAGATACACATGCAAATTGCAAGGACAACAACAAAGAAAAACAAGTATCTCACTATTCTTTACAGCATGATGGGAGCAATAGAATTTAGCATAAATGTAAAAGAAAATAAAAAGGAAAGGGAGGGAGGGAAGGGGAAGAAGAAATGGTAGCAAACGCAGTGAACATACACAATGACAGTTTCTAAACAGCATTCTCGTGACATGAATGTACCTGCGAATATAATTCCCCAAAGTGGAACATCCCACCCAGGCAGGCTATGAATCAAGAGAGGATAGAGGATCCTGAGTTAGTAGGCAATTTCAAAATTCCTTAAAAATATATACCTGAAAAGTATATATACACACCCGCATGTGTACATTTGTGAGCATGAGAGCGCACACAGGCATGTTGTCTCAGCATGTCACAGAACACTAATCTTCCCAGACTGTGACAGACGTTTTCATCAGTTGTTCATAAGCCAAGTCTTCACACTAGCACTGCTTGCCTGTCCCTTTCTCTGTCCACCCCTGAAACACAGAACAAGCTACTGACAATCAGGAAAGCCCCTCGGTGTATCCTAGGTTCACCAAACAGACTTCCGGCATCAGAGCCTGTGTGCTGCCTGTGATGTATTCTGAGCGTCGGAACGCAGAGCCCAGGCTACATCGCCGTCTCTTCCGGCTTTATGACAAAATGACGGAGCACTTGTCTTTTTACATCTTGTGCTGTCATTCGTCTTTTTCTATGGAGTTTCCCCCTCTGGCATAAGATGATTTGTCTCCGAGGAGAAAGTCTTGATATGGTTATTTCTTCAGAGGACAGCAGATCTAGTTTGGATCCCCACCTTCTTCCACACTTGAAACGATGGCCCACTTCAGTCGGGATTAGCAGGCTTAACAATTAGAAGTCAATGCTGTGTTGAGCAGGCCAGGGTCACCCGGAAGGAACAGCTGGAGGTAACATTCTCTGGGCTGCAGAATTTGTCAAGGCAGTCGTGGGGGTAGTGAAAGATGCTTTAATCAGTCGTTGACTGTTAATTCCATTTGCTAATAAATATGCCTCCAAGAGTCCCAAGTGGTACGGGAGACGCACATTTGCTTAGGGATGTTTTCTATACTAACATTTATGTTTGAGGCCTTGTCATGTGTTGCCATTCTCAAATGTGGAACACAACTGTGGCTGTGATGTGCACACAAACCTATTAGCTAGTATGTAGTCGGGTACACGACTGGGCAGAGCCTGATATTTCTTAGGTGAGCTGCTATTTAACAGACCTAGGTGGAAACTGCGAATCGGCTGGAAATAAAGCTATGTTCTGATAGGTATTTCTTGAGTATTTCGGCAGTTTTGTTACACAGGGCAGAGGACACCCACAGCTTTGAAGGAGAATATAAAAGGACTTTCTAATACAACTGTGTGAGGAACGGAGGGAATGAGAGGGAGGGAGGGAAGGGAGAGAGAGAGAGAGAGAGAGAGAGAGAGAGAGAGAGAGAGAGAGAGAGAGAGAGAGAGAGAGAAGGAAGAGAAACATCGCCTTGTTGCTCCACTTATTTATGCATTCACTGGCTGCTTCCTGTATGTGCCCTGACTGGAAATCGAACCCGAATCATGGCTCTAACCACGGAGCACCTGGCCAGGGCAGGGCCCATGCTCTTAATGCTTCTCTGGTGCTATGAGACTTGCTAGAAAAATAAGATACCAAGGGTCCCCGAGGGAGAACATGCCTTGAGGGGAGAGTGTGGGCTGCTCCCCCAGAGGAAGGAGGGCAAGTTTGAGTGCAGGCTCCACGGAGCTACCTCATGTGGTGGCCACCCACTGGGAACAGCAACTGAGGAGCTCGCACGGGCTCCCTCGCGAGCACTTGCATGCACAGAGCACGCCATCCTCCCCTTCCCTCTTCCTTTCCCAGCTCCATTTGAAGAAACTGCCATCATACCTGAGGGGCAATGAAGCCCAGCCAGCTTGCTAGGAGACCCATCTGCTCTTTCCTAGATGGCACTGGAACTAGGACTAGCCCTTTCCTGCTGGATTAAATCTCTGGGGTTCTAGAAAAGCTGATGGGAAGAGGAAAAGAAAAGGAGGTACCACAACAGATAAATAACCAGCCTTCTGCCTATTTGGGGCAACGGGGGGGGGGGGGGCAGGGGTAGTGGCAGGGGCACCAGAGGAGCTGGGGTGGAGGCATGGGCTTCAGTTATTAACCTGAAAATGAAGAATAGATTTTTTTTTTTTATCTCATTTGTACCTGCTGGGGAAGCAAGTCACATCTAATATGATAAAACCACTTTCATTTAAAAAAAAAATGGTTTTTCCTTCCCAGAATACCACGGTGGATTTTTTTATATCTGCTTTGTCACTTTGCTTGTTTTTCACCCCCTATTCCCTACCACCCCCACCACCCCCCCAAAAAATACCAAATTCCTTAAAACGTTCTGCTCAGACATTCATCTCAAGTAATAGGGCACATGGGCTGAAGCAAACCATGTAGGAGAAGTATTTGTATATTTCTCACCTGGCTTGAGGCTACCTGTGAGGAGGGAGCAGGCGAAAGGGAAAGGAGGTGCTCTCTCCACGCATGGACACCATGTATGCTCAGAGCTTTGTGGCGGCTGTAGCTCATTAGCTATAGTTGGTACGAAGCATGCTACCTGTGGGGCCATAAAACACCCTATAATAATTCATCAGGTCCTGAGAGTTCTCCTAAGTACATTTAGATCAAGTGCACGACATTTCCCCCTAATGGTGGCATCGGCTAATGGCCTAACGGACTTGGTCGGCTCCACCAAGCCACACAATTACATTGTGTCTGTTCAAATGAGTGGCTATCGTGAAGGGAGATGGGTGGACATGGAGGCGCAGTTTAGGCTGCTGATCAGGCCACACACAAGGGCACTGAGAAAATTAGACCCTTTGAGCCTCAGTTTACCCATATTTGAAGTAGAGATATTAATATTGGCCTTTTAGAACTGGTGTGAGGAACACCTGGAATAAATGTGTGGCTCGTGGAGGAAATCAGAGGAGATGGCTAATCTTTCTGCTGGAGCTTATGTTTACATTAATGAGGCGCTGCTGAGGAAAGCTCCGCCTCCCACCTCCATGAATGGACTTCAGCCTCCTTCCCCTGGTGGTTCGCACTTCTCTAGTATGACAACACCTTTTATGACATCAGAAATTCAGACACCCACACTCTTAGTAGCCATTAATTTTGAGTAAATACATAATGGTCAAGTGTTACTACGAATTCAGGAATACTTTTAAACTGAATTTCTGTTTTACACATCACAATAGCATTTCCCACAACTGAAAACCATTTGCACACACATGCAAGATTTATTACTTAATCCATCTAGAATACCATACTTGCAGCATGTATGGATTTGAAGAAACTTTGTAATAAGTCCTGGGTCCAGTGCAGAGGGCTGAATCATTGCTCTTAAGGAGGACAGGAGGTCTTCACTGGCAGATAACGTGATCTGAGGCTGAATTCTGTGGATGCTAAAAAAGGGGGGAGGGATGCTGTAGGGAGCTTCTGTCAGTTGGGCCCAGGCCCTAGAAGATTCTGAAAATGGGGGAAAGGGATGTCCACTATGGTAGCCACGTGCAGCTACCGAGCACCTGAGATGTGGCCATTGCAGCTGAAAAAAGTGACTTTTAAAATTTTTACGTAAATTTAATTCACTTAAGTTTAAATAACTACATGTATCTAGTGGCTGCCCCTAGGAAACACACAGCTCTCAGTTGGCGCAGGCCTGTGTGCAGAGACCCTGGTTATATCATAGTAAGTAGCCTCCTTTCTGGGGATCAGTTAACGGCTGGGGCCCTTCAATCTAAGAAACTACTTTTTTCTAGAAAGCATAAATGCTCCGAGGCAAAACTGAGTTGCTTTATCCCTCAGCACCCTGCTTTTGCCACATTTGAACCAGGTTTTAGCTACTCTTATTAATTAGAAAAAGTCTAGAAGCAAAAACATTTAAAGTAAACCCAAGCCCTGGATGTTAAAGCTGTCATTTTTTTCCCATGGCCTCATGATTCAAGGATTAATGGACCTTAAAACAATCATAAAACATCAAGGCCCTTGCTCAAGTGCAGAAGAACAAGAATAGGTTTACTTCTGCTCCAGTCTTCTCGCTTTAAATTCACTGGGTGTCACCGGGCTCTGTAAACACTTGTAAGTATTTTGACTTTGTGGTATAAGATCTTGTTAATCTGTTTCCTCCCTGACCTTCCTTGCCTAGCAGCATGTTGTGATTCGTGGAAAATTCATGAGAAACAGCAAGGATGTACTCAGTGACATAGATTAGGACACAATAAACCTAAATAATGGCAATAAAGTGCAGATTCCGATTCAGTAAACCAACTCACTGAAGATTTATGGAGTGTCAGGCTGCACCAGGCACTCGGTGGACACTTGCACATATAACATATTTTATTTGCACAGTCCTCAGTATAAACACAAGGGGTCAGCATCGGTGTCCCCCATTTTATAGATATGTACACTGAGGGACATTCAAGCAGTTAGTAATAGGCAGAGGTCGGATGAACAAACCAGGTTTTCTGACTCCCAGATAATGTCCCCGCCACCCCACCACCCCCCGCCACTAATACAGCACTTCAGGATATTAACCTTTTGCTTATGATCTGTGGCAGACTGTACTTTTTAAAAGTGGCCATGGTGATATTTCTAGTCTCACATTCCCTTGCAGAATCTTCCTATAGCCCCATCAAGAGAGAGAGTCTAGCCTGGCCAGCATGGCTCAATGGTTGAGTGTTGACCTATGAGCATTGACCTATGAACCAAGAGGTCAGGGTTGTGGGCTTGATCCCCAGTATAGGGTGTGCAGGAGGCAGTTGATCAATGATTCTCTCTCATTATTGATGCTTCTATCTCTTTTTCCATCTCCCTTCCTCTCTGAAAAAAAATATATTAAAAATATGTATTTAAAAAAAAAAAGAGGAGAGTCTACTACCTCTCCCTGTAAACCTGGACAGGCCTCCATGGCTGCCTGGACAAAGAGAATGCAGAAAACCCAATGCTCCATGACTTCCGTGGCTAGGCCATAAAAGGCAGTACAGAGCCTGCTTGGCTCTCTCTCCACACAGTCACTCTTGGTTCCCTGCCGCCATATTGTAAGGAAGACCAAGAAACAGGAAACAATATGTAGGTGTTCCAGCCAAGGCTCACGAGTGAACAACATTCTGATTATCCCAGAGCTCAGCTGATGCTGACTGGAGCAGAGACAAACTGTTCCCGCCAAGACCCACTAAAACCACAGGTTCAAGAACAACACACATGTTGTCATTTGAAGCCACTACATTTTGGGGTGGTTTGTAATACAGCAATAGTTATTGAAATATGACCAAACTTTAATGAAACTCTACAGAATAGGCCAATGCTGTAATTCCCCCAGCAAAGACATCTGACGGCTAGAGGATGGCTTCCCGTGTAAGAAATCTTGACAGGAAAAAGGTAAAGGCTTTGGCTATAGAGAAACAATGAGAATTTGGAAGGCTTATTACATCAGGGAATTAAATGAAGCATTCGATAGAAAAGAAAACAGAATGCTAAATGAATACTCCACAAAGTGTAGATTTATGGGATTATGTTTATTGCTTTGACTACAAACATCTATCGATAGCTTCAAATGGCTTTGAACTAATTTACTTGTTTGGCTCTGAAAGACTACTTGGCTTAAGTGGATCTTCCAATTCTGTCTCCTGGGGTACAAGGTGGCACTGGGTTTATTCCACAATGTTTAGAAGATGGGGAAAATGTTGCTGGAATGCTAATAGGGAACCCAACATGGCAGAAGAACATCTTACTCATGTCTGTATTCACAGATCCTGGCATTGTCCCTGGCAGTTTTTAGAGGAATTGGAAGAAAAACTAGATAACCTCATAGAGGTATGGCCATACAGACAATTAAAGAAGGTTGGCCGTGACTTCTGACACTCACACATTCACCAAAATGAGAGGCCATGGCTTAGCAATAATAACCTAGAATGAGACGTGGAGCTCACCATTTTCAATCCATCCCCAAGGTGGCTCTTGTCTGTGCTGCCTGTGCTTGACAGCCCAGAGGTGCTGGTGAACTAATTAGATCCCTCTCAAATACATTTTTTCCTTTCTGGGTTAAGACTGCTTTGCCTAGCTTACAAAGTTTACAGTCTACTTCTTTAATTTTGATATTTTGATAGTAATATTCTTAACTTCATATATATGACCATATACACAGACATTTTTATTTTTAAGATGTATTGCAAATATCAGGGGAAAGAGACATTTTTGCATGAGCTTCCCAAATACAGATGGAAACCATCCAAAAATATTGGGAGTGATATTTCAATCTTTCAGGAGCTGTTACTTATGAAGAAATTTATATTAATTGGGTTACTTTAAAAACCTGTAACACTGACAGGTTACATCCTTAGAATTACAAAATGCCTAAGGTATAAACAGGATTTTTTTTTCCTTTTTTTATTTATGGCTGTGAATCTTCTGTGCACACCTGTACTATCAAGGTAACTTTTGCTATAAACAGCATTTAAAAATTATCACATAAAAAACTATCAAGCACTAAATTAGAAAAAACACAGAAATTCAAAAGTGATAGTTAAATTTATGAAGTAATTCTGCTACACTCAAAGGCTCATTGCTTGACATGTAAAAAATTTGGAGCTGCGTGTAATGCCTAGGTAACAATTTCTCTCCAGTGGGGGAACCATGAGCTACACCAGACACCAAATGCGAGCCACATGCAGAACATATGTGCTTCCGATGTGCGCTTGTTTGCATGACTAATGGTGATAATATTAAAAGTCTTTTCTCATCATTTCAATTCCTTTTTTTTTTTTTTTTTTGGCTGAGTGCCTTTTTTTTTTTTTTTTGCTACCTCCAAGAGCTGTTAATTTTGCTCACTGCTGAGCAAAAGTCAAAGTCAGAGTCTAAACAGCTTGTAATGAGTTTTCAATGGCCCATCTCAATGAAATTGAGGGCAAAGACCAGCCGGCTCAGGCAATGTCAGCCCTGAGAATTTATTAGCCAGGGTGAGTTGTCGGGGGAAGGAGCAGAGGAGAGACTGAGGTTCCTGGGCTCTTCAAGAGGCGCCCCAGCTCTTATTAAAAAGTGGTGACACCAGGGCACATGCCATCAGACCTATCTGCCATTAACCGCCACTGTGGCAGGGTCAGCCTGGTTGCGGAGTGAAGGAGAAAGAAGTCCCTGGTAAGAAAGAATAGTTTCCACCTCATGATGATGCTATCACTCCTTTCTACCCTTGGGTATTCCAAGGATCTGAAAAGAAGGAGTACTCTTTTGTTCCTTGAGGTCCTCCAAATTCCACACCTGCCCACCTGCACACACCTGGCTCAACCTGCTGATGGTGATTTAGGCAAAGTGGGGCAATAATCAATTTTTGAGCTCCAACTTTTATTTGTTCAATTCTGTTTAAATTTCTCCGTCACACCCATTTCCTACAGATCCCTTGTGATTTTACTTCCAAGAATACCCTTTAAAACCACACAACACTCTTCTGCATAAATGCAGAATCTCCATATAAGACAGGATTCTGCATGAACCTGACAAATTCTACACTTGGGAGTAGAGATCAATTTGACAACAGATTCTTTGGCCAAAAGAAATGCACGGCAAACCAATAAAATAACGGACTTGAGCAAGGTGGTGGTGTGAGGGGGAAAGAAACTTTTGCACAGCCACATGTTTTTATTTTAGGAGGAATCTGTGTGGTTTGTGCTAAGTGTCCACATGTCCTGTGAGTGGAATAAATTAAGACTGTTGGATCCTCCAAGATAAATTTTTATACAATTGATATTAAATTACAATTGATTCTAATATATTTTTTATGAAGAACCTACTAACTGTCAGCCACAGTGCCAAGCACCAGGAATTTCATGGCAGGCCTCATAATGAAATTCAACACATCTTTTTTGCCACTCATTCATTTCTTCAATCATTCGTTCATTGATTCAGTCACTGGCTACATTCACAAAGATTTCTTAAGTACATGCTAAGAACATTACGAACTAGGTTCAAGGGGAAATGTCTGATCTCCACCATTAATTTAGACTCTAGTGCAGGGGTGGGCAAACTTTTTAACTCGAGGGCCACAATGGGTTCTTAAACTGAACCGGAGAGCCGGAACAAAAGCATGGATGGAGTGTTTGTGTGAACTAATATAAATTCAAAGTAAACATCATTACATAAAAGGGTACGGTCTTTTTTTTCAATAGTTTTATTCATTTCAAACGGGCCAGATCCGGCCCGCGGGCCGTAGTTTGCCCACGGCTGCTCTAGTGGCACAGAAAATTCCAGATTAATATAGTGGATTCTAAAGCCTTCCACAAACCACTAACTTCCTATTTGTTTAAAGAAACTTGTTTTCGCAGCATTCACCTTGTTCAAGTTATTCATTCAGTTCCATTGATAGTCATGCCCCTTTCTATGTACCACAGCATTGCTGGGAAAATTAAACATGCATTAAATGGCTCACACAGGGTCTGTATTAAGAATGTGCTATATGAATTCAATAAACAGCCAAAAAACAACAACAAAATACAAACCAAAACCACCAAATGTTGCTCTTTGTGTTTAATATATATCTGTATATTTCAAGAGTATGTCTGATCTAAGAGTGAGAATTACACACACATCCTCATTTTCACATGACAATAATGCTAATAACAGTAGTAGTAAGAAGAGGCCTCCATAG
The DNA here is from genome assembly GCF_963259705.1 of Myotis daubentonii. Lineage (NCBI taxonomy): Eukaryota > Metazoa > Chordata > Mammalia > Chiroptera > Vespertilionidae > Myotis > Myotis daubentonii. The sequence goes on from NC_081854.1 coordinate 37,894,496, forward strand.
CAGAAGCCATTACTCTGCCAAACTCTGTGATAGGCCATTTACACCCATTATCTCATTAAATTCTCATTTAACCTGCAAGTCAGGTACTATTTTTATCCCATTTTGCTGATAAAAGGTTGACAGAGGTTAAGTGATTTACCCCAAATCACAAAACCAGTGTGCATTTCAGATCAGGGAAACCTGACTTCAAAAACCTATAAAATAGCAAAACCCTGTTTAGATCGTAAATCCTACACAACTTTAATCTTTTAAGGGAAAATTGAAATGTCCCTTTGTCTGAAAGTGAAATGTAATTGATTCACACACTACGGAGAGGGACAATAAAGTTGTGTGTATGTGCTCGAAATGGGTCTGTCTCCAAATCTCACCACCAGCTTTAAAACTCTGCTGGTAACTTTGTTCAGGACAAAGTACAGGCGAGGCATTGTTAGTGGGGATGAGAGTTCAAGAATTCCCCTGAAAAGGTCCCGATTCCTTATGAATTTATCAACTACATTCAAATACTAGGGGCACAAATATCCTCACAGGAAGTTAAAATGCTAAGCATTTCTAAAAAAATAAGAATTACCTTTATAACTGCCCATGGAAGAATAAACTATTACTTGGGGTGATATTTATGCTTAAGATTTTTGTATTTTATAAAACTTCCCTAAGAGAGCCTGGTGCTTAATATTTTCTATTGTTCTAAACCAGTGATTTTCCACCTTTTTCATCTCACAGCACCCAATAAACTAATTACTAAAATTCTGCGGCACAACAAAAAATATATTTTTGGCTGATCTGACAAAATATAAATAGGTATGATTTTGATTCATTCACACCAGACGGCTATTGTTGTGTTGGCTGTTGTCATTTCTTTATTTGATAATCTAAGGGAAAAGAGGTCAGTGCCCCTGACTAAATAGTCAGGTATTGCATGTTTTAAAAATTCTTGTGGCACATTTGACAATCACTGCCCTCAACTATCAGACTATTCTTGACTAAGAAAATCAATCAAGTGAGTGCAGGGGAGAAAATGTTATCTCTAGAGAAGTTTGCTATAGTTGCAACAACCCTGATACAGACTAGAGGCACCAATGCAAGCCAACTAAACATTTGGATTTTTGAACAATTCTCTCATTCTGAAAAGTGACCCGAAAGTAAGCAAGCTCCCACACGCACCCCTTAAATATCTGCAGTTGAATCTTTGCTGTGGCTAGCTCCCCATTAGCCACAGTGGATGTTGCAAAGTATTTATTTAGCAAAGGAAGCAAATGACAAATCCTATCACTCAGGACAAGGCAATGCATATCAGAGGGTAGTTCTGATCACACAAGCTTATCCCCACTCCCCAGCTTTCCAAATTCTTAGAAGAATGAGCCTTAGAGAACACCTCTTTGGGGTGATTTTCACACCCCAGTCTCTAGAAGCTCCTACAGAATCATAACTTGCAGACATCACATCACTCCATCTGGTCACCCGTTTCCAAGCAAAAACTCCGAGCGACAAATGTGTCTTCGTTTGGACAGCCCCGCCCTTTCCTGGCATTCCTCTGAAATGCCCTGGCTGAAAAGCCTGACTTTTTTTTTTTTTTGCTACGGAACAGTGAACATTTACACAATCATTAAAATCGCATCTACCACCATATTTTTTCTCCTTCTCAGTTTTAATACATTTTTATAATTGCATTGAAGATATTCTAACCCTGTTTTTAGTGCAAAGATAAAATTTATGAACCGTGACAAATGTATCATCTTCGAGCCAACCCGAAGGATAACAATGTGTGTGGCAAAATCCAAGTGTTAGTTCCCTTCTGCCCATTTTAATGGGGCGGGAGAGCAAAAGAGTTAATCAGAACCCCAGTCCTGGATTCCAGAGATGAGGGGGTGCCCCTCCTTATGCCCAACAGCCAGGACTCATTTCAAGAAAAAGTTCTCATTCACACAGAAATTTTTTTAAAGTTACGTACATAATTGGAACTGCAACAAATATGTATTTTCATTTTTTATGTAGGGTGTAACTGTGGCAGCTTCCGTCAACATAACCAAAGGTATCTAATTAGATTTGCTCTCTCAATGACTCATCCACTTTCCCCTTTATCTTTTCCCATATGTCCTTTAGAATGTCTTTTGGGGTGACATAAAGCAAAGGGGTGGAATGGGGTAGCAGAAAGGACAGCTAATAAGTACCAGAAAAAGGAGGGTTCAGAATTCAGTTGGGCCACAGGGAGCTGGGTGACCTTGAATGAACTTCACCTCTCTGGGCTTTGCTTTCCTCGTGCACATAAGGGAGGATTTGGATAGGATTCCTGAGTTCTAACATGAGATGTCACAAAGAGATTTTTAAAAATAAAACACCTCCAGCTTTCAGACGATATCACTGGTGAGAAAAATCACGTTTAAAAGAAAATCTTAAATGTTAATGAGTTCTTAAAAACTTAGTAGTCACATTTGCTTGAATGTGTGTTTACAAACCCAGATGGACACCCCGAAATTAAAAAAAGATATATTTTTGTAAGCATCTCCCGTGGGGGTTTCATTCCTCCTTGCAGAGTGTACCCTGGCCATGAACTCTCCGCTGAGAAAGAACACGAGAGAGACGACGAAAACTTTTCTGCACCTCCTCCCGTTTTCTTTAGAAACATCAAGTTTTTAAATATTTCCTAACTCTACATAATAGCCTTGACTAACACACAAATGCTAGGGACCATAATGAAGTGGACGTAATCTACACAATTTAAAAGCACTTATGGTGACAAAATGGATGGAGGAGGTATGGGCGGCACAAGCACACATAAATGAAATCCATCCCGCCGGAAAAGCATTTTGATCACATTGTCATTTACGGCTCCTGAATTAATAGACCAAGAAAGACACCACCGGCCCCAACAAAATGCCGTAAAACCACTGGCAGCGAGTGGTGTCTCAAACTTTAATTCCCCTGGGGAGAAAAGGACACTGCCTAATCTGTATTCAGTCCTGACATTGGCCACATCTGATATGGAACATTAGCTTCTAAGTCTCTCAATAGACTCGTGTCCTTCAGTTTATATTACTTTATGTTAATAGTAGAAAAATTACACACAACATCATTTATCATTGTTATACTCTGCTATACATCCCGTAGCTTATTTTAATATATTTATTTACCCCTGAGACAGTGAGAAATTAAAAATATATATGTATCAAGAAAAACCTATAGGGAGAAAAAATCACTGTAAATCTCTTTAAAAAACAAACAAACAAACAAAAAAACTCTCTCTTGGGGGGAAAATATATATCACTAAAGCTTGTGAATGATAAGGTGCTTTCAGCCTAAGGACACAAGTCTGGGCTGCACAATAATTCCTGGGGCATAAGTACATAACAAAAAAAAGCCGTATTAATGATAGTATATCTTTTGTTCCCTCATCTGACCAGTTTTTTGTGTTTTGTTTTGTTTTTTTCATTTGTCGATTATATCCTTGGGTCTTTCTTCTTCTGTTATTAGCTTTTTTGACATCTGGCCTCTTGCTAGGGAAATATGATTTTTCCCCCCTTTGAAAAGCACTGTTAGTCTGAACCTGGCTTTCACTCTTTCTGGCTCAGATGCCACAAGCATACACCAGAATCTCAGTTTGGATTAAAACAGCAACAATGTCCCTGCGTTTAATGCCTTAACTTCTGCCAAGTGTTGTGTTTTCCTCCCAGTAATTTTTTAGAGAGAGTGAAAGGAAGAGAGGTGGGGGAACAGAGAAAGAGGGAGAGGGAGAAGGCCAGGGAGAGAGAGAGAGAGAGAGAGAGAGAGAGAGAGAGAGAGATAAGAGACACCTCAATTGGTTGCCTCCTGCACGTGTCCTGATCGGAGCCTGGGATCAAAATGTGTGTAAGAAACTGTACGAGAGAGAGAGAGAGAGAGAGAGAGAGAGAGAGAGAGAGAGAGAGAGAGAGATAAGAGACACCTCAATTGGTTGCCTCCTGCACGTGTCCTGATCGGAGCCTGGGATCAAAATGTGTGTAAGAAACTGTGCTCTGAATTCATTTTTAGGATCGGGAAGACCCAGCAGTGTCCTGAAGCCCAGGTTTGATGTAGAGGATCTTATAAGCACTCAATCCATTGAGACCAAGGTTGATGAACACTCTGGTGCAGACTGTGGGTCACCCTCAGCATTCAAGGGATTTTTTGACACCCTATTTGGTCACAAAACAGCCGGGCAGACGTAATGGTAAAGAGCCAGCTTTCTGGGGTCAGAATGCTGGGCCCAAGACTTCTACTTGAAATTCTTATTTAAAATATTTGTGTCTCAGTTTTCTTTCTTTCTTTAAACTGAGTTTACTGGGGTGACATTGGTTCACAAAACCATACAGATTTCAACTGTAAAACTCAACAAAACATCATCAGCACACTGCATTGTATGCCCATCTCCCAAAGCAAAGTCTCTTTCCGTCCCCATTTACCCTCCCTTTGGCCACTTCCACCTTCCCCCTTCCCCCTTTCCTTCTGGCTATCACCACATTGTTGTCTATGTCTATTTATTATATATATATAGTGTCCAAAAAATGTATAAACACACTTTGAGTAATTATAAAGGCAGTGTTTATTAGAATATATTTCATTTTCAAAATTGAGCTATCAGCTGCTAGAGTCTGTATATATTTTTTTGGGGGGGGGGGCACCATACATATATCTATATATATAAAAGCCTAAGCGACCATTACAACCAAACGCCCAAACAACCAGTTGACCAGTCACTATGACATGCACTGACCACCAGGGGGCATACTTTTTAAAACATTTCTACGAGGATGATGACATCAACTGATCAACCACAGATATCTGCGGTATACCAGGCACAGAGAGGATACACACAAAGAAAGTCATTTCTTTGTCACCAACCCAGCCTAGGCCAGACAGGTTCCAGCAGCCACAGCTGACAGTTCTGTGTCCTGTTACTAAACCTTCTGCTATATAGGTCCTACCTTGGGTCCCTACCTGAAGACAGGGTTCTGATCTTCCCTGGCCAGAGCACCAGCACATTAGTGCTAATACTAACAGTAAAAATAATGATAATGACAACAGTAGCCACAATGACAGCAGCATCTATAAGTTACTGAGGGATCACTTCGGTGAGCTGACTACATGAATACCTTACCTCACTAAATCTCACAACAACCCTAAAAGGCAAATATTAGTTACCCATATTTTCAAATGGGAAATTGATATTCAAAAACTTTAAGTATTTTGCCTACAGGGACACAGATAGGGAGATTGGAATCCAGGTCACTGTAACACAAAAGCCTGGGCTTGTAAGAATGTCACCATATGGGATGAGCCTTTCTAAGTAAGCCCTGTCTGCCTTAGACCCTCTTCCACAGAAAACATTTCACTGTTCCTGACCTGGACTGTTCTTAGGAACTACAGTCAGTACTCCATATTGGTGGGTTGCACATTCATGAAGTCAGCCAACCAAGGAACAAAAATATTCAGGAAAAAAAAATTCTAGAGAGTTCCGAAAAGCAAAACTTGAGCTGAGCCCTATGCTGAATCCAAGCAAATGAAGTCTATATGTAAATATAGATTATATGCAAATACTAAGACATTTTATATAAGGGACTCGTGTGTCCATGGATTTTAGTATCTGTGGGGGACCCTGTAATCAATCCCCCACAAATACGAGGGACATCTGTATTCTAGGAAATATTTACCCCACCGAAACAATGAACTCCATTTGTAAAATTTCTGAAGGAAACCATAAGTCATTTCCATAACGGCTGAATATTCTGAAAAAAATATAATTTTGCTGTGCAGTATGTGAACGCACAGCATAATCTATATATATATAAAAGCCTAAGCGATCGTTAAGACCACTTGACCTGTCACTATGACACACACTGACCACCAGGGGGCAGATGCTCAACACAAGAGCTGCCCCCTGTTAGTCAGTGTGCTCCCACAGCCAACCTCCCATGGCCAGCCAACATCCCATGGCTGGCCAACCTCCCACGGTCCCTCCCCCTGGCCAGCTGGCCTCCAATTGAGCCCCAATTGCCAGCCAGGCCGAGGGACCCCACCCATGCATGAGTTCATGCACCGGGCCTCTAGTATTTAAGTAATAAAGGTTACCTCTCATCTACTACAGTTGGGTTTATACTAATAACCAGAATCATTTAATCATTATGGGCTAATGACCTGCAAAATTTCATTTTTAAAATGAAGTCATATCTGGTATTCTGGAAGGCAAAATTGAATAAAAAACGAGAGAAGTCAATATTCAATTTGTATTCCTGAGCCAAGAGCTGTTCAACAGTCTGTGTGGTAGCTTGACCAACTTTGAGTAATAAAAGGAAGCATACATTTGAACTAGAAGCAGGAAGGAAATTCTGTATCTCATAGGTCTTACTAGAGGCCCGGTGTACACAATCATGCATCAGTGAGGTCCCTTGGCGTGGCCTGTGGGGATCGGGCCAAAACCAGCTGTCCAATACCACCTGCCACTCCTGTCTGCCGCTCCCACTCATCCTGGCCCCACTGCACCTGCCACGGGCTCATTACACAGTCAGTCCCTATAGGGAGAGGCTCATGCTGCCACAGCGGTGCTCTCCAGCTATGAGCCCTGCATCTGGCACCTGTCCCAATGGGAGTGGGGGGGGGAGGGCGGGACATGATCAGCCCTTGGGCAGGTGGTGGGATGCCCTTGCCAGCCCGGGATCCCACTAACATTCACACCGGTTGTCGGGAGCCACCTGGCGGCCACTTCTTTTCGGAGCCCCTACGGAGGGGAAGCGACCGCAGTGCCCGAGGCTGACTTCCAGGAGGTGCTGTCAGGATTGTGCTGGCAGCGCCTGTCCATTGGTGCCTGTCCCATTCTCCAGAGATTGGACCTGCAGGGCTCCAATGAGTTTTTTTTTTTTTTTTTTTTTTTTTGCAGTTCCATTTTTAATTTTTATTTATTTATTTTTTTATTGCTTAAAGTATTACAAAGGGTATTACATATGTATCCATTTTATCCCCCCGCCCTAGACAGTCCCCTAGCCTCCCCTATCACCCAGTATCTTATGTCCATTGGTTATGCTTATATGCATGCATACAAGTCCTTTAGTTGATCTCTTACCCCACTACCTCCTGCCCCCCAACCCTCCCCGGCCTTCCCGCTGCAGTTTGACAATCTGTTTGAGGCAGCTCTGCCTCTGTATCTATTATTGTTCAAAAGTTTATAATGGTCTCTATTGTCCATGAATGAGTGAGATCATGTGGTATTTTTCCTTTATTGACTGGCTTATTTCACTTAGCATAATGCTCTCCAGTTCCATCCATGAAGTTGCAAATGGTAAGAGTTCCTTCCTTTTTACAGCAGCATAGTATTCCATCGTGTAGATGTACCACAGTTTTCTAATCCATTCATCTACTGATGGGCACTTAGGCTGTTTCCAGATCTTAGCTATGGTGAATTGTGCTGCTATGAACATAGGGGTGCATATATCCTTTCTGATTGGTGTTTCTGGTTTCTTGGGATATATTCCTAGAAGTGGGATCACAGGGTCAAATGGGAGTTCCATTTTCAGTTATTTAAGGAAACTCCATACTGTCTTCCATAGTGGCTACACCAGTCTGCATTCCCACCAGCAGTGCACAAGTGTTCCTTTTTCTCCACAACCTCTCCAGCACTTGTCGTTTGTTGATTTGTTGATGATAGCCAGTCTGACAGGTGTGAGATGGTACCTCATTGCTGTTTTGATTTGCATCTCTCGGATGATTAGTGATTTTGAGCATGTTTTCATATGTCTCTTGGCTTTCTGAATGTCCTCTTTTGAAAGGTGTCTATTTAGGTCCTTTGCCCATTTTTTGATTGGATTGTTTATCTTCCTTTTGTTAAGTTGTATGAGTTCCCTATAAATTTTGGAGATTAGGCCCTTATCAGATATGTCATTGGAAAATATGTTTTCCCACACAGTGGGTTTTCTCGTTGTTTTGTTGATGGTTTCTTTTGCTGTGCAGAAGCTTTTTATTTTGATGTAGTCCCATTTGTTCATTTTTTCTTTAGTTTCAAGTGCCCTAGGAGCTGTATCAGTGAAGAAATTGCTTCGGCATATGTCTGAAATTTTCTTGCCTTTGGATTCTTCTAGAATTTTTATGGTATCCTGTCGTACATTTAAGTCCTTTATCCATTTTGAGTTTATTTTTGTGTATGGTGTAAGTTGGTGGTCTAGTTTCATTTTCTTGCATATATCTGTCCAATTTTCCCAACACCATTTATTGAAGAGACTATCTTGGCTCCATTGTATGTTCTTGCCTCCTTTGTCAAATATTAATTGAGCATATTGGTTCGGGCCGATTTCTGGGCTCTCTATTCTATTCCATTGATCTATATGCCTATTCTTGTGCCAGTACCAGGCAGTTTTGAGAACAGTGGCTTTGTAATACAACTTGATATCTGGTATTGAGATCCCACCTACTTTGTTCTTTTTCAGGATTGCTGCAGCTATTCGGGGTCTTCTTTTATTCCAGATGAATTTTTGGAAAGTTCGTTCTAGATCTCTGAAGTATGCTGTTGGTATTTTAATGGGAAGTGCGTTGAATTTATAGATTGCTTTGGGTAGTATGGACATTTTAATGATGTTGATTCTACCAATCCATGAACACGGTATGTTCTTCCATCTGTTTATGTCTTCCTCTATGTCTTTTTTCAACGTCCTGTAGTTTTCTGAGTAGAGGTCTTTTACCTCTTTAGTTAAGTTTATTCCTAGGTGCTCTCCAGCTATGAGCCCTGCATCTGGCACCTGTCCCAATGGGAGTGGGGGGGGGGGAGGGCGGGACATGATCAGCCCTTGGGCAGGTGGTGGGATGCCCTTGCCAGCCCGGGATCCCACTAACATTCACACCGGTTGTCGGGAGCCACCTGGCGGCCACTTCTTTTCGGAGCCCCTACGGAGGGGAAGCGACCGCAGTGCCCGAGGCTGACTTCCAGGAGGTGCTGTCAGGATTGTGCTGGCAGCGCCTGTCCATTGGTGCCTGTCCCATTCTCCAGAGATTGGACCTGCAGGGCTCCAATGAGTTTTAAAAATCTCTTTGTAAAATCTCATGTTAGAACTCATGAGGGAGGGAGTGGCTGCCGCTGAGCTAGTGGACCTAGTGGACCGCTGGGATGGGTTGGTCAGCTGAACGGCGCTCCCACTATGGGAGCGCACTGACCACCAGGGGGCAGCTCCTGTGTTGAGCGTCTTCCCCCTGGTGGTCAGTGCACATCACAGCAACTGGTCAACTGATCATTCAGTCGTTCAGTTGCTTAGGCTTTTATATACATAGATTGGTTTCACTGAAGTTGTCAACAGAATAAAGATATCCCTGCTGCAGAATCATGGATATCAACAAAGGGTTGTATCTGTACCTTTCCTCCTTTCTCTGTACAGCCCTCCATTCTTCTAAGTTTGAGATGTATACTACTAAACCTCAGCTGTCCAGGGTGGGCAAAGCCAGAAGCTAATTCCAGCATGTCAGAGGGGATGAATCAACTGGAATGGCTGAGGGCATTTCCCTAAACCTGAAAAGGATGCATAAATGATTGCTTGCTGCCAGACAGCTGAGGGCATTTCAATCTACATGTTATTGCCTCTTACTGGCCAAACACCTGAACAGCCATAGGCAGTTCCCCCAATCTGATAATGGATTCTGTATACTAAACCTTGCCTTTGATATGTATATTTACTTTGCCTTAGAACAAATTGTGTTAATAAAAAGCAAGGGGTCCAGAGAGACAGAGAACTTGGTTCCTTTAGCTAAGTCTTCTCTGGCTCCCCAAAATGCCTTCCAAAATTACGTTTCGTCTCTAGATTCTTTAATACTTTACACACAGCGCATTCTTCAGGTTCCTGAACCCCTTCTAGATGCTGGAAAGACCCCCAGCATTAGGGCAAAAATCAGAGCTGTGGACAATTATAACTCCTGGTTAGGTATCCGGGTGAGTTATTTAGCCTTCCTGGGCTTCTCCTTCCCTGACCACCCTCTACTCCTCTGGAAGACATACCAAACACATCCTCAGTCATCCCGCATTGCTTTGGCCAACCTTGATCTTAGGAGAGATACCCCCATAAACTTGTGTTGGAAGCTCTGTTCATTGCCTGCCCCAAAACTATCCTTCCTGCTTCCTTCACAACAGAACCGTGATTCTGTGTGGGTGGCAAACCCTGAAAGGATGAATCAGAGTCAATCTACGCCAGTCATTGTGTGATCAAATTGTATTAATGATCCCAATTCCTCACTACATCCTTAGCCATGTCCTCTGCAACATAAATTTGTAATGACCAAGCCTGTAGATGGGACATAATTCAACATCTCTAAACATGACCATCTATCTGATTTGCTTTGATTTGTAGATATGGCACCAAAATAAAAAATTTAAAATAGATAAATTGGATTTCATCAAAAAACTACTGTCCATCAATGGATAGTATCAAGAAAGAAAAAACATAACTCACAAAGTGGGGGAAATATTTGCAAATTATATATTTGATAATTCTAGTATCCAGAATATTAAACTCAACAAAAAGCAAACAATCCAATTAAAAAATGGACAAAGGTTTCTGGCTAGGTAGTTCAGTTGGTTAGAGTGTCACCCTATATGCCAAGGTTGCAGGTTTGATCCCCCCCTTCAGGGCATATATAAGAATCAACCAATGAACACATAAATGGGTGGAACGATAAATCTCTCTCTCTCTCTTCCTTATTTTTAAAAACAAATTAAGAAAAAAATAAATAAAAATGGACAAAGGACTGAATAAACATTTCTCCAAAGGTGATATGCCAATAAGCACATCAAAAGATGCTGAATATCATTAGTCATTAGGGAAATGCTAATCAAAATCACAATGGGCTGGCTAGGATGTGAAGAAAGGAAACTCTAGTACACTGCTGGTGGGAATGCAGACTGGTGCAGCCATTATGGAAAATAATACAGAGTTTCCTCATTCCACTTGTAGAAATATATCCTAAGAATCCCAAAACACCATTCAGAAAGAATGTAGGCACCCCTATATTCATAGCAGTGCAATTTACAATAGCTAAGATCTGGAAGCAGCCCAAGTGCCCATAAGTAGATAAGTGGATGAAAAAGCTGTGGTACATTTACACCATGGAATACTATGCAGCAGTAAAAAAGAAGGATCTGTAACCCTTTGAGACAGCATGGAGGGACCTGGAGAGTATTATGCTAAGCAAAGTAAGCCAGTCAGAGAGGGACAAGTATCACATGATCTCACTCATATGTGGAATCTAATGAACAAAACAAACTGATGAACAAAATAGATCCAGAGACGTAGAAGCGTGGAACAGACTGTTGAATCTCAGAGGGAAGGCAGGGGTGGGTGGGAAGAAATCAACCAAAGAACTTGGATACATATATGCATAACCCATGGGCACATACAATAGGGTGGTGAAGGCCTTGGGCAGGGGGCGGAGGCAAGCTATAAGGGGTCAATGGGGGAAAGAAGGAGGCATATGTATTACTTTCAACAATAAAGATTTTTTAAAAATCACAATGAGATACCATTTCACATCTACCAGGATGGCTATAATAAAAGCAACCCATAAAAAACAACAACAAAAACCCAGAAAATACAAGGGTTGGCAAGGATGTGGAGAAATTGGAACCCTTATATTGTGAATGGGAATGTAAAATGATGCGGAAAATTATTTGGTGGCTTCTCAAAAGATCATAGAATTACCATATGATCCAGAAATTGCACTCCTAAGTATATACCCAAGAGAATAGAACATAGGTGTTCAAACAAAAAACTTTCACAGGAATGATTACAGCAGCATAATTCTTAATGACCCCAAAGTGGAAACAACTCAATGTCTATCAACTGGTGAATGGATAAACAAATGTGCATAACCACACAATGGAATATTATTCAGCCATAAAAATAAATGAAGTACTTACTGATGCTACAACAGGGATGAAACTTATAAACATTATACAGTGAAATAAACCAAATATAAAATGCCACATATTATATGGCCCCATTATATGAAATACTCTGTTCGAAATAGGCAAATCCGTAGAGACAGAAAGTAGGTTAGTGGTGACCAGGAACTGGAAGAAGGGAAATGGGAATGACTGTTTAAATGACATGCGGTTTCTTTTGGAAGGAATAAAAAAATGTTTCAGAATTAAACAGTGGTGATTGTTTATAAGCAAGAGAATTATGCATATTATTATTATTTATAAATTTTGTGCTACATATCCATTATATAATAACTTAAAAGTTATTAATTTATAACTTTGTGTATGTGTGTATGCATACATGCACACTTAATTTTTTCCAGAGAGCCAGATGTTAAGCATTTACCAGCACACCACTGGCTGCAGGGCTGTATGCTCCAGAGCAAGATCTCCTCATGCCCCTAAAAGCAGTCTTAACTGAGCCTCTTTCCTAACAGCTGGTGCCCAAAGAAACATCCAGAGCAAGGTGCTGAAAGCTGCTGCTGAGAGGTGAGAATTCCTGCAGCCAAAGGTGGCACTTGCCCCTCCAAGGTGGGAAAAATAAGAATTACTTTCCTATGCTGAGAATGCCAGCTGGCAAAAGGCACTTCATCTTACTTTGCTTAATTCTAGAAAGCCAGTCACACTTGGTTATTGTTTTTAGTTTTACATACTGGTATTGGATTAGTTTTATGGATGTTATTTCTCAATTAGTGTACTCCCTGGAGACAGCACAGGCCTCTAGAATTTAGTTTCTCCCTGGCTATAATCGCTGCTGCCACGTGTACCAACTGGGAGCTGGTTTTACGTTCCTCCGGCGGCTCCTGCCCAGGCTGACTCTGGCCCTCTATGACCAGCTGAAAAATAGAGATCCGGCTTACATGTGGGGGTCACAGGCTGTGAGTATGATCTCACTCTTGTCAACAGGCATTGGCTGAATTCTGAAGAGCACACAGGCACCTTCAGCCACAAATATCCATGGATGATGTTTGGGACTTCAGACACTGGTCATTATACTCACGGTCAAGGGTTGATCTTGGAGACAGTGATGGACTCTGATGGCAATCTCAGATGGCTCACCTCCCAACTGCTCATGAGGCTCCCTGCCTCATAACGCCTTAGCTAAGAGTGGCTCACATAATAGCAATGACAACTATTGATTGAAGGCCTATCGGATGGCTCTCTTCTGAGCACTGGATATGTATGATCTCACTTAATCCTCACGAAGCTCTTCGAGGCATTGCTGTTATTTAGTCCCACTTTGGAGATGAGGAGACTGAGGCTCAGACAGAGGAAACGATTTGCTCAAGGTTACAAGGCTGGCACCTGACCGCAGTGTCTGTACTCTCATCTATGACCTTATACTATCAACTGGTGAACAGGGAGTACACTTATACAATCTCCAAATGGGGGAGAACTTCACTCACCAGCTTCCTGAGAGCTCCTGGTTGGAGAAAAGCCACAGATTTCTCATTCTATCATCTTATCAGGGTTACAGAAGTCAGGGCTTGACCTGCCTTTCCAGTTTCTGCCTGTGAACTTGAGCATATACTCCCACCCTAACCCTCACTTTCCTCATTTACGAAAGGGGGTAATAATATCTACCTATTGTATTGTGTGGATACATGATTTATATGCAATGTGTGGCTAGCAATGGCATTGTACTTGTAGGGTTGTTATAAGAATATGGGGTGTTATTGCATGTAAAGTGCCATGAACATTGCATGGTGCACAAAAAGGGCTCAACATATGTTCATATGTTACACTGATGTCATCATCATCAACCCCACCCCAGCACCATTATCATCACAATCATCATCACTTTTATTTAGAAGACAATATGTATATCTTTGTAAAAGGCATGGGTATGCCTGGCATATCGTCAGAACTAAATAAACACCAGCTCCCTGCTCTCCTCCCGAGGCCCCAGGGCTCTTGAAGTCATGCCCACCAACCCCTTCAAGGCCCATTCTAGCCTCTCTCAGCCTTCAGCTGGAGGTCCTTGCTTTAGTGAAGAGTGATCTAAATGTCTCCCAGAGGCACTCAGACAAAATAAAATGGATGGTGGGTACAAAAATGGGCCCCTCTCTTTGCTGTGGTGTGCAAGAATGCACCTTCTCCTCAAGGCCTGGCTCCTCCGCCCTCTCCAGCAGCCCATGCCTGTCCTCACTCCCCATGGCACCACTTGCTAAATTACACAGCTACATGTACACAGTAAGTAGAGATCAGTAGAAGCCTGTTGAAATCTAAATGTCTGATGATTAAGACAGTTGTCTGGCACATACATCCCCAACTCTAATCCAGCCATTATATGTGATGGCCCATCTTTACTTCGTTTTGAGACGTGTGTTTTTTTTCTGCAAACTCTGTCATGATTAAACTGTTGCACATTTCAGTGGGAGTAAGTCCATTGATGTTGCTATCCATGTTGAGCTTAACTGACATTTAAAATGTCTTTACAGCCCAGCCTCTGTGGCTCAGTGGTTGAGCATCGACCTATGAATCAGGAGGTCACTGTTTGATTCCCAGTCAGGGCACATGCCTGGGTTGCGAACTCAATCCCCAGTAGTGGGTGTGCAGGAGGCAGCCGATCGGTGATTCTCTCTCACCATTGATGTTTCTATCTCTACTTTTCTTTCCCTTCCTCTCTGAAATCAATAAAAATATATATTTAAAATAAATAAATAAATAAATAAAATGTCTTCAGAAAGGTTATGCAATGATTTAGTACTGTGACTCAAATTTACTAAGTTTGCAAATGGCATGAAAATGACCACCTAATACACAGTAAATTGTGTCTAAGTAACTAAAAAGAAAAGATCCTTTTAAAAATAGATATGAAATGAGTTTTGAGAGAAAAGAAAGCTTTAGATCATTATTTAGTTGACAATGTTTTTCCCTTTTTGAGTGGAATGTAAAATAACAGCACATCTTATAATTGACTATATCTTATATTCTTAAAACACATTATATGAAATCTTTGTAATGCTGTAATAATGTAAAAAATGCTTTAAAATTACATATACTGTATAGTATGCTTATGGTCATAATTTGGAAAATGTACACCACCAACAAAACAGGATATAGAAAGACTGGAAAGAAATAAACCTAAAAGTTAATGGAGCTTATATTTGAGATGGAGTAAAGATGGAGTCCTCTTTATTTTTAATTTTAATTTTTTCTAAAATATATATATTTTTTTATTGATTTAAGAGAGGAAGGGAGAAGGAGAAAGAGATAGAAACATCAATGATGAGAGAGAATCTTTGATTGGCTGCCTCCTGCATGCCCCCCACTGGGGATCGATACTGCAACCCAGGCGTGTGCTCTTAACCAGAATCGGATCCAGGACCCTTCAGTCCACAGGCCAACACTATCTACTGAGCCAAACCGACTAGGGCTGGTATCCTCTTTAGCTGGAAGAGAAGGAAATGCATTAAGAATTGTTGGTCCATCACTCTTGAATTCAATTACCAAGCAGTTTGGATGACTTTTCCTTTCCACCTAGGCGAGTATTTAGAATTTCTGGGTTGTGTGGAATATAGATGTTGGAAGCACTGCCCCAGGATAAGAGAGGTGAGCTCTACCTCTTTTTTAATCCACAGGAAAGGGTAGCCTTAGAGCAGGCAGCTGGAGGCTGTGGCAAAAGCAGTGCTCAAAGAACAGAAGGAAAATGAAGAAGGAATAAGAATTCATCAGAAAACTCATGGACCTCGAAGACAAAGACAGCAGTCACTGGAAGAAAAATAAACATAAGAAGCAGACAAGTGTAATGGAGAAAATCAAAGTGGGTAGGATGGCATAAGGAGGGTGTGAAGAGGAAGGACAGAATGAAGGTGAAGGTCAGAAGAGGAAAAGTAAAATAAATGAAGGTGACAATTTGTCTCTGCTACCAAACGAACCAGCCCCATCCATTTCTTTCCAAAAGAAAACGGAAGAGTTCACCAAAGTCTGGGAGTGGTTGAGACAGCAGACTTTGGAAACAGTGCTTGAGCTCCAATCCTCTGCCTCAGTTTACATAGATAATGAGGAATAAGGGTACTCATTTTGGGGGGTTATTGAGAGGATTCAAAGTTATTACATCTAACTCCATGCATTTGCTCCATGCAGTAACATCAAAGTTATTGCATGGAGCAAAGCAAGTATTCAACACATGTTACCCACGGATATAATCATCATCATCACCATCACTGTCATCATTACCATCACCATCATCACCACCACCATCATTGTCATCAAAATCGGCATTGTCATCACCATCACCACCATCATTGTTATCACCACCACATCACCATCATCATCCTCATCATCACCATCTTCACCACCATCATCATTGCCATCATCACCACCATCACCATAATTACCATTATCAGCAGCAGCAGCACCATTAGCAGCATAATCATCCTTGTCATTATCATTATTTTTATTTAGAAGATAATATTTATGTCTTTGTAAAATAATAAATAATGGCTTTTGGATTAAATTTAAAGATAAATATATTTTAAGTAAGAAACACACAGCAGGTTTTAACTCTGTGCTTCTCAGAGGGTATATGTCATCTCTACCTTGGTAACACCAGGTCATGAAATAAAAGAGGTTCTTGAAATGGATGTGGTCTCTTTCGTGGTGAGGATTGTCCCGAGTGCTGCAGAGGTGGGAAGTTAGCGAAAGACTGAGGGAATACCACTGGCGGATAGCAAGGTGGAGGGGCACATATCTGGGACCTGAGACACAACTCCCCTCTCCTGTCCTCCTAACTTCTTAAAAGCAAGATGAAGAATTTCCAAAACAGCTCTGTTTATAGCCAAGTGCCCAGTTACCGGCAAACACTACCGAAGTCTCAGACACGTAGGCTTTGGAACAAGCCCAGGGTCCCGACACGTCCGACAAACACTTCAGTTGTGGTGAATGTGTCATCATTTCCCTGTCTTATTTACCTCTCAGAAATAATAGTATTTGTTTGGCTCTAGAATGCTACCTGGTAACCTGGGACGTTCTGTTTTCAGAAGCTTGCAGCTGCAAAAGAATCCTCCAGAAGTGGAGAGAGTGGCAGAAGAGTGTGGACAGTTATTCTGCCTGTCTGGGGCTCCAGCTTGGCCCTGAGGTCATACTCTAAGTCATCTGTGCACTTTGGTTATTGCTCTCTGAACCCACGCTTCCTAAGGCAGCCAAACAGATCTTTTAAAAAATGTCATCAGATCCTGTCACTCACCTGCCTAAAACTCTTCAGTGGCTTCCTTTATTTCTTTAGAATAAAATTCTAGCTGGTATCCACTACAATCCCCCACCCCTTGCTACTTCAGCTGCAGGTGCCCCTTTTTTGCTCTAGCACACAAAAGGTCCCAACTCCTTTCTGCCTCAGGTCCTTTGCATTTCTGTTTACTTTGCCTGAAACCTTCACTCTCATTCAGCTCTTCTAATTGTAGGCTATTTTCATTCCTCAGTTTTCAGCTCAAATACCAACACCTTAAAGAGGTTGTCCCTGACTTTCTTCCTCTCCTCCATTTACCACCATAGGCCCAGTTTAATTTCTTTATTACACTCACTACAGCCTCTATTTGTTTTGCATATTTACATATTTTACTTGTTTATTGTCTTCTTTCCCCTCAATCATGTTAGTCCCCTTAAGTTGGGGGCTTTTTTATTTTTGATGTGCTTACTCTTTTATTCCAGCACTTTCCTCTGCATAGCATCCAAAGGATGGTAGCTTAATAAATCAAACATTGAATGAATGAAGGAAGGAACGAACTAATCAATTCATGAATATGTATGCATGTGGCCTTAAGCCTCTTGACCTGGGAAAACAAGTCCTCTTTGAATATGCCCTCACCCTCTGTCCCCAGCCTCCAGAGATAAGAGAAGAATGTTGTATCTTGTATTGGGAGGGGGAAGAGAGGCCCAAGAGACCTCACCAGCCAGAAGGGCTAGTGAGGAGGAAACTCAGGTGAGAAGAGCACTGTTCTAGGCTGCAGGGCCCCAAGATCCCAGGAGCCTGACAGGGACTTAAAGTATCAGGAACCCTGGCTAAATCAAGCATGTCAAACTCAAAGGCTAACATGGGCCAAATAAACAAGGTTTAAGTTTATGTGGGCTGCAAAAAAACAAAAGCTTCAGTTTTCATAAAAATGTAGGTCTATTTTGATAGAGACATGCTGAATACAAAGGGCTGAAATAAATGAGTAATTGTTAACCTAAAATAATAGAACATTTTAATAAAAATTAATATTTTTTCTTAAACATTAACTTATCAGACACTGAATAACTGCACAAATTAATAAGTGTAATGAAAATAAACCTATTTTTTCTTGTTCTCCAAAAGTGAAATATTTCCTGTTGCGCACACCAAACAAGTCAGTCCAAGACTAATGATGTGGCAATTGGCTGCTAAAATATTCGCTGCTAGTATTAGTGGAGAGAAATGGTACGCCTGCGTGTAAGGCGTGAAAGGGAAATGATTGCAACATGATTATAGTAATCGGTCATTAGCGAACTTTATAGTTCATTATTAATAATTAAGTATAATAGGATATTGTAAAAATTAAGTTACGAAATTTTTATTAAAATGTTTCTTACATACTGTTATATTGGCTGGGCCACAAAAATATTCATTGTGGGTCGCATGCGGCCTGTGGGCAGCAAGTTTGACATGCTTGGGCTAAATCATTAGTTCATTTTAACAGCTGAAAGAAAGCATGAATTGACCTCCTGCTGGGTATTGCCACTGACTGTGTTCCATAGACACTGACACGGAGGTCATGCAATTAGATTTGAAAAGGCTTGGTCCACAAGTCTTCTCGTTATTGCCTTGTGGCTGCAATCCAGAGGCTGTGTTTTAATCAACAGCAGGAAAGATAAAGTCGGACAAATGGTTTTTATAACCACACAGTTCTAAAGACCCTTCTCTTTTTCCTCCCCTTGCATGGGGCCAGGGACAGTACAAAGTGAGAGCCTCAGTCGAGATCCCACCTCTGCCACCAACTCTTGCTCATGACAAGAATGTCTCTTCTGCTGGTTAGAAGAATCTTCTGAATCAGACTGACTGTGTGTCAACTAGGGCTATCAGTTAAAATCCTGAGCTTTGGTTTCCTAATCCTTAAAATGAAGATATCAAAACACCTATGCGTAGACTCATGAGGATTAAATGGTCTACACAGGTGCTGCGCATAGAGTCTTGTACAGAGCAGTCAACCACCCTCAGCAGGAGAAGCAACAGCCTTTCCTGGGCCTCAATAGCTCACTTAAAAAAAGGATGGGTTGGAGCCACCTTCGTGTTTCCTAATGATGGCACATGTAGAAGAGATCATTTTAGGTGATACCGTGATCTCTATGAATCCCTTCCAGGTATAATATCCCACATGTAGACTGAGCTCATTGGTTTAATCCAGACATGTCAGGCCTCCAAAATAGCTAGAGATCTAAATAGTATTTGGAATGAATCAAAGTGGTTGACTGCCAAGGGGGGACATTATATCCCTGTCAAGTGCCACCTTGTGGGAAGTTGCAAAATGCTGGGTAAATGTGGGTGTTTCTTGGAAGAGCTAACCTGAAACTAAGAAGAGGTAGACGCCAGGGGTTTATGAACCAGTGGATACAATTCCCTTTCAATGAACAGGACAGAACTGGCTCAGGGCTGGGAAAAGCAGTGTGCTCGGTCACATAACTTTTCAAGAGAAGTCTTCTTCATATCAACCCCTGAACCCCCTTGAACACCCAAACAGGAGGGGTGCAGATGGTGAGTGATGTTCTCATTTTACACATTGAGAAAACATTGTAGAGGTTGTTAAATAACATGACTCTGAGACCAAACCTTGAATTTCATACCTTGAATTTCTATTGCGTTGGTCTTCTAAGAAACTTGGAACACTCACCCAAATTGTGAAATGACTTGGCCCCATCCTCACAGTCATACTGAGACCAGGATCAGGAACATGTGACACCCTCGTCAACAACACACCCATCAATCATACTGAGGTCTGACATTATGCAAATACTCGTGCATTTATTAGTTTGTGGTCTCACTGTCACCTCATTTCTTGTTGAATGGTAAACCAGTTATGTGATATCTGGCTTCAATCAGAGTGTGGATGGATGGAGGTGTATCAGTGGCTACCGAACACCAAAATCTTAAAAAAAAAAAAATCCAGCAAAGGAGATGGAAGGTATCAAGGGTAAATCAAGAAATAGGCTGCCTGATATGGCTTGGCAGTCCAGTATATTTTGATTTCACTGTAACCTTAAGCTGTGTGACTTTGTGGGGATAGTCACCAATTGAATCTCAGACTCCCATCTGTGGAATGGGTAACAACATTGCTGAAGGTTAAATGTGAAACATCTAAGGAATGATGATTCTCTCCACACAAGAGGTCCTTAGGGATAGGCCAGCACGCTGTTCTAGAGAGTCTTCGGTGAAGGTTTCCTTGACTATGCTGGCAAAATTAGATACGACTCTGTCTGCTTTCTAAGCACCTCCCTCATGCATGTCTCCATGTAAGTGCTCATGTCAATGTCTGGCTCCCAGGATGACCAGGAGCTCCTTATGGGCAGGTGTAGTATCTTTTTATGTCTGTATTTCCAGTGCCTTAATTGTGCTGTCCAATATGATAACTACTGGCCACATGAGTCAATTTAAATTATTTAAATTAAATTAAAAATTCAGTCCCTCAGTCACAGTAGCCACATTTCAAGCATTCAGTAGTTACAGGTGGCTCCTGTATTGAACAACAAAGACACATTTTCATCTTGGCAGAAAGTCATGTCAGGCCAATGTCTACTAAGCAGGAAGGGAGAGAGAAGGGTTAGGGACTGTGGCACAATGGACCATATGCTGGGGTCAAAACCAGAAACAAGGATGCTTACAAAATACTGAGACATTCTTAACAGTATCTTCATTCTCAATTTTCCTTATTTCCTTCAAATTTACTTTAAAACTTCATATGGAATTTGAAAACACACACCATAAAAATGGGATTTAGTGGTAATAGCCAATTTGGCTCAGCAGACAGAGCATTGGCCTGTGGACTCAAGGGTCCCAGGTTCGATTCCGGTCAAGGGCACATAACTTGGTTGCAGGCTCCTCCCTGGCTTGGGCCCTGGTCAGGGCCCATGCAGGAGGCAACCAACTGATGTGTTTCTCTCACATCGATGCTTCTCTCTGTCCTTCCCTCTCTTCCATTCTCTCTTTTCAAAAAAAAAAAAAAAATTCAATGGAAAAATATCCTCGAGTGAGGAATAACAAAAAATAAAATAAAAAGGGACTTGGTGAAATAAACATCCCACACTGACTCCAAGTCTATTCAATCCATAGTGATTACAATTCTTAGCACAGTATGTGCCACTGTTGCCAAACAGGTAATATGATCAGATTTCCTGAGTACTATTTGTCAGGCATTGTTTGTATATTATCACATTTAATTCTCATAATAACTGTTGGAATCCCCATTTTACAGATGAGAAAACGGAGAAATAGAAGAAATGAATTACCACAGGTTACACAAAGCAAGTGTCAGATTCAGGACTGATCCCAGAAAGGCCTGGGCATAAATGCCTGGATCCCAGCCACTGTGCTTATTGTGCAGTGGAAGCCAAGCACACGTGGCCCGCGCTGCTATTGCTCACCCCCAATTCTCAGATGCACTGGCCTGGCACAACCGCTGCGGGTGCTGGGTCATTTCTTTGGAACCACCAATCCAACCTCTATAACCTCTCTACCACCTTGACTTCCCAGTGTCCTGTCAGATTGGAAGTTAGAATCAGGTATTTGGAAGTAGCCACAATGTTCTATTGGCCCAAGACCATCTGTATGACACAGCTGTGTCCTCCAGAGGAAAGTAAATGAGGAAACTAATGAGTATCATGAGATGGTCCAATGGGTAGAGTAGCTACAGTGATGGCTACTCACTGACTCTGACTCAGGATTCAAACTTCCAAAGGGGATCAATGCCCAATAAGACCAGGATAAAGGGGAGGGTACATCCACTCACAGTTTAGTAGCAAATACTGAATCAAATGCCAATGCTCCATTGGCTAAAGGAAACAAAAGTGGGGATAAGGAGGAAAAATAAATCTGCTAAAGTAATGATGCTAAATAATTCCCCATTCAGTGGGTATCTACTCCCTCTATGAAGCGCTGATGGCACCACACTGCTAAAGCTCACATGGGATCCATAAGGAAGAACCTTTCATCCTCATTGGAGAAGGGTGGGTGGTGTGGCGTTATAAGCCATGCCCTCCAAGGCTGTAGAAGGCAGGAGCAGTTTCCAAACCTGTGTGTGTCCTTGACCCTCCCAGAGGATATCACAATGACTTCTCTGTTTCAAAGAGAGATAGGGAATGAGCCTGGGTATTTCAATTCCTGGAGCAGACAAGCCACAAAAGAACATCTCTCTGGGGCAAAAGTCAGGCCCAAGTTTACTCATCAAAAAGCTGCCGAAGAACTCCATGTGGGGGATGACACACTGCGACTCTCAAAGGCTTTGCTGTGAACAGTCAAAACACTCATAAGCTGCAAAGCCACGAGGTATTTTTGTTTCGTGATATTACTGGAGAGGGCTGAGTATAGTTCTGATAGCTTTCAGTTCGCTGAGCAGGCAGGAGAGAGGCAAGGAGCTGGGGAGGCAAGAGGAATTGAGGTATTTCAAGAACCAGACACTTCCAAAAATATGACCATGTTACTGTGCTTCTTCAAAGCCGGAGATGGCTCCCCACTGTCCCAGGTGAAGGCTTTGATGTCACTCACCAGCTGCCTGACTTATTTATCTTTCCATTCCCAGCAGGAGCCTGATATATTAGCTATGAGGGATGACATGTTGACCCCCTTGGATGTGCCACATGGACTCAAGTTCCCTGAGCTGCTTCATGGTCGTGCCTCTGCCTAGAAAGTCCTTTCCCTCCATTCTCTGATTGGAAGAAAATCCATTTATCTTCCTGGCATACTTGGCACATGGCCACCTATGTGAAGTCTTCCCTAAGTCCCCATCAACACTGAAAGCACTGATCTCTCCATGCCCGGCTCCTATGCACAGGCCTCCAGCATCCTATTTAGTTGTACTAGGTCTATCTCCCTCTCACAACCATAAGTGCTCATGGGCAAGGGTGACATTCAATTTATCTCTGTACTCTGCAGTAAATATTTGTTGAATGAGGAAATAGATTTGTTGGATGTCCATGTTATAGGAAACACAGCCTCCTGGGGACACCTCACAGTTGAGAACAATGCACATGCCAGGAATTGCACGCCCACACACACAACACACAATGGTCTTTCAAGGAACTGGCCATAGAAATGATAGTAGACATGACCACATGGGTTCCAAAGCCTATCACAATTAAGGACTTGTTTTCAATTAAAGTCTCCAGCCCCTCTTTTCAGAGGACCTGGAATGGCTTCTTTCAAGGGGCCATAAAAACCCAGGGGGATGCGTGTGCAGATACCAGCACATCCGCGTGCAGTTTTAAACATTTTGAAAGGATCTCATTTCAACCACATACTTTCAGAATCTTACTTTCAAATTCCATTAAAGGCCTGGGTAAAATGTGTTAAATTCAAATTCTGGATCTTCCATGGAAGTATTTGAAGTATGCCAACAAAGGTTGAATACAATAATTATTTTGCAGCCAAACTCCCTGTTCATAATTCACATGCAAAGTACTGCCTGATCCCAATTAGCTCAAACTTGTTTTTGCTTTTCTTTGTTTGTCGCCTGCTGCCCACCTTCCTGGGACTCCTCCTTTTAGGTTATTTGTTCAGACTTCAGCTCCAGACACACCACTGTGATTTCCTTTTTAATAAACACTATCTAGTGAGTAGCGGCAAACAATGAGAGGCACCTGCACTCTATTATAACTTCATTCCACCCATAGACGCGCAGCTATGAATAAGCGAGAACCACCACCAGGCTAAGGATAGTAACAGCATTTTCCCATAAATAGGCATCATAAAACTTCAGCTTACATGAAGGACCAAGCGCCCCACTGCCCCATTGTTTCAAATGGGGTAGGGAATGCCACTTGCAGAGCCAAATGTCTGCTGTCTGTCTGTGGCCATTGACTTTGCCATGGGTGGGGCCATGGGAGAGTTCATTCCATGCTGAGAAACAGCTGGACATTCCTGAAATCTGAGGGATGGGTCGTGCTAATTAATGACAGACCAGAAGCAGAGGCAGAAGCTATGAGGAAAGAACGTAAGTGGAGACACACTTTATTCAGGCTCCGTCCCACCCACCATCACAAATGTCTGTTGAGTGCTTGTTATATGTGCAGGCACTGTGCTCGGTGTCCAGGATGGACGCTGGTGAACATATCAGTCAAAGATACCTGCCCTCATGGAGTTTACATTCTAGCCACTCACTAGCTGTGCTACTTTGAACAAGTTAACTAATTACATTGAGCCTTGGCTTCCCACCTGGGAAATCGGCTACAACACACCTAAGTCCCAGCTGTTAGAAGCCTGGAGTGAGCTGGTAGGGCAGGTAGTAACCCTGGTGGTAATAATAATAGTCACTTTTTTTTTTTTGTAAAATATTCTCCGAAGAATTTATGACCTAATAAAGGGAAGATAGCAACATTACAGAGTACGGCCCAGGAGATATCACATTGACCAAGTGATCGAGATTAGCAATACCAGTGAGACACATATACACTGACAATCCCTTGATGACATGCACTGAGAAGAAAGTAGCATGATTTCTGTAATATTATTTTTTTTTAATTTGCCATTTTTACCATTTTAAGTGCATAATTCAGTGGCATTAATTACCTTCATAATGCTATACAACATTACCACTATTTATTTCCAAGACTCTTTAATCACCCCAAACAGAATGCTAACCACTTTTGAACATACATCAATGTTGGACAGTGAGATTCTTCAAACAAAGGTCTTGGTGGAATAACATTCACTCAGTCACTAAAGGCCAGTATTTTACAAACAACTGGATCCCTCCCTCTCTCTCCATTCCACTTCCAACCCACTAGAAACAAACGCTGCTCTCAATATACAGCCAGCCTCTGACCACTTCTGATCACTGTCATCACTACCTTTCTCAACACTACCCCTTCCTCCTCTTGGATTACTGCAGTAACTTCCTCACTGACGTCTCTGCTTCAGTTCTCCACATCCACCCTCCCCGAATCTACTCTCAATACAGCAGCCAGAGTGACTCTTTTGAAGTGCAAGTCTGCTCAAGACATCTCTCTCATACATGCTCTGGTCAAATGCTAATGCTCAGGCTCCCTCTCATCCCTTCACCCTTACCCACGGTGCTGCAGCCAGCTTCCTTGCTGCTCTTCACACATACCACACCAGCTCTGACCACAGGGCCTCTGCACCTGCTGTTTCTTCCATCTCAAATACTCTGCCACCAGCTTTATCACTTCCTTAGGACTATGCTCAAATGTTACCTTTCCAGAAAAGCCTTCCCTGAACATCCTATATAATAAAACCCTAATATGCAAATTGATCAAATGGCAGAACGACCGGTCACTATGACACAGACGGATCACCAGGAGGCAGATGCTCAATGCAGGAGCTGTCCCCTGGTGGTCAGTGTGCTCCCACAGAGGGAGCGCCACTCAGCTAGAAGACGGGCTCACAGCTGGCGAGCATAGCAGTGGTGGCGTGAGCCTCTCCCTCCTCTGCTGCAGGTTGGCAGTCAGGAGCGAGGGGTCCTGGACTGTGAGAGCCCTGGACTGCGAGAGAGATGTCTGACTGCCGGCTTAGGTCTGATCCCCTCTTCCCCCCTGCCAGGCGGACATCCCCTGAGGGGTTCTGGACTGCGAGAGGGTACAGGCCGGGCTGAGGAACCACCCCCCCCTGCCCCAGTGCACGAAAGCACTGGGCCTCTGGTTCTCTATAAAATGGCACATCTAGCACTTCTTATTCTGCCCACTCTACTTATTTTTCCATAGCACTTATTAGCATCTATGCCAGTCTTTGATAGATTGCCTCTCAGCACCAAATCCAGTTATCACTGCCCTACTGGAGACCAAGGAATGGTTGGTTCCTCCTAGCCACAGGGCATCATGTTAGGCTTCACCAGTAGAGAGCGATGGAAGAGTGGGCTCGGTGTCTCAGAAGGCACTTCCTTCTGGGCAGCTTACTCCTGCCTTACACCATCCCCTCCACTCTCCCACCCCCCATGTACACACCCAGGGCAACTTCTCAGCACCCCACCCCCACTGACATATTTCCAGTAACTTCCATGGTAGGTCACCTCCTGTAGACCACCTTCTTTGGCACCATGCAGGGCAGTTTCCTAGTGAGCCCCACCTGCAGGGGGCCTCAGGGAAAACTTCTCTGCTACCCAATGTACCATGGCTCTCTGGATCCCAATCCTGGGGAGTGGGGAACAAATCTGTATTCTCTTGGTAGCCAAAAACACCTATTGTAGTTAGCACATCTTTATATTAAACCTTTCCTGTTAGAATCACTATGTATGTTCTGTCTACTGATTGGATCTCAACTGCTACAGAAACAGAATGCAAGCAAATAATTGACTGTGTTTACTACTTTACTAAAGACTATTTATCTTTGATGCTTTGTCTATACTACGATGTGCTTGACTCAGTTGATAAGCCTTGGTTGGTAGGCAGGTAGGTAAGAAGGAAGGAAGGAGGGATGACAAAGGAGGAAAGTAAGGGCAGAGTGAGGATGATGGATGAATGAATGAATGAACGGATGGATGGTGACCCCAACTCCATGTGGCATCACATGGTCTATGACAGTGCCTGGTATGTAGTAGGTACTCATGAAATCATCATGTATTAATCTCCTTGAAGCCCTTACATGACTTCCATTTAACCCTGTCCATCTGTCATCATTTGGAACATCAAAATATCTCGCTATCAAGCGCCAGAGCCTAAAATCTGGGTGTGCCTCATGATTCTCTTGAAGAAAAATAGCAACAACAACATGAGCTGAGGCAGAAAGAAGGAAGAAAGCATCTTTGGACCAAATCTGGAACTTCTGGTGCTTGTTTTTATTCCGATGATCAAAACAGAACGGAAACAATCCGCCTCATTTACACCACAGCACAGACAGTTTCCTGCTGGAGATGATGGCGGTGGGCATGTTCTCCTCTCTCTTTGATTGGAAAGTCCTGTCTGGGCCAGTACCTAATTTCTGGGGTGAATATTCACTTTCTCATTCTACAAAAGGATCCACCAGTAGGCTGCGCAATGAGCATTTCACAAAAGCATAAACGCGCCTGATAATTAAAATGCTCGGCAATCACAGTGATGAACTACACTCCAATCTACTGAGTTAATTTCATAACCTCAAAAAGTAGAAAGAAAAACAATTTGGAGATTAGAAAGCTCCAAAGAATTTTTTTTCCCCTTTTGACTCATCTATCACTTTTTGGTTTGCTTAAAATTTCATTCTCCTTCCACTGTTTTTCTGAAGTGTGTTTCAGAACCATACTGTCTGCTTACAAAATAAACCTAGAGGAAAGCCACAAAATCCCAAAGCCAAGAATGATGATAACCCAGTAAAACCTGTAATAAGGATATAAAACAGCTAATGAAAGAACAAAAATGTATTTAATCCTAACCTCCCCAATGTAAATAACAACTGCCTATTTCAATTACTGTTTTCTTTTTATAGTTCAACTTCTAAACAGTACCAGATGAAATTAGCAGAGTTGAAATGCATGGTGCTGGAATGTAGCCATGAGCCAGAAGAAAGCAAGAATGAAAAGGCACCTGAGTGTCCAGGTGATGTCACTTCCTCCAAAGAAGGTACACAGAGGTCCAATAAGCACATGAAAAGATACTGGACATGCAAATCAAAGTCTCAACGAGGTATCATTTCACTTCATGTCTCCTGGTGTGGTTACAACAAAAAACACAGAAATGGAAAATAACAAGTGTTGGTGAGGATGTGGAGAACGTACTGCTTGTGGGAATGTAAAATGGTGCAACCATTGTGGAAAACATTCTGGCAGTTTCTCAAACGGTTAAACCTACAATTACTGTATGACACAGCCATTTCACTCATAAGTATATATCCACAGAAATTGAAAGAAGAGATGCAAACAGATATTTGCACACTTACGTTAATAGCAGCATTATTCACAATAGTCCAAAGGTGGAAGTAATCCAAGTATCCACCAAGAGATGAACAGATAAGCAAAACATGACATATACATATAATGAAATATTATTCAGCCATAAAAAGGAATGTCATTTTTTAATTAAATCTTTACTGTTCAGATTATTACATTTTTCCTCTTTTTCCCCCCCATAACTCCCCTCCTCCCAGTTCCCGCCCCACCCTCCGCCCTCACTCCCCACCCACTGTCCTCATCCATAGGTGCACGATTTTTGTCCAGTCTCTTCCCGCATCTCCCACACCCCTTTCCCCCGCAAGAATAGCCAGTCCATTCCCTTTCTATGTCCCTGATTCTATTATGATGACCAGATTATTTATTCACTTGATTCTTAGATTCACTTGTTGATAGATGCATATTTGTTGTTCATAATTTGTATCTTTACCTTTTTCTTCTTCTTCCTCTTCTTAAAGGATACCTTTCAGCATTTCATATAATACTGGATTGGTGGTGATGAACTCCTTTAGCTTTTCCTTATCTGTGAAGCTCTTTATCTGACCTTCAGTTCTGAATGATAGTTTTGCTGGATAAAGTAATCTTGGTTGTAGGTTCTTGGTATTCATCACTTTGAATATTTCTTGCCACTCCCTTCTGGCCTGCAAAGTTTCTGTTGAGAAATCAGCTGACAGTCATATGGGTATTCCCTTGTAGGTAACTGAGTTTCTTTCTCTTGCTGCTTTTAAGATTCTTTCTTTGTCTTTTGCTGTTGGCATTTTAATTATGATGTGTCTTGGTATGGTCCTCTTTGGATTCCTTTTGTTTGGGGTTCTCTGCGCTTCCTGGACCTGTAAGTCTATTTCTTTCACCAGGTGGGGGAAGTTTTCTGTCATTATTTCTTCAAATAGGTTTTCAATATCTTGCTCTCTCTCATCTTCTGGCACCCCTATAATTCTGATGTTGGTACTCTTGAAGCTGTCCCAGAGGCTCCTTACACTATCTTCGTATTTTCGGATTCTTTTTTCATTTTGCTTTTCTGGTTGGGTGTTTTTTGCTTCTTCGCATTTCAAATCTTTGCCTTGATTCTTGCGCTCCTCTGGTCTGCTGTTGGGAGTCTGTATAGTATTTGTTATTTCAGTCCGTGTATGCTTAATTTCTAGTTGGTTCTTTATCATAACATCGAGGGTCTCATTAGATTTCTTGAGGATCTCACTACATTTATCGGCGGCTTCTAGACAGTTCTTAAGAGACCTTAAAAGTGTGGTTCTGAACTCAATATCCACCATTGACATTTTTGTCCTGTTTCTTTGTCTCCGCATTTTTTATGCTTTCTTGGTGCACCCCCTAGTGGTCTTTGTGCGCAGTCTTGTTGTACTTAAGCCTTGATTGTTGTCGGCAATATTGGGGGTGATTTTACCTCCAGGTTAACTGGCTATGAGAGTCCACTGTGTCTGCAGTGGGAGAGCTTCTGTGCTGGATCTCTAGGGTGGTGCTAATCTAGTGTTTGCCTGAGGCTATCCGGCAAATGGCTCTGCGCTGGGCTTGGGCGGGGCGGGTCCCCGGGGATCTACAGGGCGGGCCTGGAGCAGTTATGGCTGCTCTCAGTTCCGTCCCTAGGGGCTCTGCCTCACAGAGTCCCAGCAACCGCTGCAAACCTCAGAGAGAAAGCTGCCTTCGAGTTCCAACTGAAGCCAGACAGTCCCGCTTCTCCCGTTTGAGTCTGGGTCCCTAGAGACTTGCCCGGATCTGGAGCTCAGAGTCTGAAACTCCCTCCCGATTGAAAACAACAACCGCACCCTCCGCCTCCAGTCCACTCCGCGTGTACTCAGCACCTTAGTATTTCACTTCAGCACTGCGCCTCCTCTGAGTCTGGGTATGATATGCTCTTTCCTCCTAGTTGTAGAATTTTCACTCAGCCAGCCTTCCTGTGGTTCTGGATGATGTCCGTTCCGTCTTTTAGTTGTTTTTTGAAGTGGTTGTTCGAGGCAGCGATCTCCGGCGTTAACCTATGCCACCATCTTGGTTTCTCTGGTTGCTGGCTTTTTTTAGGAATGTCATTTTGATATATGCTATACCAGTGATGGCGAGCCTATGACACGCGTGTCAGAGGTGACATGCGAATTCATTTTTTTGGTTGATTTTTCTTTGTTAAATGGCATTTAAATATATAAAATAAATATAAAAAATATAAGTCTTTGTTTTACTATGGCTGCAAATATCAAAAAATTTCTATATGTGACATGGCACCAGAGTTAGTTAGGGTTTTTTAAAATGCTGACATGCTGAGCTCAAAAGGTTCGCCATCACTGTGATACCATGAGTATACCTGGAAAACATTCTACTTAGTGAAATAAAATGAACACAGAAAGATAAAGATTGTACGATTCCACTTATATGGGATACCTTGGATAGGCAAATCAGAGAAGCAGAAAGTAGAATGGGTGCCACCAGGGCTGTAGGTAGTAGGGAAGGGGGTTATTTTTTAATGGGTACAGAGTTTATGTTTTGAGCTGATGAAAAAGCTTTAGGTATAGATAGTGGTTATACACACTGTGAATGAGGTTAATGACCCTGATTTATGCACTTAAAATGGTAAAAATGATAAATATTACATTAAGTATATCTTACCACAATTAAAATAAATGGATGCCACACACAAGCACTAAAATCCATGCCTTGTCTCACAGGAGAGCTTGCCAGGCCCTTGCTTTGGGTCTGTTTACTCTCATCTTACAAACAACTCTAACAAAACATAATTAATTGGATTCCTCATCACAGAGTCTGGAGACAGCTCACTCATGAGGCCTCTGCACATTTTAATAAGGTTGGCAAATATCTGGGAGGGATGAAGAAGAGCAGGGCTTTCTGCCAATCCTGGTGATTCAAGTTTACTTGATGGAATCCTTTTTAGAATAGCCTGGACCTTGCCATTTTAGACTAGCTAGGAAATGGCCTTGGGCAAGGCATGTGGTCTGTCTAATCTCCAAATCTGGTATGTGGAGTCTGACCCTGACAAAACCCATCCCACAAACTGTCAGGGATGGGGTGTGTGTGTGTGTGTGTGTGTGCGCGCGCGCGTGCGCGCGCCCAGGTAACCACTTAGCCACTGTTGTTCTCCCAAAGAAAAAGGGCTTGGAATGTCAAGTCCTGGAGAGGTGATAGGTCTCAACAACAACAAGCAAAAGAAAATCACACAGTGCTGACCAGCAAAGAGAGCTAGTTTCATGCAGAACAAGAATAAGAAAGGCTAGACAGACTGGCAGGCACATCAGGCAGGAGGCAGGCCGGGCAGGATCCAGGATCGCTGCAGCTAGTACTGGTGAAGCCGCAGTACCACATGCTCGTGTGGGCACAGCAGGAGCATTCTAAGGGGCTGTGCTGGCCAGGACAAGGTCTAGTGTAGCATTACGCAAAGTGTGGTCCACTGGACCAGCAGCTAAGTGTCAGCCGGAAACTTGTTAGAAATGCAGATTCATGGGCCCCTTTTGAATCAGCACCTCTGTGGGAAGGGTCCAGGCATCAGTGTTTTAGTAACTCACCAGGCAACTCTGATGCCTTGCTAAGGGGTCCTGAGGATTGGATTGCCGAAGAAACCCAAGCCCTTATCCCAAGAGGTTTCCTTGGTGCCTCTGAAAGGCTCTTCTCTCCCAATAGCCCTCTAGCCTGGTCCAGGCTGCAAGGCTCCCAGATCTCTGACCACAGCGCTGGCTCTCTGTCCCACCTCCTTGGAACTGCTCAGGGCACCTTGCACATATGCCTATTAACCTGTGCTGTGCAGGCATGCATCTCCTCAGCTGGTTCCCCCAAGGAGGGGTTCTTGGCTTTAGTCAGATTTTCAAATCATTGGGACCCCAATCACCCATCACTACTTACAACCCACCAGCACCCATCAGGTAAATTGCTACCTCCATGATGCATTTCTCCTCAGTGCTGTCTTCCCCATTCCCTGACCCTCCATCATCCAGGCATGGAATAGATATGGTTTCTTCCACAGAGGTGGTTATGTTTGCCTCTGGTTTCTTTGCATATTGGTCCCTCCTTGGCGCAACTGCCACAGTCATTTCATAAAAGCTCCCCTTTGCTGTGATCTGACTCTAGAACCTTCAGCGTTTACAGGTCTCAGTAAGCAAATATCCATGCCCTAAATACACAACTTGGATACTTAACCACTGTGTTTTTGAAAGCAAATTCTTTAAGAACACTGTTATACCCATAGTAAGCCAAATTAATTTTTGCTATGATCAACATCAGCAAGAGATCAGGCAGAGGTAGAATGTTTACCACTTCCCCACACTATGGTAAACACTCTGCAGGCATCATTTCATTGAATCCTCAGAAGTTCAGGAGGGAGATAATTAGTTTTGTACCTATTTTTCAGAAGAGAAAACTGAGGCTTAGAAGACTCAAGCAACTTGTTCAAGGTTATCATAGGTAATGTGGGGGTGCCAGGAATAAAAAACAGGTAGCTTTGGATGTGAGGGCGATCTGGCTGTGACATCTGTCACCCCATTGATCGCCAGGGTTGATTCGGCTGATCTGGCTGGCTAGGCGGGTGTCCCCCTCCTCCCTCACCGATCCATGTGCATCCCTCGTCCCTCCCGAAGCTGCGCGCTCGGTCGAAGAGGACGACCTTCCCCCCCGAGGAGAGGACCGGTCTTCTGTCAAGGGTATACGAGTAGCTGCACTCCCCTGCTAGAACCTCCAAACAAACTCTCAAAAATAGGTAGCCTGTTTTTTTAACCCATCCTGATATCCACCATTCTACATGCACATGTGGTCTAGCAAATGGGCAGAGATGGAAGGAAGGAATGTCAACTCAAGAGCCAGAAAGAAGAGGATGTAGTTTCTGGTGAGGTAGGTAATTGGCTTGGATGGAAACAGTCGTGATCCTCCAAACCCACTCCCAGAAGAGCATCTCCCTGCAACAATGACTTCCCCTCCACCAGGGAGGATAAGAATGCCGGCCAAGTAGGGCTGGAGAAGCAGGCGTCTTGGGTCAAGCTCCCGGGGAATCAGGACTTGCCAAGTTCTGATATGCTGCATGGAAGGCAGTGCTGGCTGGACTGAGAAGTGGCCCCTCGCCCCACAGAAACAGCTCTTTCTGGCATGAATGAAAACGATTTAACAACACCCGGCCACATTTCAAAACAGGCTAGGGCCGGAAGACGGAAAACAATATGGCACCCCAGAAACTGCTGAGCGCAGGAGAAACACAGTGAATATTCTGCAAAGACAGTGAAATGATTTTTATCCTGAGCACCAGCTGATCCTACTCAGATCTTCACTTCTGGATCGCTTCAAGCAAATATTTCACGTATCCTGTGCAGCTGGTACCACTCCAAGCACAATCTGGGCAGAGGCCCAAACATATACCCCAGCCCACAGTGGATGGAAGGCAGAGAGAGAAGGGCTTCCCTGGCTCAAAGGTGGTAGAGGAAACAGGCCAGAGTCTTGGAGTGCTCGGGTCTGCACAATTCTACATGGATTTGCCAAACGCTCTGCAGGACAATTAAAAAGAAGAGAGACTGTTCCACTGTGCTAACAAATATGATATGGAGATATCTTAACCGAATATTGGAGAAATTAAAAATCAGTTGAGCTTAAAGAATAATAAAAAGGTATAAAGGCAACAAGCCTGGGTACCGAAGAACAACTTTATTGAATAACGCTTAATAAGCACCTACTATGTGCAGGACACTGTGCTAGGTAATAGGAATACAGTGATGACTAGGAATAAGCTTTGCTTCAAAGGCAGCAAACAGTGAAAAACACCCAAGGAGTCAGAGAATCCGGGCTTGTGTTCTGTGTAAAATGTTGTGCTCAAGTCTGTCTCCCCCAACTAGATGGTGGGTGCCTATTTGGTCTGAAATTATGCCAAAGCCAACGCCTGGTGCACAGCAGGTATTCGGCGAATGTTGGCTAGGATGAAGAGAAGTGAGAAAATGCTACAATAAACATGTGAGGGTCAAAGAAAAAAATCACACAGGAGACTGATTAGAACATATTTTGAGTAAATACGAATGTACATCACGCCCAAAATGATGAGATACAGCTAAAGCAGTACTTGAGGGAAATATGTAGCTTTGTAATAAACATATGACTGATGTCTGGTGACCAATGACTTTCTGGGCCTTGACTGTGAGGCCTTTAGGTGTACAGACTGTTTTGTAATTCAGCTTCATTTCCTCAGAGCCCAGGATAGTGCTGGGCACAGAGTACATGCTGGGGAAATACCTGCATTAATGGAATACAAACATTCCAATATGTTTCTAGGATGTCATACTCAGTTGTGTTTCTGCACTTGAAGAGCTATTGTTCATCTGGACACCCTGCCTAGAAAAGCCTTCCTGACCTTTTACTATTGTTGTTTGTTGTATAGTGAGTGTTCAATAATAGTTAACATTTATTAAGCGGAGTGTCAGGAACTGTACTGAGTCCTTCAAAAGTATAATCTCATTGAATCTGCAGAAAAAGTGGGTACAATTATGATCCTCCAGAACCAAAGTAGTACTCGCTTGTACAGATACAGAAACTGATACAGAAACTGAGGCCCAGAGAGGTTAAGCAACTTGTCCCACATCACACAGCTAAGATGTATTAGAACCAGGACTTGAAACCAGACAGTGAGAAACCAGGGCTGCTGTCCACAACCACGGTGATTTACTGCCTCCCACTCAGGTTAGAAATAAGCTCCAACAGATAGTCTTCCAGGTAACTGCCCCTCCTCCTCTGTGTTCTCCAAACATCCTGTGAGTACTGTTATTACCGGGCTGCCACGCCCACAGGGTTGGTGGTCTGCTGTCCTATGCTCTCAGTTTCTCATGACAGGGGCTGGGTCTTATTGTCTTAGCAGCCTCCCTAGAGGTTTAACACAGAGGAAATGCTTAATACTGTCTACTCAACTCAGCCTGAGGCAGGGGTGGAGGAGCATAGTGTCTTAAACTGTAATGTGCACTTGTATCACCCAGAGAATTTGTTAAAATGCAGGTTCTGACTTAGCAGATCTGGGGTCAGCCTGAGATTCTGCATTTCCTAAAAGCTCCCAGGGGTGCTGATGCTGGTGGTCCCCGGGCCAGGCTTAGAGTAGCAAAGGGGATGATGAACGGGTAGAGCCCGGTAACAGCGCTGCCTTTGGCTCTGAGCTGAAAAAGTTCCTGATTCTGATCTGGGGCAAATCAGTTCACAGCTTCCAGTTTCAGGGTGCTGGTCTATAAAATGGGAACAACTGGACCCTTCTTACACAAGGCTGTTGTAGTAATTAAGTCAGATCAACTTAAGTGAAAAGGCCAGCACAGATTTGGTGCCAAATAGGGGTAATATTTCTGTCATGTGAGAAATTTTCTTAATGGTTATTTGTTGACTCATCCTCCTTGTAGGGTTTCTTGAATCTTTCCTAGATTGTCTTTGGTCTCCTGTATTACGCACACAAACACACATGAAGTTTGAAGTTAGCCTACCCGTGAGGCTGCCTGTATTTCCTGATTTCCCGCCCTAACTTGTTGACCCTGATCTTTCTCTTCATACCCCTGGGGTTAGTACCTAAATCCAACAAGTAGTGTGGGATTTTTGAAGATGGGCTTGTGGTGCTGCAAACAAGATCTCCACAACCGGAGAAGGCAATTAACATTTCTTGTCAGACTAAACAGGGGCTGCCGAATGTCATGAGGGACTCAAGTGTATCAGCTGTACCCAGCAAACCAACCTCCGCTAGACCAGTGAGAGTCTTGGGGTCTAGGATCCCCCCACAAACCACAGAGAAACTATTGGGGTAGCTGAGTGGAAGAAGGAAAGCAACAGACCAACCACAGATTTAGCCAATGCACATTTCTCCCTGGCATGCTTGTTGGTCTCGGAGCCGAGAGGGTGTTAGGTAGTACACAAAACCAAACAAAAAAATTAAATGCTAAAGAAATCTCCGTGAAAACTCACTGTGTCTTTTAAATTTGTGGGGAAATGGGCCAAGAAAAAACAAATAGATTATTAATAAAGACAAGCAGATCAAGCTTCCTGAAGGTTGTTCTTTCTGACCTGTTCTGCTAATGGCCCACTACAAACTGAGTCTGGAAATTCAGTCTGTTAACCTCTTCGGGGGTGATGTACTAAACACAGTCAAAAGCCTTTGGGGAACAGAAAAGAAAGTGTATTAACTGTTATAAGAAAGGAACAAGAAGTAACCTCAGACTGACATGAGCCCATCATGCTCTCCATGAACGTGAGGTACCAAGACTCAAAAAGACTCGTGTCCATGGCAGACCAAATTCATTCCCTGGGACTGAGAGTTTGAGGCCAGATCTCTAGCCCTGAATCCCAGATCGTGCCACTTGCCCTAAAACAGAGCAAGTTCTAGGATGGGAGATGGGTACACAAAACCCCCTGTTCATTGTGGGCATCCTCTCCTGACAGTGAGATTGGGAGGAGTGTGATAGGCTGAATAATCCCCCTCCGCCCCTGCAAAAAAAAAAAAAAAAAAAGTCTATGTCTAATCCCAGAATGTATGAGTTAATACCTTACATGGCAATAGGACTCTTGGTGTGATTAGGTAAAGGATCTTGAGCTTCGGAGATTATCCTGGATTATTCAGGTGGGTGCAATCACAAGTTTCAGTATAAGGAGTTAGGAGGGTCCGAGCCGGAGATGGAGCTGTGAGGATAGAGACAGAGCCTGGAGGAATGTGGCCATGAGACAGGAAAAGCCAACAGCCCCTAGAAGCTGGAAGATGGAAGGAATGGATTCTCCCTAAAGCCTCATGAACAAACCAGTCCTACCAGCATCTTGATTTTAGCTTCATCAGACTCATTTCAGACTTGAGACCTCCAGAACTAGAAAACAATACAGTTGTGTTGTTTTAAGCCACTAAGTTTGTAATATGTTGTTACAGCAGAAACAAGACACTGATGAGGGGAACGTATATAGTCTCAGGTTCAAATTTCAGCTTTGCCTCTTTCAAATAGATGACTGTGAGCACATGACGTACCTTCTCCAGGTTTCCATTTCCTTGTCCACAGAATGGGAATTCTGTAGACGGCTAGTGGCGAGAATTCAATAAGGACCCAGGCTAGTGCCTAACACGTGGCAGGCTCTACCCATTGCTTCTGGATAACCTGGCATGTAACACGCTTGGAAACCAGAACATAAACCAAAATGCTCTTTGGCTTAGTTTTGCACAATGACAGGGACAGAAGAGGAAACAGAACGAGGAGAATGGAGAACTGATCCTGTCTATTGAGAACAGAAGAGAATCTTTCTTGTACCCTATTTGGCTCTCCAGGGACAGTCAGTGCATATTAGGGATTCATTTCTCATCAAACGTGTCACCTTCTGATTTCCATGCCATGCCCACCTTCACAATACCTCAGCATTTACATGGCATGGGTTCCCAGCTAATTAACCTATTCTAACACTTCTTGAATCTCCCCTGAATTACCACTCAGCATCAGGCATGGTCTCACTGCATAAAGCCCTCAGCTCAGCCTTCTGTGGACTACCATATACAACTTGTACTGTCTCAAATCAAAAGTGGGAATGCAGTGACCCACATACATAGGAGAAGCACCTCTCATTTCTGTCTAGAGATAGCAAGAACTGGGGACTCAACACAGCTAAAGTGGGGCCCTGGGTTTTGTCTGCAGAAGGAGCTCCCCTGACACTTTTTAAAAGAAAATGCCAGCCTGGGAAGAAGATTCTCTTCTCTCCAAAAACTTGGACACAAGATCTTCAAATAGTGATGCAAATATGACAATGGAGACATCCTCTTTATAGCCAATGCTAATGTCTTACTAGTATATACATCATCGCCCTCGACCCTCACAAGAACTTATTGAGTATATATTATTATATTCATTTCCCAATGGGCTCAGAGAGGTCAATTAACTTACTCAGGATCACACAGTGAGGAGAGGTGGCAGCATCAGAATCAAAGCCAGAGTTGCCCTTCCCTGAATAGCAGGGAAGGACAAGTGAACAAGAAAGCACCTGCTGGCTGACTGTCAGCCATGCAGATCTGTGGAGATGGAAATTGAATGGTGTTGACAAGTCACAAGATTCTGGCATCGCAGACTTAAACACACTTAGGGCAAGCCTGCTTCAGTTCCGGGACAGTAACTGTGCCTACCAAATTATAAATGATCACAGCAGCCTCACAGACCCCATCTGAAATAACTGGTAAGATAGTTCACTCTTTTATCTTATTCAATCCTTCCAATTAAAACAAATATTGGTTTGGTTTTAGTTTATCTTCACCGCCACTCTGCAAGTTGCTAATCTCCCGTTTACATGAAGAGAGACAATGCCCTAGCTACTTTAGCTCAGTGCATAGAGAGTTGGCCTGCAGACCAAAGGGTCCTGGGTTTGATTCTGGTCAAGGGCACGTACCTCGATTGTAGGCTCCTCCCTGGCCCAGGCCCTGGTCAGGGTGCTTGCAGGAGGCAACCAATCAATGACTCTTTCCCTCTCTCTTCCACTTTCTCTAAAAATCAATGGGAAAATATCCCCAGGTGAGGATTAAAAAGGAGCGGGGGGGAGGAAGAGAGAGAGAAATATTGGGCTTAGAAACTTCTCTGGTAATAACAGCTACTGAAATGAATAATGTGGCTCTATTTTCGAGCTATGTAGTTTTAACCTTTTACCTATTTGTGGGCAAATCATAGTGATTTTCCCTTTATGATGGTGACAGAGAATTTCCTTTTAAAACAAAGTTAATGAAGGTATGAATTGATTTTAATCAATAGATAAAGTTTAATACATTGATCTGAAATGTTTTGAATGTTCATTAAATGGTAATAAGGGAGCACTGTGAAGGTGGAAGAAGACTGACAGAAATTTTGGGAAGGAGCACCCTGGCCATTGCAGCAGAGGGTCAACTGTGACACGGGGCTGTGGTGCCTGTAGGGTTATTAGTGATTTCCTTCCTGAAATGGGTTAAAGGCCAACCAACAGACTGGCTTCCAAGAGGGCATGGAGGTGGCTTCCGGGGTTGCCCCAGGGACTGTCATCCATATCCTTATCCTAGGGGTGTGTTTATGCCCCATGCTGCTGGCATCTTTGTCCTCACAGCCACCCTTCAGACCTCACATACAGGTCGAAATGTGACACGCAGGCTGCCAAAATGCTCTGGTTAAGAAGAAAGGGAAGCAGGTGGTGTGTTTTAGAAAGATGTACACTAAAATACATTTAAATATGAGACCTTTAAATTATTAACCCAATTATTTGTTAAATGGCTCAACCCCAACTATCTGTAAAATTTAGCAGTCTTAACAAGCTCCTGCAACTGGGGTGCTGGATGGTCTTTGCCATAGGAACACATCACACCAGAGACTGATCAGGGAAGTGTTCTAGAAGCAATGGATGGTGTCTGATAAGAATACATTTACCAAAGCTAACCTCACTCTAAATATTCTTTCAGGGGAGAATATGGTATTTAACGCACTTTTCATTCACTTGGAAGTAGTGTTGAATAAATAGTCTGAACTCTAAAAGGCCAGCTAAAGATTTTGTTTTTCTATTGCATTCGTCATTTACTGCTGCATAACACATTATTCCCAAAGCTAAGTGGGCTAAACCAATTTCTTATCTTACACATTCTTTGGGTCAGACATTTGGGAAGCAGCTTAACTTGGTGGTTTTGGCTCAGGCTCTCAAATGTAGTTCAAGTCAAGATTATGGGTGAGTTGGCAGTCATCTGAAGGACTGGCCAGGGCTGGAGAATCAGCTCCTAAGGTGGCTCACTCACACGCTACTGGCAGGAGGCTCCAGTCCCTCTTCATAGCACTGCTTGAGCATCCTCACAAAATGGCAGCTGGCTTCCCCAATAGTCAGTAAGACAGAAACTTCAATGTATTTTACAGCCAAGCCTCAGAAGTTCCATATTGCGATTTCTGCAATATTTTATTGGTTACACAAGTCAGCACAATCCAGTGTAGAAGACCAAAAAAGCTGAGAATCCTTGATTGGGGGTCACATTTCTCTCAGCTTATATTTGCTTTCTGGTCCACTATTTTAAATGTAGGTACAGTAGTTGCTTAAGTGTAGTTTAACGGAAGAATGAATTAACAAACAAAATGAAACTGAGGGGGGTTATAAATTATAAAATTTATCCAATCAGTACATAGTGCAAAACTCCCATAGGAATAGTAAAGCTCTCCCAGAACACTAAAAATAATCCTTTCCTCTACTTTTCTCTTGGGTTTGACAGTCTGTTTTGGCTAAAGTCCATCTCGTAATGGTCTAAGGTAAACTATTGCTTAACTAATCTTTTTTTTTTTTTTTTTTGAATCCCAGACTGAGTAAACTTCAAGCTTCCTGAATAATGTCTGAGTCCTACAGAGTTCTGTCCTTTCTCAGCTGCCTTCACTGTGACTCCCAAAGCTGATCATTTTATTAAATTTAATTTGTTCCACATCCCCATGAAATCAACTGAGTCTTAAAAGTGAACAAAATGATTCACAAACATGATGTCTACTTTGACTCTTTATGCATTGGGGCCCCCTGAAAAGAAGAAGCACATGTGAGGCTTTGAACATGTCATACCCAAGGACCCAAGGATACACAAGTGAGGCCTTCTCCTCTCAGGGGCGTTTTGTCATATAATTTAAAAGCGAGTATTTCTTACAGACCTACACTATGCTACAAAGCTGTTATTCTTGGCATGCATTTTTCTCATAATTTAGACCAGAGAACAATCCCATGATAGTGTAACGATTATTAATATGCCTAGTATATACAGGCAGG
This sequence comes from Myotis daubentonii, assembly GCF_963259705.1. NCBI lineage: Eukaryota > Metazoa > Chordata > Mammalia > Chiroptera > Vespertilionidae > Myotis > Myotis daubentonii. The sequence goes on from NC_081854.1 coordinate 37,935,200, forward strand.
AAGACTCAGGAGGTAGCTGGAGGTGCCAACACTTTTAAGTAAAGGAGGTAGGACTGGAACCAGGCATGTTTTGGCCATTATTCCCACACCTTTACCAGGGATGACCCTGCACATACTTAGCAGTCTGTAATGGAGCGGGTCCTGGAGGCTCCTACCCACCCCAGCATCCATCACTCCTTCAGATGGTGGCTCACTCAGGAATCCCAGAAGTATGTGCATACCCAAGGGGCTTGGGGCAGGACTATTTATCAAACAGTGTGAAAGTATTTGATATTCTGACACCAGTAAGGTCACTCCCATTAGGTACTGGCTGAGAACATCCCTACTCTGTCTGTATCATCATGCAGCCTTAAAATTATTAGTATCATGGGGCCCCATCATCCTAATAGAGAAGGAAGTGGTCCAAGGGAACAGAGACAAGTCCTGCTTTACCCAAAGCTAGAGTTGTGGGCCACCCACTGCATTCCTGTCAATTTCTGCAAATGTCTAAGACTCTCTTCTCAAAGTTTTGGGATCAAGTACTCAAGGAGAGCCCTCATTTTGCTTGTATATTCTGTGATCGTATAGGCGGTGAGCAGTGCTCTTGCCTTGGCACAGCAGTATTACCCAAGCAGAGAAGGGGCACTGCAGGACCCAACACAGACCACCAGCGAGTAATTACCCACTGGCTGCTCCAGTACAGCCCCCAGTCATGTTTGTTCAGCTCTGCAAGAAAAGGCCTCGGAGGTCTCTTCATCTGCGTTGTCAAACTCAAAGGCCCTGGTGATGAGGGTCAAGATCTCTTTCTCTTATTTCAAAAAAACAACAACAACAAGGACACATAACCAAAACGGTGCATTTCATTGGCTGTGTACACTAATTAAAATGCCCATATTTCCATGTTTTTGGACATAATTCAAACATAAGTGAAAAAAAAAGATAGAGAAAAACAAATATTAATGATATCACTTATATATGGAATCTTAAACAAAGAAAGAAAAGTTGAACTCATAGGAACAGAGAGTAGAATGTTGGTTGCCAGGGGCTGGGGGTTGGGGGAAAAAGGAACATGTTGATCAAAGGGTTTAAACTTTCAGTTATGAGATGATGAAGTTCTGAAGATTTAATGTACAGTCTGGTGATATAGTTAGATACACTGTATTGCATACTTGAAATCTGCAAAGACAGTAGATCTTAAGCTTTCTCTCTCAGATACAAAAAAAAGGTCATTATGTGAGGTGATGAATGTATCAATTAAATTGAGTGTCGTAATCATTCACAATGTATACCTATATCAAATCATCACGTTGCACGCCTTAAGTACATACAATTTTATTTGTCAATTATGCCTCAATAAAGCTGGAGAGAAAATGAAGGGAATGCAAGGAAAGCTGCTTTAAAAAAAAAGAAATTCCAAGACTGATACATGATAAATGAATTTTTAATAAATACCATTTTTTGGAGAGAAAAACTTTAAGAACATGTAGTCTAAGAAGGGAGGTGAAAGAAATTGGTATGTGCAATGAGAACTTTGGCTTCCACATTCTGCACTAGCTTCTCCAAAATTCTCCTCTAGGAAGTCTTAATGACCTCATCATTCACTCATTCATCCATTCAGTAAATAGGGCAATGGGCACTTAGTAATTGGTGCATGGATCTTAGACTGACTGATGCTCTCTTCCCTGAACATTCATTGAACTCTCCTCAGTTTCCTTTACAGAGGAAGGAAGCCTGAGTATGGGGAAGTGATGCTCTCAGAGTTTCATTTCCAGTAAATGAAGGTAAAGGAGATGGTTCCTCCAGGGGCCAAGTCCTCTGGAGAAAAAGCTGCCACCAAGGAGAAGAAAATGCCCGGCCAGATCCATGAATAATCACAATCTAATAATGCTTAATAGTGCCCTATGGGATAATCTAAAAAAAATTCTGGGAGTAATCACAAGGGTTCACATTAGTGATAATTTAATGATCATTCTCCTTGGCATATCTCTCTTCTTGATATGGATAAGTTGGATTGCATTGGACAAACTTCCTCTATTTCTGCCACTTATGAAGCATTTGACCTTGGATAAGTCCCTTCACTGTGTGCTTTCTTTCAGTTTTAAAATCCTACAATAATATTTGCTGTGACAAAGATAGTTGTGAAGAATCTTGAAAAGTATAGATGGATGTCCCTTTGACTCCAATATATTCCCTCTCATTCTCTCTGCATCTGGCTGATGAAATGGGAATCCTAGAAGATTCATGGAGTCTTTGCCATCCTGGAAGAACCAGAACACCAAAGAACCCAGAATTATGCCCACTGATATTTGCCTTGGAGTGTGCGGCTGCCCCAGGTAGCACCAAGCCAAGTTAGGGCCATGACAGATTTGGATAAGGAAACTAGACCCTTGGAATTCCTGACCAGCGAGCTAGGCTGGCTTACCAGGCCACTTAAATAGTGATGTGACTGAATTTATTAGATGACACTTATTTATTTCATAAAGTTTTTGTGAAGATTAAACATAACAATTGCATATAAAGTCCTTAGCACTTTATAGAAAGTGCTCTATACATGTTAACTTAAGATGGTTATTATCATGGAAATGAATACAAAGTGTCCATCTTATAGATTTGCACCGTGATTTAGGAGTGGGATTAAAAATCTGCTGAGCTTGTTAGCTAAATCATATTAGAAAAAATAATCCTGTTTTAATCTGATATTCTGCAACACCTATATGAAAATGACTAAATAACATTTACTAGATTTCACATCACTCAACTACTTAAATGTATATTTTCAGTTCTGTGTCTATGTGAATACCTCAATAGCAGATATTGTACAAGAGATGGAGGGGTTTTCTTCTATGAATTGAGATAACTAACTGGCAAGACTTGGTCTTTGTTAGATTAATCAAAGTCAGAATGTGTTGACTTTAAGTGGATTTGATACCTTCTCTTCTCCCCTCCTCCTTTTTTTTTTTTTTTTTTTTTAAAGAAAAATGCTGATTTTCTTCAGTGGAATGCAACAGCCCATCTTCACATAGAAGGGGCAGTAATGAGTACCAATCAGGTGATTCGTTTTCTTTTTTTTTTTTAAATATATTTTATTGATTTTTTACAGAGAGGAAGAGAGAGAGATAGAGAGTTAGAAACATCGATGAGAGAGAAACATCGATCAGCTGCCTCCTGCACATCTACTGGGGATGTGCCCGCAACCCAAGTACATGCCCTTGACCGGAATCGAACCTGGGACCTTTCAGTCCGCAGGCCGACGCTCTATCCACTGAGCCAAACCGGTTTTGGCTCGTTTTCATTTGGGTGACCACTTTGCCTCTAGTCTTATCCTAAACATGTGCACATGTGCCTTCCTCCCTTCCTTCAAGAATGTTATAATATAGGTAATAAACTGGGCCTACATACTTTTTCACTCTTTGTATAAGTGGCTTCCTTAATTTATAGTTTAATATTACACTCTATTTTTACTCAGGCATATAAGACTTGCATGACTGACAGAAGAATGTTCGGATCTTTAGCAAACTCTAAAATAATGTATGATTACTTTAATCTTTTAAAAAAATAAAGAAAGAAGGGTCTACCTGATAAATTCTTAGAATTATGTTGCAGGTTAAAGGTTTGTTAGTATACATCTATACTTCTTTTTATTGGTTAATGACAATTCTTAGTTTCAGACTCCCAGGAAACTCAGTTAAATTTAATGCTGGTAGACATAATTTAATAATGTTCCTGGTATATTCATCTCATATTTTATTCTAATTAGTTTCTAACAGGTTATTCAAAACATAAATATGTCTAATCGTCCTTTACATGTATTGTACTAGTCCCTTTTGCGTTATTCCAAATCTACTTTGGAAGGCAATGTGGTGTCAGTGGTTTGAAACAGCACTGTTCTTTCTTCATGTTTTTTAAGCCAATTGGCGCCTCCTTATCCTAATGGGAATTCTGTTTTCAGGTCACACAGCTAGGAGTCCTGGTGACATCTACCTCTCACAGTTCTTAGGAGTGACAGAACAGGGAGGGAATTTTGTGCTTGGCACTGCAGTCTTTCAGATGAACTGAAGCTCAGCAGAGGGATTAAATGAAGATCACCTGGTAGACCAGAAGGCCTGGGCCATGGCTTCTCTTCTGTGTGGATCAGGCAGTAGCTGAACTACACAAAGATTTAAACGGTCATAGAGGAATTGGTATTTCTTCTCTTTTCTTTTTGTTTTCTCCTCGCTTCCTGGCTTTTAAGATGTGGAAAGGACTTTTAAAATTTTTTCCATATGCTGTCTTATTTCTCTTATATTTGGCCTATGGTTGTCTATTTACAATTAAAGGAAAAGAAAAAGGGCTGCTCACAGTCACTCTGTGAAAAAGCATTAGACTTGTAAACAGCATTAGAGTTTTAAAAAACCACTTTCTGGTCTTCTATCTATTTTGAGGACTCTCAAAATGAAGAAAGTCAAACTTGGTATTAAATAACCACCCAGGATGTGGCTGTCAGCTTGAGGTGTTAAGAGAAATGGTTTATAAAAAGCCTGGTTAAATATAGGAAGTACAGTTGCATTCCAGGTAACCCGAGATTTGAACATCCAATATGACTTTAATGGAGACAATCTATTTGGCCCATTTTCACAGATATATAATATATTGTACCTATTTTAAGATCTGTAATTTTTTTCTTCTTAGCTATTTCTCAACTAGACCAGCAAATACTTCCTCCAGCCTTATTCATGCTCTGTTATTATCTGCCCATGTATCCCCCACCTTAATGTTTTTCTTACTGAAATAAATACGTAAATACATTCTTAACTATGGTATATACTGCTACTTCTAATGTTAAGGAAAACCACAAAACATTAAATAGTCTACCACCAGAATCCAAAACCTGTGTTTTCAGTTTTTTTAAAATTAAAATAGTAATTTTAATGTAATAGTCTGTGTAGAATTTTCAAACATTCCAGTATTCTTTAATTTTAACTCTCTTAAAAATTTTTTTTTCTCTGTAGGGTGGGGCTTTAACTTCTCTGGGGCTCTGTTTCCCCATCTGTAAAATGGACCACTACTGGTATTGCAGGTGGTTATAAGGATTGAAAGATAATCTACATTTGATCCCTGGCACATAGACAGCAGCTAATCCATAAAAGCACTGCTGTTTTGTATTTGCTTCTCCATTCAAGCAGTCCTGGGTCATGAAGGGCCAGACCTCACCACAGTTGTGGTCCACTCATCCCACAAGGCCAGAAACACACCATGGCTGGGTGAGCAGCAATTGATAATTTTAGAATACACTTGACCAATTTCTCTGATCCTACTGCTACAGATAGTCCCTGGTTTCGTCCAGGTTTGAATTTCACTGTGGCTCCAGGGATAGAAAAAGGCGTTATTTGATTGCAAGGAGAAATAGGAGACTGTGTGTCAGGATGCTTTTCACATCAACTTACCTCCCCTCAAAGACGCTCCTTCCTACTTACAATATACGGGTTTAGAAGCATTTTGGCAGCATCCATGTTTGACGTGTCAGAGGGCAAGGTGCATGCAGATGTAATATCACCGAGTGGTGTAATCCGAGTGTGCATGAAAAATAACTGCAGAGGGCACACTTCGAACCCCAGGGAACCCTTTTGCCATGGGCCCTGACAGCACCTCAAATAAGCACCTTACCTAATCTGCCCTGTTGATTCCTATCTGCGCCCAGTGATTTCATGCAGCTGCCATCTGCTCACCAGTTAGGGCATGTTGATTGAGGCTGTACTATAATAAGATCCAGAGTCTCTGATGGTAACGTAGGCTTGTTGTGGAGATGGAGCAAGACCCTAAGGAAACGCGGGAGGGAGCCAAAAGGTGAATTTTACAGCCAGCATGGCTGGGTTAAGTTTCTCCTATTTTATTTAACTTTGTATCCCCAGGGCTTGACATGAAAGCATGCCCAGTAAACACTGGTGATAAAAATGATTGAGCAGCCCTGGCTGGCTTGGCTCAGTGGATAGAGCGTCAGCCTGCAGACCGATTCTGGCCAAGGGCACATGCCTGGGTTGTGGGCTTGATCCCCAGTGGGGGGTGTGCAGGAGGCAGCCAATCAATGATTCTCTCTCATCATTGATATTTCTATCTCTCTCTCCTTCTCCCTTCCTCTCTGAAATCAATAAAGAAATATATTTTTTAAAAAATGATTGAGCAACTGCCCAGAAAGAGTTAAACATTTCCACCTGTGGGCAACGATAATTATTTACATAGAGTCTTTAAGGCTATTTTATATATATTTGTGATTTGTAGAGTGTAAATGAGATTCCTTCATCCCTCATTCATCAGACAGGTATTGAGTGGCCACTCTGTCCAAGGTCTGGTGACCTTTGTACCTGGGGAGTTCAACACGTAACCAAGGACACAGGTACACTGGATAAATGTCAGCGGCGAGAATGAACAAATCAGGTCCAGGAGAAGAATAGCCACATCTGTGGGAAAATTAACTGCATGATAGGCATGGAACTCTTCTGTCATCCATTAGGGTCTGCAGAGGCCACGTGCCCCGGCCAAGTTCAATACTTTGCCCTGGCCAAGTTCAACAGATAGACTTGGAACTTCCTGGGCCACTGTGGACTAGGGCTGCCCTGAAGGAGTTTCATTTCAGCTTCAGAGTTTTTGAGAACCATGGGATGTTCAGTCTCAGAGGGACCCAAGAGATCAAGGTCAGGTGGGGAAACTGAGGACTAGAGAATGGCTACCATTTAGCCTCAGTCACGGAGGAGCTGGAGACAGAGCTAGGACGGAGTTAGGGCTCCAGCATGTGAGTCATCTACACCTACCCAGCGGTATCCACAGGACCTCCCCTGTGTGCTGTCGGAGCTCATGGGTTTACACTATGGAAGAAGAGAACTACAGTAAAAGAGGTAAAGTCTGAGAGGCAGGTGCAATTCGGATCTGTAGGGCATGTAGACCCTGATAGAGAATGTGGATTTTTATTATAAGTAGAATATAAAGTATGTGGGCGGGGGCCAGTTGTATTAGTCAGTTATTGCCACAATACTGCTGCATAACTAGCAACCTCAAAAGTTCAATGATTCAGAGAAACAAATATTTATTTTTCTCACTCACTGATCTACGGGTTGGTTGGGGTTTGGCTGATGTTGACTGGGCTTAGCAGCACTTAGCTCCAAGTTGTAGGTCAGGTTCAGGTTAGCTTCCTAGATCTTATTCTGCAATTCAAGCGTAGAGGTGTTGGCTACATGAGAAGTGAAAGGGGACAAACCCAATCAGGCAAGCACATTTCAAGACTCTGCTCATATCACATTGGCTAGTATCTCATGGGCAAAAGAAAATCACATGACCAATGCCAAAACCCCAGGATGAAGGAAGTTCACCCCACCCACCAGGAGGCCATGGAAAAAGTGGTGACATCTGGTATTCCTGTTATGGAGTTTGGCAGGGCCAAAGCGCCCATGCTATCCATGGTTCATAGGAAACTGGCAGTGCATTCCCAGGCACCCAGAGTGCCCATCAGGGTCAAGGCCTAGCAGATGGTTGATCACTACCAATCCATACACTCTTCCCCTGGCCTCTCAGCACCAGCCTCATCCTGCCCTATTTTGGAGCAAACTAGGCCAGCTTTCTTGAAGGACTCTGCTGTCATGAGTAGCCAAACCACCCACAATCATCCAAACAGAAGGATGACCTTCGACAAGTCACAGGCAGCTTGTGTTCCCCTAACTGGTCTTCGTCAGTCCTTTGGCTTTCTCAGAGCCAGCCCTTCTCTAGCTCTGGTTGGGAGAGGAGACACATTATGGACCTGCCCAGTAGCCTCCTCAGGTCTGACTCAGGGTTCGGCCTCACAGTGGCTCAAGTCAAGGCTGAAAGGAGGGGTGTGCTTGCTTTCCTTGGCAGGGTTCTGACACAGGCACAGTCCTCGTGGTATTAAATACAATGTGCTTTTCCAAATTGGAGGACCCACGTTGCCCATTGTATTTTAGCTGTGACCTAGCCCCCGACTCACCCTTAACTTTTGTCTTGGGAATAGTTGAGGAGGAATAAAAAAAAGAAGAAGGAAAAGGAGAAATATATGAGGAGGGGGTGGCAGTGGGGGGGTGGGTGTCTATGAAAATTTATGTGCTGAAAAACAGCTGTAAAATGTTTAATGTTTCAATGAACATTTTATGTTTATAATAAAAAATCCTCCAGCCAAGAAGGTCTTTAAAATATTACATTCCAAGCAGACTCAAGAAAAAGAGGCAAAGTGAGGATATTCCTACCAACCCCTCTCTATGGAGTGACCCCCAAACACTAACCATTAAAAGGAGGCCCCTCCTCGTGGTGTGTTTTAGCACCAGCTCAATCCTGAGCGGGAAGGGAGGGAATAATGGCCATGATCCACTGGGAGACTGGCAACAAGAATGAAAAATACGCTCATTTTTCTCAGAGCCAAGTACCCGTGGCATGAAGCCTTGGAAACTCGGACTTTGAAAGTGGAGGTGGAGGGAGTGGGGGCAGATGCCCCGCTCAGCCAAAAGCTTGCTAAGAGGTTTGACTGCAATCAATCAGTCCACCAACAGGAACTGATCAGGTGCCACTGGGCCAAGGTCTTCCAGGAAAGAGCCTGGCTCAAAGGACTCTGGCTTTGACAGAGGAACAGGTTCAAGTCCAAACTCCACTCTGCACTGGCTCCTTCTCCTGAGGTAAGTTCTTTAACCTCTCAGGACTCCAATCTATTCATCAATAAAATGCAAGTGGCAAGCATCACTGGCCAGCTCCAAGTAAATGGTATGTGCTGGGGAACAGGAGTTGGGGAAGCCAGATAATGGGATGGAGTCGGATCAGGGCAGGCTGTATCAGGTAGAGAAATTAAGATTTGATGTGGTAGGAAACTAGAAGCTGTGAAAGCTTTGAGAAAAATGTGAGTTTTGTTCTTTTTTTGCTTAATGGATGACTTTAGTCAAGTGTGAGTTTTCAGGCCAAGGAGTCAGTTTTACTTTTTATCTCTGTTGTAATTCATACTTTCCTCATTGCTTTTAGGTAATAGAAATGCAGGAGAGCCCACAACCACTTCCTAGTCTTGTCCTTTCTTATCTTCTCTGCGTACAAGGCACACAGGGCTATTAAAACACATAATTGCAAACCAAGAGCACACCTTCTGTCTTGAGCCTGTGAGCTTTACCAGTCCTGCTCCTTCTGCTTATTGCAGCCTTCCCCACCCTCTTCTTTAGCAAACTCCTACTCAGGCCTCAAAGTCCAGCTCCAGTACCACCTTCTCTGTGTGAATGCTCTTTACAGTGGCTCTGACAGCACACAATGCTCTCTTGTACCTCGACACTCATCACACTGCCTTCAAAAAATTTCTTTAAATTTTGAAGCTTCTTGAGGGTAGCTAGAGACTTCACCATCTTGGTATCCCTTGAGTGTAGCTCAGGGCATGATGTGGAGTAGGTCCCCAGGAAATTCTGTTGGTGAATAAATGAATAAATGGTGGAAAACACGGTTTCCTTTTTACGATGGCAGGAGATGGGACCTCTGGCCTGTGAGAGACAAATGGGGCCAATGTCCCCCTTCTCAGCTCATGACCGATAGCTCCAATCCACAGTGACAAGACACCCTGTGGGCTCCTGAGCAGGAAGGGGGGGCCCTCCTGTGACAGCCTTCGCCTAGCCCTGGAGCAGATAAGAATCAGGGACTGACTGGCTGTGCTGTTTAGCAAGGAGGCCTTTTAGATTCAAGAGAAAGATGCTTAGATGTATCCTCCAAGGAGAAAGGTGGGCGTTTCCTTCCGGGGCTGATGCAGTTCACGTTCTGCTCATGAATTCAGGGGTGTGATGAGGACTCTGTATTTCAGGGGGGGGGGTGTTCTTGGGAGACCCTTTCTGTTCTCCCAGAAGCCAGGGCCCTTTTTCCTCTCTTTGAGATGCTCAGTACATGGCCACTGCCCAAACGGACGCCATGCTGAGGAGTCACTGTGAACCACGAGAGCCACAGTGGTGGCTGCTCACTGGACAATTTAAAATGAATCCCCACAGAGTTTCACAAGAACATCAGATACAAAAGAGATGAAGGATGGAAACTGAAATGATAAATGCAAAGTGAAAACAAAACTGTGTCACGGAACCCCATGGGAACTGAAACCACAGGGCAGAGAGCTCTAAGTCTCCAGACACAAACAGCTTAACCTGGTGTGAGTCACCAGGGCAGTCGGAGGGAGCACTGGCAGGGGGCGAAGGCCCACTCTGAGGGGTAAACACCCGGAGCTCGGGGACCCTCTGCACATTCCCTTCCCTAGAGAACTGTCTTCATTTCAATAAGAGGAAAGAGGACCTGCTAGGCTCTGGCCTGTACTCCAGATGCAAATAGCCAATGAGTTTCACACTCACCCTGTCTAGGAACAATGATCCATCCATTTGCAGCCGTGGTCTCAGTGCCCAGAGCTGGAATTTGTATTCTTTCCTCCTGCCACGCGTCACCAGAGGCCATACTGGAACCCTCACTGGTCACAGGAGGTGGAGCAGTCCCTGCTCTCCCTGAGGCCCCACACTGCTTTGGTCCTACTCTACCATCAGTAAAATGCAACTCTGAGCACATCACTTATCTATAATAATAAAAGCATAATATGCTAATTAGATCAGACACCCAAACGACCTTCCAGGTGTCCTTCTGGATGACCTTCCAGACGAAGCCAGGGCTGCGAGGGCTGAGCCCCTTGAACAAATTTCGTGCATCAGGCCTCTAGTTTATCTACAAATGATTATATACCATTCAGCATAATATCAGAAAACATTCAAAGAAATGGGAATGGGAATGGGTTGAGATAAAAGACAAAAGTAAACAGAAGCCGAAATGTTTCCTTTCTATGTTCTAGTGCAGGGGACTTAGGGAAGCCAGATTAAAAAAGAAAAAAATACAGGTTTCCTAGTTAAATTTGGGACACATTTTTTCTAAAATATTATTCATTGTTTACCTGAAATTCAAATTAAATGGACATCCTGTATTTTTATTTGCTAAATATGGCAACCCTAATGAGCCAGCAAATGCTTTCTGTTAAAGGCCATAGTAAAAGTTCCCTGCTTGGAGGGCTGGCTGGTGTTTGTTGCAACTATTCATCTCGACCACTGTAGTGTGAATGCAGCCCTAGGCAACTTCTAAATGAGTGGGGTGGCTGTGTTCCAATAAAACTTTATTGATGAAATAAGTGGTAGGCTGCAGTTTGCTGACCTCTGCCCTACTGGATCATCATTGGTGCATCCTACTTAGGAGAGCTCTGTTCTGTAAAAGACAATGGCCTGCATTTGCACGGTTCTCCAATAACATGACACAGAAGAAAAATAAACTACTGTCTTGTATTCTCTCTGGGGGCCAGGGGTTGGGGCAGGTGAGCGAGCAGAGGATGGTCACAACAAGACCTTGTATAACAGGGGAGGGTAAAAAGCCTAAAAACAGGAGCATATTGGAGCTACACACACATACACTCACTGAGAAATTGCTACAAGCAATTGCTACAAGCAACACAGTAGGCTCCTCAGTGTTTGTTTCCTAAGCAAGATACTGGCTCTGGTGGGCCTGCATTCAGTGCATCAAATTAAATGCTTCCCCTGCCCCAATTGCTAGTGATTCAATCGGCCAACTGGCAGCCATAACAACCCATTAACCTTTTTGCCAAATCAATTCCACCAAGTCCCCTTCCAGCACTAAGAGGGATTAAATGGCGCCCTCACGCCCTTGCGCAGATGTACCTTCTCAGTTACCACACTCTGTGGAAGCCACCTCTGCACCTGAACTCTGAGTCCCTGCTCCTCGGCTCCCCAACAGCGGCCTCTGATCATCAGAAAGCACAGGAACCCGGTTTCCTGAAGCTGTTTGCCCTCCGCTGTGCAGCCACCTGGGTACAGAGGTCCGAGCAGAAGGCGACTGCCAGCCACTGTTAGCAGTGCTATCTGCACAAATCATATCACATTTGCTCTAAGCCAGATGGAGCTGCATGACTGAACTTCCAGGAGCCCCCTGGATGGGCAATTTCACGCAGAAACATGTTGGCATAGCGAACTACTAGTATGTCACATCATCATTTTAAACACCTTGAGGACCCCAGCCCTTCCTGAGTCCTTCCAATGTAGCCTGTGGCCTTGAGGCATCTTTCTAAAAAATGGAGTTCTCAGAGGATGAAACGGTTCTCTAACTCAGTCCCACTATGTGGCATAGGGGCTGATGCAGGGGGCAGCTATGCTTGGGGTCAGTGAGACGCAGCAGGGGGCAAAGGGACCCAGATGGTCAATGAGGTGGTGGAAGGTAGTGACAGGGGAGGCACAACTCAGTGTTCAGCTCTGGAAGCAGTGTCTCCCTTGAGGGTACAATTTGGAGAATCTCAGTTTACTGAGGTGTGTGTGCAACAGGAAATGCACAATGTTGCTGTTCTGACCCCAACTGTTTAAAAACACATTCCCCGTGTCTTCCGTAATGAGGGGTCTCTCCACAGCCAGCCCAGCCCAGTCCTTTGCTCACCATGCCTACTGTCATCCAACTCACTTCCAGGGAGCTTTCCCAGACACTAGAACTTATGAGGGTGGGTAGTTTGCTTTCTCAAAGTATATGGCACACAGCAGGCTCCTCAGTGTTTGTTTCCTAAACATGGCCCTGATCCTCTTCACAGTAAGTGTGGAGGAGAAGGTCTGTGTACCAGCATCAGTCTTTTTTTTGCTGTTACTTCTCAATTGAGGATATTTTTCCATTGATTTTTAGAGAATGTGGAAGGAAGGGGAAGAGACAGAGAGAGATTTGATATGAGAGAGGCACATCAACTGGTTGCCTCCCACACAAGCCCGACCAGGGCCGGAGATCAAACCTGCAACCGAGGCTTGTGCCCCTGACGGGAGTTGAACCTGGGACCCTTTGGTCCATGGGCTGACACTCTGTCCACTGAGCCAAACTGGCCAGGCCCCAACATCGGTCTTACCAGCTTGCTCTGCCCAAGCTAAGCAAACATCCTTCTTTGAACCACCACAAAGAATGGTCTTTAGGATCACACATTCATTTAGCAAACACCTTTGGAGCCAAGTACTTAAGTATCCAGAAGGAAAGTCATAGCCTCGGCTTTGGAAGTCACAGTGAGGCTGAGGGTCACCAGGGCACAGAGGTGACCGCTGGCCAGTCTCCAGCTGCACAAACTTGCAGAATGCTTACCGCTGTACTCCGATACCAGAAAAAGTGCCCTCATTCAGGAAGCCGTGGCTTCTGGTTATTGAATTTGGTCACATCACCCTATGTCTTCCTAGGGCCAGGACTAACTTGGCAACACAGGACATGGCATTTAGGGGTTCCCAGCGATGAGGGCAAAGAAATAGCACAGTCTAATGGGTGCAAAGACATTAAGAGTGGGACAACGTTGCCCTGATCGGTTTGGCTCAGTGGATAGAGCATCGGCCTGCAGACCGAAGGGTCCCAGGTTCGATTCTGGTCGAGGGCATGTACCTTGGTTGCAGGCACATCCCCAGTTGGGGGTCTGCAGGGGGCGGCTGTTCAATGTTTCTCTCTCGTCGATGGTTCTAACTCTCTATCCCTCTCCCTTCCTCTCTGTAAAAAGTCAATAAAATATATATATATTTTTTTTTAAAAAGCGTGGGACAATGTTTAGGGAACTTTTCTGACCACTCCCTGTGCCTTGATATTCGGGATGAGGGCAGGTGACTGCGTGGTTAGGGGAGCAGGCTCCAGGGCCAGCCAGCCCTGATCTGAGCCCCTGTGGCTGCTGCCTGCACACCTCAAACAGACAGGTTTCACTTGGTGCACCCCCTGCCCAGGTCAGCTGGAGAAGCAAATGTGATCATTACAGTGAGAAAGCGTCAAAAAACCACGAAGTAAAATAAAAAAACGTGAAGGACTGAAAGTAGCTGATTTTGAGCAAACATGAACTTGTCTATTAAAAGTGAGAAAAAGACAAAATCATACTTTAATATGCCAATAGTCCTAAAGCAGTGGATGCCTGACTGTTTAAAAATTCCTTTTATTCCATGACATGTAATGAAACTGGTCAACTGGAGCCGATTTTCACTTGTAAATCCCAGAGTCACACACTGGGAGAATCTGCAGATTCCACGCTGCACATAAATTATTATAACAATGAACAAGCAATCACAGCAATGACTGTTTCACCCAGTGACCAGGGCACATTTAATATGTAACATTCGGAAGAGGGGAAATTATCTATTCAACTCCAACAGCTCCCGAAACCTTAAAATGACTGCCGTCTCCTCTCTGTGACAACCTCCTGAACTCTTATGAGTCAGACACACACAAGGGCTTAAACATGTCACTTTTACCAACTAGAATGGGTTTTCAGAAAGACATAATCAGAGCCTCTCACTTGCTGGCAGTTGGCAGCTGCCACTTAGGAGCCCACCTTGCTTTGCTTCAGGCCACACAAGGCAGCCAGGCTCTGACAGTGAGGGCCCTGCTATGTGAGAGCTCACAGAATCACATCAGCACCTTTTGCCTGGGAGGGGGAAACCAGATTAAAAACAATAAATACTGATAAAGGAAAATGACTGACTGGGAACTCCTGGCCTTAGGGAGGGGCAGGTGAGAGAAGAGAGTGACCTGAAGACAAAGAACCCGGCCACACTCCTGAGACTTACAGCATTTATTTCTCCTGCAAATGCAGTGGGCATAGCTCTGCATAACAGAAGTTGGGCAGGAAGAACTACCAGATTCAGCAAGGCACCAGTACATTACCTACAAGACCTGAATTTTTATACCATTTTATTCTCTTTTAATATAACCCAATAATTTACCTTGAGGTCCCTACTCATCACTCTGCAAATCTAGTATCTACTCTGGAACTTGTTTTGTGGGCCCCTGTGACTAAGGCAATAATAAAATGTACATTAGATTAACGAAAAACATTGTGGCATGGTCAACATGGCTCAATGGTTGAGCACTGACCTACGAACCAGGAGGTTGTGGTTCAATTCCTGGTCAGGTCACATGCCTGGGATTGTGGGCTTGATCTCTAGCATGGTGTGTATTGGGGGCAACCCATCAATGATTCTTTCTCATCATTGATGTTTCTAGCTCTCTCTCCCTCTCCCTTCCTCTCTGAAATTAATAAAAAATATATTTTTGCAAGAAAAAAATTACGGGCTATGGATAATCATTAGTTTACATACATGTCCATTTGTGTGTGAAAATATGAGGCACCAATGATGACTGGTGACTATGAGGAAAGCTGCAGAAGCTGTTGGTGCCCTGGGCATATCTTCTATTCCATCTCCCAGCTTTTGCAACCTTCTCTGGAGAATTTTCCTTGGCTGATGTTCTTGTTCCCCTTGTCCAAGATACCTGGGAAGATACAGCCCTCACCAGGAGATGGCCCAGCACTGCTTGATTGGGGGGCGGGGGGAAGGATACAATAGCCTGGCCCTCTGCTCAGTGTAGGACAGCTCTGAGGTCCAATTTATACTGCAGAGCCTCCCCCACCCCAAGCATCAGGCCAAAACTAGACATCACTTGAAATCACATTTTCTCTTCACGTCTTTACGCTTCCTTACCTGGTCTCCTCACCATTATAGGTTTCTCCTGAAAACACTCCTTCAATAAAGTATGCAGCCAAATCCCTATCTCAGCTCTGCTTCTGGATGACTCAACCTAAGACTCAGAGTTAACAGAATCAACAAAGACCGGACTCTCTTGAGGTTGGTTTACCAGTTGTCTGACAGGTAAATTGAGAAGTCGGACCTATTGAGAGGTAAGAGGAAGAGACCAAGTGGGTACAGAACTTATGGGCAAACAAGAATGTATTCAGATTCCCCGCCAAATGGTGGGAGGGGCACTTGCATGGATTCTGTCCAGACAGGGTGTGGAGCATTCTGGCCTCAATATGACACCTAAAACAAAGTAGGTGGGGGAATCGTAGGATTCAATCTGCAACGTTCTGTGAAGTCAGAGACCATTGGTGCCATTGTGAAGTAGGACCTGTCCACAGGCCTGTTACTGTGGTGGCCGAGGAAGGCATGGTGATTCCACGAGAAGATGAAGATGCCAAGAGCAGGGGATCTGTCTGCTCTCTAACAAGGAAAGGGCAGGCCTATGCCTGAAGATACTAAAAGGTGACTGGTGACTGTGTGCTCTGAACACCTGGATGGCTGAGTGTAAAACTGGGATGTTTATAGTAAACATCTAAATGACTCCTGGAGTCAAAGCATCTCAAAATAGGATACTGCCTCTGTATCAGTCAAGGTTCTCCAAAGAATCAGAATCAATAGTACATAAACATATTTACTAATTAGAAGTTTTGGGCTCATGTGATTATGGAAGCTGAGAAGTCCTGATATCTTCAGGGCAGCTAAAGACCCAGGACAGTCCAATGATGACTCTGCCAGCCTTTTCCTCTATTCAAGCCTGTAACTGATTAGATGAGGCCCACCCACATTAGACACACCCAGAATAACGTTTGAGCAAATATCTGCACACCCCACAGTTCAGTCATGTTGACACTAAAATTAATCATCAGGGCCTTAGTTACATATAAACCATCTCTGCCTTCAAGTTCAAGTAGATCAAAGGACTCACATGTTTCCCAAACAAATACAGAATTAGCTCTGTTGACTAGAAATGTCAGCCAATAGCCCTCAAGATTAAGAATGCAAAAGACAAATAGGTTCACTAACACAACAAATATTCATGAAATCTGATTAGGAATATTATGGGAAAAGATTTATGGGCAAAATAGGTATGCAAATATTAAAGGCAAGTTCAAGACTTCGGAGACTATACTCCTGAAACATACACAGAGGGGGATATTTTTTATTCTTTAATTCTCTTACAATCCTTGTAAAGAACAACAAGAGTCTTGTTTTGATCCTTTTTTGTTTTTAACACCTAACACTCCAATTTCAGAGTCAGCAGCAATCATAAGTATCTTACTAAAATTTAATACCACTGTTTTTATTATATTTATTTTTATGGATATCTTGCATTTATGACAAATTATTCTGGTCTTCCATTTCCATTTGTAATAATATAAAACTTTCCTTATAAATAGCTATACATAATAATCCCAGTATATAAAAAGATAAATTTAAACCAAATAATATAACAGAAGAGCAAATCAGACAAAAATTGTAAAGGTAGTATAAAGCTAAAGCTTCGGAAATACTGTTTGACATTATAAAATCAATGGTAAAATAGGCCAGGTTAGGAATATCTCAACTAGTTTCCACTGACTTATTTCTATTATATTTAAATTAATTAAAGAATTTGAGTCAAATGTCCTTAAAGTCAGATATGCCCACACCATGTCCAGGTGGTTAATTAAGTGTAAAGATTTACTTTCTGATTAAAAAAATTAGCTAAGAATATTGACTTGAGCATATTCCAGTTATCATATCTATATCAGATCACCCAAAACCTTACAGGTGTGGAACAACCACTTATTCTGTCCATGAATTCTGAGAGGCAGGCTTTTGAAGAAGGCACCAAGGGGGCAGTCAGTTCCTGCCTCAGAACATTTAGAAGGTGGAATTGACCGAAGGCTCAGTTCTTCACCTTCATGCCTGGTGGTTGACACAGCCCCAATTCCTCCCCATATGAGCCTCTCTGTGTAGCCTCTACGCCTGAGCTAGACTGAGCTTCCCCACAGCATGGCAGCCTGGTTCCCAGGGTAAGCATCCATGAGTGAGACAGACCCCTACGGAAGCTATATCCCTTTATCACCTAATCTCACAGGTTCTGCAATGTTCCTTGGACCATATTCTAATTCATTAGAAGAGAGTCAGTAAGGGTGACCCAGATTCAGGGATGGGAGAGTGGAATTAGACTCTACCTTGTATTGGAAGAATGTCAAAGAATTTGCAGGCAAATGTTATAAAACCACCAACAACAGAGGGAAACTACCCCCAGCCCCTGCATCCTGGTTTTATCTGCCTCTTCTTACAGTCTTCCCACCCAATAATGGTCACAATGGTGCTTGACCACACACATTATTACCTGGCTGCCACGTTGGGGTGCTTTATGCTATTTGTTCTCAATTCAAAGTATTGACCTTCACAACTAAAAAAGTCCAACGCAATGAAAAAGAAAAAAAGGTGAGAAAGGAACAGATGAGAATGAAATGAGGCGGGGGGGCGGGGGGGGTGGGGAGAAGGAATTAACAGAGAGAAAAAAAAAGAAAGAAGAGAGGTTTATATTCCTTTTCTTTGTAACAAGTCGGCGTTGAAGCACTGGGTATTCAAAGGCATCTGTGCCAGATAGATTTCCCGAGGAGACAGTGTTAGCATGCATCTTTGAAGTCATGCATTTTATAAAAGGGTTCGGAAATCATTGAGCTAAACCTAAAAAAATAGAGCAATTGGCATCTTAATGTCAATGTGTCTCTTCTCTTTGCTCCAAAGTTCTAAACTCAGCTCTAACCTCAGACACGTCATGCTGACATGTCAAAAAACAGGCACTAACTCTAATAAATATAGGCAATAAAATATTAACCAAGGTATGGACTTACCTGAAAAAAGACAGTAAGTACTCCTGGGGTATACACAGCCCAGTCAAGCCAAATTCATTTAAAAAACAACACGACAACAACAAGAAGCAACTGCCATCCTACCAATGACACCAAATAATTTCTACATTTTCTCAAACAATTTCTACAGTGACACCAGCATCAACTGTTCTGCAGTTGATTTGAAACTACGAGTTGGGTGACTTTGCTAATGATGATAATATATTCCAGGGGAATAAACAGAGGGATCAGAACTTTTAAATCACTATCCACTTTCTATATTTCCTATGGCTACTGAGTCCCCAGGACTCATGAATTCCTGGTGTTTCCCTAGTGGGACAGACTCACCATATCCCGTATAATAAGGCAACGAGAAGGCGATTCATGTTTTTCCCTAAAAGATTGATTTCTCCTGGACTCCTGTGAGTGAGTCTTAAGCAGTATCTTAGTTATGGAGTTGATCGCCCAGCACAGCCCAGTACATGGATTATAAGAACATGTTGGGAGGAATAAAGGAAGGACGGAGGGAAGGAGGGAGTGAGAGAATACATTTCTGTTGCTTTAAGTCACCCAGTTTGTAGTACTTCACTACAACAGCCCTAGAAAACCAATATAGCACATTAATGCAACAAACACCTGTAAAACAAACCTACTATGTGCCAGCACTCTCTACTAGGTGCTCAGCCTCCCAAGATGAAAAGGGGAAACAAATAAAACACACCATTACCCTTGAGGAACTCTCAAGGGAAAGACACAAGGATGAGATATGCCTGGAAAACTCTACACACACATAAAACCTCATCAAATCATTTTCACTGCTCCCCAGAAAACGTCTCCTTGAGGGTGCAGGAAATGGTTGTGTAACATTTATTCAGAGCTTACAGAGTGTGGTTTTCAATCCCAAGGGCGATGAAATGATTTTGATGTAAGCCAGGATGAAAATGCATGGAAACGCTTTCCCATACCCGGGGATTTTTGTTATTTCACTAGGGGAATTCAGAGGAGTGGGTCTGCTTCTACAAATTCCCCAAACCCAGTGGCTTTGACCCACCCTAATGAATAATGTAAGGTCATGCCAATAACTCTAATAGTTTATTGTAATGATGCTCACAGTGGGTACCATGTGCTAAAACTATCTGCTTAACTTCTGGAAAAAGGAGGGGCATAAATGAATAAGAAAATTGTGATTATTCTTATGAGTTGTTGCTAAAGGTTACATCAATGCAAGCTCTCATTTTCATGAAACACAATAGAAAATCTAAGCTGCAAGTTAACACAGAGCTAACAGAATCCAAGTACTTTATCAACTGGGATTTTGTTCATGGCTGGTAATCACAGCCCCAAGAAGAGAACCCAATCTGTGACAGGCACTCCCTAAAGATTTAATTACAGATTATAATCAAAGAGGTGAGATCCAGAATAGGCGGTGTGGCAAAGACGGGTTAGGTCTTTACTCAACTGTTTCCCTCTTCTTGAACATCCTCAATTCTTGCTCATGGAATGGGGTGGATACGCTGCTTCCAGGCCCGGCCCACAGAACACCCCACATGGCTTTGTGCTTTTTCTTCTTTCTCCTCTGCTGGGCCTGGACAAGAGGGTAGTGATGATATGAGAGGTCCTAGGGGGATGGACAGCGAAGCTCCTGGATGGCTAAAGTTTAGGTCCCTGCAATGACCCACAATAGGCTGTAACCAACCCTATAAATAAATCCCATTTCCCCCTGTCCTACCCCCACCCTCCAGTAACTACCAGTCTCAATCTGTTCCCTGTATCTATACGCTTTTTTTTTTTATTTAAACATTTTTAATGTTTTTTATTGATGTTCATAGAGAGTAAGAGAGAGAAACATTGATCGGCTGCCACTGGGGATCAAGGCCACAACCTGGCATTTGCCCTGACTGGGAATCAAACCGTGACCTCCTGGTTCATATGTCGAAGCTCAACCACTGAGCCACAACGGCTGGGCTATTTTAATTTTTATGATTCTACACATAAGACATATAATACAGAGTTTGTCTTTCTCTTAATATACTAAATCCTTGGTATATTCCAGTTATCATATCTATATTAGTATATTAAGGATTAAATGTTAAGTCACTGAAATTTTGGGGTTACGTTACATGAACCAGCTTAGTCTGACTGATGAAAGGAACAAAGAGCAAGTTCCATTTGCCGACCTCAGCCGAGAAAGGAAAGCATGTGGCACCCAAATCAGGAGTGATCCCACAGGGAGCGCCAATGGGCAGAGCAGCAGGGAGGCTAAGGTCCTTACAGAGCGCCTCTCAGCATCTCTAGGGGACCTGAATGGGGATAAAAGAAGGGGGAGAAGCATGAACGAATATGATGAAGCTGGAAGGAGAGAAACGTGCAGATGAGACCAAGGCAGCAGATGCATTTTGTGGCATATGTTCCCTGTGACCAGAGCCTGGAGCAACCGGCACCAGGCAGTCACCCTCCCTCTCCTGCTTCAGTCCACATGGGGGGACACTTTTTAGCAAAGGCTGCGGGCAAACATGGGAAAGGACCCGGAAGCAAGAGGCTCTGCTTTGTGGCGCTGGGATGTTTCAAAAACATCCCAGGTGATTCTGATGTGTTGTGAGTTGATAAGCACTGCTGACAAGGGAACTGATTCCAAAGCAAATGCTCTTTCTTTATGGAGTACAGTTCTAACATGAGTGGCTCAGACTGCCCTGAATGTCACACTTAAGACGCCTAAAGAAAAGAAAATGCTGTCTTTTCCTGCCTTGGGCAACATGTTGTCAGTCCCATGGCTAAATAGCATATGCCCTTAAACATCTATAATAATAAAAATGTAATATGCTAATTAGACCGGACATCCTTCCAGATGACCTTCTGGACAAAGCCAGGGCTGCAAGGGAAGCTCGGGTGCCTGCCGGTGGTCGGAGGGAAGCCTGGGTCACGGATGCCAGAGGGAAGCCGGTGCCGGCAGCTGGGGGCAGGACTACTCTTGCACGAATTTCATGCATCGGGCCTCTAGTTTCCATATAAAAAGAATAATTATTATCACTACACAGATTTTTTTAAAAAATATAGGAATTAACAAGCAAATGTAAACAGTATTATACTGTACTAGTATTTAAAACCTGAATGAGAAGGATGTGGAGGGTTAGAAAGAATTCATTCTTTTCATTATGGAAAAATACTCCCCCTACCTCCCCGAATAGACATAGTGCATGTAAAGTTAAGGCTACTGTAGAAAGCATAATGGAATATACATTACTTATGGCCCTTGCCAACAGTGAGACACAAAGCAAGTGCTACTCAAATCAGGAACCAGGGTTTTCAGAGATGTGAGGCTATCTACAAGTGATCACCGATACACCACCTCGATCGCATAGCCTAGTAAGGGGCAGGAGCTGGCAACTGCAAATCCCAAGCCTAAAGGGGGCCCTCCTGGCACACTGACCAGCGGTCCTGGTGGCCTTTCAGCTGCTGGGGACCAGCTCTGGGTTTCATTCCGAGAATGGGCTGGGGGTGAGGAGGAGAGGGATACACTTCTCTTTTGGTTAGGACCAAATTAATTTTGATGCAGTTTTGTGGCTCCTGTTTAAGCAGCTGTTTATTCTTATTCCCTAAGAAATTGTCTCTGCATTTGGAGGCAGCCACTTGGACTCCGCTTGTATAATCGACTTGGTGAACAGCCCTAAACCGTGGAAGAGACAAACAAGTGGGGACCGGAGGAAATTTATAGCGTAACCCAAGCTCTTGGGATCATAAAACTCGGGTGTTTTCTTTTATATGGTCAGAGCCTCACATTCAATTCAAGGGTCAAGAATTTAAGACACGGGCAGGGTTCCTAGGACAAATATGGTGGTCTGAAACCCTAAACATCTGGCTCTATTTCTCAAAGGCACATTATGCTATAGGATCCCGAGGCAGATTGGCTGGTTCCTAAGGACTTTTCCAGAACAATAGTGTCATTTTAGAAAAGGAAAGAGAAAGGGAAAGAAAAAAAATTGCAATTTTTAAAACATAAAGTTATAAGTTTCTTTTCGTTTTGGTGTTGTTGTTTAAATGGATATGGCTACTGGCAAACAAAATTTCTTGGGAGAAGAAAGAAAATAATTTACAAAGAGCTATATACCTGTCATGCTCAGATTATTAAGATTCTCTCTGTCTCATACATGCACATAATCTTCAAGTCTATCAGACAAATCGCAGTGGGCCTATAGTCTTACTGGTGGGGTCTAAAAGAAACACATCAATTTTCAAACACTAACAATTTTAAATTAGGACAAGAAGGAATATTGTTAGTGAGACCGAGAAGCAAGAGGGAGGCATTTCAACTTGCAGAATAACAATACGATTAAATTGAAATCGTTGTTTTCTGAACACAGTCATTTTATAAAATGTACAGTAACGCTTTTATATGTAAATTATCTAAACTCAAAAAACCTTTCACTTTAAATTGAATTGAGACTAGCTTAGAGTAGAACACTTTGGTGAAAACGTGCTTAAAATGACTAAAACAGCAAAGTGAAACAAATAATATTTTGAAGAAAAATACTGCAAATAAATGATAGGATTTTCTCTCTCTTTTTTTTTTGTCTATGTGTTTTGTTTTTGATTGATGCATGTTATACTTAGAGAAACAGATAAAACCCTGCCCGCAAATTCATTTTCACTTGCTGCTGCTTAAAGCTAAGTGATATTTCCCATTTGCCCATTATAGATGTTACTAATAAATTTCAGAGTGGGCAGGCACATATGAAAAGATTATGAGCCAGCATACAATAGGACAAACAGACCTATTTGAATAAAGATGCTTATTTCAAAATGCGCCTTCAATGTGTCCAGGGGCCTTGTTCCCGCCCCCTCTTTAAAAATCTTATTTAAAATTCTCCTCCCTTTTCTTAATTAACAACACACGTGTCTCCCATTTATCAGCATTTCATCTTGGCACCCTTCCTTGAGTGGCTGTGAGAACATCTGTAGACTTTTTCAGTGCACATGTGACTATCCTCCCCAATGAGACCATGTACTCTTTAAAGGAATGCTTGGTATCTTTTGATTTGTGTTCTTTTCCCTGATCCAGCCCCACCTGACAGAAGATTTAGCAAACTGTGGCCTCACAGGATTGAGTGAGCAGGGATGGTGAATGAGATTACCAGCAGAAGTCCCCCCAGAATAACCTCCCGCCACAATCACTCCCATTGAGTGGATGGCTGGGTGCCAGGCACCCTGCTTAACACAGGACGTGCACCGACTGCTGCTGTGACCATGGCACAGACTAGAAAATGGGCGTTGAGAGGAAAGTGATCACCCACAACCCCTGGGATGTGCTGGATGGGAATTGTGCTCGTCTATTCACCCCTTCAACACTACTGCTTGCTACAGTGCCTGGAACCTCACAGATTAATAACAGCAACAAAAAGAATGAAGTGTTAGTTCAAGTTATTTCCAAAGAGCCCCGGATGCTGTTTTCCCAGGGTCATGTCATGAGCTGGTGCCACCCAACCCACCTCCCTCTCTCTCTCTATCTCTCTCTCTCCTCTGCTGTATGAATTCCTTTATCCATTCCTCCCCCATATTAACCAACACAACAATCCCTGGCATATATTAAGGAATCATTCAGTCTTTGTCACCTAAATAACTACTTCTGTTTAAAAAAAAATTCTTGGAGCAACTGGGAGTTTCCTAAGCCATATATTTTCTTCATCCAGAGTATGGAGAGAAGCACAGAATGTATCAATATGTATATTAATTAATTGATTAATTAATATTGCGATAAGTGGTTAAACATTATGCTTTCCATTCATGAATGGAACACAGGAGAACCTTCATATCTAGTTACAAAATTTGACTCAAATTCAGAAATTGCTAAAAAAAAAAGTATTACATTCATTTAACTCCCAACACTGTAAAAACCCAATGATAACTCCTGAGCCTGTCTCTCTCATTTTCTTGGCACCACAATAATTCTTTTATGATAGCATCCAGTTAGAATACCTTATAAAATTTTCTCTTAACATGGAAATGCATATGGCCTCTGTGGTACAACAGCTGCAGAACTACATAATTGTTTACAAATGTGCAAAATAAGTACCCAAACCAATAAAAAATAATAACTTGAGCATCTATAAAGAAGAGATACTATAAACATGCAATGGCCCATACTTTCTCTACAAATAACTGTTAAGGCAAAAATACAACCACCAAAACCCCTTATTTCAAATCCCCTTCTATAAAGCAAATAGCGTTGGCAGTCTGGCAGGCTAATACCACTGTGCTTTCCCAAGCAAAAATGCTTCCCTATTAACATTTATCATTTAAGGTGCCATTAAAGTAACTGCAGTAAAAGTGGATCCATTTACAATAAGCACTTGGTGTTCAGTCCACTATGTTGTGTGTAGGTTTCAAACCACCACACAGCTTCCCCCTATGGTCATAGATGTGGGAAGGACAGAGAGGAAAATACAAGTATGAAGCCATGGTGAGGAGAAAGGAGAGCTATATG
This sequence comes from Myotis daubentonii, assembly GCF_963259705.1. Taxonomy (NCBI): domain Eukaryota; kingdom Metazoa; phylum Chordata; class Mammalia; order Chiroptera; family Vespertilionidae; genus Myotis; species Myotis daubentonii. The sequence goes on from NC_081854.1 coordinate 37,960,096, forward strand.
GATCCTCCCAAATATGTCTCCATCTACTGTCCATCATAATCCTCTGCTAGATCCACCAGAGCCCAACCCAAAGGAATTATGCATTGGCTATTCCAAAGTGCAATGAAGTCTTGTCCCTTGGGGCTTCTGCCTGGAATACTCCTCTTCCCTCCCACTTCATCTCCAACTCCTATCCATTCATCAAAACCCAACTATCCCATCTCCCAGAAAATCTTCCTTGCCCAATATGAGAGCAAATCATACCCCTCATAACAGCACCTCCAAGCCCACTATTATATCAGTTCATGCACAAAATACACAATTATTGATCACATACCAAGAGCCAAGCACTGTCCAAAAGGTACTGGGATGCACAAGGAACTTATTGTCAATAAATTAATTAATAGTATGGTATCAGGTAGAATTATATTTTATTATTTCAAAGATATTTTTCAGGTTCCATATTTATTGCAATGATCATGCTATCTCCCACAGTAGACTATATATCTCCTGTATCCCTATAGTCATAGGGTTTCTCAACTTAGCAATGTCTATTTAATTGGTTTAAATTAAATTTTAAAAACATTAACTATTAGCATAGTCTGGTTCAAGCACTAGGCCTGAGGATAAATAGATTTATACAAAACACCTCTGCCCTCAATGCCTGAACAACTTTGGCAATGATCATTATTTTCATGTGATAAAACCACTTAACCACTCAGCCTTTTGTACTTTTCAGAGCAAACGTACTTCCTGTCATCCTCACAACAAAAAGTGTTATGGGCCCCATTTTACAGCTGAGAACACCAAGGTATTTCCCATCCCCTGGTCCTGGAAAGAGGCAGGATATGTCTCTTTTGAAAGTGAAAATAAGAGAATCAACATGAAGCTGCTGAAGCCAGGTAAAGAAAGGCTGACTGAAGAAATAATTGCTCACAAGAAGGGTGAAGGTTGATCGGGAGGATAAACTCAGGCTGCAGACCAAGAAGGCCTTTGGCAATGGTTAGCCAGCATTTAAAGACAGGCCTGTGGTTTCATAAAGGACACTCTCCCTTGTGGTCCATACCATGTCCCACGGAGTTGCTCCCATGGATTCCAGCTAGCACAGGTCACAGATGATTTCGGGTCCAGAGGGCAGCTGCTAAAGGAGATGCTCTCCCCTTTCTGAGGGAGCTTTGTTCTTGATTTGAATTCATTTAAGTGGCGTGTGCACAGAGGGAATGTGTAAGATATGTTTACGGAATGACTGTGATCAATACTCATGTGTTTATAAGTGAAAGTGTGTGTGCAGCAGGCTTCGAGGAGGCTCCGGTGTGCTCACGCTTTAACGTTGATCAATACTCCTAGTCAATCACTAACAGGGGAATCAGAACGAATATTTATATTCAAACCGTGCAGGGCCCCCTTATGGAAGGTTCTTTCATTTGGTCTGTCTGTCGCAAACACATTTATCAGACGATGCTATACGGGGACTGAACTATAAAAACACATTTTTAAGCGTTAAGGTTTATCATCCCGTCATCTGTTCAGACTTTAATCACCAAGATCTTTGGGGCTGGTCTTTCAAACTATTATTCCTGAACAGCTGTATGCTCTAAAATTGATAGTCTTCTTAGTTGATGGATCCACAAAAAAAATTGTTAAATATTCAACACAGCTCTGCATGTCTGCAGCTATTTAGTGTTAAAATTTCCCTCCAAAGCACTTGTAACAGTCTCATACGAGCAACCTGCTCCTATTTGTTGAAGCAATTATTCAGCCAGGCTACCACTGGATAAGCCCCAGAAATGGTAAATTTCTTCGAAAGGGATAGTGATATATTTTAAAATGTATATACATCCACATCACTTTGAATATTACAAACAATTTACATGAACACTGCAGGTTTCACAATATAGTTGCTTCTCTATCATGCACAGGCCAAACTAGCAAGAAAGAAGCCAGACGCTTAGAATCTTTGCCTAATTTAGCTGGCTTTAACGAAACTCATTTGCAATATTCTCCTATTATGACTTGGACCGTCTGCTTTCTAAAATTCCTGTTGTGTGGTCATTAGGCCCCAAAATCAGGCATAGGCACACAGATAAGTTACTTGTGGTCCAGATGCCAGTAAATGAACAAGCAGAAAATAGAATTGTGCAGAGAGATGAGAAATACACACAACCCAAGGTCCCTTAGCTTTAACTGCATCAACAGAATGGGTGAGCTGTCATCTACCAGGTGTGGGCAACACAGAGGAGTAACACGGAAAGGCATGGCGGGGTGGGTATGCACAGGGGGCCCACATAGAGGCCAGAGGTGGCCATTCCATGGCTGGAACGGGCTGCTTCCCTACGCAAGTCTCCCGGCAGTTAATTGTGTATGCAATCTGTTGACTCTCAAGGCCATTCTGGAAATGAGTCCCCAGCCACCCCAAATGCACAGGCCATTGGGTAGAAAACATGTTTTCAGGGCTCCAGGTGGGAAAGTGAGGAAGTCAATGGGGGAACTCCCCCCACAGCAAAGTCACTGCCAGGGAAAGAAACACATGAAATAGCATAAAATAAACAACTGCTCCTCGCCCTGGCTGGCAAGAAAGCAAACTGTGGCTTTGGAACCAGAGGCCTGACACAAAGCAAATTCTGTGTGAACCAACAAGTGCGGGATGGCACAGTGGTTTGTCCTTATCCCTCCTGACCAGGCCCAAGCCCGAAGGACATAACGGGTCCTTCACCTGAGAGGCTCTCAGCAGAGCCGCAGGGACAGGCAAGTGGTTCGGGAGATGTTCTAATGAAGAAAAGCCTGTACACAGTCTTTATCAGATGAGAGGGCTGTGGCAGAGATGAATAGAATCCCTTTGCAATATCCATAGCTCACCAAGGTGGACCCTGACAAGGCCGACGATTTCCAGCAGGCTGGGCCCGCTCCCCGAGCCCCCGCCCCAGCGTGGCTGAGAATCCCTGGGCTTTCCCTCTGCCAGACACCAACAGCTTCTCTCTGTGATCACTGCTTAGCCTAAATGAGTTAATCTCGTTTTCCAGATGAATTGCTATTTTGTCTCCCGCAGGCTGTGATTACAGGATAAAAGTATTGTGTTAACAGGAGGGCTGGGGGCCCTTCAGCGCTGCATTCCACGCCAGTTCCCACCCTCACCTTTCCCTCCCCTTTCTATTTTTAATGGTGTTGAAAGAATGGGAAGAATAGTAGGGACCTGGGAACTGACTGCGCAGGGCGATAAACCTTTCAGATGAATTATGTCATCTCATAAGAGGTCAGAGGGCCAATTTATCTTCATGTTTTGAAACACAGTTTATGATCCTGACAAAATTTAAAACACATCTAGGGCAAAATACACGTGTATACGACACTGAGTTTTCAACTCTCGCCTTTTTTTTTGAATTGCTCTTGAAACACATCAGTCAGCAAACAGGTCTGTGCTGAGGGTGTGCTCTGCGGAAAGTCTTTGCTGGGTCCTGTGGCAGATTTTTTTAATGGCCAACACCTGGGTTCTCCCCCAAGGAGCTGTCTGCCTCTATGACTGATTGTAAACACCATTTTTCTTTATAATTAAAAAAAGTTACTTTGGAGAATAGATAATAATAAATGCCCTTGGAGGCAGAGGTCGTGGTTCTAATCCACCTTTATTAGCTGTAAGGTGTTGAGCAAGTTGCTTAACCTCTCCAGGTCCAGTTGTCTCATCTGGGAAGGGGTAATTACTCCCACTTTCAAGGTGGTTGTAAGGTGTTGTAGTAACATACTAGGTACCAAAAGCTTTTAGCAGGTTTAATAAGGAGTAACTTCAAAAATTATTTCCCAAGGTAGATACTGAGTCATAGAATGATCTCAAGACAGTGGTAGCAAGGATAAGAAACAAAAGGATGTCATAGGGAGCAGCCAGATCTAGCAAATAAAAACACAGGACGCACCGTTAAATTCTAATGCCAGACAAGCAACAAATAATTTCTTAGTATAAGTATATTCCATACAATTTTTTCAGAATACATATGCCCCAAATATTTCATGGGCTACTCTTATACTAAGAAATGATTTGTTATTTATCTGAACTTCAAAAGTAATTGGGTATCATATATTATCTGGCAAGGCTAGCTTTAGGAGTAGAAGTCGAAAAACCAAGACTGAGTCTTACTTACTAGCTACTAGTATGTGATGGGGAAAGATAACATAATTCTCTGAGCCTTGGTTTCCTCATCCATGAATGAAACTAACTGCAGAAATAATACCTGCCTAGTTTACATGGTTGTAGTGAGAATCAAATAATGTACGTCAGCATGTTTTGTAAGCCGTAAAGTATCATTCCTTTTCATGTCTGTGCGTTTGCTTGCTTGTTTATAGACACTTTAGAATAGACACTCACCTTAATGTGCACCTAATTTTACAGCAGGGCCTGATGAGGATGGGAAGGGGGGATTTGTCCCTAAGTCTTCAGGTTATAGGGAGTGTTGGGGTATCTTCTTTATTCCCAGAAGGAAGTGGGGGTCTCCTCCACTCCCTGTGCACACCCACTGCAGCACCTGCAGGGCCCTGTGTCCTCTCGAACCCACATTGCCAGGTTTCGGGGGAGAGCGCCTTCTCAAGGATGGTCTCAGGCCCCTGAAGTCTGAATTGGGTGCTTCCCAGTGAGAGGTGTCCCAGATTCCCACACAGTAGCAGCTGAGAATAAGCAACTTCTATATTCCTTATCCTCCCGGGTTTTTTTGTTTTTTTGTGCGTGTGTGTGTGCGTGTGTGTGTGTGTGTGTGTGTGTGTGTTTGAGATGGCAATAGTAATCTGTGGATGCCGAGTACTCCGGGCTGCAAACTCCCGATGTGTTCTGAGCATTGTCTCCAGCATTTAGACCACGTTGGTGCACGTCCTGGTGTGACCACACCCTGGCTCTCTAACCTCAGGCAAGCACTTAATGTCCTTGAACAGTCAGTTTACACAACAGGGATAAGGAGAGCTCATAAGACTTGTAGGGAACAATATTTAAGATCATCCATATAAAAGCATTATCTCACTTGATACACTATTAGTATGAAGCAACTATCAATCTTTTTTTTTAATGTAGGTAAACACACTAACCAACAAATTCCTAAATTATTTAAAGTAATTAACATAGAATGGCCTTATATTCCCACATACTTCTCAATCAACAGATACAACAGAGCACCAAGTAGGGAATATGGGAGGAGGTCCTCCAGCCTGAAACACTGGCGCACCACTGACTGGAGCGCCCCGGCCCGCCTCTCCCACTCCGCTCCCGACTCACGGGCTTCCCATGCCAACATTCCGGAGAGAAGGAAGTGGCAGCAGGTAGCCCATGGAGATGTGTCCAGTGCCCGATGGGTGTGTGTAAAAGACGTGTGTGATGCTGTAGGTGAGGAGGCACAGACACACACACCTTGCTGATGTTTTATACACTGCACACTGATTTTCAAATATTTGGGGGTTTTACACAAATGTTGGGGGGAAAATATAGATTCTGCATGCAGGTTTAGTCTGACTACAGTGCTTTTTAAGATATCTGTGGAATGCTTTAGTCCTCAAATGAGTACTATTATGAAAGGGGGTAAGGGGTGGGGAAAGGGTGAGAAGAGAAACTTAAGCCCCTTAACATTTAGACCAGGGGTTCTCAAACTACGGCCCGTGGGCCACATGCAAATACAAATATTGTATTTGTTCCCGTTTTATTTTTTTACTTCAAAATAAGATATGTGCAGTGTGCATAGGAATTTGTTCATAGTTTTTTTAAAACTATAGTCCGGCCCTCCAACAGTCTGAGGGACAGTGAACTGGCCCCCTGTTTAAAAAGTTTGAGGACCCCTGATTTAGACTATTTGAACGACCAGAATCAACACTGCAGCAAGGCTCTAGTGACAAACCAGTAGGTCAATTATGCAAACAATTTATTGTTCCTTTTCTTTTTTAAAAGCATCATCACCCCAGAAGTTTAGAGAGAGGAAAGGAGGGAGAGAAGGGAAATAACATCAATGTTAGGGAGAAACATCTATAGGTTGCCTCCTGCGCTTGCCCCGACCAGGGATCAAACCCACAACCTAGTTATGTGCCCTGACCAGGAACTGAACCCACAACTTTTTGCTGTATCAAATGATGCTTCAACAAACTGAGCCACATGGCCAGGGCAATACTTTGTTCCTGAAAGGAAACAAGTTTATCTTCTGTGTAAACTATCCAATAGTTTACATGGGATATGTTCTTTTTGGTTCTACTGGGTAACTGATTCACTTCCCAAGGCAGTTTTGTATCTAAGTCCGTTGCAAGGGTAGGGCCAGGGGCCAGGAAGAACCTTCTGAGAAGGTGAGGATCACATCAGCACCATGTGTGAACAGGGATCACAAGGGACATGTCAGGTTTGAGAAAGGATGGCCAAGAGGGTCCTCCCTCTCCTGGATGAATATCCAGTGCTTTCAAAATTGGACAGACAGACACCTATTTCTCAGGCATATGGGACTAAGTACCAAGCCAGAGAGTTGCTTGGGAGATGCTGAGTTCTCCTGATCCTCCCCTGCAGCTCCTTTCTAGTTGACAAATGAAAAGATTCAGAAAGAAAAATGAAGAAGATTGAAAAGGAGACAAGTGAGGGTCCAGAGAAAGTTACGGATGGAGCCCTTGACTATACCAGTAGAGAGAAAGGAAGGTGAGATGGAATCGCGACGGGCTCAGGCGCCTCCAAAGACGAGGTTGTTAGAGAAAATGCCTAATCAACAGCAGAGGCAGAAAATGGCCCCAGAAGCTTTAGCCTGGCACTGGAAAGCAATAATAAATGTGTCTAAGGGTGTGTGTGTGTGTGTGTGTGTGTGTGTGTGTGTGTATTAAAGGCAAAAAGCTGGCCCTGATTATCTGAAAAATAATATAGGGTCAAATGAGGAAAAACTAGCCAAAGAAGACACATACGTATCTAAGGTATTTTCCTTTTTGATAACATTATTAAACATGGAGTTTGAACAAATGGAAATGTGTTATAATGCATTTGTGTAAACAAGGTATGATTATATTTATGATCAAATATGGGTAAATTCAATCCCCCAAACCCTTCCATTTCTCACTGCAGACAAAGTATATACCACTAGATGTAAGCTTCTTGAGAATACCTATCTTAGTCATTGCTGTATCCACAGCATCTAAATCATGCTCCATACTAAATAAATGTTATTTTGTGAATGAATAAATGAATGCCTATAGGTACCAAGTCAGATTCCTTAATTAAGATACACTACTACCACCTGGTGGCAAAGTAGCAAAATTGCAGGAATAGGGTTTTTTCATGTTCTAGTTTTTAATGTAAGTGCTCACAAAAGCAACATATAAATGGCATTTTACAAAGCAAATGTAAAGAATCAAAAGCAAGAAAGTCCCCCCCACAAAAAAAATTAAACTGTGTTTTTTTTTGGTGATCCCAAACAATATCAGCTTTTTCCAGTTCTTTCCTGTTACTTTATTTCGCAAAATCCTCCTAGACTTTGTAGTCTACACACTGCAGGTTCAGGGCAGAGCCAGAGTTGGGTTCTCCCATTAGCTTAGCAAGTGCTGAAGGGGGAGGAGGAGCTTGATTGACAACTGACAAACTGATGACAGAACAAAGGCAGAACCTCCACTCAGGAACACTGCCCATTTTCAAAGCCACATTTGCCTTCCCTTTTCATATTCTCTCAGAAGAAGACCTTTTGACTCTTTGTGCTTTGCTTTGTTTTGTTTTGTTTTTCACATAGACCATGTTGTCAGCTAGGTCCGGAAGCTACAATGAATATAAAGTACTGGGCAGGCCAAGGTTTGATAAATGTAAACAATATGCATAGAGAAAACCTCTCAGATGAAAAATCCACATACATTTTTAGCGGCCGTCAGACTGAATGCAAATGGCTTTGGAAAATGTAAGTGGTTGGTTTTTTAATACCAAAGAAAATCACAGCCTTTCTCTCTAACACCAAAAACACTGCTGCACTAAAAAGGAATAAGTAACTAAATAACCCAGGCAGCAGACTTTCCGTACCCCAAAGCCATTGCCTTTGCCCAACCTTAGAGGTCATGTGGTACTTCTAGAAATGTCAAATGAGGGGTAGGGTCAGAGAACCAGGGCTGTTGCTATTTTTTTAAGGCTCCCTCTTTAAAAACAAGGGCACTTCGTGTTTTAGAGGAAGAAGAAGCAATTAAAACAACAACAACAAAAATAAAAGAGTTGGCCCTGTTTAAAAATGAAGCACATAATGTCAATGCTGTGGGGTCGCTGGGCCTCAGTTGTTTTCCAAATCAACGCGCTGGCAGTCTTGCCTGAAAGAAAGAAGTCAATAGAGAGAAAATAAATAGAGCATTTCTAGAACTCACCCAGCAGCTCGGAAAACTGTCTGCTTACTATTACACAGTTTTAACATGTCATAATCATTTTCACAGTAAAGATACCCTTCCTGCCGTTTAGACCAAGAATGCATGACTAATTTTAACCACTTGTGCAAAGTTCCTAATGGAAATTTCGAACAGCTTTTATGGATTAGAGTTCTGTAAACTGTATGGCGGGAACAGCAATAGATACCGAGTTGGGGTGCTCCTCACATCAACCCGTCAATGCCTAACGAGTTACTGAGTAACAGTGGGCAGTCACACTGTACTTACAAAAAAATGTCTTCTTGGAGCTGCATGTATTATACATTATACAAATGAAAAATAAAACCAAGAATCGTGAAGATGGAGACAAATGAGAAGGAAAGGTGGGCCTTGTGCTGGAGATGAGAAAACTCTAGAGCGCCCCCTACAGTGGTCTAACTAAGTTCAAATCAAACACCATTTATTTGTTCCCATCTTATGGACAGAAACTGAAGTTCAGAGAGGTTAGATCACTGTCTGAGGGTAACACAGCTGCTTGTGGTTAAAAAGAAACTCCCAAACTGCCTAGCTGGCACGTCTCAGTGGTTGAACATAGACCTATGAGCCAGGTTAGGGCATATGCCCCAGTCGCGGGCTTGTCATCCTTGGGGGCATGCAGGAGACAGCTGATTGATCATTCTCATCATTGATGTTTCTATCTCTCTCTCCCTCTCCCTTCACCTCTGATATCAATAAAAATATATTAAAAAACAAACAGCCCTGGCTGGTTTGGCTCAGTGGATGAAGCGTCGCAGGTTCGATTCTGGTCAAGGGCATGTGCCTTGGTTGTGGGCACATCCCCAGTGGGGGTTGTGCAGGAGGCAGCTGATGGATGTTTCTCTCTCATCGATGTTTCTAAATCTCTATCCCTCCCCCTTTCTCTCTGTAAAAAAATCAATAAAATATTAAAAAAAGCACACACAAAAACCCCCAACACTCCCAAACTGCCCCTTTCCGCCACGGTGAGTAGATTGATGGTTGCACAACAATGTGAATGCACTTAATGCCAATAATTGTACATTTACAAAATAGTAAATTTTATGGTATGCATAGTTTACCCCAATTTAAAATAAAAGTCAAGTTCACAAACTCCTTGCCACTGAGATTGAGAAGAATAAAATGATTGTAGTTATATGTCTGTAGAGTATTCTGTTAAACCTGCCTCTTTGCCCACAACCATGCCAAAAATTCAGAGCATTAAAAAAATAAGGCAAATTCTTCCCTTTTAGGAGGTCAAAGTCAGTGGGATACTTGGAAACCTATTTTGGGTTTTCTTTCCCTGTTCCCCAATTTCAAGCATTTGGAGTTTCTGGGATTTTTTAAATCTCCCCTATGAAGATTCTAAGTTCTACTTGTCAGTAGTTTTCACAGGAGAGGAAAGGAGAAGCAGACCTGAGGACAGGAGGCAAACAAGGTGTATGGGCTGCCAGCAGTGATGACGGTAGCTATGACATAGGGTAGCTATGACACGGAGAGAAGGGACAGGCTCCAGGCTGGAAGGAGCAGGGAAGAGGGGAAGAAAAAAGTTGACATTTGTGTCCTCCTTTCCCCCTCCCAGTTCTTGAACCTCCCCTTGGTTAAAGCCCAAGTCCCTCCAGCCCCTAGCCCAATGCCCCATTCTCCGGGAAGCTTTCCCTGCTCCCACTAATCACTGCTGGATCCTATAATTCCAGAGATTGGCTTTTGAGACTCATTCCCTCAGGAAAAAGCAGCAAATTCTCCTGTGTTGACTTACAAGGGAGGGTTTGGGGCAGGTGTTTGATGCTGAGATGTGGAGAGGCAGAAAGGTGCCTGCTGTTGCGAAGGCCTCAGGTCTCAACCCCAGTCCAGTCCCTTTCTCCTGCAGTGAGCACAGTGGGATTAAAAAAGGAGCAGCCCTCCCATGTTTGGCTCAGAGGATAGTGCACATGCCCAGGTTGTGGGCTCGATCACCAGTAGGAGGCGAGCAGGAAGCAGCCGACCGGTGATTCTCATCATTGATGTTTCTATCTCTCTCTCGCTCTTCTTTCCTCTCTGAAATAAAAAAAATATATTTAAAAAAAAAAAAAAAAAGAAAGAAAGAAAACCCAGACCCATTAAGCAGTTGCTGCCCCTGGCTCTGGTTGGGGCTCCCGCAGGAGGCAACCAATCCATGTGTCTCTCTCAGCATCTGTTTCTCTGTCTCTCCCCCTTCCTTCCACTCTCTCTAAAAATCAATGGAAAAATATCCAAGCTGAGAATTAAGAACAACAAGTAGCAGGGAGGAACACTGCCCCAAGTACTTCCCAACCCCAGAGACACCACTCATCTCTAAATACAAGTATGCTCGGAAAATGTGTACACACACAGAATTCCTGACAGAAGATGGTAAAGGGGGAAAATGCTTACAGAAGGAGACTTGACTTTGGGTGGTGAACACACAATACAATATACAGATGATGTATTATAGAATTACATACCTGAAACATATAATTTTATTAACCAATGTCACCTAAAAAATTCAATAAAATTTTTTAAAAAGGAAAAGACATTTTTAAAATCCAATTTCTCTTAGATCTTTCCATACCATTCTCAATTCCTTTTCTTTACCTTTAGCTTTCTACCTCGAGATGAAATCATTTCACCTGCTCCGCTGCCTACTAGCTCCGGGTTGTCAGGACCTTTCCCTTCCTGCTCTATCACTGGGAGAACTGCCGTCACCGAGAGGAGTTCAAGCTGCAGCCCCAAGTGATGGCTCACATCAGATTCCATCTCATTCGGCCAGTGTCCTTAACCCAATTCTGAAGGGCCCTTAATATAACACCTTGGCTTACAATACGCATCCCCTTTGTGTGCTTTCTTTAAGCTCTTCTCTTAGTTCCCAAGTTCCTCACACAGAATAGAAGGAGAGAGTGAGGGAGATGGGCGGAGAGATGAGGTGGAGGGTGAAGAATTGTGGAAAGGGATGGGTGAAGGGAGGTGGGGGAGAAATGGAAGGAAGCAGACCTGGGTTCAAATTCCAGACTCCAGAGGCCATGGCCAGTGTGACAGTGAGGTGGCTGTGGCCAGGCTTACTGCAGGCCCAGAAATGCCACAAGAAGTACAACAGATAAGGTGACGGTGGCACAGCGAGGGATGGCCCTGTCTGACAGAGGGGAGACACCTTAGTGCTGGCATAGCCCTGTCATAGTCCTTGAGGAAGGACATTTCTCTGTTGTAGGGACCACCCACACACTGCATCGTGTCTCCCTAGCCCCCTCTCTTCTCCAAGGCAAGGGCCGTCCTGGTTACCTTGTGATGATTGGAAGTGCCAACTGTGCAGGGAGGGGGCAGTGGCACTCTCAGCTAAGCACCACTGTCTTAGATGTGCCTGCAAGTCAAATGACTCCATGTGAAATAAGCCAATAATATTTTGTGATCTGGAGAGGCAAAATGTATACGAACAGAGTACAGAATTCCATCAAGTTCAAAGCTGATAAGGAGTTGGCCAGAAAATTACATAGAAGAGCCCAAGGAAATGCAAACCTCAACTGAGTTAGATGCCATCTGGTGGAGGGTGCCGATGTCAATGAGCAGAGAGAATAGTGATCTGTCCTCTTTAAGAAATAGAATCATTGATAATCAGAGTCTCTATAGTAAAGTGGTTGTCCTAGAAGTTCAGGAAAGCATGAGAAACAAGTTCACATCTGTGCCAGAAGCCTCCCTGGTTGTGAAGAAACCTGTGTATGCTGAGAAAGCACATGGAAAATTTATTACATGGCAAGCTAACTCCAATATTGTTTGGTATAACACAAATGTTTCCCTTGTGCACAGATATGATTTAAACACAGGAAGACTTACTAGCATATCCTTCTTTAAAAATGAATAGGATTAGCACAGAGAGGCTAAATTACTTGCCAAAGGCCACACAGCTTGATATGGCAGAAACTAATTCTAAAGGCAGACAAACTGCATTCTCTTAAATACAAAAGTATTATTTTCATATTAGAATTATACATAAAAATATTGAATAATAAAAATGGGAGAAATAATGCTATTGTATTGGTACATTTTCACATGGGTCATATGAATTTGTAATGTTTGAAGTTTGACCTTTGGGAGCAGGAGTTGGCACACTATGGACTATAAGTCAAGTTTGGCCTGCCATTTGTTTTTATAAATAAAGTTTTATTGGAACACGTCCAGGGCTATTCCTTTATGTATTACTGTCTATGGCTACTTTCATACAAAGGCAGAGTTAAATAGCTGGGGCAGAGACTATATGAACTGCAAAACCAGAAATAGCTTCTACTTGACCCTTTACAGAAAATGTCTGTTGACCCCATTTGAAAAGTATAAATTAATCTTATAGTTTCCATTTTAAATGTGTAAATGGTAATCACTACAGAATTGTGATTGTAAGGTGAAATATGACTATATTTTAAAAAGTGTCACAACATTAAGAAAACTTAAGGTTCATTATATTTGAAATTATATATATTTGATAATATATATATATACACACACACACTCACACAATATATGACTGGGAAGTTTATCAGTAAAAGTACTTGAAAAGGAAAGTAAAATATTAAATGTATACATGCAGCTTACTATTTTAAAAGTCTTTACCTAAATGCATAAATGAGATAAACCTTATTCTAGAACGCCTAAAAAATGACTGCTAAAATTTGTCAGGCTTGTAAACAGAATGATAAGAATTGTAAGGTGAATTTGAAAGCCTAGAAAAGAGCTAGGACTTGAAATGTATAGAGTGAATGAAATGAATTTTAATTTTAAACATCTAGGTAAACCTTTGACACTCTCTTCTGCTGACAAAGGCCACCCTAAAGCTATCAAAAACCCCCATTAATAATCTAAATCTCCTCCTCCCTGCTTCTCAGTAGTAAATCTAGTGAGAGCACTCAAGAATCAAGCCCGTGTCTTCACAGTCACCTATGCCTGAATCCAGATCCAATCTGTGTTGTTTGACCTGGTTCAGATTGTGAATTTGAAAAAGGGGACCTTCCTATGCCAGAGAGAAAGCTCTGGGGAGGATGCCAATGTGAGAGATCATTTTAAATATGTGTGAATGTGTATGTGTATAATGATGACAATGATAACACCACTTTATTATTTCACATAGCATTTATAATTCATAAAGCCCTTTCAAACTCACTCTCACTCTCTTGATCTAGTAAAATAATGTAGCAACTCGGTGATTAGCATGAGCTTTGAAATGAAAGACCTGGAGTGATTCCTGCCTACCAGTAGCATGGCTCCGGGCAGATTGCATTTCATCTAGGTTTCCTCAATGCTAAATCAGGGTTAATAATAATACCTACTCCATGGGTTATTGTCAGGATCAAGATGAAGAGTATCTGAAATGAGTGCTTAGCATGCCACCTAGCAAGCAGTAATGGCAACAGAGACCTGAGCAGCTATCTCATGGCCAGAGGACCCCTGTGAGGTCAAACAGGCAGTATTATCCCCTTTGTGGAGGAAGCTGCAGGTTTAAAAGACCTGCGCATAGGCATGCAGCCCACAGGCAGTGGTGCCATATTTTTGATTCCTACTTTGCTCCCTGCCTGTCCTGCTGCAGCTCAAACTTGATCAAGCATCAGCAACACGGGGAGGGCTTCTCACAGCAGAGGGCACTCCCTGCCACAGAGGTTCTGATGCAGTAGTTCTGGAGTGGGGCTCAAGAACTTGCATCTTATGGAGGGACCTGCAGAGTATTATGCTAAGTGAAATAAACCAGTCAGAGAAAGATAAGTACCACATAATCTCACTTACATGTGGAATCTAATGAACAATATAAACTGAAGAACAAAACAGATCCAGAGACATTGAAACATGCAACAGACTGATATATTTCAGAAGGGGTGGTGGTGGGGAGAATGGGAAGAAACTAAACTAAGAATTTATATGCATACTAGAGGCTCAGTGCATGACATTTGTGAACTGGGGGAGGAGGGGTCCCTCAGCCTGGCCTGCGCCCTCTCACAGTCCGGGACCCCTTGGCAGACATCCCCAGAGGGGTCCTTAGTGCTGTCATGCCATGAGCCCGGCTTCTTGCTGAGTGGCGCTCCCCCTGTGGGAGCGCACTGACCACCAAGGGGCAGCTCCTGCGTTGAGCATATGGCCCCTGGTGGTCAGTGCATGTCATAGCGACTGGTCATTCCGCCATCTAGTCGATTTGCATATTAGGGTTTTATTATATAGGATATGCATAGTGCAGGAAGACCTGAGAAGAAGATGGGAGTTGGGGGGGTGGTGTAAGGGAGGGAAAAAGGACAATTGTAATACTTTGAACAATAAAGTTTAAAAAAATAATTTGCATCCCTAAGTTTTCTTAATAAAGACTAATTTTTTTCTGCTAAGAAAAGAAAATCAACCTTGTTTCAGAATCATACCTTTATACTATACTAGAGGCCCAGTGCATGACATTCATGCACTTGGGTGGGAGGTCCCCTCAGCCCAGCCTGAGCCCTCTCACAGTCCATGACCCCTTGGAGAATGTCTGCCTGTTGGCTTAGGCCCGCTCCCCGCTCCCCTGTGGGAGTGCACTGACCACCAGGAGACAGCTCCTGCAGTGAACGTCACCCCCTCGCGGTCAGCAAGCATCATAGCGACTGGTCATTCTGCTGTTCGGTTGATTTGCATATTAGCCTTTTATTATATAGGATTCCACGTCCTGCAACATTTTCCTACTAAAATAATAGAGTGTTTTATACTGTCATATTTTGTAATAGAATTGAACTAATCCTTAAATTTAAAAATACAAAAACAATTTGCAGCTCCAACAAGTTCCCAGGTGATACTGCTGCTGCTGGTTCGGGGACTCCGCTTTGAGAACCACTAGACTCAGTGCAGTGCTTGTGAAAAGTCTCACTAGCTCTTCCACAGAATATCTGGTGCACGTTCCTGGGTCATTAAAATATTTGGCACCTGGTCAATGCTCAGTGGATGGCTTTATTTCATTTTATGATTTTACTTTGTTTTTGCCCTGGATTAATTCTATCTGGCTCTTGATTCTCTTGGCTAGCAACTTTGCCCTCATTTCCTGGATCCTTTCACGCACAGCCCCTCTGATTTAGAATATGCTGTTTTCTTTCCAGCTGTGACCTTGGCTGCTCTCCACAAAGACTGCCTTTCCAGCTTGGCTCTGCTATCTCGATCCAGCCCCCTGAACCCTCCTTGGCAGGCCATAGCCTCACAGGTGGGCCCCGAGTGGGGGTGGTACTATCTGATGCAGTCAGCTAACCCCCCATGGCCTACCTCTAGCATGAAAGACAAGCTGCTCTAATGGCAAATAAGGGCAGCAATGTGCCCCCCCCCCCCCCAAATCATAGCATGCAGACATCACAGATATGGCAAGATGCATAGAAACTCACTCACTGACTGTCTGATTTCCTGTTTCCTACTTATGAAAGGAGGGGTGCCACAGAGAGAATTACAAAGAAGTGGGGGAGAAAAAGCTTTGCTCCCCAGAACTCAAAACATGTGAACGCCTGTGGATATAAATACTAGAATAATAACAATATTTTAAAAATGGAGCTTGTACTAGCAGGGCTTTCATTGCTTAACAGTATTTTGACAACAAATGTTCATATTTCATATGAAATTTATGAAACCTTTGTGCCTGTAATCCCATGAGCAGCAAACATGGTAAAAATGAAAGTAGCAAGCAGTCTAGATTAATAATGTTTTGCTTCATATTGGAAGAGCATTTGAAAGAAGCTTGCTTTATCTGTCCCTCGTTTTTATGGTCCTCGTATTGGAACTGACTGGGGCTTCTAAAATTGGCTGGGAAATATTCATAGATGTGTTATTAATTTATGGGAAACTGAAGGACCCACCTCAAGGTTTAAGTAGGCCATTTAGAAACAGCAAGGAGTAGGTGTGAGATACATAGCAGAATGCAGTGGGGAAAAAAAAAACAAAACTGGGGTGGGGTGACTCGGGGCTTAAATCAAGAGCAGGAACAGTACATTCAGTAAGCCATAATAGCTGATATTCTAATAAAGCGTTCTTATGAGAAAAAGCAATCTGTTCACGTATGAATTCTGCCATATGCTTCCATCTTTTCATGGTCTAGAAGGCCATGTCAGTAATTTCCAGCACTTCCGTGGGCATGTGGGCTGCCTTTGCTGGTTAATGTGAATAAATGGGCTGGATTTACTGTTTTTCTAATGCTCAATATACACACCATGCAGGCTGCTCCCAGAAGCAAAGTGGAATTTATGGGTTTGCACTGAATTTCAAATGGATGCGGGAGCAAGCCACGGAAAGCGAGACTGACGTGTTGTCTAACGTTTCTCCATGAAGGCTGCTCCCCTGACAAAGTGAAGGGTATTGTTTGAGGAGAGGGAGGAAAGGCCTCCCAGGGTTGTAGCTCCTTTGTAGCGTTGGCGGAACACTCAAAAGTTTGGCTGTAGCTTAGACACAGGATCACGCTCACTTCAGCTCTCCAGGTGACCTCTTTGACCCCAGCCCCAACCCCTGATCTTCCCATTTCTAAATTACATTTAAATCCTCATGTTTTAATGTAGGGTTGCCTCCCTGCCAGCTAAGAAGAGTATATTTCTCAGATCAGTGAGCTCCAGTGACTGGGTCTAATATCACATGATTTAACTTTGCATATGTTAAACCACAACTTTAGACTAAAAAGAGAAAGGGTATTAGCAGCTTGACTGATAATTGACAGTAGTGAAGAGAAGAATGAAATCATACCTTCTACCACATCAGCATTTCTCAACCTCAGCATGACTGGCATTTGTAGATGGCTGTCTGTTTTAGGGGTTGTGCTGTGCATCATAGGCCATTCAGCAACATCCCTGGCTTCTGCTTACTAGATGCCAGCATCTTCCCCACCCCTATCATATTGTGGAAAAAAAAAAAAAGTCTCCAGTCACTGCCAAATGTCCCCAGGGGACCACATGGTCTGCAGTGCCCCAGAGGAGTGCCTGCCACCTGAAATTATCCTCTACGTCTATGGTAGCCCCCCTTTAACTGCAGTTTTTCATTCTGCTGCTTCAGTTACCTACAGCCAACTGTGGTCTGAAAATATTAAATGGAAAATTTCAGAAATGAACAATTCATAAGTTTTAAACTGTGTACCTTTCTGAGTAGCCTGATGAAATCTCACAACATCTTGCTTCATCCCACTCCACTCTGAGATGTGAGTCATTCCTGGGTCCAAGCTGTATACACCCCCCGCCCATTCGTCACTTAGCAGCCTTCTCAGATCTATGGTCTTGGTATCACAGAGCTTGTGTTCAAGCAACCCTTATTTTACTTAATAATGGCCCTAAAGCGCAAGAGTAGTGTAATGCTGGCAATTCAGATACACTAAAGAGAAGCAATAAAGTGCTTCCTTTAAGTGAAAAGATATGTATGTTTGTATGTATGTATGTATAAGAAAAAAACAACAACATAGTATGTATAGGGTTCAGTATTGTCTGAAATTTCAAGTGTCCACTGGGGGTCTTGAAATATATCCCCCATAGGTTAAGGGGGGAACTACTATATTCAGTTCCATGTACATGTTAAACAAAGATGAGGAGCCCTAGTTGTGGCAGCTCTGTTGGTTGGGTTTTGTCCAGTGCCCCAAAGGTTTGCCCTTCGACTCCCAGTTAGGGCACATTCCCAGGTTGTTGGTTCAATCCCTGGTGGGGGTCTTGTAGGAGGCAGCCAATTGATGCTGTGCTCTCACATCGATATCCCTCCCCCTTCCTCTCTTTCAAAACAAACAAACAACACACACACACACACACACACAAAATCCCCACCTCTTCTTTAAAAAAACACACCAAACAAAAGAAGATAAGTACCCACTGCAATATATACCTGTTACCCCAGTTGGGAAAAAGGGAAATTGGAAAACCAGAACTAAAACAGGGATATCTGGTGGCTGACAGAGAAGGCAGCAAGTCTTTGCAATGAAACTTGCAAGTGATCATGGAAATGGAGGAAAAATGAACTGGAATGTAGAGGGATACCCCTGTGGTATACCCAAGGATGTGTGTGTCTGGTGGGGGAGCCATGACAAAAACCTGGAGTGAGGGTCAAATAATTGCTTTTCAAGGTGCATATCATCTGCAACAAAGCAACATACATCTATAATGTCTCACTGAGCCTTCTGAGAAGAGAGATCTAAAAGGTTTCTGGCGAGCTCTGGATAACAAATAAAAATGAATAATATGATGTCCACATGGCTGGGCTTTTAAAGTCTTCTATAGACGTATCTCTCATAGCAAAGAAAATCCCTAGGGGCGGGGGTGGGGTGCTTAAAGACTGATGTTCTATTGCTAAAAAGTCATAGAACAGAAGCATTTTACTCAATAATATTTGTGTTTGTTTTGCTCTAAACAATATGGTTTGATTTCCTGTGACTTCTGATAACCTCTACCAGGGAAAATGAGGGATACTCATACCCTAAGTTAAGAAGGATGAAATTAAGATGGTCTTCTTGGTTCATGAGGGTCACAAATAATGTATTTTTGGGGCTCCACTAGTGACCCATTGCGTCCTCAAGTGAAAGTTTCCTAAGACTGGGATGAGGGACTCCGGCATATGGTCCTATAGTTGAAGGGAAATAGCTATAAATCTCAAGTGTAGCATGTAAGAGTTTGTTAGATGTCTTAGAACCCACATGCAGGGGATCTTAATGACTAGATGTCAGGCAGGCATCACTCTATTGTGCTTCCTTGCAAAGTGAAGAATTGATGAAAACAAAGCTCCATAAAGGCAATCTGCCCTTTTGGTGAGGATTGCAGCTAAAGGCACCATGGTTTCCCCATATCCTTTAAGAAATTCTTTCAAATATTCCAAAAGTCTTGAAGGGAAAAGCTGTTGCTTCTCCTCCATTTGTGTTATAATTGAGAGCAAGATGGAGAAATGGACCATGAAAAGTCCTGGGAGTTCTTTCAGGGCTCAAGATCAATCACAGGTTCTTCCTAGTCCATCAGTTTCTTCATCTACAGCCTAGGCGCTAATAACAACTCTCTCCTTCAGGGTTGCTGCAAGAATTAAGTGAGATGGTGCTTTTTAAAGCATCCAGTAGGCTAATTTCAAGTTTTCCTTTCTGTTGTCTTTGTCATGTGACAAAGCTATTTGCAAATGAAATGATTGCAAGTTTTTTGCAAAGAAGGAGCTAACAAACATCAGACATAGACATTCTACCAGGCAGCCTTGAATCTGGAATCACAGACAATAGACACATGGGGCCCCAGTGCATGTCTATCCCCCTATAGTACAAATACCAGGGGAAATACTCTGCTTTTGCCTTTATGAATTTCTAAAGCAATAAAGACTTGTATTCAAAGCACTCTTACTTTCAAAAAGAAGCCATTAATACATTTTATGAAGTCAGAACCCATTAGTGAAGATGTATCGAGTGTGTCCGCTCAGTGAGGATTATCAAAGGGGGTCTAGGAATGGCATTGGACATATAGATTGGGGACTGGTTTTACAAACGATAATGCCTGCAGAAGCCTGAACACAAAGGCTTTGGCTGCATGCAATATTCGAAAATACTCAAGTATTGACACAATGCTAAGAGACAGCATCAAGCCATCCAGGGTAGGCTGATGGGTGCTCTTGAAGTATAGGCATATGCAATGCATCCTACTGTATGGTTTATACAGAATCACTGGCAGTGCTTAAATAATTCAGGCACTTAAGGGTAGAAGTGTATTCATACTTGCATCCTAGCTGTACTGGAAAATGCCTAGATGGAGGAGAAAAGACAAAGAACCAGGTAAGGTGTATCCTTTGAGTTTGGGACTATGAATATTTTGATATATGTGTCCTATTTCCATCAAAGGCTTTCATATCTCCATTCAACAAACATTTCTTAGGTGACTACCCTGTGCACTATATCTATGGTCCTGACCTGCTGAGAGTTGTCAGCATAGTGAGTGGGGTGTTTTAAAGAAAGAATTATTCTGACATTTGTTAAAATAGTACAAAAGACCTTATTTAGGAATATTTTCATAGGCGTCAAGACCATACCAATAGGGGAGAGAGATCAGACACAACTCCGAACACAATAAAGACTACAGGGAATTATAGCCATGAGTCGGGGAGAGGGGCAAGGAGGAGGGGAGTCATCAGTGCATGAAAAATTTCTAAGAGGAGAGACACTGAGGGTAGGGGGGATTCTTGCTAAAACTGACTTAACAGGATTCTTGCTGCAGGCAGGCTTGGGAGATCAGATGTCAAGGGTAGAGGGGTTCTCTTTAAACTGACTTAGCAGGATTCTTGCTGAGACTGGGCTATGCAGACCTGACAAGGATGGGGCCAAGGTCAAGGCCTAATTGAGAACTGGCTCAGAGGAGCAGACTAAAGTTTGTTCAAGGAGAACCTGTGTCTGGGGCAGAAGGGAGGGCAGGCTTTGCCATAGGACACTATGGAAGTCAGCAAAGGTTTTTTAAAGAGACATGGTGCTCTGGGTGTCCAGAAGCATGAGAAGGATTAGCAAAGAAAATGTTAGGCAGGTGACAGCATTGCACGTGCAAAGTACAGTTGCTGACCTTCCAGTAATTAGGTGTGGCTAGAGGAGGGTTTCTCAGTACCAACATATGGGAGCTGGATAATCCTTCTTTTTTTTTTTTTTGAGGGGGGAGGTTGAGGGGGGGCTGTTTTGTGCACTGTAGGATGGTGAGTAGCTTTCCTGGTCTCTATTTACTAGATGCCTGTATCACTCCTCCTCTCTCACCACTTCCCCAAATCCTGGCAACCAAAAACGCCTCCAGATATTGCCAAAGACGCCCTGGGATCACTGACTCTGGACCAGAAGGAGGGATATTTGGAGGGAACGGATTCGGGGGGGGGGGGGGGGGGGCTCGTAGTTTACTTCCCCCAGGAAGGCACAGGTGACAAGGTTTAAATGTATACAATGAAGGCAGAATCTTCTGTTCTCTAAATACAGTGATTTCTTATGCAATAGAGGAAGGAAAAATAGAAGAACTGAAGTGAGTTAGTGCATGGAGACCTGGGAAAGTCGGCTTTGTCAGAATCTTCCCTAAAAAATATATTAAAGAAAAAGAGCAACTGATACACTGACTCATCATAAATAATCTTTGTGAATTAAGGTTTTCGGTAAGTTTTCTATTTCTGATTAACAACTAAGGATGAAGAACATGTAACAAGAAACATGGAGATATTTCCTAGGAGTTAATGAATCACCAGTTTCAAAGCATCTGCATGTCTTATCACTTTCATCTGTAGTGAGGCCTCACCATTTTTTGTTTGTTTGTTTTATTTTTTTTCCACAGCTTACATTAGAAATGCATTCTTATTGCAGAAAACTTTAAAGCACCAAGAGAAAACAATTCCTGGTCTGTGTGCTTGGATTGTGGCTCTGTGACATGCCACAGAGATTTCAAAAATTATTTTCTCATTTGAATAACCCCTATTTCAGCAACAATCAGCAACCAGCCAGGTAGCAGCTTCATTTGTGCCATCCCAGATCTGACCTCACTTGCATTTTCTTTTTTACTTCTGCTAGCACAATTAGCAAAACAAAGGCAGTAGGTTATTTAACATGCTTTTCTAGCTAATTTCTAATTTGTTATAATGCACGAATTTAAAAATGCCTACTTGAGAGCTTCAGGGATTACTAAATAATAAGCCCTGAAGGTTCCAAAATCTGGTTAATAGTCAGACCTGGAGAATATGAAATATAGTGTTAATTTAGAATAACATAATGCCTAAAAATGAAGCAAGTTAGGTCTAATTGAGCTATGAACTGCTTGCCTTGTATTGTGTAATGGAGGCTATGCTAACGGAGGGTGGCTGAGCTATAGATAACCATTACTCTTAGCAAATATGTTTATTGGGGTCTCTCTCTCTTCATTACCCAACCTCATAAAGTGTATGCCTGCATATTCCGATAAAACATGGAACAGCGAGGCAGTGTCACAATTAGGACGCCCTGAGAAGCTACATCATAAAACAGTATCTGTCTCCAAATGATTGTTCACTTAACCATGATAAATATTTATCAGCAAGCAATAGAACAGATCCTTAAACAACAATGGCCCATACTGAAAATGAAGGAGGAGGACTTTTACATTTCCAATTCTCCTTTTTGATAAATACAACCCTTTAACCTAAAAAAAAAAAGTGATCAGATATGAGAACTTTGATTTTAAATTATAATTATGCCACAGGAGCATCAAGAACATATTAGGTTTATATTTCCAATATCTACTTAAATGACTTGAATTTACTGTTCTATCACCAGTCAAGACAAGAAAACCATGCGGATGAAATGAAACAGTGCTAATTTGGGTGGTTATTCAATCAACCACCTTTTATATGGTCAGAACTCTCAGTGGAAAAATGCTGTAAATGATAAAAATAAAGATGAAAATAAACTCTTTAATGATCCCCACTGTCTCACTGACAGTGATGTGTCAACGGGGGAAACATGAGAACTGAGATATATGTCCGATGTTCCGCATCGCCCGCCTGGCTCAGGCCCTAGCTGCTGGGATATGGAATCCGTATATTACCTGTGGCATGGTGTGTGGTCAAGGGGAACCGACTTTGCCTTCCTGGGTGGATTTCCAAAATGAAGCCTGTCTCCTGGCAGAGATAACGGTTCGACAGAGGGCTAGAGAAGGCACAGAGGGCTAGAGGTAGAGGCCGAGGCCCCTATAAATATAAATGCCCTCTAACTGCCAGGTTATTCCTAAAACCAGTTTGGTGCCTAGAAGAATGTCCTATAGCTGTGGTTCTCATCAGTTGTGGACTTGCATCAGGATCCACTGAAGGGCTTGTGAAAACCCGCAGGGCTGGGTCCCCTCCCCAGCGTTTGATTCAGGGTGTCTGGGGTGGGACCAGATGCATTGTAACCAGTTCCCAGGTGCTGCTGTTGCTGCTGCTCTGGGAACTAGGCTTTGAGAACCAGATTCCTACAGCAAAGGAAGGATCCAGAGGGTGAAACTTTAAGGAAACGTTGAGTACTGCTGGTATGAATGTCTCTCCAGCCCACGGATCCCAAATCTACCTGCAATTCCTTTTCCTTTCCTTCTTTCATTCCTATCTTCCACCCCCACTTTTTCTTCCTTCCTTTTATTTCTGTTTCCTTTTCTAATTCCCAATTTCTTCTGTTCTTCCTACTCTTGCTCTCCTGTCCTTATCTCTCCTCCTTTCTTCATTCTTCCTTTCCCTGTCTCATCCCCACCCTGAGATTTTTTCCCAACAATAATTAACTCACCACCACTAACTGCAACCATGATTACAAATAGACCCTGAACAGGAGAAAGGCCTAGGCCAAGACCTCGTTCCTTGGCAAACAGTGAGAGGCAATTTTCAGAGATGTTTCAAAGAGCAACACTGAATTCTGTGCTAAGCATTCAATAGAAGCTTCTCTGCTTTTGCATTTAACACCACATAAGCAAAAAATATTGCTGTGTGAAATATTATAACATACACAGAACAGTTACTGCCTGATGCACTGTTGGTAGATGGAGTGGCTTTCCGGCATTAATTCTCATTTGGGGGCTATTCTTACATTTTAGGACAAATAGTCCCCAGGTCTCATTGTAACTTGCACATAACTCCCTTGCTGGATGAAGATTTATAACAAAAGTGACTATTATGAGATCATTCCTAGGTGAAGAGCTACCTTAAACAGACTTAGCTCTTTATAGCCTCATTGTGTCAGACTCTGAATATTAGACACATACAAAAAACTCACAGTGAGAGTTATTAGGCTGCAGAATAGCCTCCCAAGGGAGGTCCCAGGGCCTCATCACTTGAGTCATTTAAAATGAGATTGGACCAAATACTTGACTGCAACATTAGGGAACAGCCCTACCCTGGCTGAGGACAGATGAGATGACCTCACAGGTCTCTCCCATCCCTCCTGGGGTCATAAAATCAGAATGGAAACTCTGACTAGTCCCCGTGCTGAGACTCAAAGAATACAGAGCATTGTCTCAGGTGCTGGACCAGGTTATAGTAACATCAAAGAGTAACAAGTCCCTATTGGGTATGGAGGGAGAGGACACCCTAGAACACCAATCAAAGTGGAGACAGTCCCAAATGAAGCCCATGATGTACTTTGCACAGACTCGTGTGAGACTATAATGCTAGTGTGTTTCTGAGTTTCTCATACGTGCTAGTGAGTTTTTTTATGCTCCAATTTGGAGAGGAGTGAATTTCCAGTTTATTTCCTGGATCCCTCTTTTTTGAAGATGTGAGTGTCATTAAAACAAGATGAGAACAAAGAGAAGCTCAGTTAGGTGATGACTGTGCCATTTCCATAGTTCAAAGTAATGTGGCCCATTATAATTATAGGTCCAACCAGGTGACATTGAGATGAACCTGGAGAAAGATAACTGCTGTCCCCCATCCAAAAGTCAGCGCCTTGGAAAGGGCCCTTCTTAACCTTTAGCAGTGGGGAGAGGAGAGGAAGGGAGGTTCTGAGAGGCTCCGAGTGGCCTCTCTACCCCGGGGACCTTGCAGCTGTGAGGAGCAACCTGAGCCAGCAGGCATGCTTGCACTAAATTAAGGTCCCATAATAAATCTGAGGCAACTGCAAATGGGTGGGGTGAGGAGGAATTCTGGACTTGATCTGCCTCAACATGCTCAGCTGCCATTTGAATTCAATTGGCCTTAAATGGCAAAACCCCAGAACACTGGAAGGGACCAGTCATGCCTGCCCACTCACTTACTCTTTCTAAGGAAAACTGCCATGGTCTGTGGACCCTCCTACCCAAGAGGGCATGTTTCATGCCCCCTGACACTGCTCCTTTCCCTACTCTGAGTACAGCTGAATAGGCCTCGGGTCTGATTATTCCTGAGCCCAGGGCAGTCAATCCAAAAGTTTGGTTTGCAATTTACCAACGAAAATGATGACTCATACCAGTGCATCCCTACACCAGGGAATTGGGAAACAGACTGTGAGTGAGTTAAAGCAGGGACAGCTGATGGAAAGATGCCACAAGATGGAGTTTAGTTGCTGTCATGAGCAAAAAGAAGAGTGGGCGAGCCAGAGTTGCAAGGGAGGAGAACAGAGAGTCTCACAGTGGCAGAAGCAGCCAGTCTGGAAAAGATAACAGTGACTATGCTAGAGGTCACAGAGGACAGGTACTGAAGCCCCTCATTCCCAGCTAGGTTGCCAACATCTCTTACAATAAACCTTTAGAGGAGGTGACATGAGTAGGACTCTATTCCTTATATCCAAAGAGGCCTAATTAAGACACTCAGGGAATCTGAATTAGACATCATGATCAACTCTTCAAATGAAATTACTACCATTTTATAGATATACTAGAGGCTCGATGCATGAAATTCATGCAAGGGACTCGGCTCTTGCAGCCGTAGCCGCTGCCCTCAGCCCTCGCAGCCCTGGCTTCACCCGGAAGGTAATCCGGAAAGATGTCTGAAAGGTTGTTTGGCTGTCCAGTCTAATTAGCATATTACCCTTTTATTATTATAGATATAGCGTCTCCCTAAAACATATATGCACTTTGAATGATTATAAAGTCATCATTTATTAACGTACAGTTCATTTTCAAAATTTAAAAGAATATATAGAAATGAATAATTATTTTGTCAATACCTGTTTTCAAACTGATGATCATTCTGTTCCAGGCACTGCTGATAACACGAAGCAATAGAATGGCAAATATCAAGAATCATTTCGTTTGGTGTATGTGTGCCCTCAATTTGTCAACTGTTGCTGGTTTTGTATCATAAACTTTATCTTGTATATAACCCCATAAAAAAGTCTAGTGGCACTAACCAGGATAAATTTTATTTGTTCAAAGCTTAGTCTGGCTTCCCCCGTTATTTTGAATGAAGTAAACCTGATAAGGAGTGAAAATTAAGTGAGTTATCTATCAGCTGTTAAACATTTAAACACTTAAATATGTACGATATATATATATTTTTTATTTTAGAGAGAGGAAGGGAGAGAGAAACATGTATGTAAGAGAGAAACATCAATCAGTTGCCTCCCACATGCATCCCAACCAGGGATCAAACCACAACATAGGTATGTTCCCTGACCAGGAATCAAACCCTCTACATTTTGGTGTGGGATGACACTCCAATCAATTGAGACGTCCCAGATAGGGCACTACCTAGCTGGGATTTGATATTTAATATCAAAGCTCACTCAATTCCTTGAAGATCATGCCTTACCAAAGGTATTGGAAACAAGAGCAATGAACACACAGGGTTTCTCCTTACTTGACATTGGAAATGGGAATCAGAATCTGGAGATTTTCAGGGAATATGGCATCTGGAATCACAGATGAGCATCTGGGCTCAATTTTCAAATATCAAGAAAGTTTAGCAGATCCTGATTTGTGGGTGTAAAAATAATAATTAGAAAAATATAATAGTGATAGCAGATCCCTTTTGCTGAGTCTCTACAATGTCACTGGCTGTAGGCTTTATATATATTCATTTTCTCAATTCTCACAAGAGTTATGGGCTTGAAGAGGGTATCATTCAAATCCCAGGTTTTGAATGATTTAGCCTTCCTCTCCCACCAAAGCTTAATCTATGGGGGCAGCCTAGAAATTCACTTATTAAAATTTCCAATCCTAGAACAGAGGTGTCATCCTCTTCGCATCCTCCACTCAGGAAAGATTCTTCTCCCCTTGTTGCTGATGTTCAATTACAGAAGCAAGTGTTTCCAAAAGGCCCACTTGGTACTAAGAGTTACCAAGCACAGTCTTAGCAGTAGGCGAGTGCATGAAGGCATTATCCATCCTCCCAGGCTATGGAGGAAGGAATGTGCAGGTGATATTGGTTCCAAACTGCCCAGAAGGGGTGGAGTGTTTGATGAAGGAGTGACACTGGGTGCACACCTGGAGACACAGCCACCCCACTGGTCCAAAATGACTCAGAGTTGAAAGGTTCTGTAGTAGTTTAAATCCAAGACAGTTAATTCATAATAGAAGAGTGGCATAGTGCATGGGCTCAATTTTCAAATATCAAGAAAGTCTAGCAGATCCTGATTTGTGGGTATAAAAATAATAATTAGAAAAATATAATAGTGATAGCAGATCCCTTTTGTTGAGTCTCTACAATGTCACTGGCTGTAGGCTTTATATATATTCATTTTCTCAATTCTCACAAGAGTTATGGGCTTGAAGAGGGTATCCAGGCCCATCCGAGGGCTGAAATATCAGCATCATCTGAGAGCTCACTGGAAATGCAGAATCCCAGGCCCCAGCCAGCTACAGCATTAGGGGCTCTCAGGGCAGGACCTGGGAGTTGTGTTTTAACAAGCCCTCCTGGGGATTCTCACGCCAACTAAGTTTAAGAAAAGAAGCACTGACTTAGAGAGTTACTTCCAAAGACCAAATAACTAGTAAGCGGCAGAGTCAACATGAAAAGGTTTGTGCTGAGTACTGGAAACAGCCCTAGCTACCTCAGGTAATTAATGAGGAGCCAAGCATGGGCTAATCAGGTTAACACCTGTAATATGGATTCCCCTGAGATCAGGACTGGGAGCCCTCACACTCTGGTCTGTCCCCAGAGACTGTTTTAATGGGCAGAGTCCTGTATATCCAAATTGTGCTTCCTTCCTTTTATGTATAGGAGGGAATCTTGGCTGGAACGAATCCCAATTTATTCAAGTCATGATTACAAGGGCTCTGATTCAAATATGTAGGGTGCCTCCTTTTATTTTCTTATAAATGGGGAGAAGAACATTAAGAACCAATGCAGCATACGGTGTACTAGGCACTGAGCTAAGGACCCTAGATCAGTGCTACCCAACTTCCCTCAGTGATGGGAATGTTCTCGATCTGTGCTGTCCAATGTGGTAGCCATGAGCCACGTGTAGCTGCTGAGCACTTGAAATGGGTGACCAATGGACTGAATTTTAAATTTTATTTAAATTATAGCTGATTTAAATTTAGATAGCCCTATGTGACCAATGGCTGCCTTATATATTAGCCCAATGCTAGATGCCTCTTATTTAAACTTTACTCTAAGCCTATGAGGGTAGAGGATAACATTATGCCCATTTTATGGATGAGAAAACTGAGGCTTACAAAGGCAAAATAATTATCTCAAAGCCATATAGCCAGTTAGCAGTGGGCCTACGGTCCTCACCCAGGTATACTCTGACTCCAGGTATACAAGGCACCCAGCATGCAGCTGCCCTTGGTTAGGCAGGCCTGGGGGAGCCACTGCTCAGTGCCCGTTGTAAGCAAAGGCCATGCAATAGCAGTTTGGCCCCTGGAAAAGTTGCACCTGAACATCTCATTCTCCAAGCAACAACCAGTGCTGGCATTCTCTTGGCAGCCTTCAATGAGAGGATGTTTGGACGTTATTCTCCTGTTATTAAATGTGCATTTTCCACTTAAAAATAAGGAGCTTCTGTCACAAATGATTTATACAGAAACAATACTACTCCTGGCAGAGAAACAGGAATAGGAGCGTTTTCCTGTTTCTTTCAAGATTAAAAAAAAAAAAAAAGCCTATGCTGATATATTCACTCTTTAATGCATGTTCTTTGAAGAACTGCCCCTGCTTTCTACCCTACCTTAGCACCTCCAGGATAAAAAATGGCTCTGGGATCGCAGGGGCCTTTGAGCAAACCCCGTCTCTCTACATAAAGCAGGTCCCTGAGACACAGTCCTCCCCAGCTCCATCCCATGTTCTGTGCTGGTGCCTCCAGCCAGTAGCTTCCCCAAATGTCATTCCTGAGGGTCTAGAAACATGCTCCATCCTGTCCTCTATCTTTGCTCTCCCATCTCCCTGCCCTGAGGAAAGGGTCTAGACTCGCAGAGGTTCTCAACCTGTGGGTCGCGACCCCTGAAAATACACCCTGCATATCAGATATTTACATTACGATTCATAACAGTAGCAAAATTACAGTTATGAAGTAGCAATGAAAATAATTTTATGGTTGGGGGTCACCACAACATGAGGAACTGTATTAAAGGGTCGCGGGATTAGGAAGGTTGAGAACCACTGGTAGAGTCAGGCCGCACTGACCTTGCATGCTGGGCCCATTGCCCACACACCTGCAGTGCCACCCTGGGAATGTGGTTCACCCTCTCTGAGCCTCAGTCATCTCCAGGGTAAAAGGGCAAGTGCAATGACCCTACATAGGCTCCTCTGAGCACGTGACCATGTGCCTAGTCTATAAGAGGGTCTGGAGAAAGGTGAGTACCTGTCATCCCTCTTTTCTAGTCCTCAGTCCAGAATGCACTTTTTAGTTCTTTATACAGTTATCACGTTTTGGGCATAGACCACTGGCATGACCGTGGCTTCTCTTCCTTCCATATTGCAACAGCACGCGACCCTGCACACATGGGCACTAATTAAATACTTATTGAGTTGAATTTCTGTAAAGATTGAGGCCAACCTATAATAAGCAAACCCATCCATCCCATCATTCATGTATTCATTTACTCAATTAGTATTTATTAAGCACCTACTGTACTTACTAAGTGGCAGGCATGGATACTGGTACTCAGAACACAGTAGGGACCAAAGCACATAAAACCTTGAGTCTTCTGGACTTTTACCTGGAGTTTTACCATCTAGTGAGGGAGGGGAATGAGACAATTACTAAATGAACAGATGAAAAAGAGAAACAGTGTCTCTCAGATGCAATATATGCTACAAAATAAGTAAAATGGAAGATTCAGAGAGAGAGCACAGTTCAGGGAGAAATTTGCAATTTTAAATAATGTGGTCAGGGAAGGCACCCCTGAAAAGGGGGTATCAGAGAAAAGATTTGAAGATGCTGAGAGGGCTACTTTTCAGATATACTAATAATTTGGGAAACAGGAATTGTAAGCTAAAGATATGCTTGGTTCTATGCTCAGAAGAATATTAAAAAGGAAATAAAACATGTATTTTACTGACTAACCTTGGTTCACATGTTTTTATCCATTTCAATACCAGCTAATACTTATCAGATGCTGATGATGTGTCAGGCACTGCCCAAGCACTATATAACTGAGTTCACCATCAAGAGAAAGGGCATAGGCCAGGGATGGCCCCAGGCAGGCATCAGAAAGAGCCAGGGGCAGGCATATGACAATAGGGAGTGGTGGGGACTGTGGCAACATGAGAGGACCTGCTCCACCTATCGGACAGCTATTGCTTGGCAACAGATGATGAAAAGGTTTTAGGGTCCCTTGCTCTTCTTCTGCCTTTTGCAGAAAGGCTGGAAATCTGGATTTTTATGTGAAATTTCCCAATTTTAAAATGTTGGCAAGCAATTAAGTTTTCAAAAACATCATGTGAGCTAATACTTTTTAAAAAATGTTTCAGGACATATTCAATATAAACAGAGTTTTCAACCTCCGGCATAGACAGGAGGCATGAGTAGACGGGAACCCAAAGCATTTGCAAAGCTCCTGTACCACAGACACTGTCTGCCTGCCCAGAGGCTAGGTGCAATTCATATCTGAAAGTAGCCTGATTTCTTGGGATCTCTTATATGCCTGCCCAGGGGATAGTGAACTCTGGGATCTGGTAAACACTGTGTCCTTGTGTGTGGTTGAAATATGCTGCCCATTGGGATTTGAATGCAAACACAGTTGATCATTCATTTAAAAATACAGTACTTTTTGTTGCTTAATGGCTTTTTTTTTCTCTTACATTCTACCAATAAAGATACATTTGGCAAAATCATCCAGAGGAAACATCATCTTTATTCAAAACTGTTCTTCCCATTTCACTTGCTATTTCTAAATTATCTTATCAATAATGTACTAAAGCAATACTAAGAAATGGAACAATACTGCACCTTTAAGAAAATATTATTTTTCCCGAGGTCCTATCAAGGTAAATTTCATCAGTATTCAAAGAATGAGCAAAGCACTTCAACAATTTATTTCAATAAAAGAAGACTTAGCTGAAAGGAGTATAAATGATGAGAACTTGCTTTAAACTGATTTATTCCCTGCAGCAATAAAAGGAATGTTTCTTCACTCAGCTGTTTAATATGCAAATATGCAGAACATCCAGCCCCTGACAGCACATCATTAATAAAACCTTGCACTGAGCAGAGCACTCGATATTTCATTCTGATGAAAAAACATGATGATGATTTTAGACTGTAGACTTGTAGAGTTGGAACAATGTGCTTTGCTGGTGATGAAACCCCACTAGTCACTGGGGAAACAAACGGAAGCTTTTCAGATAAGCGATCAGACTTCGGCAACAGGAAGTCCCAGGATAAAGAATAGAGTAAATACTAAAGGCTGATAATCCTTGGTACAATCAAGGCCCAAATGACAAGATCTAAACAGGGACAGAGACAGAGGGGCATGGAGACTGGCGTCTTTGGGGATGGTGGCATGTCAGCTTCTATGTTTTGTTCTGGACTGCATAGGAAACGTCCCACTTAATGATGTGTTTGATGTTAGCTTTATATTCATGTGAACTAGACAGCAAGTTATATGATGAAGACACAACACAGGAATTTGAACCCCTGGCGGGTTCTCCGTCCAGTTCCTGCCCGTGTTATGATTTTGTAGTAGTAACTTCTGAGTTACTCTCAGACTCTTAAAACAAGCAAAGGGAAGTAGCAGCTGGAACTACTCCTTGTGCTGGATCATGTGTTTCTCTTTCCACTAAAATCTTGGATTGATGTTAACAATGTGTGGAGGAATCATAAAGGCTTTTTCCATTTTTTTCTTCCTTACAACTACTTATAGTTTTCAAATTTTCTATAATGAGTATGCCATATGTATGATCAGAAGAATCATGTTTTTAAAAATGTAATTTACATTTTAAAAAAGCATATATGGGCTAGTGCCCAGGGACTTGGAAGATCATGAGCACTAGGGTAGGTTCCTGCCTCCCAGGTCTTGAAACTCTCCCATATACCTACCTGCTGCGCTGGCTCTCAAAATAAGTATGTATAAATGGTTAAATGAGTTACTAGATTTAAGTGCTTAGAACAGTGCCTGGAACATGGCAAGCCTCATAAAGGTATTTGTTAAATGAATAACCAAGAAGTCAGATTAAATATTGAAAGTATTTTAGTCTGCTGAGATGAGTTTTCTATAAATACTATTACTTTAAATAGACAGGAAAAGGATATAGAAATGCTGTCTTTCCCCCTTATAATGTTAAACTTATCTATTGTATGGTCCTTGTCAAAACTATTGTTTTACCTTAGAGAACTTTTAGATTAAACTCACAGCTCCTACACTCCATTCTGTGTGACCTTGGGCAAATCACTAAACTCAACCCCCCAAAAACCTTGTTGTCTTCATCTGTTACATAGTAGTAATCACACTTATTTTAAGGAGTGTTTTGAGGATTCAGTGTGATCACTTAAACATTCGGCACAGTGCCTGGTCTAGAGTAGAGTTTACCATTTATTGAGCCTTTACTATATATCAAGTGCTATGTTTATGTGCTAGTCTTTACAACTGTTAGCCATGTTTCACTGAGGGACACCATGGTAGATGGCTTGAACATGGCCACACAGCTTGGTCTAGAATCTGGAACTATCTGTCACCAAATCCTACACTATCATACTGGCTTTCCCCCAAATCTGCTCTTTTTTCTAAAAAAAAAAAAAAAAAAAAAAAATCAAACATAGTAAGTGTTCCAAAATATATGGGAAGAAGTGTAAGTTTCCATCTATTTAATTCTATTTTCAGTTACAATTCACAATGATTCTTCCTTTATCCATTTTAAAAAATTAAAGTATTTTTTAAAAAGTTAGGTTATGGGGCAGGAGACAGAAATATACAGGCAGGTGACAATGAGGAGGGAACCTACTTACTGATTAAAAGGTAGTAAGAGTGACTATCAAGTTCCTGTGGCACATTGTTCTTTTAAAAGTTCATTTATGAGCCTGGCAGCATGGCTCAATGGCTCAGTGGTTGAGGGGACCTATGAACCAGGAAATCATGGTTTGATACCTGGTCAGAGCAAATGTCTGGGCTGCTGGCTTGATCCCCAGTAGGGGGCGTGTAGGAGGCAGCTGATCAATGATTCTTATAATTGATGTTTCTATCTCTCTCTCCCTCTCCCTTCCTTTCTGAAATATCCTATATGATAAAAGCCTAATATGCTAGGTGTCTGGTTGTCTGTTCAACCAATCAAAGCATAATATGCTAATGATATGCTAAGGCCGCTCAAACGCTCGCTATGAGTACACTGACCACCAGGGGCAGACAGCTGACTGTTTGACCACTCGCTATGACGTGCACTGGCCACCAGGAGGCAGACGCTCTGACTGGTAGGTTAGCTTGCTGTTGGGGTCCGGACAATCAGGACTAAGCGAGATGGGCTGGACACACCCAGGGGCGCTCCCACAATCCCTCCCCGGCTGGCCAACCTCCTGCATCCCTCCCCGGCCCTAATTGTGCACCAGTGGGGTCCCTCAGCCTGGACTGCGCCCTCTCGCAATCCAGAACCCCTCGGGGGATGCTGGAGAGCCAGTTTTGGCCGGAACCCGCAGGCCAGGCCAAGGGACCCCACTGATGCATGAATTCATGCACTGGGCCTCTAGTATATGTATGTATGTATATATATACACACACACACACACACACACACATACATATATATATATGCATATGTATATTTATATTTTTTTAAGTTTATTAGAGAAAGGGCACTTATATCTGTAATTTGTGATATATTCTTTAATTTTAGACAACTTGAGAATAAGATATCTGCAAACTTGTCCTTTAAATTAGTGATGGTCCCTCTTTCAGAAAAGATGAACCATTTGACAAGGGCTGGGTGGAAAATGCTTGCCCGGCCCCCTCACCCCCACCCCATGTTCTGCTTTCTCTCTGTTGTTTGTATTTCTTTCATCCAAACTAAAGAATAACTCTCTGTGCCCAAAGGAAAGAGGGCTGGTGGGTTTTATTTCCAAATATTTCAATTATAAATCAATCGTTTAGCAAAATTCAATGAAGTTTGCAAAATTTCCCTTTGAATCAGCTCCCACAGAGAATCCGAAAAGGCTTGGGGGCAAAATTTCAAATGGTCTCTTGCAGGTTTCAGTAAACTTCTCCAAGCTAGTACTTGCCATGTTTCTGATTTTATGCGCTCAGTAATACGCCCTCATAACTCAAATGGGATGAACCAATTAAACATTTCCCTGTAGTCTCTGAAATAGCTGCTCTTGGCATGTTTTTTGCATGGCACAAACCTCTGCGGGAGGATCCGATAGAAATCTTGCACTATTTAAATATAGAATTGGGACATCAAAGAAAGGGTTGTATTGAAATAACATGGATAATTAAGGAAGTGGAGAACAGTAATAACTGATTTACATAAAATGCTAATGAGTCTCTTGACTTGTTTGGCAATTTGCACTTTAGGCTTGGTAACTGTAGCTCCAAATTTATGATCTAATTTTTATTTTAATATTTTCTTTTAGCAAGTTGTAACCAACACTAATGGGTGCCTGCCAACGTCCGACTCCTTCCCCCTTCAACCACCCAGAAGCTGCTTTTCCCAGGCAAGCACACGATCCCGGGGCTTCCTGGACACTGTTTCAGTTGGTTTCTTCTTATGTTAGCAAGTTGGAGTTTTTACAGATGACCCATAGTGATCAAAATATTCACAGTGGGTTGAGCTCATTGGGTAGGAAAACAAAGATATTGTTACAGAGGCTGAGTGGTCCTTATACAGCCTGCTCCTTGCTATTCAGAAGGAGAGACAGGCAAGGCGTTCCCTCGCTTTCAGGTAGCGCTTACTCGGCACCACTCTCTGGTGCCTTTCCCTTCTGAGAAGAAATTATATGCTCTGAAAATTCCTGTTTTATTGTACTCTTCGACTGAACTCGCCTCACAGGGCCACAGCCTCCCGTGAATATGAATGAGGGTTTGAGCTGTTCCTTCAAGACGTGTCTGTACGTTGACCTTCAGCGTACCCTGTTTCCCTCAGAGCCCTCTAAGCATGATCCATTGCTTTCTCGGGCCATTCCCCCTTCACCCCATTGATGGGTTTCAAAGCTACTTAAATTTCCAAGTCCTGACGCGCTGCAGCGGTGACCAGAGCTGTGCCTTGCTCTCTTATGGATTCACAAGGTCACCGCTGGGGAGAGGGAGGAGGCAGGCAGAGCATTTATCAGGATGTATTGCTTTACTTTTTCTATCCATCACCAAGGCGATGATTCTATTTTAGTGAAAATCCATTGAACTCCGATCAAGTCAGATGGCTGTTATCATTGGAAACTCAAGAGCTGTCAGGCCATAATCGGTACAAATGCTAGACCCCGAAATGGGGGGCTCCGGGCCAGTGATGGCCTTCTGGGGATCTTTTTAGTCATTCCTGATTTTAAAATTTCATCTGACCATTTTAGTTTAAGTATCTTTTCAGCTGTTCAGTGTGCAAGTGATAAAATCTTGTTATGTAAGGTAGAATGAAACAATTACAGGCAATTCAGGTGTAATCTGGAGACACACTGGTTTCCCTTGCCATGCTAGGCTGATTACTGTGGTTCTAACAACCTGGCTGCCCATCAGAATGCCAGTACACACCCGAGTGATCACAGAAACTGAACATAGAGTGTGAACACACACATTCCCATCTTAGTCAAAACTGGCAAACTACAATTACACTGTTTTATGGCCTCCTCAATATATAACTATTCTGATCACCACAATTTTGCTGTAGAATACAATATTAATAGGCACTTTAGCCTTCCCGGTTGTATTTTTATGATAAATGCTCCTACTTATATTTTGCATGTGTTTGGAAAGGTTTTAGTCCTGAACATAGAGGTGGGGGGGATAAGAAAAAAATTCCAAACCTCCCTGAAACATTCTTTTTGGCTTGTTTTCTGGTTATGGATTTAATTAAACCTGACATTTGAATAAAATCATTCAAACATATTTGCTGCCCTGCTGGTATTCTAAACTTTTACTAAAGGGGAGTTTTGAAATGAGATGACACAATGGTTTTAAATCAGAAACCTGCAGCTCAAAGTGATGCTTAACTCTTAACTACCAAGATCGAATTATTTTCCTTGTAAACTGTCAAGGGTCATATTTCTTCCATGGCTCCCAGTGAAGGAAATTCCTGCTGGGGTGGGCTGAGAAGAAATGAAGTGAGGCAGCCAGAAGCTTAATGCCTATATGTACTTATCTCGCCACTTTTTGAAACTTAATCATTCCATGTATTTTCTATTTTGCAATCCATACCCTTACTCCTTTTTACTAGTGAGGGTAATTGAATATTGACTGTGCATTCTTAAATAAATTTCCATGCTAAATAAGAGCAACATTAATAAGGGCAGTTATTTAATGGTCACTTACTGTGAATCAGGCTTTGTGCCAAGTGCTTTACATATGTTGTCTCATTTGAGTCTTAAAACCATTTCTAAATAAGATAGGGACATCTCCATTCCACTGGGGCATGAGAGCACCAGTGATTAACCAGATTATCCCACGATTTAGAAGAGGCAGATGTTTGAGAATGATGCTGGT
Source organism: Myotis daubentonii (assembly GCF_963259705.1). Classification (NCBI taxonomy): domain Eukaryota; kingdom Metazoa; phylum Chordata; class Mammalia; order Chiroptera; family Vespertilionidae; genus Myotis; species Myotis daubentonii. The sequence continues at coordinate 37,996,785 of NC_081854.1, forward strand.
GTCCACTTTAGAGAGTTGAACCAGAAAAGCTCAACCACTGAAACGATCTGTAATAGTTTCCTAGGGTCAAAAACTAGGTGGCTTAATGAAACAGAAATTCACTCTCTCTGAGTTCAGGAGGCCAGATGTCTAGATAAAGGTGTCAGCAGGGTCGGTGCCCTCTGGGGCTCCGAGGAAGAAACAATCCTGGGCCTCTCTCCCAGCTTCTGCTGGTGGCTGGCAGTCCTTGGCCCTCGATTTGTAGTTACACCTCTCCGGTCCATTCCTGCATCTTCACATCACCTCCTCACATCTCTTATAAGGACACTCTCATTGGATTTAGGGTTCACCATAATCCAGCATGATCTCATTTCCATCCTTAACTTAGTTACACCTATAAAGACCCTGTTTGCAAATAAAGTTGCATACTGAGATCTCAGCTATATATTTGGAGGTGGGGGCACTATTTAACAGAGTACAGCATCCATTTGGGATCCAGATCTTGGTCTGTGGGCCTCTGACACATTGCCCCTAAAAGTCACACTATCGTCCACATAGTGCATGGTAGCTGAATGATGAAGGGATGAACAAATTAATGGATGGAACCCTGATATCATTCCTGTTTACCTAATAACATTTTATCTCATCGCCCTTGCCCTTGACATTCTTATAGAATAGCCAAGGGGAGTCAAGACTAATCCAGGAGTAAAGATGTGTCTGGGGTGTAAGGATTAAGTGGTGATTCTGATGGCAAGTGTCTTTAAGAGGAGCTTTGGCTGAGGGCAGAGCAGAGTCCATGTAATAGAATCCAAGTGCATGTCATGAAGAACAATGAGGAACACACCTGGAAGAGCAGGGAGGAGCCCAATTACAGATGCCCGATAGGATAGGATAGGCAGTTAAGGCTCAATATTATGTGAGAGAAAGATACCAGGAAACGAAAAGAGAATAATAGTAATGGGTATTTTGATTTGTATCCTATTATTTTCATCATTATAAGTTTAAGTTTTCTAAAAAAAATAGTACCTAGAAAAGTATATTCATATTGATTCAATCCCTTAAATAACAATGTTAACCCATACAAGTTCAAAAATGGGTTAAAACAGATGCATAGCTCTGCTTCTAGAAAGATGGTCAACTATTAGGAGCAGACACCTAACATGTAAATGCCAATGATCTGTAGACGAGTTCATCCATGGATTCTCAGGGAAGCTGCCAGCAAACATAAAGCATTTTTTTCTCTCCTATTAAACAGACTGAGAAGATCTATATGCAAGGGGCTTCCTAAAAGTGGGATAAACTGAATCATTTTCATGACAGATTATGTTTGTATTAAGCACTGGTGTGGGTTTTTACAGCTATTGTCTTTGTGAACCTATCTTTAATTAAATATGAGGGCAAATCCTAAAGTCATAGTGTTGGAAATATGCTACGGGGAAGGTACCACCTTGGTATGAGTTTGAGCATCTGCTTCTACAGCCACCAGATGAGTGACACTGTATAAATCACCAAAATTCTACACTGCCTGAGGAATATTTGCTGAGAGCTTCCTGCGCTAGGTGAGGTGCTATGCACTTAACATAAACCCCTTTCACTATGACCCCTACCATGCCATGAGATCGGCAATATCACGGTGTCCATTTTATACATGAGGACATGGAGTCACAGAGAGGTGAACTGACTTACCCAGAGTCACAGAGCTTTTAAACATTGACATCTAAGATTAAAGTCTAGTTTGTCTGACTCTCTGACTCACACACTTCTCCACTTCAAAATCCACCACAAGCAACCCCAGGCAGACCCACTGTGAAGGCATCTATCATGTGGAGGGAAAACTGCAATGGAGCCCGAGCCCCCCAAAACCCATCCCTGCAGGAGCTTCCAAACAGGACCTGATGTGAGGGCACACATTGTTTCCTTGTTGCAGATCCATCCAGCCAGAATTTTCTGGGGCTGGCAGCTGAAAGGGTTGCTAACTGATTCTCTTTCCACTGGCTACTGGGGGATTTCATGGCAAAGCCCATGCCCCCCCCTACCCCCCCCCCACCCCACAGCCCCCATCCATATACAATTACAAACAGAAAACGTTTAATGAAATTTCCCTCAGGGGCAGGGGCTGGGCTAAAAGTAAAGCAGACATTAGCTCACCTACTTTTCACAATCACTTGCTGAGGAAGGTGCTAAGATGTTACTTTTGTTCCCATTCTATGGAAAGGGAAACTGAGGCTGGAAAGGGTTATATAACAGAATCAAGGCTACACAGTTATTAAACATTGATTCAAACATTTATCTGTTGGACAACCAAGACTCATGGCTTCTCTCCATTTTCATAGGTAAGGTTTACAGACTGTTTGCTGGGCACCGTCCTAACTGCTGTAAAACAAACTCTCATTTAATACCTGCAATGACCTTGTGAATACGTCTGTGAAAGACAAGGCCCCCACAGCACAATTCCTACGTATGGAAAGGAGGTGAGGACTGCTGGAGAGGAGGAAGCGAGAGAAAACTATTATTTCAGACACGAATAAATTAAAAAAACAAATGTGCAAAGATTTTATATTCAAAACCCCCATGATAATTATGTAAGGGATTTTTAATTCAGCCAGAGTTGGGTTTTCGGGGTAGAGATAATATTAAGACAACCCAACTTCCCTAGAATCCTTTAAAGCCTCTTTATTTGGAAATGTCACCACCTGGACATCAATACTGTCTTCAGAGACGCTGTCCCCTGGCTTACATCTGAATTTACTGTGGCGCCTCCTTAGGAGGCTGCATGTCGTGAGGATTCAATGCACACTTTTATCTCTCCTTTCTAAATCTCCTCCTTTCAATCACTAAGCTCTCCAGGAAAGAACACAACCAAACAGTCCCATTAGGTAAAAGGAAGATGGAACTGATGTAAATCCCCCTGGAATTAATGGGCCTGCTCTTTACTCCACAATGGCCCTTCCCAAGATGACCTTGCCAATCAGCAGATCTTGTTTTGTCTGCATTTTCCAATGACTCGAGGCTCCACTCGCTGCTGAAGGAATCTGCTTAAGTTCTCAAATAGGTACCCCATCAAATGGCTCTGGAGGCTCATTGAAATTCACTGACATATACAGACTCAAACATGATTTTTAAAAGGCAAATGACAGTACTTCAACCTTGCAAAATAGACTGAATGTAATGAAGGGACCCACTACTCTGAGACTTGATTGTCAAACCAGGATCCCTCTATCATTACCTAATGATGGGTAAGAGAACTCATGATGGTCCAGGATGACTCTAACAGGCAATCCTGCCAAATCTCAGTGTCTTAAAGCCACAGCACAGAGGGTCCGTGGGGCTCTTGACTTGTCTGTCCTCCAGGATCTCCAGTGACGGGCAGTTGGTGCCTGGGATACTGCCAGTCAGCACAGTACAGAGTTTGGTGCAGCACACACTGGGCTTTTAAAGATCCGCCTCAAAGAGACTACACTGCTATCATCCAGATTCCACTGGCCAAAGCCAGCTGTGTGGCAGGGAAGTACAGTCATACCATGTGCGTCCACAGGGAGAGGAACCCAGAAATTGTGAGCACCTCTGCAAACTCCACAATGGGTAGGGAGATGTTGAGGACAAGTGAAAACTCTTCTCCAGGGTCCCTGGGATGTGCTATCAGCATGGGGCATAGCCAGAATCCACCCACGACTTCAAAATCCTCTCTGCCAGCTTGGGAACATGTTGCCCCTACCCGGGGTTCCCTCCTGCAATCGTCCAGACCACCTCAGAAAATTCCACAAGGCCCAGGCCTTTGCTATCTTTTGTCCCCATCACGTTTACCTAATAGATGACCCTACCAATTCCCATTGGCAGCCCTTTGTAGCATAATGAACAGGATGCAGGCTGATGAATGCAGCCACTGCACAGAAAACGTCAGTTCTTTCATTAAGCAAACCTTCCCAAGTTCATTGTATTGAACCAGGGTTTAGGCTATTAGGCTGACACATGACAGAGCCCATTCTAGTCACATTGTAAGTGCCTATTCATGTTCGGCAAATTCCGTTTTACGCACACACACACACAGTTAGAATTGGACTCTTAGTGCCTGCAACTTTTTTCCCCTTGAAATCCATTTTCCTATTTTTAACTGTTAATAATTAAGAAAAATCCAACTTTAATAATAGAGCCTCAACAAGCCTAATTCAGGGGGAGCATAATGGATCGCCACACAGTTTCTTTTCTGCTGGCTGCCCGACAATGCTGCTCTTCCCAGATGCACCGATATTGATAAACCGTGTTCATTTGTGAAAGGGAACAAAATAAAATATTTGCTCACTGAGTTTTGACATTCCTGGCTTTTCCTTCTGCTCACGTTGTAAAAGAAAAAAATAATTTACAAGCTTGTAATCCTGTTAGTGAAGGGGACAGGCCTAAGGCAATACTCCAGAGGACAGGCTGTGAGGGAGCCAGCCTGAGAGAAACCAGAAGCTCAGAGCATCCATGGCCAGGAGCCCTGGTCGCTTTATCTCTAACCTCCCATTACATCCTACATGGGTGGTCTACTACATCCATGCAGCCAACATGTAGTGGGTGCCTACTGTGTGGCCAGCCCACAATGGGTATTAGGATGGGGACATGAAGAATTAGGGTTTGTCTCCTCAGGGAGACAGGCCAACCAGCATTTACATTCACATATGCTCAGTCGAACTATGTATCCTGAATCCGACCTCTTTTCTTTATCTCCATTATTATCACCTAGTATAAGAGGCCATTCTTGCCCTCTTAGACTCCAAACTACCTCCCAACTATCCTTCAGCTTCCAAGTTTGCCTTCTACAGATTGAAAATATGTCTTTTTTAAAAATGTGAAATAAACCACATCACCTTCTTGCTTAAACTCTCAATGGCTCCATCACCATTAGAATAAAATCTAGACTTCATATAGTGGCTTCATAATCTGGTATTTGTCTTCCTCTCCAACCTCATTGCCTATCATTCTACCTGGTTTCAACCACAGTGACCACATTTTCTCCCTTAAACAGGTCAGGCATAATTCTACCCCAGGACCTTTGCACTTGTCATGTCTCTGGCTGAAATTCTCTTTTTTGAGATTTTTACATGGCTGTCATCGTTCAGGATCTGGTTCAAGAGCCATCTCTGACCACATATACAATCACAATCTATTTCCTTCCCTTTATTTTCATTTGAAACAACCTTATTTATTTGTTTCTTTCTTTCTTTTTTTTACACCAAGCAACTTATAGGGCTGCTGCTTCTATTTGTTTCTTATTAGTTTTCCCTACCACTTAAATGCAAGCTCCTTGAGGGATGAAATTTTGTCTAATTTACTTTGGTATCTAGAACAATGCCTGCACATAGTAGGAAATAGCAAAAAGAAAACACTAATAATAAAAAATAATATTAAGTATTACTATAAATCAGCAGTCACCAACCAGTGGTCTGTGGACTACTGGTGGTCCGTGAGGTCTGAAAGGTTGGCAACCACATACTGTTCATTCTGTAAGATCTTTTACATGTATTAAATCATTTAATCCTCACAGCAATCCTATGAAAATGGCTATTATTATATTTATTCTAAAGATGTGGAAACTGAGGTGCCAATAAGTTAAAAGCTTACCCAAGGATGCACAATTAATATATGGAGGGCCAGGATTCAAACCTAGGCAATGTGACTCCAAAGTGCTAACAAGACTCCACACTGGTGCTAAGTAATATTTGTTAAACAAATAACCACAGGAAAGTGCTAGGCAAATGGGGTTACTGAGTTGCTTATGCAACATGAGACTCACTTTCCTAAGCTATAAAATGGAACTCATAGGCTGGTGGTCCTCCCTCCTTCAACTGTATTTGGAAAGTACTTCCTATGTACCAGGAAGTCTGTGTACTTACAACTTTTTGTAAACACACACATGGGGTCATGAAGGGAAATGCCTTAGAAATAGTAGAATCTCTCAGAACACAGGCTTCCTAGGGTACCTAGGGATTGTCAATGCTGTAGCCAGGGCATGGAGCATGATAACGCCTCCAGGGGGCTCAATAGATGGTTGTGGGACAGAAATGAGGAATCCAGTAATACAAGCATTAGTAGACGTTCTGAGTGTGGGAATACACAGTATGTCCTTTAGAAGAGCTTCAAGGTCGCAGAACTGGGTCAATTGTACAGTGAGGTCAGTAGAATCTAGAGTCTTTCCCAACAGGAGTCTTTCCCATCAATGTTTCTGCAACATACAAGCTCAGAATGCCTGCTGCAAAATACAGGAAAAATCAGCACTCCTGAGCAAACCTAGCCTGCATCTCAATAAAGAGGAGGGCCGAGGAGTTAACTTGGACCCGCTGCTCTGCAACATGGTGTCCTGGGGCGAAATATAAAACAACACAAATAACAAAAATCGGTGACCTTCCTCAGCTTTATTACTCCTGGAAATCCTAACACAGAACTGTCCAACACTCCTAGATAAGTCAACTGAGGATCAAGAAAACACTCTTCACCTGGACCAGGAGCCATACTAAACAAGACAAACGACAACAAGTGTTGACAAGAATGTGGATAAACTAGAATCCTCAGAAACTGCCGGTGGGATTGTAAAATGATGCAGCCACTTTGGAAAGCAGTCTGACAGCTCCTCAAAATATTAAACATAGTCTCCATATGCCCATATGCCCCAGCAATTCCAATCCTAGGTACACACACCTAGCAATCCTATGAACATCACTATTATTATATTTATTCTAAAGATGTGAAAATTGAGGTGCCAAAAAGTTAGTAGCTCACCCAAGGATGCAGAGTTAATATATGGAGGGCCAGGATTCCAGATAATGATAACATATTCATACCAAAACATCTCCATCAGTGTTTATAATAGTCCAAAGGTAGAAACATACCAATTGTCCATCAACTGATGAATGAATAAACAAAATATATCTATACAATGGAATATTCATCTGTCATAAGAAGAATGATATAATGGCACATGCTACAACACAGATGAACCTTGAAAACATCAGCTAAGTGAAAGAAGCCAATCACAAAAGGCCACGAGTTTATTGATATGAATTGTCCAGAATGGGCAAATCCGTGGAAACAGAAAGGAGATTTATGGTTCGCAGAGGTGAAAAATGGGGAGTAGCTGTTATTGGCTCTTGGGTTTCCAGTTGGGGTGATGAGAGTGTTCTGTAATTAGACAGTGGTGATAGTTGTATACCTTTGTAAATATTCTAAAAAATTATTCTAAATATTCTAAAAAACCAATGAATGGTACACTTTAACAAGGAGAAGATTAGAATATTGAATTATCCTCTCTCTCTCTCTCTCTCTCTCTCTCTCTCTCTCTATATATATATATATATATATATATATAGAGAGAGAGAGAGAGAGAGAGAGAGAGAGAGAGAGTGCACGCCAGGGACCATCACAACCAAATGGACGACCAATCAGGCTGAGTGGGGCAACACGGCCCACAGGGGTTTAGTGAGGGATGACCAAATGACTGAACAGCAGGCTGTGTGGAGCGACCAGGCCGGCAGGGGGGGCAGTGAGGGACGACCAAAAACTAAACAGTAGGCTGTGTGGGGCGACCAGGCTGGCGGGGGGGAAGGGGGGGCAGTGAGAGGTGACCAGGCTGGCAGAGGGGGCTGTTGGGGGCAACCAGGCTGGCAGGGGGGGTAGTAAAGGGTAACCATGCTGGCGGGGGGGGGGGCAGTTATGGGTGACCAGGCCAGTGGGGGGGGGCAGTTGGGGGCAACCAGGCCGGTAGGCAGAGGTGGTTAGGGGTGATCAGGCTGGCAGGGGGGCCAGTAGGAGCAATCAGGCAGACAGGCAAGCAGTTAGAAGCCAGTGGTCCCGGATTGTGAGAGGGATATCCGACTGCCGGTTTAGGCCCGATCCTCAGGACATCCCCCAAGGTGTTCCAAATTGGAGAGGGTGCAGGCTGGGCTGAGGGAACCCCCCACTCCTCGTCCCCCGGTGCATGAATTTCATGCATCAGGCCTCTAGTAAAAAAATAAAAAGATTGGTTTTCATTTCCAGAATTAAGGCCTCTGTAGTGCTCATCACTTCTTGCTGGCTCTCTCCAATGGAAGCCAGCTACCCATGGTGTGAGCTGCCTCTTCGAGAGGCCAACAGCCAACACCTAACAAAGAACCCAGGCTCTCAGTCCAAAAACAAGTCCTGAGGAGAACAATGAACCTGAGATTGGGAGCAAATCCTCCCCAGTCCTGCCCTAGGCAAGGACTGCTGCAGCCCAGCCTCTGATTATAGCCTGAGAGAGATGCTGAACCATGCCTGCAGTCTGCATCCACAGAAATGATGAGACAATTGTGTGTTGTTTTAAGGAACAAACAAAAAAAAACTTGCTTTGAGTCACCCAGCTCCAAAGAGTTGGAATGCCCGCTTACCATGGTCTGACTGCTTTTCCCACTTTACCACATTGCTTTCTTTATTCATGCCTGTGTCCTTCGAACTGCTTCCCAGGGCATGGCATGCACATAGTAGATGCTCAATGAAGTTTTCCAGAACTTAAGTGAAATTTTTAATTCTTTTTTTCTACATGAAGCTAGAAAATGCTCTCAACAAGAAATAGAACAATGAAAAAGAGAAAGACAAGGAAATCCCATCACACTGTTATTTTCTAATCTCTTGTATTCAGACTGAATTCTGACCAAGACTCTCCATGAAGACTGGTGACCTTGCCCTGACCATGACCGTAACATTATTCTATGTATGGACAGGAACTGGTTCTGAGAACTGGCCTTGGCTGTGCAACCTCACTTACTGACTGGACCATGCATCATCAGAGCTGCACCTTCCGTGCCTCCCTGTGAAGCACCCAATCTTAATATACACAAACCCCAAAGTCGGCATCAGTGACTATGATTAAAGATGACTTTAGTCCAGAAATGATTCACATTGTCCCTTCTTGAAGCTTTCCCTCCAACAGCCATGCTCAGCGCTCCCACGCCCTCCCGCTCCTCTGTAACTCGTCTCATTCAAGAAAGATTTATTACAGGGTTGTCAACACAATCCTACCTTTACGGAAAAAGATAAAAATAAGGAACACCTTACAAGAAGATGCCGTGGAGAAAGCTAAATCATAAATGTTTGATAAGGAATGGTCAAATCCAGACAAATAACTGTTCAATCCCACTTTGTATTAAGCAGATAAAGTCATACAGAAAATCAATGTGATGTATTGAAAAGGGAAAAAAAAAAAAAGGCAAGCTTGAGGACTGGGCTACCCAGTGTTATGAAGCAGTTGCTTCACAAGAACTTGATAATACAGTAGCAACATAAAGTTTTAAAAACAGGGTGCTGTTTGCCACCTTGCTGGATCTGTCCATGGCATTTCGGTCCTTGCTTCTTAGAGTGACGCAGGAAGTCTCGGGTGAGAGTGGCGAAGAGAAAACTGCTGCAACCATTTTATTTACTTATTTATATGTATTTTTATTGATTTCAGAAAGGAAAGGAGAGGAAGAGAGAGAGAAACATCAATGATGAGAGAGAATGAGAGAATCATTGATTGGCTGCCTCCTGCACACCTCACACTGGGGATCGAGCCTGCAACCCAGACATGTGCCATAACTGGGAATCAAACCATGACCTCCTGGTTCATAGGTTGATGCTCAACCACTGAGCAACACTGGCCAGGCTACTGCAACCATTTTAGAGGATAATTTGGCAATTCCTCCAAAACCAATTACTTTGGAGGTGTACATACTCTCTGTTCTGGCCCTTATGCTACTGGACAATCACCCTTTTGATATCTTTGCCCAAGTAGACAAAATACATATGCTGCCAGTGATCATTATCGAATCATGTATAAAACAAAATATGAACTCAACCTAAATGTCTGCCAATAGAGGAATGAATAAATAAGTTATAGGACATGATATGATGGAATATTACCCAGTCATGGCACATTAGGAGGTCTAGCTATGTGTGCTGTTACCAAATAATCTGCAAGATGTAATTAAATGGAAATAGCAAGGTCATGAACAAAATGTACTCAATGGTCTCAGCTGCATGCATTTTTTAAAAGTCTATGCATATCTGTATCCTATGGTAAATGCATATGATGTTTCTGGAAGAGTCCACAACAAACCTTTAAAAGTGGTTTCTTCTGGAGAGAGGGCTGGGAATGAGGTATCGGAGGTATCAAAAGAAACTTTTGCTGTTAAGTCTTATCAAAAGGTTTGAAACTTTTACCATGAGTGTCTATTCTTTTTATTGTTTCCCCTAAGTGGCAGGGTAAGCAGCAAAAACAAACAGGGGAAAAAAGGGCGGGGGGGGGGGGACAGTACAAAAACTTTTCCAGGGAAAGGAAGCCCTGGCTGGACTTGTGAATTGCCTGATAGAGACTGAGGGACCTCAGGACCATCAGATGTTAATCACTAACCCTCTGCCCCAGGTCCTCTCCCAGTGGAAACTGAAACTGGAAACCGGAGCTTCCTATTGTGTTGAATGGCCTCCCCCACCTCCAGAAAGAACACCAATGTCTCCAGTTTTCTCCTGTTTCTCCAAAGCTCACACCAAACACCCTCAAATACTCTGAACAGGTTTCTGCCACAGGTGTGACCTACCATTTGCATAAGTGCATCTTGGAGGTGGGCTTGCAGAGACTGGTCCATCTACCACTTAGCCTGTAAAGTAATTACCTCCCTCCTGCTGATGGCATTAACTTACATAATCTGCAAACTTTTTAAAAAAGAAGCAGAGTTTCAGTAAACAGATGGGAAAGGCCTTCTGAAATAGAGAATAATAGAAACTTGCTAAAAGAGCAAATGCTTACACACAGAAGAAAAACAACTCTGGTGTCAGCCTGGTGAGTGATGTGTTTGCTTTAAGGTGAAATAATAGGAAATGAAGATCAATTAACAGTGCACTGATAAGCCTGAGATGACTTGACTTTATTACAGGCACTAAGAGTGGTTACCTAGTTCCTGGCAGGGAAGGCCCTGGGGATGAGGAGGCAGCTGATGAAAAGCGCTGCGCCCACCGTGGTTTCCCTTCTGAAATGATTGTCTAATAAGACGGGAGTGACTTACAGAAAGGAAAACACTTTTCTCAGTTTACCTCTGACAAGACGCTTTCTATCTTCATGAGGCACATGCCTGACCACTGTGATTTCCCCCATACTTTTGGCCCTGGTGAACTAGGAGGAAAAGCCCCTTTAGAGCAGTAAACGGAACTCTCCTGACCCCACCTTCAGGAGTGAGATTAGTACTGGGCTTTGTAAACCAAGTGCACTTGAGAAACATTTCATAAATGCTAAAATGATGTCTCAGAAGGTATTTTTCTTACCTTGCACTTTTCATCAGCTGTTCTCAAACGTGAGGGCCATCAGAATCCCTTTGGAGGCCTTGTTGAAACAAGATGGCTGGGCCTCACTCCCAGAGTTTCTGCCTCCTGGGGTCTGGGCGGAGCCTGGGAACAGGCAGGTCTAACAAGCTCCCAATGATGCAGATGCTGTCACTTACTCTCTCTATGCCTCAGTTTCCTTTTCTGTGAAACAGAGATTTGAGTAACACCTGCCTGTACTGGGTTTACCAGCATTTCCACAAACTCCATGTCCACCTGGAACCTCAGAACAGGACCATATTTGGAAATGGGGTCTCTGCAGATACAATTAAACTAAAATGGGGTCACACTAGATTCGGGTGTGCCCTAAATCCAATGACTGGTGTGGTGTCTGTATAAGAGGAAGAGAAGACACAGACTCTGAGGGGATATCGCCATGTGAAGGAGGAAACGGGGTAATGCCACCTAAGCCATGGAATGCCAAGGATGGCTGGTGACCTCATGCAGCTCAAGCGAGGAGGGACAGATTCTCAGACCCCCAGAAGGAACCAACCCTGCCAACCCCTCAATTTCAGACTTCTGGCCTCCAGAAGTATGAGGGAATATATTTCTGTTATTTTAAGCTATCCTGTTTGTGGTACATTGTTATGGCAGCCCCAGGAAATTAACACACTGTGATCATTATTTAAGTAGTAGTTCATTATGACTCTGGTTTTATTAATACTTTCTGGTTTTATTATTTTGCTATTAAAAATAGTTTCTCTTGAAAAATACCTCAAGAAATTGGAGAAGGATATAAAGAAGGGGTTCTCAACCCAGGATGATTTTTCTCCCCTCCCCTCACCCCCTACCCCCTACCCACCAGCCAGGATATGTGGCAATGTGTGCAGACATTTCTGGTTTTTTGGGACTTGGTAGGAAGGTGGGTACTACTGGCATCTAGCAGGCCAGGGGTGCTGCTAAACATCCTACAATGCACACCAAGGCCCCCCATAACACAGAATTATCCAACCCAAAGGTCAACAGTTCAAGGTTGAGAAATTCTGGAATAAGGTAAAAAATCAGTCACCTGGCCCCTGAGTCCCGCCTCACGTGCAATTTGTCGAGCACTGTATGATTCTTCCTAATGAGAACAATGACCGTCAACCTCCACACCTTAACCCCCCCCCAAAACTGACTTAGTGACAATCATAAATAAGAACAACAACAAAGCAAGAGTCAAGAGAGGCCCACAGCACCTCAAGCAGTTCTCTGCTCAACTCCCAAGCTACAAGGCAGGGAGGCCTCCATCTCCAACGGGAATCACACACTGGGGACATCAAGAGGGGCGTGGAATCTGTCCTCAGGGCCTGATCCACACTGCAAAGGTGCGTGGTCACACCTTAGCTTAGAGCAGAGGTGTCTAGACTCCCAGTCTGTTTACTCCACTGTCTTGTTGCTTGAGTGCCACCAGCATGTGTCCAGGGGCAGGGAGCCACTGGGGCTCTCTTGTGGACAAGCTCATTCATAATTGTTCTTAACATGTTGCATGGCCCCGTGGCCTGGAATCCTTTAGAGCAGCGGTTCTCAACCTGTGGGTTGAGACCCCTTTGGCGGTCGAATGACCCTTTCACAGGGATCGCCTAAGACCATCCTGCATATCAGATATTTACATTACGATTCCTAACAGTAGCAACATTACAGTTATGAAGTAGCAACGAAAATAATTTTATGGTTGGGTCACAACATGAGGAACTGTATTTAAAGGGCCAGAAGGTTGAGAACCACTGCTGTAGAGGCTGAGGGAGAAATATGGGGAAGAAGCCCTAAGTCCTCTGTTGCCTCCACTTCCTTCAGATCTGTAGGTCCAGGGCAGCCAAGAGTGTGAAAACCAGAGAGGAACTACTGCACTGACCAGGCAACAGACGAAGGCCACCACCACCAGGTGGTGACTATAGAGATGACTAGTGTGGACACAATAACACAACTCAGCAACGTCAAGACACCTAGGGTATGAAGGAGGTACCAAGATGGCCACCTGTTTGCTATTTTTTACAGTCCTCACCTGAGGATATGTTTTTACTGATTTTAGAGAGAGGGGAAAGGAGAGAGAGAGAAACATCGATGTGAGAGAGAAACACTGATTGGTTGCCTCCTCCACACGCCCGAACTGGGGATTGAACCCGCAACCTAGCTATGGAATCAAACCTGCAACCTTTTGATGCATGGGACAATGCTCCAACCAACTGAGCTACCCGGCCAGGGAGCCACCTGGGTTTTTGATTGTGCAATTGGATAAGTGGTGTCACATATTTAGCAGTAGAAGTAAGGGCTGTAGAAAAGCAGTAAGAGGGGGCTGCATTATTTCCAGAATTAAAGAAGTACACAAACCAAGAGGGGAAACATGCTCATCAAATATATGTGTAAATGCCCTGACACTCTATAGTCTGGGGATGGACCTGAAACCATGATTGTCAGTGACTCTCCCTAAGTGTCCACCTGCTTCCCATGAAACACATATCAAGCACCCACCAGTCCTCAGGAGTCAGAGCCATCTATCTGATGAGCTTGGCTCTTGGCTTTGGAAGGAGTCGCGCGTAGGGATGAGCTCTGTGGATGTGTCACCCAGAGGGAACAGAGAAAGGAAATACATGTTAGGGCAGGGATGGCAAACCCATAAAGTTTGGTTGGATAGTGTTGATTTGCTGTTGAACAATGTTGGAGGAGACTGAGGCACAGGGAGGTGGTTCTGCATTTCACAGACACACACTCTCTTGTTAAGAGAAAAAGCAGAACATAACTGTTTTCTCAAGCCAATGTAATGATTTGGTTCCTCTCCCATCCCACGTTGTGATGAAGTGGGTCCAAGAGAGGGAAGAGTAAACCATGACCCCTCCCACACATGCCTTTGGTATTGAACCAAGATCTGCCTCAGTGGTGTTGGTTTTGTTTTTTCCTGGCCAATCAAGACATTTCCCTATGGCTGCACATTCTGGAGCTCAAGATGCACAAAGATAACCATATTCAAATACAGAGCTGGCAGGACCCTGAGAGACGGAACACACGCAGTCCACGGGGTTCCTGAAAATCAGGCCCATATCACCTAAATATAGTCTAACTTCTAAATAAGGCTGCAGAACACAGATTTGTTTACTTTCATTTGGCGATAATTGTTCACAGCAGAACATATCAGAAAATTCTATAATAGGAACCACAGCCAGGAAATAGTAAATAATTAATCACCCTCCCTCCCAGTTCCAGCATCTCTGTTGATATAAATGACCGTATAATTCCAAACCCAATTATCACTACTTAGCCGTTCCATTTTGTAGTTAAAATCCCACAAAATTAAAGTGCATCAATTGTTAATGGTAATAGACCAGACAAGGGATTAAAGATTATTTTTAATGTTTATTTCCTGTCAAGAGATCTTTGGCAGGAAACACTGCAGACAAAAGGCTGCACACTCAGATGAGATTCATATATTTAAATCATCTTACTTCTAAAAACATTATGGATATAATTACTTGTTTAATTTACTTGTTCCCTCAAGATACAGGCTGAGGAGATCAAGCCAACTTTATTCCATCAAGTTCTCAGAAAGGAAAGGCCTGCTCTGTAGCATTTCATAAGCTGTTTTATCCTAAGTAATCAGATCAAAGTTGGTACCCATGTCCCACTACCCTGAGGAGTCCAGAGAGGAGAAACAGAGGGTGGAGTGTCAAGGGAGTGAGATCTGAGCTCAGCTCTCAGGCCTGCAATCAGAGGGTTGGGTGGCCGAGGCAAACAACAGAAGCTCCCTTGAGTCTCAATTTCCCCATTTGTAAAATAAGGTGATCAGGACTCCCGTGCAAACACAGACATTTCAATGTAGCAATGTTTATTCTTAAAGTGCTCATTAGGTGACCCATAGATGCTTAATTCATCTTTCTAGATTACCACTGAGATAAACATGTATGCATATTCTCTCTCTCTCTCTCTCTCTCTCTCTCTCTCTCTCTCTCTCTCTCTCTCTCACACACACACACACACGCCTAGAAAACACAATTGCAAGTCCAGGGTTTATTTTTAAAAAATCAAGGTAATAGTAAAAGTAAGTTTTATCACAACATCCAATCAATTTACTTAGGATGTGGGTTAAGAAAGGCTGAAAAATTCACAGGCCAAAAAAAAATTATAAATTAATATATAATATATGAGAAAGAGAGAAAAAAAGAAAGATGGATCAATGGATAGACAGACAGACAAATGGCACATTTAAATTTTCTGCCACCTAGGTTCCTGAGTGTTTCCCTCCTCCTTCTCCTTCTTCTACCATGCATATTATTTACTACCATGTTCAAAAAAGAAAAGTTGGTTTTTCAAGTACCAAGTAACTGTTGATGAGGGAAAAAGTCAAATCAGGTTCTATGCCTGGGTCCAGTCGAATAATTTACTTAGGTCATTGTTATGAAAGATTAACAAATTCACTGTGTTAATAAAAAAATATACATGTATACAAAAATATCTGCTTCTCTACCAACTCTATTTTGATCACTGAGAAATCAGAACCTGCCCCTTTCCCCAGCACCCAATTCTGTAGGAAGCTGACTCTTGAGTCCTGAAGGTGGGGCCTCCTGGCTGGGAGCTGCTGATGGCAACAGCTGTCCAGGTAACACACAGGGAAACCCCAAACAGGCTGAAAACTGACTTCGCCTGGAGCACTAGGGAGTATAGGGAGCTGATGAGGAGTCTGCATGACTTATTATGGCTTCTCTACTGCTCTCTGTAGTGTCCATGATTGTGCCTGACATTCATGGGACATAACTTCCAAACATGTTTTTAAGTAACCCAGAGCCTTGCTCTAGAGCAAAGGTTCTCAACCTGTGGGTCGCGACCCCTTTGGGGGTCGAACGACCCTTTCACAGGGGTCGCCTAAGACCATCGGAAAATACATATATAATTACATATTGTTTTTGTGATTAATCACTATGCTTTAACTATGTTCAATTTGTAACAATGAAATTGGGGGTCACCACAACATGAGGAATTCTATTAAAGGGTCGCGGCATTAGGAAGGTTGAGAACCACTGCTCTAAAGCTATGTTATAGACCCGGCTTATCATGAAGGCTTATAAATAACTTCCTTTAAAACAGTCTCAGGAAAGCCAATAATGCAGTCATCTTATTCCCGATCTTGACAGAAAATAATCATAGCAATAAATCAATTGCTAACAGTGACCATCTCTGGGACTGACAATCTGCCAGCCACTTTACCTACACTATATCCAACTCTGCTGGGTCATAGCTATCAGTACCCAGTCCCACATTCCAGAGATGAAAAAAGTACAGCTCAGAAGGTGTAAGGCTCATTATGAGTCCAACTAATCAGTTTGGTGGAACCCAGATTCACCCTCAGTTGTGTCTCATTCCACAGCATTTGCTCTTTGTTACTGAAGAGGTTCTCCTTCGGGTTTTAGGGAAGTTGCCGCTACATTCCTCAACCAAGCACTGATGCCTCGCACCTGCATTGGTGGTAGGGGGAGACAGGGGACATGGTCTGGGGAGGTAGGCTGTGTCTCTGGAGGCATATGTTCAGAGCGTCTGGGTGAGTAGAAGGAACTGCTAAGCCTGTGACAGGTGAAGGCAAGAGCTTAACCCTAGACCTTGGGTAAGATCAGAGAGAGAACTGGACATCCTTCCTTCCCATCTTTGACACCATTTTAACAATCTGCTCACACCCCCAGGGACCTGCCTGGCTTTTCACCTCAGGGGACTTGTTTTCCTGCCAGAGTATTCAACATGAAATCCACAGATATTTGAAGAGTCTTCCTCAATCTTTATATCTTTTCTATAGACACAAAGGAACCACACCTTGGGGCTCACTCTCTCTCACTCACCTTTCCTGTTTAACCATGCTGGGGAGCACATACTCAAAACAGAGCAGTTTAAGTAAAAATGGCATATAATGGGGACTACTTTGGTGCTTATAATGTAAGAGCCTTTATGGGACCCAGCTAACGTAGAGTGAGAGATGCTGGTACCTGAGCCTTGGATGGAGGGGAAGTCAGACTTTTTCATGAATATGATAGCTAAACAGATGGACAATGGCTTTAGCAGTCAAGGGGCTATTAATTAAACACAAGAAAAGCCAAATTCTCTTCGGTCCCAGGCTATGAGGATCTCCATTAAGGAGATATGCATTGTCATATAAGGGGTTAGTATATAAACCCAACAGACCTCCCACCTTTTCCTCACTCCTTTTTCATTAGGAGGTGTGCCCTGCAGGTGATAGTATAACTCTGAAAGTTTCTGCATCAAGTGACTAGCTCCCAAAAATCCACAGGGGAACTTTTGTAGGCCAGTTGAGATTTGTGGGCCAGGGTGAGGGGGTGAAGAGGGGGGACAGTGGCAGGGAAACCCATTACATAACCTTTCACCAGGCATAAAATTTACTGTGAATGCAACTCCTAAAGGTCCATGGTGGCCTCTGATTTAAGACTATTAAATCTGGTTTCCCGAGAACATCTCCATTATAATAAATACATAACTATGACAACATATGCTAATTGTACAATTTCAAAGATTAGAGTGAACAACCTATACATGAAAAATACATTCAAACACGACTGTGTTGGATTCATACCAGCGAGGCTTTCAATTCAGGCTCAGTTCCTACGAGAATATTAAAAGTTTCATGAACAGATTGCCACCCTGGTGGACAGCAGTGGGAAGCAGGGTACCAGGACCCAGTTTCACATAGGTGATCAAACTGGACCTGTGTTCATCTGGAATGTGGGTGTTGTCTCCTGTTTATGGAATTTAAGGAAGAAATTATCTGTATATTTACATATGTGTATGTTCTTCAAAAAGGCAAAAGGAAGGCTATATAACATACATATCTTTTTATCTTCCAAGTATGTCTTGAAGAAATTAGAGAAACAATATGGTCACTGTATTTGGTAATCTAGTCAAAGAAAAAATAAGACCCTTTCAATGGAATTTAGCCAAACACTTTTTTTTTCTTCTTAATCTGGGTTAATTCTTCCTGTTTTTCTTCTTCATCTCCTGTCCCTCCTTCCGCAGACATTTACTCCAGTCCCACTGCCCTCTAGTTGCTGGGAGGGATACACAGATAATTACAACAGAACCTGCCCTTTGGGTAGCTATCATTAGATAACAAGTAGATAAAAATGGCCCTGGGGCCTTAGATTTAACCACAGACAGAGAGAGGTAGGACCCTTCCCTGCTGTGTGGCTTATCGCCTGGAAAGTCAAGATCAGGAAACTCTTCTGTTTGTCTATTAACCAGACCTGTGAGATGGGGGCTAAGGACATTTGCAAGATTTTCCTAAGGGTTAAACCAGATGATGAGAGAATCTGTCTTACCCATCACAGGCACTCAACACACAAAATAACAATATAACAACAGTAACAAACTATTTTAGCCAAGGTCAAAAGTGGGCAGAGCCCTAAGAGAAGGGCAAATGAGAGAGAAGGAGAAAACTAAAAGGTGGAAAAGATCCAGGTCATGGCATGAGTTGATATACACAGGAAGAGTTGTGTGAAAAAAAGAACCCAGTGCAAAGTTAGTGTAGCAGTAAGCAAAGGCCACCCACATGAGAACAAACGGAGGCCATTTGTTCAAAGACTTTTGCTGCAGGGGAGTCAGCCACCATCAGGTGTGTTTGGCAGAATCTCCAAGTCAGGCGTGGGGGGAGGGAGAGTTCTATGACAGAGGTCGTTGGCACAGGGAAGCTAGAAGTGGGTTAATGAGAATCCTGAGTGCTTGATTTTGGGATCATATTTAGCTTTGTTTGGTTGGTCCTGAGTTGGAAGTAGGTACAATAATTAGGGAAGCTGGGCCTGACTGACCATGGCCTGGGCATTCCTGGATGCGTGCTCAGACTGGCTGCTGTGAGGTTGTGGGCACATGTGCTCTGGCCATTGTCTGTTCGTATGTTCAGTCTCTCATTAGCAAGATCATCTAATGACCAGTGACTGTTACCCCAGAGCTGTCCACAAAAAGGACTATGATGGAAACACTGTGTTAAAGCCGTGGGTGCAGAGGAACAGCAGCTGCAGATAAAGAGGAGGACCACCAGTTAGTGCTGCCTTAGGACAAGGGCATCATGTTCCCAGAAGGCCCCACACAGCCTAGAAACCGATTCCCAGTTACCTGGGCCTTTGGGGAGGGATACATGTGCATTAGAGAGAAAAAAGGTGCTTTGATGTCCTAAAGAAATAGCCAATTTTCATACAATTTCTGGGAGGTGGTAATTTATTCAGTCATCTTGCAACCTAATTCCTGTCTGACTGATTTTTCTCTCTGGCTTCATCTTCTCCAAGGTGCCACACACCTGTTCTAGGTGAATAAGGAATAAATATGGTATAATGATAGGATGGTTCGAAAAGTCAATGAACAATGGAAAAGACTTAAGCTAAAGCAAATGAAAAAGAAAAGTTCCCCGTTTGTATAAAGTTTCTGCCAAACTGATTACTAATGCTGCATTTTAGAAAAATAGCAATGAAAACCTCTAGCTCTTTAGAGTTGGAGGGAAAGGGCTGGTATCCCCAAAAGGCAGAAATACTGTCCATGTCACTGGAGTTAGCCAACACATTTTTGGCTGTTTTAGAAACTTCTGTTTTGGGTCTAGGGTTTAGCCCTGCATCTGCTGCTCAGGAGATGCTGAGTCATGTGGAGAACTGCTTTGAGGAATAAGGGAAGCGATGGTCTAGGGCAGTGATGGCGAACCTATGACACGTGTGTCAGAGGTGACACCCGAACTCATTTTTTTGGTTGATTTTTCTTTGTTAAATGGCATTTAAATATATAAAATAAATATCAAAAATATAAGTCTTTGTTTTGCTCTGGTTGCAAATATCAAAAAATTTCTATATGTGACCGGCACCAGAGTTAAGTTAGGGTTTTTCAAAATGCTGACACGCCGAGCTCAAAGGGTTTGCCATGACTGGTCTAGGGTTTGGTGTGATGCTAGCTCTTAGTATGCACTCGGGCAATGGAAACTATTATTTTGTAGAATGGGAAGGAATATGTCCACCCTCAGAGGATGATAGCAGGGAAGGTGTGAGGGGATGGAAATTAGGCCTAGAATAGTGCTTGACAAAGCAGGTTGGCATCCCATCCCTTCCTAATAGACCCAAAGATGCTTCGCAAAAGATTTCATTGCACAGTATGTTGAAAAGGGACCATTATCAGATAATCGCGTGCTTGTTTGTGTAATGATGTAAATGCATAGAAAGACAGAAGAAATCAGAATAAACAGCTTCTCGTCCAAGTGAGAGGAGAGTGTAAGCAACACTTTAAAAGGGCAGTTATTCCAAATCCTTTGCGTGTGCCTGGCCAGCACTCATTGCCCTTAGTGTGAAACACCCTGATTCCTTTGGGAAACAGCTCCTCCCAACCACCCGTCCATGGTGGCACATGACATACCTTGTCCGATCACTTCCATAGGCTGATTCAAGGATGCACCCCACCTAGACCAGTGAAGGTCTACTGGTCAATTCCAGGTTTTGGCACTAGAGCTTCACATCCGAAAGGTGCAGCTGGCTCTACCAGTATCAAGGAAGAAAGTTCCTGAGTCAACACAGGGAAAAGCTGAGCAAACAGGGGAAGAGAGAGATTCTTGATGACATCCTCTGAATACAGGTCCCGTGGAGCCTGAGCCAATTATATACCTAGACTAGATATAATAACATTTTAATTATGTAAGTTGTGGTAGTGTTACAAGGCTAAGGATCTAAAGGCTGAGATAGAGAATAGAGGGGTATTACTTTATTAAGTTAGGATAGTGTGGCAGGCAGAAAGAATAATGGTGTCAAGAGATGACCCTGTTCTGATCCCTGACACCTGTGATTATGTTACTTTACAAGGCAAAAGGTTCTTTGCAGATGGAAATAGTGAAGGTTCTTGTGATGGGGAGAGTATGCTGAATTACCCAGGAGGCCTCTGTGGAATTATAAAGATTCTAAACGGATAGAAAAGTCAGACAGGAGGAGCAGAGTGAGAGAGATGTCCAGATGCTGCAGGGTCAGACTTGAAGGAGGGAGAAGAGGACCAGGGGCCAAGGAATACAAGTGGCCCCTAGAAACTGGAGCAGACTCTCCCTCAGAGCCTCCAGAAGATACCCGGCCCTGCCAACACCTGGATTTCTGCCCAGTGAGACCCATTTTAGACTTTTAACTTCCAGAACAGTAAGTGAATACATTCATATTATTTAAGCTACCAGTCATTTGTTACAGCAGCAATAGGAAACTGATACAAATGGTCAAAAGTGGTCTCTTTGATGAGCATTCACACTGAGTGCTGAGGGATGAGGAGGAGATAGCATACGAAGAGTGGGAGAAGATCGTGCCAGGACAGGAAATAGAATATGGAAAGCCCCGCTAGAAAAGTGGTTGACATGTTCTGAGAACAGCAAGATCATTGTGGCTGGAATGTACACTGCTTAGTCTTGAGGTTCAGAGAAGAATTTAAAGCACTTTAAATATTCAATGCAACCTGAATTTGGGGGAAACAAAGCATTCTTTAATGATATCCTTCATTCTAAATCCGCTGAGGACTAAAACCAAAGCTCTTCCATATGTTACTAATAACTAGCATGAAGAATTCCACCAAGTACAATTTTCCTTAGTAATTCCAATTTGTATGCCTATTTAGACTCCTAATAAGCATTCCAGAGTTTCTGGATGTGCCTTATTCTCATCTATTCTCTCCTGTTGTATTAGCAACATATTCATATTCCAGACCCATAATAGGCACTAAATAAATATTTGTTGGAGAAATATGCCCAGGGTTTTTGGTTTGCAAATACAATCCCTGATACTATAAACTTCTATGACCTGTTCTCTCAAGTCATGTTAGAAATAATTAAAATGTTTTGATTGCGACAGACCCAGGAGTAAGCATTTGCCCACCAGTACTACCTGTGAGGTCAAAAGCAGGGGTGGGGAGGAGGGGGACAGGAGAGAGAGGGGAGGAGTGATTCAAGTAGAATCAAGATATCAAATAAGCTGGAAGTTACTAATGATGACAACTTCCTCACATTGGGGTGAAAATAATTTTTGAAGTGGTTCCCCACACCACTTAGCTGCTGAGCAAGCAAAAGTGATGTGAACAAGCTCTATGGGCACAAGAAGGCCAGGGCTTCCTTTAAATCAGTTCCTAGAAGGCAAGGAACCAGTATATCATAGTGAGACAATCATTAATAATGAGACCATTATTAGGAGCCAAGATATAAAAATTGTACATGAAACAGCCTTATAAGCAGATTCCGTGCGTGGCTGATTAACCTCCCTATCCCACTGGGGGCCGGTGGCTCAGGGGAGTGGTAATGAGATGTGGAAGTCATTCGCCTCGAGGTCACAGGTTTAAAGATGGACATGTTAGAAGGCGCCTAATTGCTACTCCTGGATGACTTGATGGAGCACAGATGGGCACACAGGTACCTTGTGGGCTCAGAGACTACCTAGCCCAGGGTTCGAGTCCCTGCACTGCCCGAATTAGCTGTGGGATAAGTGTGCTGGTCAGAACCTCAGTTTCACAATTCATGAAACCTTGTCAAGGCTGATCTTGTATATTTATCTATTTATTTAAATCCTCACCTAAGATATGTTATTTATTTTAGAGAAAAAGGAAGGTAAGGAGGGAGAGAGAAGGAGGGAGGAAGGGCCGGGGAGGGAGGGAGGGAGAGAGAGAAAAGAGACATTGATATGAAAGAGAAATATCAATTGGTTGCCTCCCATACACACTCTGACAGGGGATCAAACCTGCAACCTAGAAATGTATCTTGACCAGGAAATATTCCAGTCTTTGGTTAACTATTAAACTATTTGCTGACCCTAAAGGGCTGGGCAGAGTTAGGAAAGAGGTTTTTCCTGCATCTGTGATGAATGTGCCTCACACCCAGTATTCCCCGCAGATGCATCCCAATATGGAAATAGGTTCATCAGGAGCAAAAGAAATAATGGTCAGAATGGGAACTGGCTGTGGACTCCTGACTGTCTTAGCCGACAGAGCCCATGGCCAGAATATGGGGACTTAGCTTGCCCATGAATCTCAACCCTCGGGGCGTCCTGGTGGCAGGAAAATCAGAGACAAATGATGTGAGAACTGTGGGTCTGGGCAGCACTGAACTTGACCTGGAACACACAGATGGTGCTCAACAGAATCGATAGATCCCACCTAGGCTGACATTTAAGCGGGGAGCACTAAGTGGGGTTTTGGGCAAAAAAGAAAGGCAACATGAAGCCACAGAAAGATGAATTCGGAGACCAGAGCCCTGGGTTCAAATCCTACCTCTGACTTCTTCCCCCCCTCTCCACCCATTGCCTTATCCTGACAACAAGTGATGCTGTAGAATAGATATTTGCAAAATCCCTTGATTAGGAAATCTGATTCAGTTATATAATAAAAGGGTCATATATTTAATGATTTGTTAAATGGAGAGAAATGGAAAATTATTTGGGGGGCAGGAGGTCTCCTACACAGGTACGTCACACCCAATTGAATACAGCACTTGAGTGTTAATTCTCCACTAAATTGATTGTTGTCTCCCTCCCTCCTTTGCACTTTCCAAGGACCTAAGGCTCTTGATGAAAAGGGAGGAATAATCCTTCCTTTGGTGTCTGTGATCAAGATCTATTTGGTAACCCACTCCTCTAATGCTGCCCGTGCAGAGAAATAATTTCGGCTCCCCGTTAATTTGAGTATTGAACTGAAATTCTGCAGCTGCTTTCTGCCAAGCCTGAAAGCAGAAATTAATTTCAATGACCCAGGCGAGTGGAGGGGAGCTCTGTCAGGTAATTAGTCTTCGTCTCTGCTACTCAGGGTCTATCACTGCGCTAATCCATACATACACCCAGGCATTCCCGGAGTCACTCGCAATCTGCGGGGCCTTTAACTACCTCCTGCTTGGGTTCTCCCAGAGCAGGGCCATCTTCAGGGAAAGGAGGCGGCTCCCTCTCACATTCCCCTTCCTTCTGCCTATGGAGGGCTGGTATAATTCCTGTGGCTGATTTACCTGCTCTTCTCCTGTGTGATGGAGTCTGCCCTTGATTAAGCAGAGCTCTGGGGGGGGGGGGGGGGGAGAGGATGTGGGGGAGGGGTCCCCCTGCAGCTTTCTGACTGGCCAGTTTATTAATGAAAGAGGCGCCAATATTGATAGCCCTGACTCTACCAGTGCAGCAATTACAGGGTCTGTCCTTCCAGGCTTCTAATTAAAAGGGAGCCTTTCATCACCAGGGATGGCTCTTATTGTCATATTCACATTCAATTCTGGTTTTGGATGTGGGCACCCCTGCCTTTTCCTTCAGGAAAATCTCCTCTGGGAACCTTAGACCTGAAAAAGTAAACAAAGGTGTGAAAAGCTTTGTTCTCAACTGGGGTCATTCTGAACTCCAGGGAAAAGAAAGGTTTTTGGAGAAGGAACCTGTTTAGAAAAGCAGCCTGTCTCCATCCATGTCTCTTGGAGACACTTCTCTGAGCTTCATGATTTTCATGCTTTTAACCATGAAAGGGGTGGGGGAGATTCAATAGCAGCTATGATAACTTCCTGAACACTTACTAAAGGACTTTCTATCTGCTTTTAACCCTGAAAATGGAGGCGGGGGAGGGGGGTGTCACAAATTGAATAGCAGCTATGATAACTTCCTGGGCACTTACTAAAGGACTTTCTATCTGCGGACAGCAACAGTGTGGGGTAAGTCTCAGCGGCTCCATTTTACAGATGAGCAAACTAATGCCCTGGTAGTTGGTGGCTCTTTCTGATCTGAAGTCCTTCTTCATCCTATTCGAGGCACGTAATTCCCCCAAGCCTGAGGGTCAGGCAGGGAGCATCCAGGGTGGAAGCAGATGAATTGAGAATATGGGACATGGGGAGCCTCTCCTTGCCCACCCCACACCCCCCTGCCAACGCTGCATGCCAGAATTCTAACCCAGAATGGCCAGCCTGTGGGGGAATATGATATTTCAAGCGATGTCAAAAATCTGAACTTTCAGGTGAATTATGCCTTAACTGATGGTAATTCACTTGTTAGTGAAGTTCACATTTGTGACCTTCAAGACAGTCTCCACCTGCCTCCTTGGAATCATTTTTAAGTTGGTGTTTGCTTGTTTGTGTTTTGAACCTCTCTGCCCAGCTTTTGGCCACCTTTGCCACGCCCCTGTCCTGTCGGAGTGATCCCGCACTATAAACTGCCCCAACACTATGTGGAAATTACAGTGGAAACAAACTGTGATCCCCAAATGCCTCTTAAAAAGTCCCTCCACAGTTGGTATCAGATCCTTGCTCTACTTTTGTAACAAATCTCATCCCTCACCCAAGGGAGCCACAGGCAAACCTGCAGTTTGGGGTTTCTCCCCAACCCCACCTCATCTTCCCAATCCTGAACCAACCCTGCGTTTATTCCTAGTTCAGTAATGAACCAACTATATGACCTTGGGCACTTTCCCTCTTCTTGTGTGTCTCTCAGTTTTCTCATCTATAAAATGGGAGGGTAATTCTGGACCCACCGGTTTGTTGTGAGGCTCCTAAGAGACATGCATGGGAAAGTTTGATCACGTGCCTGTTTTCTGCTAAGGAGGCCTACCAGGCTTGACCTCCTGCAGAAGTGCCTTGCATGTCCTCAGGTCCAAGGTAGCTGAACTGCACAGGCTTATGAGTTTCTTCTCCAGGAAAATGAAACAGAACAATGATGACTGAACACTGGAGAGCAAGCCAGTCTTTTAGCCTCACTTTTTCTACCTCTAAAGTGGGCTTTCCATGCCTCCCTTATAGGACTGCTGGGAGATTACAAAAGGAAAGCAGGGCCGACACAGTAGGCCTACAGGAAACCAAGTCCCCACTACCAGTTCCCTGGAGGTCTTAATTCTCTTGCTAGACTCATCGTGCAGGTTGTATGCTTCAAAGTTCTTTTCTCATGCTTAGCCCTAAAGCTACAAAATGGAAAAAAATAACTTAAAAAACCGAATCTTCACAGGAGCTCCAACAGTGAAATATAATCATTTCTCATTTTGCTGTGAATTCCTAGAAATGACAACATCCC
The DNA here is from genome assembly GCF_963259705.1 of Myotis daubentonii. Lineage (NCBI taxonomy): Eukaryota > Metazoa > Chordata > Mammalia > Chiroptera > Vespertilionidae > Myotis > Myotis daubentonii. The sequence continues at coordinate 38,023,064 of NC_081854.1, forward strand.
CTTCTGAGAGAGAGAGAGAGAGAGAGAGAGAGAGAGAGAGAGAGAGAGAGAGAACAAAGAGAACTCTAATGCTGTAATGCATTTTATTGGACTCAAAAGTGCTCTCTGGCCTCTGACCCCCTCCCATCCCCTTCAGTCTGCTGCTGGGGGCACCAGAGAAAGTCAGAAGCATTGGTCTGGTGTCAAATAGCACTGCCATCCACATTCTATGAGAGTCAATTGCAATTAACAGGGCCATTCAGAATGGCAGGTTCAGGACAGACAAAGGGAGCATAGTCAGATCTTATCAAAACCCAAGGCCAGCTGGCGGGGTTTTTCCTAGGCTGTTTGCACAGGAAAAAAAAAAAAAATGGTGGTGGGAGAAGAGCTGGGTAGGGAAGGATGCTGGACCAAAAGGGGAGTGGAAAGAAGCTAGGCATCTGAGTAGGGAGGTTTAAACACAGAAAAACAGACTCTGGAGTTCACCCATTGGGTTCAGATCCTGACTTTGTCCATGGCTGCTGAGGACAGGAGGCAGGTCACTAACCCATCCAGGCCTTATCTTTAAAATGGGAAAAGCAACTGCACCTTCCTATTTTTAAAATTGTCTTGTGAAAGAATGTTTGCAAAATGCTGACGGTAGAGCTTGGTACCTGGCAGTTGTTCTGAGAAGAGTTTGGCTTGGTGTGGGACGGAGATCTGGAGATCCAGGAGACAAGTGGATTCTTCAAGCAAGCACGCCAGGGGAAATCAGACAGGTAACCAGGCTGAAAGCAACTCCCTATCCACCTGGTGGAACCAGGTATGGGGAACCCCTGGGAGGGGAAGTTCATGGGTGCTGATGTAAACTGCAGAGCTCCCATAGGTGGGGGTGGGGAGCCACATACTGTAGTAGGCCCTGGGCTGGGAGAACATTGACCAGCCCACTAGTCCCCCACCCATCACTCTATTTTGGCACATCCCCTACAAAATGCTTAAGTTTCTTTTCAAGCAGAACGGCTTGAGCACCAACTGTGTGCTTTGCTCTGGGCCATTTACTAAGAGGCACCCAGAAAACAACCTGTCCAGTCCCCTCTACTTTGTTTCTTTGTTATAAGAATGACTAGAGGCCCGGTGCACGAAATTCATCCATGGGTAGGGTCCCTAGGCCAGGCCGGCGATCAGGGCTGATCTGTGGGGTGACCTACAGGGCGATTGGGGAGGGGAGGGGTCCACTGGCATCCAGCTTGGCTGGCCTGGGCCCTGAGGGCTGGAGGCAGCTCCTGCATTGAGCGTCTGCCCCTGGGTGGTCAGTGCACGTCATAGCAACCAGTTGTTCCACCAGTCATTCTGCTGTTGGGTTGATTTGCATATCAGCCTTTTATTATATAGGATGTCAGGGACTAAGAAAGTGTGATTCCATAGAAAGTTCCAGAGAAACCAAATTTCAAATGCCAGGCGGGCCACTGATGAGCAACATGCCCTTGGACCTGTGGCTAGGACTGTTTAAAGGCCGATCTTTAACAAGGAGGCAGGAATACTTATCATCACAGGGCTATGTGAGCATAACTCAGAAATGTGGGAGGCGGGGTGAGTGTTCAATGTGTGCAATGTATTTATTATTCCGGCTTCCTTGCTGGGCTCTGAATGGACAGGCACTGGCTGGCTCACACCATCAGCCTCTCTCAAATGGGCACATGCCCGTCTGGAACTGGGCAGACAAGGGGAGCAAGTCCAAACCACACCAGCCTCTTCAGCCAGATGAGGAATTCTTCCCAACGCACAGGCCCTCAGACTGCTCTTATGAAGTCTTTAATGATGGTGCTCACGCCGGCAACAAGAAGAAGTTATCTGAAGGAGCAAATTAACTGGAAGTTGACTACTTCTTGATCCTCTTCCAAAAACAAAAGCACAACCCCAGGGAAGGCAGGAGACTCCTCTCTATTTTCACTTTCCTAGCGAAGCTGCCTGTTTTTGTTCGCACGTCTTGGTAATTGAGCACATACCTTTCAGACCCTCTCAGAATTCCAGAAACTTGAGGCTAAAATATCCATTCTTTTAAATATTTTAGAGTTCCCATGGAGCTAGAGAAAAGGGGCTCATTATGAGTGAGCAAACGGACAGAATGGTGAAGGAAGAGAACAGTTGCTTCATTTTCTATCAAGAAAAAAATAATAATACCAGCAAAACCTCATTAAGTCAGTATTGGTTTATTTAAAAGAGCTTATCATTTGCAGTAACTATTCCCCAATCAACCGGATGCCTCTATTGTAATCTTCTTTAATGTTGAAAGTCTGATAATTAAATATATTAATATATCAGGACAGACTTTATTTGAAGGCACATGGTGCTTTGTATGATATCTCTAAGTGTCCTGCAGAGCAATCAGTGCATAGTAGGTGTTCAATAACCCTGAGCTTCGTTCCCTGCATTTTGTATTATAAGAGCTTTAACCTGGGCTATAATGTATCTAGTCCTTATCAATAACAACGTATTTCCGTTTTAATATACTACCTTTTATTAAACTGGAGCCACAAACTCTTAATAGCAAGGCCTGTCCAAGGCCCTTTAATCACCACTGTTGTGCAGATGTCTCTCCTAGGAAAACATGGGCAACGCTCAGCAGCCAGGATGGGGACTGCCCATCCACCTTCATGTTGGCAGAATGAGTTACAGGATTGTATTATCAATGCAATTAGGCCAGGCTCCCTCTGCACTTCCACGGCAGACCTCTCGGCTCTGGGCTATGTACAATAAGAGGCACTTCCCTCTGTGACCTGGTTTCCAAAGCATTTTTTTCCCCCTAAAGTGTGGTTACCACTGATGCCTGCATGGAAAAGACAACTTCTGAGTTTGTGCTTGCTTGCCACTCTGAGTTTTTCCAACATGGTACCCAGGTCAAGGGCAAGCGGACACCTAGTGCTTTTGACATGGCAATGATGCCAATATTAATGAGCATGATGTTGGCACTGCTAATGACATGGATGATGTTGATGTTGCTGATGATGGCATGGGTGATGCTGACGGTGCCAGCTCAGTACTCCGCACCTACTGCGCTAGTCCCTGTGTGAGAGCTCTATGAGCATCTTCAGCATTTAATCCTCCCAACAACTCTGAGGAAGGAACTGTTAATACCCCCATTTTGTAGATGAAGAAACTGAGGCTTAGAGAGGAAGAGTGACTTGCTCAAGGCCCAGGAAATAAGTGGCCCAACCAGGACATGGACCAGGTGTGCGACTTCTAATTCTCCAAGTTACACAATACTAACCTTGTGTCTTTGCCTGCTATGACAAAATACCACAGATTGGGTGGCTTAAACAACAGACATGTATGTCACATAGTTCCAGAGGCTGAGAAATCTAATATTAAGGCACAGCCTACAGATTCAGTGTTTGGTGAGAGCTCTCTTCTTGGCCTGTAGAAGACTGCTTTTCCTCCGTTCATGGAGAAAGAGACAGAGAGACAAAGAGACGGAGAGGGAGAAAGAGAGAGAGAGAAAGAGAGAGAGAGAGAGAGAGAGAGAGAGAGAGAGAGAGAGAGAGAGAGAGAGAGAGATCTGTTCCTCTCTTTTACAAGACATCATGAGAGACCCACTCTCATCATGGCATATAAATCTAATCACCTCCCAAAGGCCCTGCTTCCAAAGACTATCACACTGGGGGTTAGGGCTTCAATGTATGAATTTGGAGGCAATGCACTCAATACATAACAACCCATTTCAAGCGATTCTGTCTCCCCTCTTGCCTGGTCGGAAATAGCACATCAGAACCCTTGTCCTCCTTCCCAGATGAGCTGTGTCAGAGGTCCCTCAGTCAAGATCTCAGGCAGTGTGGCCCAGACCCAGGTCTACCCTCCATCCTTCATTAGGACTCCTGGGTGATGGATTAAATACCATTATCTTTAGGAATCAGAATTTCAACACATGAACTTGGGAAGCAGGGCACATTCATTCAGACCATAGTGTTGAGGGAAGGAAGCATCTTTCAGTGGTTATATCAACACCTCCCTCCTTTTCCTCTCCTTTTCTTGACCTGGTCTGACCTAGTCCCACACCCCCTCCAAATACATAAATAACATCCACAGCATGAGGAGTGGAAGAATCCAAGAGATGGACTTAAGGGTAGAAGTTGCAGACCGGCTCAGTAATAACTGCTAATGCTGAGACATGATAACCTATTGTGTACCTAGTACCATGTCGAATGCTTTAGTGAATGATATAATTTATTCCTCACTTTCTTCCACAATATCCTAGTAAGAAGGTATTAACCCCAGTGTGCATAGAAGAAAACACATTTTAGAAAGACAAAGTCACTTCGCCAGTTCTTGAAAGTGATGATTCAGTTGAACTCTAAAGGGTGAGAAGGAACGCAATAGCTAAAGCAGGAGGGGAAGAGGACTCCAGGCATAGCCAATAGCCTGTGCAAAGGACCTATGACAGGGGTAGGGTCGACAGGGTAGAAGGAGAGGTGAGAGTAGGTTGCAGATTGGCAGAGCCTTGCATGGTCTGATAAGGATTTTGGTTTTTATCCCAAGGGATATGGAAAGCCAGTGAAGGGATTAAGCAGGGAGTAGAGAACAGGGTGGTGGCAAGATCAGATTTCTATTTTAGAGAAATGACTCTAACTTGCCCCTGAAGAAGGGATTTCAAGAGAGGCAAGAGGGTGAGCAAGATGCCAGTTAGGAATCTTACTGACCACGCTGCTATAAACAGCACTAACTCACAGATTCAGAATTCCTCATACTGTTACCAAGTGTGCTGCCAGGAGACAAAGAAAGGCCAGACTGTGTGTGTGTGTGTGTGTGTGTGTGTGTGTGTGTGTGTGTGTGCGCGCGCGCGCGCGCGCGCGCGCGCGCGGGAGGGGAGGAGGGACATTGAGACACAAATGAAAGAGACTTCTGTTTTAGAGTCTTTTAAGTGACATAAGAACCCCAAAGGGAAAAGTCCAACATGGAAAAGCAAGCAGTGGTGCCCTTTGAAAAGTTTTTATTTTATTTTAACTTTGCTTAATCTACTTACATTCAAATTTTGAAATATGTATGCACGATAAAACACTGAAGTTACGGTCTATTGGGTTAAAAATCCACTTTTTGGAATGGGTTCAAGGAAAAATTTATACAAAAGACTTCCGAGTGGAAAGTAATTCTGCAGATGAAATAGAATGGAAGCATCCACTATATATACCCCTATATGCAAGAAACTAGTACATGCAAGATGAGGAGGGTCTCAAACCATCACCAATGGGAGGTGCAAAACAGCCGGCCTCTTAAACCCTCAGGGAACCAGCTGGAAGGGAAGCGCCTGGCTAGTCCTCAGCATTGTCATTCATACTTTTCCAAGGATACAGCCTCTTCCTTTCATAATTCATTTGAAACCAATAAATTGACCCCCAACTGAAAACAGTGAAATTCCATTCTAGCATGCTACTCCAAAGCATGGGGTGACCTGGTGTTTATTTTGCAAAGTTCCAGACAAAGAAATATAAAAAAAAATACTGGAAAAAATCCATCGACAAGCATTTCTGTGCTTATTCTGTGTAATTATCCTTGTATGGAGAGGAATACAAAAAAGGAGGAAAATATGGTTCTTATTCTTAAGTATTTGGCAATCCTCTTAGAGGGTGCTTCTGGGCTCTGAGTGTGCATCAGAACCACCGGGGGAGCTAGACAGAAATGCAGATCCTTGGCACCCACACTCCCTCCCAACCACTGGACCGAGTGTGTATTGGTGTCCACACAGGCCCCGGGAATCTGTATTTTAAGCAAACAGAGAAGCTTCTGATGGGGGCTGGGATTCTGAATCACCAAAATGAGGAGAGAGAGAACGCACAGGAAACATTAGCACAGAATTGGACAGAAGGAAGAAGTCCTAGTGCATATCCAGCAGCACCTCTACCCAAAGTGGCATTCTTTAGCCGGCCACCATGACTGGTGTCAAGCATCAGCCTTTGCTTTACATTTCCACAAAGGGCACAGGTCCTTCATGTGGAAGCTCGTTCCACTGTAGGACCACCATTCACTGTCCTTTGAAGGGCCTTCAAAACACTGGAGCTTCCTGCATCTTCATCCTATTTACCTCCCTTGATCTGAATGCTACATGTTTGTCAACACTGCCTAAGGGGCCACTCTTGCCAAAGCCCAACATGTCTGAAATAGCCATATACTCGCCTTCATACCTTTTACCCGTCCGGTAAACTTTTTGAAAGTCAAATAGAGTTAGAAGAGTTGACAGTCATGTTCTTGCTTCATATCCCCGCTTTCTTTCCTAAAACTTCAGACATTATCTATTTAATCATTTGTTCCAGACTTTTCATAGGGATTGGCATTATTTATTCCTTGTCCCTGTTAACCATTCTTCTTTCCCCAATTCCTACTCCACATTCATTCTTCTTCTTTCTTTTTATGAGTTCAGTTCTGGCTCTTTCTCTTATTTCTCTCTATTGATTTTTACCAAAATAATCAACAGAATACCTGAGGTTTCCTTGGTGACTTCTTTTTGGCATCGTGAGTGATTACTCAAAGACTTGAAAAATCATAGAACATCAGAATTTGAAGGAGTCTTGGGGACCAGCCAGGCAAACCCTTCACTATGAAGATGAATAAATTAGGGTGCAGAGAGGACAGAGGTCAAACTGAGATGCCCACGTTGGGGACTGAGGCAGCTTTAGGATTCGGGTCTTCTTGCTGGATGATTACTTTTGGACAGCCTGCCTTGTTTGGGACTTGGAAACCTGGCTGTGTGGTCAAACAGATTCTAAGGTTCATCCTCTCTGGGAGGTATGGTGACAAACACATTAAGAAAGAGAGTGGCCTATGTGGCTCATAAATCATGTAGAGTAAAATGTTAAATGAGAGCCCTAACCGATTTGGCTCGGATAGAGCATCGGCCTGCAGACTGAAGGGTCCCAGGTTTGATTCTCGTCAAGGGCATGTAACCTTGGTTGCAGGCACATCCCCAGTAGGGGGTGTGCATGAGGCAGCTGATCAATGTTTCTCCCTCATCGATGTTTGTAACTCTCTATCCCTCTCCCTTCCTCGCTGTAAAAAATCAATAAAATATATTTTTTAAAAAATGTTAAATGAGAGAGAAAACTCACCCACACTCCTAACTGCTTTAGTGTGAGTTTTATAAAGGCGAAAGCAGTGCCACTGAGAGACAAGAAATCAGGGCAGCATATGTGTGTGGGATGGAGGAGGAGGGGGAGGAACACTAACAAAACACAAAAGGATATGAAAATGGACCTTACCCTGATAGCCATACATCAAAAGAACATGGGAGTCAACTGAAAGAGCCCCTGGTGGCCAAACCATTGGGAAATAAAGTAAAGTTGTATTGGATAATAACCCAAAGTAGAAAGTAAATATCCATGAGCCCACACAGATAGAAATAAATAAGTGGGGGAGGAGAGACAAATCCCGCATGCAGAAAAATTCCTAAGAGTTCATGTAGACAGACACTCTGCTTACAAGGGTTGAGAGCATAAGTCCCCTTAAGTGGGGGCTGCACACAGGAACTTTCCTCCAAAAAGAACAGCATGGAATGTATGGGAAAAGAGTAACTACAGTGAAAAAGGCCAATTTCACAGTAATATGTCATGTTGATAACATTGTCCTTGATAGGATTTGATGAGAAGGGCATTTCACCTATATGTCTTCTTGCCCAAAACCCACAACCCCAGTCTAATCATGAAAACAAACCAGACACATTTCCTTACTGGGGTATCCTATCTAATAAAAGAGAAACATGGTAATTGGCGTACGACCGATACCCTTTTCATTGGCTAATCAGCGAGACATGCAAATTAACTGTCAGCCAAGATGGCGGCCGGCAGCCAGGCAGCTTGAAACTAACATGAGGCTTGGTTGCCTCAGTGACGGAGGAAACCAACGTTCCCCGCCTGCCGCTGCCTCTGAGCTGGCAGTTTAAGAAACTCTGTAACAAATACACCCAACTTCAGCCAGCAGATTCGCAACATTGTAAGCAAAGGCCAGAAACCTACTTTCAGCCGGAGGCCTAAGAGCTGGAGCCAAGCCTCAAGCTAAAGCTGGCCCAGAATTAAAAAAAAAAAAAAAAAGGAAAAAAGGAGCGTTTGGGAGTTCAGTCACCCCCAGCCTGAAAACAGCCCTCAGCCCCTCACCCAGACTGGCCAGGCACCCCAGTGGGGACCCCCACCCTGATCCAGAACACCCTTCAGGGCAAACCAGCCGGCCCCACCCGTGCACCAGGCCTCTACCCTATATAGTAAAAGGGTAATATGCCTCCCAGCACCGGGATCAGCGGAGCCGCGAGGCCTCCCGGCACCGGAATCAGCGTGACAGGGGGCAGCGCCCAAACCCCCTGATCGCCCTGCGGCTCTGTGTGTGACAGGGGGCGGGGCCACAACCTCCCTATCCACCCTGCTCTGTGCCTGATAGGGGGGAGCTCCCCCCCCCCCACGGGCCCTGCTCTGTGTGTGACGGGGTAGAGCCATAACCTCCCCATCAGCCCTGCCCTGAGTATGAGAGTGGCGGCGCCCCAACCCCCTGATCCGCCCTGCTCTGTGGGTGATAGAGGGCAGCACCCCAACCCCCTGATCCGCCCTGCTCTGTGCGTGACAGGGTACAGAGCCCCAACCCCCCTGATGGGCCCTGCTCTGTGTGTGACAGGGGGTTGCTCCACAACCTCCCCATCGACCCTGCCTTGAGTGTGACAGGGGGCGGCGCCCCAACTCCCCAAATGGCCCTGCTCTGAGCCCGACCAGGGGCTGCACCTAGGGATTGGGCCTGCCTTCTGCCACCTGGGAGCAGGCCTAAGCCAGCAGGTCGTTATCTCCCAAGGGGTCCCAGACTGCTAGAGGGCACAGGCCAGGCTGAGGGACCCCCCCTCCCCCCCCGAGTGCACAAATTTTTGTGCACCGGGCCTCTAGTCCTATATAATAAAAGCCTAATATGCAAATTGTCCCCTCAGGCAGTTGGTCGACCAGGAGTTCCACTGAGAGACCCGGAGTTCGACAGCTCGCTATGATGTGCGCTGACCACCAGGGGGTGGTGCAGAACATGGTGTGGCGTTGGTGAAAAGGTGCTGACAGCAGGCAGCAGTGGAGGCGCTGCCAGCAGCAATGGGCCCCGACAAAGACCTGAGGTGGATGGTGGAGCAGATGAGTGGGCGGCACCAGGCCAAGGCGGGGTGCCAGGCAGGCTGCAGGGCTGTGAGGCTGGGGGCATGAGCTGGGGCTGTGAGCCTGGGACCAGGAGCTGGGGTCAAATCCCCAATGGATACCCCAAGGTACCCCACCCATACATGAATTGGTGAACCAGGCCTCTAATCTTACATAATCCCCAACCAGTCCTCCTCAAAAGTATCAAAAACAAGGAGTCTGAGAAATGGTCATAGCTCAGAGAAGTCTAAGGAGACATGTAACTAAACACAGTGTGGGATCCTGGATGGGATCCTGGAACAGAAAAAGATCTTTAGGTAAAAACTAGGAAATGTGTATAAACTATAGACTTTAGTTGATAATAATATATTAATATTGTTTCTGTAATTGTAATAAATGTACCAAATACTGTAATATGTTAATAACAGGGGAAACTGGGTGTAGGTATATGGGAACTGTGTACCATTGTCTCAATTTGATTGTAAACCTAAAAACAAACAAACAAACAACAACAAAAAAACATAAATTCTGTTTCAAAAAATAAATATACATGCTAAATAAATAAAGTAAAAGAATAGCATGTAGAAAAGCACACGCCATTCTAGAGGTGGACTGGGGATTCTGTGACTAGGGACCTTGAGGGTCCCAGTTACCCTTGAAGAGGGCATGCAAGTCCTAGGTGCACCAGCCCCAGTGGATGAGCAAACCATGGGGTCCAGACAGGGATCGTGGTCACCCCAGAATAAGGGTCGAATTGAAGCTGACCTCATAAAGCTCACTTGTCAGGAAATGATTTGTGATGTTCTCCAGCGATGCTTAGTAACTTAGAAGTGGGAGCCAGGTCTTATACCTGTTGGGATCTATGACGTGTAAGTAGCAACAAATCAAAGGAGGTATGGGGTATCAGCAAGAACACCTTCCAAAGACTCGTGTTCTAGTGATACACACAGAACTCTGGACTGGCCAGGCCGCTAGCCAGGGTTTGCAAGAGGTCATGATGTTCTCACACTTTAGGTTCAATGGAAAATGTCCTAGAGGTGAATGCCACCTTTCATAACCATGTCAGCATTTAAAACTGTGTTCAAAAGATCCTGTTCCTTTAGGCAAACAAATTCAAGCCAGAAATTGTATGGGGAATGATACTTTCTTGTTCACCATTGTGCCATTCTGCAATAAATAATTTCCAGTCAGGGTACTAGAGAATTCCAAATGATAGACATATTATGTTCATGAAAGACAACTTTAAGAAAAATCTTTCTGCAATAAAAGTGAGGGCTCCACCCCCCTTCTTGGCATCCCAGCTTGCTATAGAAATGAGTGATTTTCTGAATTTCTGCCAAGTTAGATGGTTCAGCATGCTATTAGATTAGTCTGTTTATACAGAAACAGCCAAAAATAGGAAACACACAGAAGCTATTAAAGATATTGTCCTGAGAGGGAAAGATTTGAATGGTTTTCTTACTGCAAGTGGGAAATAAGATATGAGTCAGTATTAATGTGATAAAGAAGTTAATGCGTTCTAAAGCAAACCCTTGGTTTCTTCATCTTGTTTCAGAGGTGACAATAAAAGGCACATGCAGACAATTATTTAGGGTTGGGTGAGCATGGAAGGTAGTGAACACTTTAGATATAACTCCCCTTCAGAAAATAGGGCTGTGGCACAAAGGGGGTTTTCAAAGGGAAAGACGGTTCCAGGCAAAAATAAAAGAAAATAAAAAAGAAAATAAAAACAACAACCACCCCCACCCCCACAAAAACAAAATTCCAGATTCCAAGATTAAGTATATTTTTAAAAAGGTTTCAGAAATTCAAAAGTGAAATTCCAATTTCACTTCTGCCCTTGGGTTGCTCTGTGATCGAATGGAAATCATATGACCTCTCAGGTCAATGCGATTCAAGACGGAGGACTTATATTGACTTCTACTTGTAAGACGATGTGGTTCTTACTCTCCTCATTTATAAGTGGACGGCGAGACCTGTACCATGAAGTCACCTCGTTTTTTCCTCCATGAGTCGCAAGGTGACGTCTGGAGGAAAGACAGTGCCGCATTGTGGTACGTGAGCTGTTCCTGACGTCTCAGAATATGTGTGTGACTCTGGAAGTGGACGTGTGTCTAAATATCCATATGAAGCCCAGGATTATATATTATTTTCCTCTTTATTCGTAGTTGAAAGTCACAAAAAAATAGGGTTTTCTACAAAATAAATATCTCTAATGGTGTAATAATCTTTCTAGGCTGTCCTCCGGGTTCTGGTGAATAACTCAGAACTCGCTGAGCAGAGAATATTAAAGAATGCATTCATTTTAAATTGCTGTGTAACAAATTATCACAAACTTAGCCTCTGAAAACAACACCGTTATTATGTTATGGTTTCCTTGGGTCAGAAGTGTGGGCATGGCTTAGCTGGGTTCTCAGCCAGGCTGACATCCAGATAACAGTTGGGCTGTGGTATCACCAGAGGCTTAGCTGGGATATTCAATCATCTTTAACTCCTTCAGGTTGTTGGCAGGATGTATTTCCTTGAGGTTGTAGGACTGACACCCCATTTCCTTGCTGTCCATTTTGGGCCACGCTCAGCTCCTACATGCCTTCTGTAGTAGTGTCATGTGGCCCTCTCACAATACGGCAGCTTACTTCTCTAATGCCACCAATGGGGAATATCTCTGACCTCGGTGCCTCTTCAAGGGTTTTTTACGTAAGTCAGGCCCACCCAAAATGATCTCCCTTCTGATTAACTTAAAATCAACTGAATTGGGACCTTAATTATATCTGCAAGATCTCTTTACTTGGTCACATAATGTAGCCTAATCGAGGAGGTGACATCCCATCATCTTTTTCATCTTCTGTTGGTGAGAAGCAAGTCACAGGTCTGCCCACATTTAATGGGAGGCGGGATCACACCAGGCTGTGGACGCAAGAAGGTGGAGTCATTGGGCCCACCTTAGGATCCATCTGCCAATCAGCGGAAGAAAATACAGAGGTTCATGTCTCAAGAAAATGTCATCACAGTATGGACAGAATTACTTCATTTATGTCTGAGCTTAGAATCTAGGTGCAGGTGCAAAGGAGGGTGGAAAGAAAAAAAAAAGAAAGAGCCCCATAGTTTTTCTAAATAATCAGAGTTTTTCAAGGTTTTCCTAGAAGCACCTGTTGCCAGATATTATGTAATAAAATGCAGGAACGCTTAAAATGTACAGTTACACTTTAGTAGCTGACAACCGGGCAACCCAATACCTCCTTCAACTGGTGCAACAATGAACATGGACATGGGGAGCATGGAAGTATCAAGAAAAGGCAAGGCAGGTTCAAAGGCCTGGGTTCTCAGCCCAGAACAACACAGAGTTCAAGGAGGACAGTGAGTAATCGAATGCTATATGCCGGCCAATAAAGGCTAAGTTCAGAGGCCTCCCAACATAAGAAAAACAGGAACATGTCTGGGGTAGAAGAAATGGAAGCTGAAGGAGGAAAAGAATAAGCAACACCAGGAAGGAAAGAGGCATTCGTTTACCGGACAGATGAAGGAGAGAAAGGGGAGAAGTTGAGAAAAGGAGAGAAAGGAGATGAGGGAGAAAGTGAAGCAAATTCCATACAAGAAGGACTTGAGTGGTGGTGAGGGGGGGCAGGAGGGGACATGAACAAAGGTAACCATCAGTTAACTGGAAAGTTCAGTTAACCAGAATGAGATGCCAGGTAAGTAAAATCCCACTGAGCTTGGCAGGCCTACTCTGGCCATTAACTTTAATGTTTTTCCAAACCCCAGAACTTTCACAGGTGTGAGTTAAAACCATCTGGTTTCTGTACTCTGCCCTGACTATTAAAACCTAGCATCTTCAAAGATACATTGTGGAGCAAGAGGGGAATGGAGGAAGAGATAGGAGGTAAAAGGCTTTACCGCATGCTTAACCTTCACAAGAAGGAGTTTTTAAGTAACTTTTGAGTGGAATTACTTTATTTTGAAATTGCATTGTAATAAAATAAAATATGGTGAGACGTTTTAATATACAGAAACAGAGCCTGGGCAAATAAATGCTCAAAACAAAATCCCAATGAAATAAATGCAGTGTGCAGTGACCCCGACATGACAAATGAAAAAAGAAATAAACTTAGGGGAAAATCCATATACAAAAGCATGTCTCTACAGTAGTGATGTTTCTAAATTTGACACAGTTGCAAGTAGAGCTCACTACAGATTATTTCTATGCAAATATGGATTTAGCCAATGTAAGAGTGTGCAAAAAATTCTAAATATATTTCTTAAAAATCAATTCTTGTGCAGTACAAGTGAATCAAGACGCAAGAAATACACCACTACATATTAAAATGTGACCAATGTGAACGTGTCAGAACACAAGCTTCTGAGACATGGGTGACAGGGAACAGGAAACTGCCCACACTGCCCAATGTCTAGTCTCGTCTAGAGAGGATGGGAAAGGCACCTCTGCTGTGGATGCAGCTACTCTCTCCCTTCCAGGGACCAAGCTTGAGCCCTGAGAGTGCCAAGTTCCCATTGATATGGCTCCTTCCCATTGATATAGGAAGTTCTACACAAGGCTGCCCGCAGCCAACTTGTAAAACACAGAGCACCCAGATTGACTGGAGGTGCTCCCCAGAGATTCCAAATCCAGGCAATAAACAGGTTCTTAGCAGAAAGCTCTCTGCCTGTCTCCTTCAGCACCTTAGCAACCACCCCTCCTAAGTACCCTATTTAAACAGCCCGATGTTTCCTGGTTAGGCCAGTTCCTTCTATTTCACACCAGAGTGAAAGGTATACATAATGGTCTTTATTTGTCCTTTTTACCATTAGCCAATACGTATACCCTCTTGATCAGCTGTGTGCCTAACACTTTCCTAGGTTTTCTAAGTTCATTATTAACTAGAGAGTGTCTCCCTACCATTTGACAAAAGAGGAAGCTGAGGGGAGAGCTCCATCTGCCTTTCCAGTGTGCTAGGGTTAATCAGGAGCAGAGTGGGGTCTAATGGAATCCAGATAAAGGTGAGGCACACGATTTTTCTACTGTAACCATGGTCTCTCTTTGCTTTTATATTTACACATTGAACCACACAACTGAGGTTAGAAATTATACAGCAGCAGTGGCTGGAAGGGGACACAGGAGGGTTGCTGGAGTACTAGAAGGATCCTGTGTACTAATGAGGGTTACTCATGCGTGTGGGCGTGTGCAAATTTATTGAGATAGACATGTGAAGTGTGTGCCCTGTTCTGCTTATATTTACCTAAACAAAGAGGGACAGTCGCCTGAATGAGGCCCCTGCACCTGCAGTAACCCTGAGGGTGTGTGCTTCTCCAGCTCCAGGCCTCTCACTTGGGGAAGATCCACACGGGGCACATCTGCGACACCAGTGAAAAAGCTTATCATGTGAGTGTTGGATCATGAACCAATGCAGGTCACGGGGAAGGGACTCCAGACTTTCTCCTCTCCCTCTCAGTTCTATCTTGGGGGGGAGGGGCCATGGGGCTCTCACGAGTCTTATACACAAGATAAGGATTAAAGAAATTCTATGTTTGTTTCCTGCACTAAACACTGACTCTGTCCAAGAAGAGGTCTGTAGTGGGCTGAACTCTGTCCCTCCAAAACTCTTATGTTGAAGTCCTAACCTCTAGTTCCTCAGAATAGGACTGCATTTGGAGACAGGGCTTTGAAAGAGGTAAATAAGGTAAAATGAGGTCATCAGGTGGGCCCTAATCCAGCCGGTGTCCTTACAGGAAAGGTGACAGAACACAGACACAGCGAGAAGAGCATGTGAGGACACAGGAAGAAGGTGGCCATCTGCAGGCGAGGAGAGGCCTCAAAGGAACCCCGCCCTCTGACGCTGTGATCTCAGACTTCCAGCCTCCAGAGCTGAGAATATTTTTTGTGATTTAAGCCACCCACTCTGTGGTACTTTGTTGGGCTGCTCTGGGAAACTAATACAAGGTCCAACATGAGAACTGATTCAGTGTTTTCCCAGTGGGGATGCAAAGTGTCTAAGTGCAAGGTGTGTGAAGTCAGGGACACTGGAACACATCTTAAGGATTCTCTCCTGCCCACCTCAGAAGAGACAGGACACAACCCCCAGAAATCCATGGGGCTTCTTCATGTAGCTGCTCACTTGCGCCACCTGTGTTCACGCCAAGTCCCTGCACTGAGCTTCCTCAATACTGTAACCAGATCAATTCCATGCAGTAATTGGGCCAATAGGCAAAGCCACAAGTCTGAACACGTTTTAAACGAAACTGACCAGTCAGCTGGGAGAACTGAACAAAGTGGCCAGACTGTTTATCTGGCAGCGGACATGTTAAAAAAGTCTGGCAAGGGTGCCTAGATCATCCAGCCGGATTTTGTCTCTTCTCAGATGGTGTTCACTATCTTAAATGTGTCCCTTGTTTAAACAAAACAAACATCAGATAAAATTCTACTTGCTCCCATACCTTTTAAAAAAAGCTATGTGCACGTGAGTACATATGCACGCATAAGCGTGTGTGCACACACCTGGAGAAAGCAGAGAACAACTCTCATACCAGCTTTGGGAGGCCACGGAGGCCATGAGACAGAGGGTAGAAGAATCTAGATGGGGCTGAGGAAGCTCACTAATGTCATTTTCTTGAAGAAGATTTAACCTACTGCTTTCCTAATATCGCATTTACTCCTTCCCTTCCTTGTTTCCTTTCACACACATATATATCTTCAGCCAAGGACATGCTTTCATTGCTTTTAAAGAGAGAGAAAGGGGGAAAGAGAAACATCAATGTGAGAAATGTTGATCAGCTGCCTCCTGTACACACCCAACCAGGGATCACACCCGCAACCCAGGTATGTTCTCTGATCAGGAATCGAACCGGCAACCTTTTGGTGTACTGGATGATGCTCCAACTGGCTGAGCCACCTGGCCAGGCCTCACACATATTTTTGAAACTACTATGTATCAAGTCCTGGAACAGGAGGAAAAGAGAAGATGTGGCCCAGGACTCAGAGGACTGGGGTCTGAGCCAGGAGCTTGGGATCTCTCATGAGCCCATTCTAGAGAAGAGCAGGGTACACAAGAAGTGTGAAGTCCCTGCCATGTTTATGTAATATACTTTAGCCTATAATCTTCCAAAAATGGTTGACATCCCAATACTTAAATTTAACTACAGGTCTAAAACATGTAAAAATGACTTTACAACTAGAATCACACACGAGAATACCCGAATTCAGCACACACTCCCTATTGCTGAACTGCCAATGCATTAGCCTCACCTTCCAGCAAGATTAGGGCAGAACTGTGTACAACACCCAGCCCAGAGCAAGGGATTAGTAAACATGCTGACTGATTAAATTGAACAT
This sequence comes from Myotis daubentonii, assembly GCF_963259705.1. Taxonomy (NCBI): domain Eukaryota; kingdom Metazoa; phylum Chordata; class Mammalia; order Chiroptera; family Vespertilionidae; genus Myotis; species Myotis daubentonii. The sequence continues at coordinate 38,039,480 of NC_081854.1, forward strand.
CACAAAGAGCTATGAAAAAGAAAAAGCTAAGAATGCAATTAAAAGACATCTATGCCAATATTTCTGGGGTGTACATGAAATACTTCACAGTGGAGTCTGCTGTGGATACCCCAACCCTGCCTCATCCAGCCTTAGCATCGAGGTGTCCCTGGAATTGCACTATGGGAGGGGGCTTCATCTGCCATGCACCTCTGTTCCATCTGGCACAAAGCCTCACATGCTTCCCTGAATTCAAAAGATTGACACTGACAGGTCAGCTTCAGGAACGATGTGGAAGCCAGCCACGCAGGACACACAACATGCATAGGGCGGTTACCACATCCACTGACAGGCCTTGAACGATCTGATATTGTTCTTTTGATTTGCACTAGGATGTGTGTGTGGGGCGGGGGGGGGGGGGGGGGAAGTCCCTGTACTTTCTATCTATCTGTGTAGTGGCCCAATTGAATAAGGAATTACATCTACAAAAATAAAATAATATAAAAACAAATAAACAGGGAGTCATATGCTGCCAGCTCCACCCCAGCCAGGGTACAAGGGAAGCCCCAGGGCCCCAGCCTGAAGGCAATAATCTGGACTCAAAGCAAAAGGCTGAAGACATGACAAGTGTGATTTTACCAATAACAAAAGGAGGCACACATAAGCAGCCCATCCTGCTGCCTTGTGCATCCACTCACAGTGTCAGAGCAGAAAAGGACCTTATGAAGCCGCCAAAGTTCTGAACATGGACAGTTTTTTCAAAAACCATTTGGTAGCCAAAGCTACACAGAGCTGACGGAGTTACTTATCTCACTGAGTGTGAGGATCCATTCATTCTGACACAGAGATATTCATGTGTTTAATCACAAGGTGCTGCCCCCAGGGTGTTACATCACACAAGGTTTAGCAAACTTGCTATAGAGAGCCAGATAGTAAATATTTCAGGATTTGTGGGCATTCGGCAGTGTCTTGCATACTCAGCTCTGCCCCTGTAGCTGAAAGTAACCATAGATACCATGTGAACAAAGGGGGGTAGCTGTGTACCAATAAAACTGTAATTACCAAAAGAACCCTCAGGCCGTGCCCTAGGCTATATGTTTGCCCAACTGTGTAATGCACAGAATATGCAGCATATCACCTTCCAAAAATCTGAAAACCTCTGAAACACAGCTATCTGGCCCTAAGGGTGTCAGACCAGGGGTTGGGCTCCTATAGTTCCAATTTTGCAGAGTTCTCTGCAGGAAAGTTCTTTACAAGGGCCTGGGACTTTCCTCCAACCACGGCTCGGCTGGTCTTCCTGTATCCCACTATCCTCTATCCCACTCCCCTCTGACAGCCGCCAGAGGAGTTTTAGTCACTTGCTGTAATGGTTGCAACTGCAGCTGAAATCTGGAATTCAGGTTGTTGAACTGAGAGCACCCGCTCTGGGTCACATTCCATAGGATGACGTGCTTGCTGGCTTTGCAGGGAGGTATACCCCTTTTGAAAGGGCAGGAAATTGGGAGGACAGCAATTGTCTGAAAGACAGATTTTCCAGATGACTCCCATAGACAGCTATCTGTGTACCTGAGGGGCCTCAGAACAGGGAGACACGCGAGCAGCTCTAGGGCCCACATGGCCAAGTGCGATACAACCTGGGGGCAGGGTGCACACTCTCCAAGATGGCAGGGAAACACTGGGGCTCTCATGGACTAAGGCTTCCAGAAAAGTTATCCCTGCGCTCTAGCTCCTAGGGTGCGGCACTATTGGGAGCCCCAGAAGGTGGGCACAGACATCAGTGTGGTCAGGGGTGATTGGCTCCAGTATCAGTGGTACTGATGAGGGGCCCTCACATGTCTTATGGACCACGGAGAAATGGAAGCCCTCACATGACAGTAGAAATCATGAGTTAGTAAAGCCAACACTCCAAGAATGCACAAGAGATGCCTCTTGGGGAACCAGGAAATACTCCTTGGGACTGAGGACTGAAATCACAGATTCACAAGTCAGGGAGGGGGAAAAAGGCATCGAAAGGCAGGCTCGGGAATGAACACATGGCTTCTGGGGGAAATGA